>NC_139495.1:13032877-13610860 GCF_008360975.1 Lichenostomus cassidix | reverse complement strand
CAGAATTGCAGAATCATTTGTGGTGGAAGAGCTCTCTGAGATCATTGCGTCCAACCTGATATCATATCCCTTCCATGGTAACCATACCAGAGCTCTGAGTTCCACACTTAAGCTTTGTTTGAGCAGCTCCTGCCACAGGCAATCCACCCCCCAGCTGGGCAGCTCATTCCAACATCTGATCACTCTTTATGGGAATAAAGTATTCCTAATGTCCAACCCAAACCTCCCCTGATTCTGCACTGCAAAATGCTCCACCCTTCACATTCGTGGATTCAATGCACTCTGTCAGCAGTTGCTTTTTACACCATTGTGTCTTCCATCTTCAGTTCTACAGCACAGTTTGTCCTGCTGTTTTTTAAGGCAGGGATGTTTTGTGAATGCATACAAGGCCTTTGTTTTGAACTTGGTTCACTTTGCTATTTGTACTAAAATTCCTACATCTGTGTTTCTGAAACACCTGCAGAACAGGGCCCCTGGTGGGATTATTGTGTCCAACCTGTTACCCATCACCACCATGGCAGTCAGAATGACCATAGTGTCCCACAGGCTGGGAGAGGGTCTTTGTCACTGAGTGCCACATCCAGTCTGTCCTAAAATACCTCCTACACTGGGGACTCCTCCACCCCGCTGGGTAGCCCATTCCCATATCTGATCACCCTTTCTGGGTAGAAATTCTTTCTAGTGTCCAGTCTAAACCTCCAGTGGCACAAGTATCAAGGGTCTGTGGCATACAGTCCAGCTGGCCTTGGCTGGTTGGGATGCTGGGGAAGGGAAATTGCACTTTTCCTCTGCCGCCTTTCTCACCAAGAGCTCCAAGCAATGAGTGTTTTGAGAAGCACAGGGCTCGCCTTAACTGGCCTTCCATTTGAAGCTGTTCCCTCAGTGTACCTATATTTCTCTCAAGTACATACCTCACGTGGAAAAGCTTCAGTCCTACTTACCAGTCTTATTATGGGAATATAAATATCCCTTCCCAGTACTTTTGTTCTGGTTTTAGGTAAGACTTATATCCACAATCAAAGATTTTGTGATCTATTATTACATCTTTACCTTCACTGAATGCAGCATCCCAGTTCAGTAGGTATAAATTAAATCATTCAAATCACATTGTGTCTTAAAACACTTTACTGTGTTAGGAAAAAAAGTTGAATTTTAATGCCACATATTTGCTGTCAGGGTTTGGAGCTGACTACTTTGTAGATGCTTGCCTTGATGCCTCCTTATTGCTGAAGTTGGCAGAATGTAATTCTAAAAGTTTGCTTAGATTATGAGAAAAGGATTTAAAATCTTTTGAAGCCTTCAAGACCACAAGGACACGTCTGAAAAACACTGCAAATTATCTGAATCCTATCTCATTCTCCTGCTTCATTAATCCCTGAGCAAAGCAGGCCTGCCTGAGTTAATACTGATGTTGCCATCTGCTAGTGCTAATGCATTGCCAAACAATTCAATTTGTAGATATTTCCCTAGTTTTTACCTTCCTAATGCATTCTCCTTAGTCTTGGAAGATACACTGTCATAATTTTTTATTTCCAGCTGTATAGTAAGTTACCAAAACTAGTTTTATACTTCTGTTGCTTTTAACACTTTCAATGCTGCCAAAAAAAACCCAACTAAAGTATTGGTTTTTTTCAATTAAAGGAGTGTTATTGTCGTTGCACAACGATTCTGTCTTATGTGAGCACCATGTGAGTTTCTAAATTCACTGTGACAATCAAATGAGCAGTGCGATTGATTTGGGATACTCCATAATGGTTTGTGTATTGTCACACTTCCTGACTGAAAAATGAAACAGATTAAATGGGTTTAGTCTGAAAGGCTGTGCTGCAGATGCCTATGAAATAATTCTGCACGTGAGAAGAGAGCTACTTTTTACACAGGCATTGTGTACAGTCATCCTGTTCAATGGCATTTTATGAGTGGCTATGATTCCTCCCCATGGTCAAGACACTTGGAGGGCTCAGTCAAATTGAAAAAATAATGAGAATGCTGTAAAGCCCGGAGTGGTGACTGCAGTGCCTTTCCCTTGTACTGGGCCAACAGATCCACACTTACAGTGCCAGTGTTTAGATATGGGAGAGATAAATCCGAGAGCCATCTTTCCTGCAGTCCTTCAAGGGGACTGGAGCTGCCTGGAGAGTGCACTTCCAGTGTGCTGGCTTGCTTTCCATATCATCCCAGTATAAAATTTCTTCTGGAGTCATTGCCTATCAGCTGTCTAATGGAACACAGAGTGCCTGGGAGAAGTGATGAAGCCCTTGGCAGAGCCATCCCTGTGATTACCCAGGGAAGATGTGGACTCCAAATCACTGCAGATGTTCAAGGCCAGGTTGGATGGGGCTTGGAGCAACCTGGGATAGTCCAAAGTGTTCCTGCCCATGGCAGGTGGTGGAATGGGATGGGTTTTAAGGTCTCTTCCAACCCAAACCATGTGTGATTGCTAAGAATTGAAACTCATGCCCAAAATCAGCGCAATCCCACTGCTTCCTTCCCAACATTTTCGAGACCTGGGTTGCTCCAGCCCCTGACAGTGCCCAGGTTGGGCACCCATCTCCTGAAAGGACATGGAGCCCAGGTACAGATTTCTAGAGCTCTACTCTGGTATCCTCAGGACATTTTCTTCTCCTCAGAAAGCGCTGGCTGCCATCATGTCTTGTTCGCTGAGCCTCTGCACCGAAGGCATTCCCTTCCCGCCCGAAGCCCTGCTAAGGTCTCTTAGGGAAACCTTCCGGCGGCCGTGGCGGCTCGCCCAGCACACGGGGGGAAGGCTCCGGACGGAGCAGGCAGCAGATGACAGGTACCGAGCCCTCAGGTGAGCCTGCTCCGCCGGCGCCGCAGCTCGGCCGCCATCTCGGGGCGCCCACAGCCCTGAGGCATACCGCCATTGGCCACCATTGGCCGTCACGTGACCGCGCCTCACGGCCGCGGAGCCAGCGAGGGAGCCGAGCGCGGCTGAGGGGCTGGGCTGGGAGCCGGCTGGGCGGGAGCGGGGACACCGGAGGGCTGGGGCGGGACCGCCGGTGAGGCTGGGCAGGGACCCAGCGGGGCTGGGAACCCCGGCAGGCCCCGCCGCCGCCCTCACCTGGGCAGCGCCGCATTGCCCCCCGGCTCCCCTTAGCCCCACGGCTGCCCCGGGTCCGCAGCGGTTCAGGGGGCTCGGTGCGCCCCCGCAGAGCCACCCCTGGGCGATCGGGTAGAGCCCGGCCCGTCTGACCCGCCCCGCGTTTCCCTCCCGGAGCCAGTCTCCTGAAAGGAGCTGGAGATGATCTCCCACACGGATCGGAAAGAGGAACTGTGGTTCTCCCACCTCCGCGCCTACAGAGGGAAGAGCGAGGCAGTGCTGAGCAGCGCTTGTGCAGGTAAGGAGATGGTACAATCGTTAAGGTTGGGAAAAGCTCGCTATGATCATGGAGTCTGACCATTAACCCAGCACTGTCCAGTCATCTGTGAACCCGTCGGTGAGAAAAACTACTCCAGGATTCCCAGACTCTACCAGAACGATAGGATTTGTGATACCAGGATGGACCACGGTCCTCCCAGGGGTCCCTGGCAGCAGCCAGAGAAGGCAGACAGGCCAGTGGTGTGTTCCTGGATGCATTCCCAGACCCTGGCATTCTGACTCCAGAAACTCCTGAACTAGGCATGCAATTTCTGAGTATCTCACAGCTCTCTGTGTACTTTCTGGCTGTCTGAAGTTGTGCATGTTTTAGTATCCGTGACAGCTTGCAGCCAGTAGTTCTACAGCATATTCAGCTGCTTTGTGAGTTGCTGCCTTCTTTAGTTTGCTTTGAAGCTGCCTTCTAGTAGCTTACTTCATGTCAGTTGTTCTTAATTCAGAGCAGATAGTGCAGGAGGGATCCCCACCCACCCCACGGGCCGCTTGTGGTTTTATAGTCTTTTGCAATACCCCTACCAGCTGTGCCTTTATCTCCAATGCAGAAGCTGTTCTGTGCCTTTTATTATTCATGTCATGCTCTGTTGTCTCCCTCAGCTCTATTGGAATTTCTCTGAAATGGAGGATCCATCCCTGCCTTGCACACAGTCAGGGTGTGGGGTTTGAGCTGCAAGGGCAGAATTACATTCTCTTTATTCTTTGTTTTTCCCTAATAATCATTAACATTTCATTAGCTGTTTTGTCTGCCTGGGAGCTGCAGTTTTTCATCTATCTGCTCTAAATCCAAGGGGCTATTCCAGGATGCTATCAAGAACATCCTATGCCCATCCTAGTATAGAGGCTGTTCCCCTCTGCAGTTCTTTGTTTACCTGCAGTGAATATCCCCTGTCATTACTCTGTCACCTGGTGACCCCTATTGACCTGGTTGGTCAATATTTTAATGCACTGACACAGTTTATAGTCAGCCTTTGTGTCTGAATAACACAGAATTATCAGTATCTCCCCTTTCCCTTCCTTCCCACCTCATGAGGGTCACTCATCCCACAGCAGCTGAGTTTCCTTACCAGTTTTGGTGAAGGATCAATGTCTTTGGGAATGCCTTTGGACTCCATATCTCTCTTTTGGTAAAATCAGTGACATCTCTGAAAAACTCCATGTGGATTCTCTTGAGAAACAGACATCCAAGGGTACATTTAAGGTGACACTTAGGTTTTCTCCCAGTGTCTACACTTACTCTTAGAGCTTGACTGGGAGCTTAGCCCTCGTAGTCTTGGGCATATCAGAGGCCTGAGCATCAGCCCAAATTGGCATGGGCTGAGGAAGAACTACTCTCTTCTGTTTCTCTTGCTTTTTTTTTTTTTGCCATTTCAGGGTTTTTTGCCATTATGCTTCCAGTATGAATTCTTGAGCATTGTGAACTTAGTCTCCTTTCACTAAAAAAAACTCCAGTGAGGTCATGTCATTGTGATTTTGATCAAACTCCTTACAGAGAACAGCAACAGAACAACTTCCCAAGCTCTACTGTGTGCTCAGTAAGTCTGACCCACAGGGCAAGGGCTTCATGCTGGGCTGCCAGAAATGTCATTATCCTGTCTCTAGATATCCACTTTCTCTTTTCCTCCAGATTGCACCTGGATGAAGTAGCTGCAGACAGATAGCTATCAAAGTTCCAGTTTTTGTTCCTCTCTTGGAACAATTTTAAGGAAAACTATATAAGGTAGTGTCAATGTTACACCAAGCTATTGTAAAAGGCATCTCAAGGAGTTCACTGCAAAATAACATTGTGATGTTTTCTTACACTGGCCAGAAAGAGGAAGATCAAATATGTACTTAGATCATCTGGGCTGTAGTTCTGGACTCTCCTTCCTTTCTTAGTTCTGCAGTGACTCTCCTGCTCCAAGACAGCACTTCCTCATCCCAGCCCTGCATCCTATCCCATACATTCATGGGAGCATAAAGTTACCTTTCTTCTGCTCCAAGACTGGCATAAGCCAGGCTCCAGGTGTCTCCATATTTCGTCCCTTAGGGACACTATCTCCTTTGGGAGTGTCTCTCTCTCTGCAGCACCAGCAGCACAAGACCAGGGATGTTGCATCTGTTCTGCTGAGTAGGACAGTTCTTTGTGGCACTTCCATGACTCCCAGTTCAGCTTTTAATAACTTTGCAGATATCCTAGAAAAGCAGCCTTCTTTCCCATTCAAGCACTGAACTTTTACCTCTAATATGCCAATAATTTCAGTGGATTCAGGTTATGTCAGAGCACACAGTGCTGTTTCCAGGGTTTGATCCTGTTCATATACTGAGAAATGCACTGTGCAGTTTGGAGGGAAGTATCAGAACTTTCTGTAAGAGCCAATCTGGTGAATTTTTAGAATTTGATCCCTTTTGATTTCCCCTGTCTAAAGTTTCCTGTCTGTCACTTCTCTCCAGATTCTCATTTTATTGCAGCTGAAGATGGGATTGTGAGCAAAAAAGAGAAGAATGCCCACCAAGGTATCCCTGGGCCAGCAGAGCCTGAGGATTTACTCTCAGGACTCTGCAAGGAGAATAATTCCCATAGTCCTGCACAGGACCCAGTCCCACATGGGTCAGAGTGGGATCAGAGACCTTTGGGGAAGAGGCAAAGCCAAGTGATGCTGCATGGGAAAAGTTTCAGAAAGCTGCCAGATGTTACCCAGCAGAGAAATCCATCTGTGGGGAGACTGATGATATGTGGGGACTGCGGGAAGAGCTTCCGGGTGAGCTCCAACCTCGTCCAGCATCGGAGAATCCACACTGGAGAGAAGCCCTTCTCCTGCTCCGAGTGTGGGGAGCATTTCCGGCAGCGGTCCCATCTCATCCAGCACCAGAGGATCCACACGGGAGAGAGGCCCTACGAGTGCTCCGAGTGCGGGAAGAGCTTCAGCATGAGCTCGAAGCTGCTGCGGCACCAGGTGACCCACACCGGGGAGAAGCCCTTCAGGTGTGCTGAGTGCGGGAAGAGGTTCTCCGGGAACTCGCAGCTGGTGCAGCACCGGCGGGTGCACACCGGGGAGAAGCCCTACACATGCAGCAGCTGCGGGAGGAGCTTCAGCGTGAGCTCGGCCCTGGCGCGGCACCGGCGTGTCCACACTGGCGAGAAGCCCTACGGCTGCACCGATTGCGGGAAGAGCTTCAGCCAGAGCTCTGAGCTCATGAAGCACCAGCGGGTGCACACCGGGGAGAAGCCGTACAAGTGCTCCGAGTGCGGGAAGAGCTTCACTGTGAGCTCAGCCCTCATCCAGCACAGGCGGTTCCACACAGGCGAGCGCCCCTACAGGTGCTCCGAATGCGGAAAGAGCTTCACGGTGAGCTCGCACCTCATCCAGCACCGCCGCTTCCACACCGGTGAGCGCCCCTTCGAGTGCACGGAGTGCGGGAAGAGCTTCCTGTGGAGGTCAGCGCTGCTGCGGCACTGGCGGGTGCACAGTGGGGAGCGGCCGTACGCCTGTGCCGACTGCGGGGACAGCTTCAGGCAGAGCGCTCACCTCACCCAGCACCGCCGCACCCACACCGGGGAGCGGCCCTACGCCTGTGCCGACTGCGGGAGGGGCTTCGCCGTGAGCTCCGCGCTCCTGCGGCACCGGCATGTGCACAGGGCGGGGGAGCCCTAGGGACTGATCCCCGTCATCCCGCTGCCTCCGTTCGCTCCATTGACTGCCCTGGTCGTGGAGTGCGAAGGCAGTTTCTTTTGGAATGAGTCCTAAAGAAAAGAGGTGCAAATAAGGGGTAGTCAGTGCGAGGAGCTGGAGGTCTGGAGAGTGGACATAACACGGAAAAAGGGAAAGCTCTTGGGAGAGAAAGGAAGTGCTTTGAAAGGTCTGGAATGTGCTTGGTGTACTTCAGAGGAAGGTAAATGACTCTGTGCCCACATGTGGACAATTAATAGAGCGAATCACACACCATCGTAGAGCCCGCAGCCTTCGGTCAAGAAAAGCTCCTGATGTCTGTACTCAGAGGTGCTGAGCTCCCTCCCTCCCTCAGCCCACGGGCTGGGGCCGCAGCACAAAGAAGCGCAAGTCCTGGTGCCCTCGGCTCCCCACACTGACTGTCCCGTGCGTTTCCGCGGTCCTGCAGGGGCTGTGGGGCGAGAGCTGCGCTGGGTGCTGTTTCTGCAGCCGCCAATAAAGCCGCCGGTGCCGCAGCGCTGCCGCCATGTTTCTTTCTCGGCCCTCGCTTCCGGCTGCGGCGTCGTTTGCGCATGCGCGGGTTTGTGCTTCCTGTCTCCCGTGGGCGTGGGGCCTGCGCGGCTAGGTGAGCGCGGGGGGCGGGGCCAGGGCCCCCACGTGATGCCCCGGCCGGCTCCACCAATCGCAGCTTCGGCGCGTGCGCGATCTCGCGGTCGGCCGCCCCCGGGCGGGGGGGAGGTCCTCGCGTGGCTCTCACCAATCACCGGCGCGTGCCGTGCGCAGCTCCTGATTGGCCGCGCGCTGACCCCTCGTCGATAAATCCAGGGCGGCCGAGCGGGTCTTTGTCTCCCGCCGGGGCTGAGGGTGGCGGCTGAGGGGTGAGTGCGCGGCGCGTCCCCATGGCAACGCGGCCTCCCCCATCCCGCGGGCCTCCCGCTGTGGGGCTCTGCCCGCTCCCGAGGGCGGGTGGGCCCGGGCCCCCTGCGGCGGGGAGACGCTGGGCCGGGAAACCCGCCCGGACCTCCTCCGAGCCGTGTCTCCGCGCCGGTGCCCGCCGGGGCCCGGGGCTATCGCGGTTGACTTCACCGCCTTGGGCCGGACCGGGTCGCCTGGGCCCATAACGCCCGCCCGCGAGTTGTGGGGGGCCGGGCTCTGGCCACTCGCCGGGCCGGCCGTTGTGAGCCCTCCCTGATCCTGCCATTTGTTCCCACGGGCGAGCGTCTGACCGGCGGCCGGGGGCGTGTGCCAGCACGGGGCCCTCAGAGCCCCGCAGTGACTCTGCACGGCTGCTCACGAGCGACGCCCGGGGCTTCGGGGACAGGGGCCCTGCGCTGGCTACTCCCGGTGGCGACGGGGCCACTTGGCTCGCCTTGGTACCGCTGAGCTCGGAGAAGCACTTGGAGAACGAAGGTCTCTTGCTGTCCCTGCTTTTCCATTATTGGCTGAAGCAAATGTCCTATTCAAGCCTCACCACTTACACACAGCACTGCATTGCACATATCAGCCCTAAGTGCCTGTCACTGGCCCTGCTTGGTGCGTCCCAGGCACAGCTGACAGTGTGCTGGGACAGGTAGGGCAAGCACTGGCTCTCCCCAGAGCAAAGGCTGTTTGGTATATTCATATGTGTCTATCACAATGTGTTCTTTCTCACCCCAGATCCAGCCTTGGCTGACTTACCCCTTGGCTGTTCTCATAGCCAGGGTGAGGAAACGGGTTCTTAATGAGCTGCCTGACGCAAGGGACACAAGGTCTTTGAGCCCACTAGGAACTTACCTTGGTCATTTTATTGAGGTGCTGGGCTGCAGCTCTGGGAGACAGAAGCAGCGTTTGTGTGGGCACTGCTAGAAGTGTCTTGGACTTGAATTACTGCCTCAATTTAGGCTGTGTCCAGGTGAAGTCTTCAACGTACCTAGGACCAGGTAGTATGATAGTGTAGTCTGTGAGGTTCCTTTTCCAGCAGCAACCAGTGCCAAATCCCTCCCCAGATGGAGGAGATGAGAATCTCTCCTGCTGGAATTTCCAGGTAACTTCTGGGATGATTCTTCAAGCCTCTAGACCTGGGATTGTGAGGTTTGTCTCCACTGCAGCGATGCTCAGGTAGGTCCAACCACACTCTGAGCTCTGCATGTGGGGAAATGCTTTGAAGCTGCACGAAAGTTAAACAGCAGATACGAACTCTACTGCCTGGGTGTTAGTAAGTTACTGAACTTCTCCCAGAGCGCCCAAGCAAAACCAGGGTTTCCAGTCCTCCTTCCTTGCAGCAGCAGTGTCTTCTTCCTTCAAAAGGCACAGAATTATTTGGATTAAATGTCTTCGTACCCTGAGAAGAACAGCTGTACATCTGGGGTGTGCAGCTTGGTGAGGAGATGTGTGTAGGGGCAAACTACACACATCTAGATGAGGTAGAGGTGCCTTCTCAGGTATTTTGAACAGAGGTGCCTTCTCAGGTATTTTGAACACTGTCATTGGGAAAGAAATGTTTGGAATGCTGAGGTGTTCTGTACCAAACCTTCTCCCCACTCTCCAGCCCTGCTATCCCAGCCATTGGGTTGATTCCAGGCAGGCTCTGTCCGGGCACTGGGAAGGTATGTGTTTACCCTGAATATCAGCCAGGTTCTGGATGAGCAGAGCTCCCTGCAGCAAATGAAATTACATTCCAGCCTCTGCAGAGGAGGTGGGCAGCTGCCTGAGCCTCTTCCTTGGCGTGTGGGACATGCTCCTTTTCAGAGGAGCAGAGAAACCAGGGCTGTGACCAGACTGGGGTTTGCAGTTGCCAGTTTTTCAGTAAAAGCAACGGTACGTGGTGGTATGAAACGCAATGGCTCTGATGTCCCTTCCTCCCCGTTCTGCAATAACCCAGCGCTGGGAAGGATGGGGTTGGTTTGTACCGACTTGTCTCCTTGGGGAGGAGCCTGTGCTAGAGACTGTATCGGGAAAAATCTGAGCTTCCACATTTTCCTGCACATATTCTGCCCTTGCCTGGGGCTACAGGGACTGGTGTTACCACTGCCCTGCCCATTGCCATGGAGAGGAGCTGTCAGACTGAGCTCTGCAAAACACGCTGGGGGAGATACAAGTCTGAGAGTGCACCAAAGGCCCTTAGTGACTTCTTGCATGCTAACCCCTGCTCGCAGCAGCAGACGGTGCTCCTGGGACAGTCAGTCACCATTCCCATTGGTTGTGCTTCTACAGCACTACTAACAGGGTTGGGTAAAGGTTTCTGAGACTCCACCACGTCCCCCTGTGTGACGTGGAGAGCCAAGTTCATGTGTGAACACGGGTGTGCTCAGGGTGTGGGAGTGGAGGCTCTGATGAGTGAGTAGATGTGATGATCTCAGGGCCATCTCTGTGTGGCCATTGGGAGCCTTGAGCTGTTGCTGCTAACCACTGATTTCTAAGGCCTGACCTGGTATGTTTCTTTGGATTGGATTTGATGTGAGCCTTCAGGCCTCTCCCAAGGGATGAGTGCTGCTCAAGTGTTCTGTAACTCTGCTCTCAGGTGCTACTTTGTACCAGTGGCTGTTACAGGCATGTGCAGACAGCACACCTCACCTCCAGGACTCCGACTTTCTGGGAGTATAAGATAAATTGGAACTAGTTTGTCTAGTTCCATTTTGGGATCTGCATCTCTTGAGAATGTCCTGGTCTGCTGTGAGCAGAGCAGGCAGGCGGGGTCTCACACAGCTGATGATGTGCACTGGCAGGAGGCAGGTGGGCTCACAACAGGCTCCTGGCCGAGCTCAGATGGATCATTTGTCTTTGTGCTTTGGTTTCCCTTCCCCACACGGGGTTTTTCTCAGTGTCTGAAGCTGTGTGAGGAGTGAAGATGAGTCTCTGAGTTGAGCTGTCTAGTGAGTGATTGCATAGACAACGGAGCACCTGCAGGTGGTTTCTGCACTGACCTTTATTCTGGGGTGGGGAGGCTGCACTGTACCATGTCAAGGGAAGGGTGACGAGGATGTAGGGCTGTCACCCCAAATGACTTCAAGTGACTTCTGTCCCAGCACTGGGCTCCTGGCATCACAAAGTAATGCATTTGGCCAGTCTTCCCCTGAGGAAGGCTCAGTCCCAGGTAACATAAAGACTATGTGATCACAGGGGAAACCTGTAATGAGTCCCCCAGACCAGGTGCTGGGCCTGAGCTGGGGGGCAGCTTGTGCTGCACTTGAGGATGGGGCTCAGCAGCTACTCCTGGCTAGAGTGTGGAGAGCAATGAGGGTGGTTGTGAAACAGGGCTGTAGAAACATGGGGGTGAGGAACTAGAGGGCAATTAATTTCTAACTAATGTGCTTGTGTGAGCTGGGGCCCAGCAGCTGCTGTGCCAGTGCTGGCCCTGTGCAGACCAGCTTGATGCAGCTGCTTGGTGCCTCTCCTCATTCCCAGCTGTGGGCTGAGCAGTGAATCCATGGATGCAGCCCAGCAAGGGGGAGCTGAACTGAAGTGGGGGGAGCATGAGGATGGTTCTCTTGGTGAGTGCTTTCTGAAGAGCCAGCATCAGCTTAGCTCCTTGCTCCTTTGCCAAGGGTGCCTGTAAGGTGGTGTTGCTGCTCTGCACAAAGCTGATTACAGGTCCATTTTATAAATTAGGTGTCTGGATTTCTGTGCTCAGTCAATATAATCCAGGTGTGTCTTGTTCCTGCTTCTGGGTAAGGCTTGTATCCTGTTACATCCAAGGAGATTTTGTTTCCTTTTGCAAAGGAGGAGGGGAAACCCAGCTACTTGCAGAGTTTGAAGTAAACCCTGCCAGGCAGCAGAGGAGGGTGTGAGTGGGAGCAGGAGCTGTCTGCAGCTCACTTGGCTTGGAGAGTGGCCCAGGAAACGCAGAGCAGTGAAATCTGCCCCT
Organism: Lichenostomus cassidix; assembly: GCF_008360975.1. Classification (NCBI taxonomy): domain Eukaryota; kingdom Metazoa; phylum Chordata; class Aves; order Passeriformes; family Meliphagidae; genus Lichenostomus; species Lichenostomus cassidix. Next base: position 13,598,976 of record NC_139495.1, on the reverse strand, counting down.
GCTTGGGAAGGTCCTCTTCCTCTATTCTGTCACAGGGAATGTTCTTGTTTCCCCTGTGAGCTGCCTGACTTCAGAGCTCAGCTGGCCTAATTCACCACTGCTTTCTTCCAGGGAAGCTCTGGTGTGCAAAAGTAGCTTGTTCTTCCTCCTGGATGAAGGAGAGGGGCTTCCCTTTCCAGTTACTCTGCTCAGAGTTTGACATTGGGGGAAATATTTGGTAGCACCAGGGGAAAGCAGCCTACTCACAGTTTCAGTGCAGATTCCCAGCATGGAGGTCTCATCTTCAGGCAGTAGCCATCTTGAAATGGGAAATGAAATGCAGGCTTCTTGCTGTGTTGTAGGTCTCCTTTGAGGTTAGTGTTGTGTGAACTGGGTGTCAGTGTTGAGGTTCACCTGAGGTAGCTGAACTGAACAAGCAAATCTGCTTCCTTGGAAGTGCCTGATGTGAGGTGGAAGCAACCACAGGCCAGTCCTCACTTCCCTGCCTGGTGGAGCAGCTCAGAGAGTCCCTTGCTGGATTGTTCAACATTTCACACCCATCCCTTTGCTAAGGCAGCTTCCCCTGAAAAACCCTCTCTGATTTTGCTTTTCAGATTGATCTCCAGCAGTGACCACAATGCCATCAGCTGTGGAGAGCCCAGAGGCTGGAGAGGAAGGGGACGTCTTGCGCTATGAGGAAATAGAAGATGACAGTGTCAGGTGAGTCCTGTCCTACACAGGGGCACAGACACAGCCTTGAACAAGGCAGGAGATCTTCCAGGTAAAGGAGTGATCCTTCTCCTCATCTGAAGGAAGTGAGGAACCCCAATAAGTGACTAATCAAATACATGTGCTGTGAAATCTCTGTAGTCAAACTGTACTGGAAGGTTGGGAGGGATGGGAAGGAGTGATCTGGCGGGGCTGACAACACAGTTATTTTTTTAGTCTCTACTATCAAAGTCACATTTCAGAAACACTTCGACTTGTTTATTTGGCAGTTGTGTTTGTGTCTTCCTGGCAAAGAGGAGCCAGTTTTCCATGGGTTGCTGGGCAGGCTCATGTGATAGCAGCTTCTTGTTTTGAAACATGACTCGAGAGGTGAACTCTGCTCTGGTGAGCTCTTGCCTTTGCAGAATACCCATGTCTAGGCAAGGATATTTTCTAGGAGATTACTTTAAAAAACGAATTCACACACATACTCTAAAAGCCAAGGCTTCAGACTTGGAAAATGGGAAGGGTGACTAGGGTGCTTCCTAAAAGACCTAGACAGGCAGGTCAACTTGTTTGACTTGACAAGCTCAGCTTCATGAGAAGTTAATATTTCCTGGCTCTCCTGGCACACTCAGTGGGTCTGGACTGTTCAGAGTCTCCCTTAGAGCTAACACAAATGTGCAACATGTAGCAAACTAGTGATAGAAACCATAAGGTGCACTTCGGCATGATTTGAATGAGTATTGATACTGTACCAGCATCCAGGTAGGTGCAGTGCCTATAGGCTAAAATCATAGATTTTAATGTTTTGGGTCTTTTTTAAAATAAGGCACCTTGTGGAAACTTAGAAAACCAGTGTTATTTAGGAAAAATAAACTTTTTAAGGGTCTTCTTGCACTGTTGTGCCATTCAGTTTCCATCTCCTCTCCAAGAGTTGATACCCAAATTGGAAAGCTGGGGACCTGCCTGTGCATGCATCTGCTCCTATCTGAGCCTTTTTCCTTCTCCAGCAGGAGATACCACCAAGGCCCCTGTGCCCTTTAGCCTGCCCTGATAGTTGCTGTCCATATGCTCAAGGCTTCCTTGTGTAGTGTTGTTGGGTTCACATGAATGAGAAGCAAAAGTCATGGTGCAGGGATCAGAGAGTCCTTGACAGTTGTTTCAGCATCCTTACCAGAGCCCCTGGTAAGCCCCAGCCCTCCTGGAGTGCTGAGTCTGATTGGCACATGGGCTGCTGCCACCCTGCTGCTTCCTCCAGCTGGTGCCAGGTCAACCTGAGAGGTGGCCTAAGGATCCCACCTTGTATATTCTCTAAACTGGGATGGTAGGGCCTGGGGGACTCCTCCAAACACAGCAGGGACAAACTCATTGCTGCGTGTGGCAGTGGGGTGAAAGGAGCTCTCGTGTCTGCCTGCAGCCCCATGGACCTTTCGGAGCTGCTGAAGGAGGGGACGAAGGAATCGCACGACCGTGCAGAGAACACTCAGTTTGTCAAGGACTTCCTGAAGGGGCGGATCAAGAAGGAGCTCTTCAAGGTGAGTGTTGCTCTGCTCCCCATCTCTTTGATGTACCCAGTGACTGATGCAGACTCCAAGGCAGAGCCCTACAGCCCTGGGGGTGTTATGGAGGTAGACAGAGCAGAGCCTTTGCTCCTTCAAGCAGTGCCTGCCCTGCACAGGCTCTCCAGGCTGGTTTTGTGCTGGGTCTGGGGGTTTCCTCTTGCTTACCCCAATTCCATGCAGGGGGGAGCAGTCACAAGGTGAGCTGTGCCCATCCAGTGATCAGCTTCTCACATGAACTGTGCTCTGTCCATAGCTGGCCACTGTGGCCCTGCACTTCACCTACTCTGCTCTGGAAGAGGAGATGGATCGCAACAAGAACAACCCAGTCTTTGCTCCTCTGTATTTCCCTGTGGAGCTTCACCGGAGAGAAGCGTTGGCCAAAGACCTCAAATATTTCTATGGAGAAGACTGGGAGGAAAAGATCCAGTGTTCAGAGGCAACTCAGCAATATGTGGACAGAATCCATCATGTGGGACAACACGAGCCAGAGCTGCTGGTGGCTCATGCTTACACACGCTACATGGGGGACCTCTCAGGTGGCCAGGTGCTGAAGAAGGTAGCCCAGAGGGCCCTGAAGTTGCCCAGTACTGGGGAAGGGATCCAATTCTATGTGTTTGACAACGTTTCCAACGCACAGCAGTTCAAGCAGCTTTACAGAGCAAGAATGAATGCTCTGGAATTGGACAAGAACACTAAGGAAAGGATCGTGGAAGAGGCCAACAAAGCCTTCAGATTTAACATGCAGGTACTAAACAAATTCCTTGAGGACCTCTGTGGGTAGGTGCTGTACTTTTTAAGTCTTTCCCAGGTTAATTCAGTCACACCACTCACCCAGGTGGTGTTTTGGGGCTGAGACCATTACAGCCCTCCTTGAGGGGTTGTGATTCTAGTTTAACTAGCTGTTTCACTAGTTTCTGGGGCTGGTGTCAGGCAAGAATTCCTCCCATACTGCAACATCACAGCCAAGGCCTTTGATTGAAACAAAATTAATATGACTTCAAGATTCTTGTGGGCTGTGTGGCTCTGAAGCAGTGAGGGGAGCAGAGCCAGCCTCAAACAGTTTGAGTGTGTTGCACCACCCTGATGACACTTCATCTCCTGTCTCAGGTCTGACGTGTTGCCCTATGGTCAAAAATGTCTGGAACCTCTTGTTCCTCCCATAGCATTTGTCTCTCATCAAACCTGATTGAGCTGCCACTTGCCCCAGAGGATAAGCACATATTTAGCTACTGGATGGAAGCTTTAATCTGTGTTTGTAGCACGTCAGTGTGATTTAAACTGGCCAGAAACATGGTGGAATGTGGTTGCCTCCTTTGTCAGGATCCTTATGGAATCCGATGGCAGTGGGATGGGCTGCCCAACCTCTGCAGGAGCTGAGATCCTCCAAGGGTCTGCAGCAGGGAGGGGAGAGCCTGTTACCTCATACTCCCACCCACAGCAGGCTGGGAAGTGAGCAGCAGGGTGGTGCTGCCTTGCTCCTGGCTCTGACTGGGTGCTCTTGGGATAGGGCTGTGCCTTCCTGGAGCTGTAATGAGTGCCAGGTGTCACCATAGGTCTGCAGCAAGATGCTCTGTAAGGAATCTGGGGACAGGGAAGCAGGAATGGTGCTTGCCTGTTCTCCAAATGATTCCAGGGGGTCTGGCTGAGTGCTGTCTGGCTCTGCTTGCTTCGCATGCTTGCTGTGACCACTTGCAGGTGTTCGATGAGCTGGACAAGATCGGCAGGTCACTGACAGAAGAAGCCCAAGATGGAGGCTTTCCCGTCCATGATGGAAAAGGAGACATCCGCAAATGCCCCTACTACGCAGACAAACTGGGTAGGTGGTGGCAATGAGAGCTGCCATGGGCACATGGCCTAAGTGTGGCAGAGCTAACAGTGCTTTCTGTGTCCTGCAGGCACGGCAGGCCCTGGCTGCCCCTTCCACGCCGCTGTGGGCCTGGCCAGGCAGCCCCTGGTGCAGCTGGTGCTGGCAGCCTGTGTGGCCGTGGCAGCGGGAGCTGCAGCCTGGTACATCCTGTGACAGGCACAGCATGCAGCTCTGCTTGGGGGCAAGGGGCAAGACATGCCCTGCCCGTTTTCAGACTTTTCCCTTGCTGATGGTGAGTTGGCTGCAGAGAGGGAGTAAGGAAATAAACAGGAATCCTGCGGGACTTTCCAAGCCTCCTTGCATACCACTGTAACACAAAGTCTTTAGCTGACTAGTGCACAGGCCTGGTTGGTACGAGGGGGTGAGGATTCCACTGCAGCACTGCCCTGCCCAGGCTGGGGCAGCTTTTAAGGCTACAGCTGTCCTGTCCTGTCCTGACAAAGGCTTCACATGCTTGGCTTTTCATCTCCATCCCTGAAGCAGTGTCTGGAGGGGGGTTTCCTGCCCTGGGTTGCACCCCCAGAATGTGTCATCAGCCTTTTCAGTGATGAGCCACTTGCTTTCCTACCCTGAGAAGCTGAGGCCATGCCAGGGGGCTGTTAACTCAAAGCAGTGTCCTGTTTGGTGCGATGTCCTGGGGACCAAGCCTGACTCCTGGTGGAGGGAGCTCTCTGGGGCTGGGGGCAGGACCATGGTGGGGTATGGTGGTGACAGATGTGTATTGTGCAACTCTGGGGTTGAGGGTTGTTTGTCGGTTATTTTTCCTGAAGCGTTGACTGGAATAAAAAGTTGCAATGCTGTAGCTGAGGAAAACCAAAAGCATGTCATTGGGAGAATGGGGAGGCTGGGATGGGGGTTAACTGGGAAAAAGTGAGTACACAGTCCCACACAGTTTTACTTGTCTCTGACTCAGGCAATCCCTGAGCAACTTCTGCCCTTGCACCCTAGTGTCTCTGCTGTCTCCCCTGGGGTTTCCATGTAGGGAGGACACAGCCAGGTACTTTCAGGGCCTGGGGCTTTCCCTTTGTTAAAGGGGGTTCCTGGTGGGGTAGGGAAGCTGCTGCTCTTCTCCCATGCTTGGTACCATTGGACCCCCACCCTGCCCTCCTCCTCAGCTCCCATAGCTGCTATGAGTTTTGAGCAGGAGAGAAGATGTACACGAGTTCAGGGTCTGTTATTTATTTACATAAAAACACTGACTAGTGCCACAGTTCCATCCCTGAGCAAACAGCAGCTGCCTGTGCAGGCCAGGCTGTGTTTGCAAACCTGTGTACTGAGAGACCCCCCCCCACTTTGCTCTGGGAGCTGCAGGGGCAGGGGAGGGAGGAGCAGCCCCAAGAGGCTGAACTTGGCTCCCAGGTCCTCTTGCCCCTGCTGTGGGAGTGCTGCTGGCAGCTCCTGTCGCTGCCTGCTTGCCCCTTCCTTCTGCCCCATGAGTGAGCTAAAAATACCCCCTACACCCACATGCAAGGAGGACCCCAGAGACCCTGCCGGGCCCAGGACGTGGCTGTGGAGCTGCGGCCTGGTAACGAACTCCTCTACTCTACGTGCCGGGCAGGCAGGACATGCCGGGTGCGGTTTGGCTCTCAGGTTGCCGGGGGGCGAGGGCTGCCAGGGGCTGTCCCTGCCCCCAGAGCCACGGCGAGGCTGGGAGGAGGCGCATGCAGCTGGAGCCACCGCCGGGCAGGACGGAGGTGCTGATAAGGGTGCAGTGCTGCTGTTGGGCCCCTCTCTGTGCTCAAAGACAGCTCTGCCTCTCCTCGGGAAGGGGCTTTGCCACGGGGCTGGAGGGGGCTGTGAACCACACTGAAACCTGGTGTGTGGTACTACCCTCAGTCTCCCTGCCACTGAGCCCCTTCCTGAAAGTGCCACAAAGGCTGTGCTGCATCCTCTGAGGGCTCCGTGGGCTGCTTGGATCCATTCTTGCGCTCCCATCCTAGCATGTCCCTGCAGCCAGGCACCCCTTGCACTGGCACTGGGGTGGGCACCTCCAGCAGCTGCTGCTCTTCCCAGTCTTGCTCCAGGTGAGAGGGGCCTCACTTGCAGCCCAGAGCATAATGGGGTGCAGGGATGCTCCCCACTCCTGTGCACTGCAGGGCAGCCCCCACCCAGCATCTGGGGCCTGGGCCCACCTCCCCTGTGCACCAGTGTCACCAATCCTACTATTCCCAGTGAGAAGCAGAGCTGGGGGCAGATGGTGGCAGCTCTGCGCGGGAGGGAGCCGGGGATAACACATACACACCACCGGCGGGGAAAGCGAGGAGTGATGCACACGCGGAGACGGACGGCAGCGGGACAGGGCCGGTGGCATTCCAGTGGCTCCCAGGGTGCCGCTAGCACATGCGCTTGTACGTGTAGATGTAGGCCTTGCAGTTGGGACACGTGTGTGTCACATCCTTGAAGTCATCGAACAGGCAGGGGATCAGGCAGCAGCAGAGGTCACACCTGGAGCACAGAGAGAGGCAGAGATGCTGAGCTGGGGCACCCCTGGGCATGGGGTTCACTCTGGGCCACAGGCAACAGATACAAGTAATCAGAGGGGCTGTCAACACCAGGAACCTCTTTGCTGCTCTGTGCCACAGTCCCCACCATGCCAAACAGCTCAGCCCAGGCCACCAGCACTGGGGCTACCAGGACAAGCCTGAACACCCATCAGAAGACCCCAGCTCTGCTTGCAGCACCTACCCCACGAAGCAGCAGAAGAAGCCAAGAAGAAAGCTCATGAGCCCAATCTCATAGGAGATCTTGGTGGTGATGGCTTGCTGGCAGTGGGGACACACGGTCTGCACAGGGGCACCCTGGAAGATCTCTCCCTGCAGCACTGTGACCGTGGTGGCAGCTCCTGGCGGGACCAGCACTGTGGCCGTGTGGCCACCAGGAGAGGGGTAGGGGCCAGGGGCAGGATAGTAGCCCATGGGGGGATGAGGGCCTGGGGGTGGATAGTATCCTGCTGTGAATGAGAAACATGCACAAGTGAGCATCTTTGTACATGGCAGGAGAGGCCATATCCTCCCTGGGGAGGCCCCCACCCTGCTGCACCACCCTTTGAATACAGACTTTGGGCCAACCCCACCCCAGGCACTGTGCCCCCCACCCCATCCCGAGGAGCCTCACTGCAAGCCCCACACGGCAGCCCCAAGCCCCTCTTGTGTCCCTCCCACTCCCCAGGGCACCAAGAAACACATGCTGGTGCCCATCCCTACCTCCTGTGTCCCCCAGCCCCCCGCAGGACCCACCTGGTGGCACGTAGGGCCCAGAGCCATCCGTGGGCATGTGGGGTGGCACGAACCCCGGCTGCGAGGGTGGCTCATATGGAGGGGGTCCGAACTCGGGAGGGGGGACAGGAACCCCCTGGGGCTGTCCCACCACTGGGGTGACACCCTCTGAAAGGAAACACAGAGTCAGCAGCTGGGCAGGCACCAGAGCTGAGGGGAAGATGGTGGCTTGGCTGTGGTCAAGGGGATCAGCCCCAGCACAGAAGGGAGACAAGAAGTGGGGTCAGACCCTTAAGCCCCACCCTCTGGGCCATATGAATCCCAAATTCACCCCACAGCAGGGAGCAGTGCCAGGGTTTGAGCTGGGAGTGCTTCCTGCTCTTGTCAGTTCCCCTAGGACCCCTCCTGCCTCCCCTGAGGGTGACATGGGGACACACAGAGCTGGGCACTGCACCACTCTCCTCTGCGTGCTGTGAGGAGAGGCCACAGCCAGGGTACTCCCAGTGAAACCATACTTAGCTCCTGTCTGTTTGACAATGTCACCCCTGAGCAGCTGGGACACCCCCCAGTACCTGGTGCAGAGGGTGGGCCATGCTTCTCTTCTATCAGTGGTGCCGAGGGGCCCCCCGGGTAGGGTGGGGGTGGGTCGTTGGACATGGCTCCAGGCAGCCCTGCAGGGACAAAAACCTTTAGGCGACACCAGCCTTTGGTCCCACTGGCACCTGCTTGGAGCTGTGCAGCACGTGGGGAGGGAGGTGACAGGTAAGGGGGAGGCTGGGGCTGGTGCCACCACTGCACTGGCCTCAGCACCCACTGCAGGCAGAACCAGGGGTGCAGCCCCAAAGCTGGACAGGCTGTGACCAGGCAGCAACTCCAAGCTGTAACATCTTCCTGCCAGCTCCACAGGGCTTCCCTGTAAAGCCCACCTGGTGCACAGCAGCTCGTCAGGGCAGCTTGGCACTGGAATGTGCTGTGCCAAGAGCCTCAGCTGCAGCGTTGGGGTACCAATATGGGAAAGAGCTGCCCATAGCCCCCAAGTCCACCCTCAGTGACATACAACGCCCAAGGGATGGCAGGGCCCCCACCCTGAGCCTGAAGCACAAACTCCAAGGCAGAGGGTGCAAACCCACAGAGCATCTCTAAATAAATAACTAAATCCAGTGAGTTAAGGCAACACCACCTTTAACAGCATGAGCTGTATTTCACATGGGGTACAATTTACCTGTCCTCTTCCTTGCAGCAAGAGCTCAGAGGCCTCGACAGCTGAGAGAAGCAGCTCCTCTGAGCAGCGTAGTTTGGAAGACTTTTCCCACTGGATCTGTGTAAAAGGAGACAGCAAGTGAGTTACAGAGATAGAGAGGAGTCACAGCTGCAGCACTGCCCTGGCTGCCACACCAAATCCCTTCTCTCCCCTGGGCAGGAGCCTCCCCACATGCCCCCTCGATGGCAGGCACGAGGCTCCATGTCCTTGGCACATGGCAAAGCCCCACTGACATGCTCTGAGATCCAAGGAAGTGGAACAACATCAAGAAACCCGATTTCCCTGTTTCCACTGGCTCAGTTATAGCTGGTGGGACGTGACTAAATTGGGAAATAAAGTGAGAGGCTGCTCACTCGGTGCTTGGGACAGCTGCCATCAGGCATGGGACAGGGTGATACTGCTGTCAGAGGCCAGGGAGCAGTGCTGGGACCTCCATCCTTCACCCCAATGGGCCAGAAGCAAATATGACCCTGCTTGTCCTGTTTGCTGGAACCAGTGCCACGTGCTGGGCAGCCCGCCCAGAGCACACCAACCTCCCCAGCACAGCACAGCCTGCTGTGGCACTAGGCCAGGCAGCCAGTGCTGCCCCAGCCCTGCATTGCAGGTGTGCCCACAGAGGTGCCTGTGGGGCTCAGCCACCTCCACCTGCAGCTGCTGGGTCAAGAAGAACCAAGGACTTGGCAAGCAAGGCAGGAAGACCCATCCCTCCCTCACCTGCTTGGCTTTGCTTTATTCCACTCCTTTTTTCCTAGTTCAAGTTCCCTGCCACCAAGCAGCCTCCTACAAGGTAGCAGGAAATCTATCAGTCCCTGAAGAAGCACCATCACCCGTTGCTGCTCATGGAGGAGCACACTGATCCCCCCAGGAGCTGAGCAGATTCCTGACAGCTACAGCATCTCCCCAAGGATGTCCATATTTCCTGACTAGTATTTCTCCTCAAGTGAAGTGGTGTTGCAGCCACACAGCTTCAAAGAGTGACACTGGGGCAGCTGGGGGTCATCGTCCTCCTGCTCCTCACTCCAATTTCTTCCTTAAGAACACAGGGAAGCAGAGTTGCCATGGCACAGAGCATTTCCAGGCACACTGCAGAGCCTGCCTTCTCCTTCAGTGACCTACAAAGCTACAAACTGGGCCGTGCTCCTTTTAGCTCAGTGGGGATGTGAAGAAAAGGAGGATTTATTCTTTTCAAAGTAGTCAACCACCCCACCCTGCACATCCAGGGGCCTCAGACTTTCCTATCCCCATGTCTGCAGGAGTCCTGGATGAGCCCAGCCCAACCAGAGCATCCCTGAGCCCTTATCTGGGGATGGTGTAGGTATCCTTTCCTTGCCCTCACAGAGCAACTGAGCCCACGGCTATTCTAACGTAATACATCTCCTCCCGTTCCTGCTCACACACTGCTTTCCCATAATGTAACACCTTTCAACACTCCCCAGCCTCCCCCCATCAAAGCAGCTGGCAAGGAAACACAGGAGAGGAGGAGACCCACCCACGTCCTGCACCAGCCACTCCACCAACACCCATCAGATGAAGCAACAGCCCAAGGGTGAGCCAACCATTAATGCTGCCACCCTGCCCAGCAGGGAATGGCAGCCACGAGGGTGACAGCCCGTGGGTCCCAGAGCCACACGTGCACTGGGATGAAGGAAGCTGTGGGATGCAGGGTCGTTCTGCTTGTACTTGGCAGGCTCAGTCACTCCTAATGCAATATTCTGCTTATTAAAAGAGATCTTAATAAGAGATGTAAAGAGACTAAAGAGCAAGATGTTGGCTGTGTGCCCTTCCCAGGAGGAAAAGAAAGCCTGTTGCTTTTAAGCCTCTTAGAAGCCGTTTCTCCTGGGCTTTCTTTCATCTTGATGTGAGCAGCACAAAATCCGGCCCACTTCCGACAGAGAGCTCCGTGGGAAACCAGAGAGCACTCAGCTTCCCCTTGGCGCTGGGCAAGAGCTCCCCAGAGCATCCTTAACCACCCTGGCACTGACAGCCCCACAGTATTCCAGGATTACCAGGCTTAAGTTCAAGATCTGATGGATTCACCAGTGTCTTGTGCAGGTTCTTTGGAGCAAGGACACACTGCAATATCCTAAGACTCAAAAGGAGCTGGTTATCAGAAGAAGGATGGAGAGAGGAGATGCTATTTCTAGCTAAAATGCAGATTAGCTCTTCTCAACTGGAAGAACAACTTTTACTGGTTTTCTCTGCAAACTAACTACAGAGGATAAATCCACTATGGAATCAGAATCATCACAAACACTGCTTCTGTTAAACACAGAAGACAGGCAAAGGACCCCCATGCCTCAAGGGGATGGATATTTGCTAAGGAAAATGAAAAAGAAAGGAACCTGCTGGGGCACAGCAGTGAGACAGACACAACCAGGACAGGACAGCTCCATCACTGCCCCAAAGCAGAGAGGGCTTGGCCCACCCTGGCTATGGCCTCAATCCGTGTGTCCTCCCCTGGCTCTGTGCTCCCTGGTCTCATTCCAGGCAGCTTTTGGGTGAGGAGAAGAACAAACCCATGGCAACAGATTTCTAGATCCCCTATCCAGATAAGAGATGTAACTCCCAGCCCCAAGAGGTCTCTCTGAGGCTCCTCACACAGTGAGTACAGCCAATGTGCCGTGGGGCAGCACACAGCCCTGCCTGTGGCAACACAAGGCTTTCTAATCCGCCTCCTTCCTTTGCTCAGCAACTCTGGACACAGTTAATGAGGGATTGTAGAATCCTAGAATGGTTTGGGTTGTAAAGAACCTTAAAGCCCATCTCATTCCAGCCCCCTGCCATGGACAGGGACATTTTCCCCTATCCCAGGTTGCTCCGAGCCCTGTCCAACCCAGCCTTGGACACTTGCAGGGATGCAGCAGCCACAGCTTCTCTTGGCAACCAATGCCAAGGCCTCACCTCCCTCACAGGGAAGAATTTCCTCCCAATATCCCATCTAATCTTGCCCTCTGGCAGGGTGAAGCCTTTCCCCTTTATCCTGTCACTCCAGGCCGTTGTCCAAAGGTCATCCACCAATACCCTGAAGCCCCTGGCTGCCTTTACAGACACATCTTAAACTGATACAAAGCAGCTTCCAGCAGTGCTGAGAGGAGCTGATGTGTCAGGGTCCAGTGTCCCATGCTGGCTGTTTTTTCCTCTGTTACATCACTGCAGAAACAGTCTGGGATTCAAACACAGCAAGAGGAAAAGTCTGCACATCCCATCTGCTCCCCAAGCAGATATAGTGGGAGCCACTTGTCAAAAACTGTCAACTGGTGTACAGTGGGACCAGGGAACATCGTGCCACCAGAACAGGTCCTAGCACCACAAAATAGGTAATGCCACAAAGAGAATGGTCACAGGTAATTCCTGCACTGCTTGGAGACACAAAGATTTGGTCTGTTAATGCCATTCTTCCCCGGCAGCAGCTGTTTGTGCTTCAGGCTGCTTCCTCCCGGATGAAATCTCCACGGGTGAGACAAACCTGGCAAGGGCAGAGCAGATGCTGGCAGGTCCAACTCACGTGTGAGCCCTGATGGTGCAGCACTGGCCCCAGCAGCTCTGAGTCAGCCTCACAGCACCACTGAGATCCATACCACGGGCAGACACAGCCTGTGCTGTTCTTGCTCCTCCTGCACTTCTAACTGAGATCCACAGCAATTCAGCTTTGTTTTCCTACGGGAGCAGTAGCTCCAGCCACTGAGACAGGAAGCAGCATTTGTTCATACTCAACCACGTTCAGTGACGTTGACACTACAAAACCTGCTACTGCATATTTTTGGAGCTCTTCCTCCACAAAAAAAACCCAACAACTTCCGATATTTGCAAGAAGAAAAAACCACACTAAAATTCAACAAATAAATAAGAGAAAATATATGGAGTGCTTCCAGCTTTAGTGCACATCAAAGAGATGCAAATTCCAGCTTCCAGGCTTTTGGAAACACAGCTTTAAAAGCTAAGAGTTCTGAAGACACTGGGCCCTCACTGAGCCCAGCATTCTTCCTTTAGAAATAGAAACAGCATTATGGCCAACACCATCTCAGTGTTCCTGACCCCAGGAAAAATACCTGTGTGCCACAGGCTACATGCTCCAGAAACTGGGAAACACTGAGACTAAGGAAGGGCATGAGCACAAGAGGCAGATCAGATGCTGACAAAATGTCATTTGAGCCAAACTCTGTTACTCTTTAAAAGGGGCTTTAGGAGGGAGAACCGAGCAGGGTGGGATGAGGGGTACAGAGCCATACCCTGACCGTGGCAATCCCAATCCCAGTCGCCCACCTCTGAGCAGCACCTCCAAACCCAGCCTGCAAGCTCCCAGTGTTACACCTGTGCCCAGAATTCACAGGGATGTTACCCTCGCCCTGTGCTGTGCCCAGAGCTCACAGGGCTTTGCCCTCTCCATGCACATGCCTGCTCACACACAGCTCACAGGGATGTGGCTCAGATCCCACCACGCGCAATCCCACTGGACAGCTCTTACCTCCAAAGGAAAGGCAGCAAAAATCCCTGCTGAACAAGCAGTATCAGTGGTTTTTTCGCCTGGTTTTTATGCAGAACAACAAAAAGATGTTTTCCCTGCAAACGAGCCAAAGCTCCCCCTCAGCTTTGCCTCTTCCCATGCGCATTTGCTGCCTCCAGCCTGCACACCACCTCCTCGGAACCAGCAGGGGAGGAATAAACAGCACAGAGTGCTTCAGCCTCCTTCAGAATGAGGATGTCCTGTCAATTCTTGACCATGTACCCGCTCCTTTACCCGCTGCTAACCTTGGCAGCACCTCGTCAACTCCTCATCCTGGTCCTGGACAAGGCAGCAAGAGGGCGCATGCCTGCAACACTCCACAAGGCGCCGATGGAAACCGAAACCCAAGTGAGGGACTGAAGGAAGGGTCTGTTCTTTTTCGGGGCGACTCAGCTGTGTTTTCCCTAGTCCAAGTTACTGCCAGGGAGTGCAAACCCACCGTGCAGGAACAGCCAGGTTGCTCCTAGAACAGCAGATTTCTCCCACACTTCTGCACTAAGATTTCAGCTGCAGCAAACTGCTTCTTCCAGGAGAGTCAGACTGTTCCTTCAGTGTGGGAACGGAGAGCTCAGCTGGCAAGGCAGGCCAGCAGCTCTCCTTTAAAACAAAGGAATGCTGGAGAAGGAGGTTTTTCACTATTCAGTCCAGGTATGTCAGACAGCCAAAGCTTGCTGCTCTGCTCTCCGGTATGTGAATCTCCAGAGGAGCATCCCCATTGCAGTCGTTTACCTGGGGACCTTGGACATATCATTTGACCTTCTGTGTGCCACTGTCACCCAACAGACAAATCACCTCAGAGCAGGATCCTCGCTGGGAGCCAGGTGCTGTATCCAAACCAAGATTTCTCAGGGCATTAAATCCAAAGCACAATCAGATAATCTCCACAGCGCAGCCCCAGCTCAGCTGTCTTTGGCCAGAGATTCAAATTACCACTTCCAGCAACCCTTTTGCATGGATATCAGGAAAACCAGACACAAAATTCTCCCTGCTTAAGACAAGGAGGGTTTATCTGCAACACCCACAAAGGGTTACGTGCAGGAGGAGCATTTGCAGGACCTGCTGCTGCCTCTGGGATTCTCTCCAGTGCTATTCGCCTCAGGATGGGCTGACCAAGTGCTCTTGGCTCTTCACACTGGGGCTGCAGAAACAGCCTTGCCAGCACCTGGTTAACCTGAATATTTAAAGAAAAACCAGCCAAATGTAAAAACCAAACCGGGGTAGTTCTTTCTCTCTACTGTTGGCTCCCAGGACATGGCACATGGCTGTGGGAAGCACCATGTGCTGACAGAGCTCACAGTGACATCCAGGAGCCAGGAGGGGCTGCAAAGGTCAGGAGAGGCCATGACCCCACACTTCAAAACTGGACCCCAGCCCTCGTGTCAGTGCACTGGGGAAGGCTCAGGTGTGCACTCTGTCCCACCAGAGCAGCTGAATCTGGCTGCCAAAAGCCAGTTTTCTGAACACAGAGCAAGCAGGGAGCACACTGCAGCCAGCCTGCCCCACAGGCTGCTACTGGCCCTGGAAAACCCACTTTCCCACTCAGGAGGTGCTCACTGTTCAAACCCCTCCAGCTGGTGCTCTGGCTGCACAGTAGAACACAGAATGAAAACCACCAGGTGTTCTCATGGGTGTGATAAAAAAGCCATTAAAGATAAACCAGAGTTCGTCTGCATCCTACCAATCTGCTCCTGAGAAAAGGAGGGTGCTGCAAGCCAAATCCCTGGGGAACCAGAGAGCTTTTCCATGAGACTTTCACTGGAGTTCACAAAGAATCCAAGCTAATGCTTGATAACATCCATGGGAAAGCATTCAGTGATATCAGCAGCTGTTGCCTCCAGTCCTCCGTATCTACTTAATTTTCCCCCTGAGAGGATACATCCTGCATTACATCATCCCTTTGATATCTGTTAAAAATGGTGATAACACAACCTGCCAGAATCTCGAGCAACTAAACCCAACATCTACTCCAACAATGTGCTTTAAAGCAACATCAAACACAACTGTGCCACAAGAATAGCCGCTCATTTAAACAAGCAAACCAAAATACCCCAGCTCAAGAAGCTTAACAGCAAGCAGAAGCCTCAGGAAGTCGGGAGAAGCTCCACAGCTCCTAAGGATAGTCCTAAGATCTGACCTCACCTCTGATGGCAGCCCAGAACAGAAGCTTAAGGTTGAGTTAAGAAGGGATCAAAGGCAGAACTGTCAGTCCCTCCCACTCCCAGCACTCAGAGTTTTGGAGACTGGGCAGCCTGGAGTTTCCCCACGCCACATCTCAGGTAATTCCCAGTTACCAAGCTCTGCCACAGCCAAAGCAGCAACTTCTGCTCTTCAGTTACCTACACAAAAAAGCATCTCCTGCTGTCAGCATCTGGTGCCCCCCATTTGGGGGAGAGTAGCATAGAGAAGGTGAATATACAATAAGTACCCACTATATCTCACAGCAAAACCCAGGGTTTTATAGATTACCTTTCTAACACTAAACTAAAAATATTTTATTTCTTTATGCACTCATTCTTTCACTTCTCCCTCCTTCTATACAATTTTTTGAGAGAAAGTCAAATAACACAGCTACATCATTGCTGAATCAAACTGAGTAGATGTGTGACGTCCATTAAATTACACAGTGAGCTCCAAGGGAGGAGGAAATTAGAGATGATCAGCACTTCAGCATTTTGGTTTCAGAATTAATCAGAGCCTGAGAGCATATTCAGAATTCCCTTGCAGATTTGCAACACAATTAAATAATTTTGAATACATTGATGGTGATTCCAGATCCATTTTCAAGTGCTGTACTAAACATATGCCATGATACTGATGTTTCCTTACCCGAGGAGAGCACCAGATTGTTGTGGGACTGACTCCAGTCTCCAACATTAGCATTTCCCAAGCTCACAGATCCCCCTGCCTCGGCGCCAGAGAAGCTGCTGACATTCAGATTTAACAGGTACAGTGTCACCTTGCGCTTTTTTTGAGGACTAGTGAAAAGTGCTCTGTGTCACTCAATTTTATGTAAGCCCAAGGCTCACTCTTTGCAAAGCAGTGTAGTTTGGGGCTCAGTAAGATCCGTGTGTAAGGTCTGAGATCTCTCCTGAGTCCCACTACCAACAAAGAGGACACACATACATCTAGAGATGTGCACTGGAGGAACATTTCCATGCTGAGGCCATTTGTGTTACCACACTCACCTTCTTGCTTGTACAGAACTTCCCAGTTCCAGACTGGGACCTCTCCTGGAGTAGCCCAGGGCCACCAGTGAAAGGCTGGATTGCCCCATGGCATTTTGACAGGAGGAGGGTACCCTGCACTGCCCTGTTGCCAAGGCAAATTCATTTGGGCTGCTCAGAGTCAGATGACAATGTACCAGAGGGGAAAACCCTCGGATTAATCAACAGCCACTGAGTGTGCCCAGTGCTGGGCAGCCCTGAGTCACACATAGCTCCTGCCATTCCCAATTCTCCCTCCAGTTCCTGCCAGACTTGGCTAGTCCACACTGACTTGCCGGTCCAGTAAAATCATTTTCATTCCAAGGCATTCCATGGCTGTGGTTTCAATTTGCAGCACCAGTTCCTGCCAACTCCTACCCCTTCCCCAAAGCTCCCACTGAAAATCTAGGACAGAGCTGGACTCCAAGCAGCCCTAACACGTAGAACACCCCTCCTAAGGTCCCTGCACTAGCCTCTTCCGAATCCTTTCTCTGTCACAGCGACACCTCACTGCTTTGCTGCTCCATGGAAAGCATCGCTGGTCAGAGGGTTTGGAACAGTCCCGAAGCTGGGTCACTGCTCCCACAGCTGAGGATGGGCCAGGGGAAGATTCAAGCCCATAATAGCAGGATGCCCTCAGGGCAGGTAAATAGCTCAGCTGCTCAAATCCTCTCCTGAGCCTGAGGAAGACAGAGCAGCTGCCGCAGTTACGACACTAAACAAGCTGGGAACTATTTTCTCTCACATCAGAACAGCTCAGCAGGCAGCTCCAAACTGAGTTCCCACCATGCTAAACCATCCTGAATCATGGCAGGGAGAGTCTGAAAGGCTAAATTAACACCCCCTGTGGCAGCCATGAACTCTGGGGGAAACCTCCTTTCCCAAAACACAAATAGGCTCCAGATGACGTCTCTGTGGAAGACCTGCAACAAGCCCAGGGGAAGAGCTGATATTTAACAGCAGTGGAAATGGTCTCTAGTCCCAGCTTGCTCAAAGACTGTGTGAAGATTTTGGAGGAGCTGAGTGGTCCCAGCAGTGCAGGTGGGAAGGACAAGCTGAGGCTCAGGCCCAGGCCCAGGCCCAGGCCCAGGCCCAGCCTCCTGCAAGCACTTCCTGATACAGCACAAAGCAGAATAAAGGCATTAAATTAATTAGGAAACAAACTGAAGATGCCTTCAAGAAAAGGGCAGTGCACACATACCAGCAGCAGCTTTTTATCCAGTGCTCAGCTAAAATCACAAGCCCAGAGGAGCTGGCAGCAGCCAAAATCCCATCCCCACTGCACTCTCCACTCCATGTTCCAGCCTTTATCCTCTCCTCCAACACAAAGATCCAGCTCCCCTTCTGCCATGAGCTGGGTGACCAGGACCCCCGAGAGCCTCAAAAGCATTCCAGGTTGGAGTCACTGCGGCAGGGGTACAGCATTGGCTCTAGTCCATGAGTTCCTCCCGAAATGGAGCTGTGCTGAATCGCAGGGGTTCCTTTCCCTCCTTTAAAAGGGTGGCCAGCTTCTCATTTGGAGAAATAATCAATAAAATCTAACAGGCTGCTTTTCATTCATCCCCAGCCAGAAATCTAATCTCCTGTTAACAGCACAGCCCTGACCACATCATTTATCTGCTGCGGGTACCAGCACGCGTGGATTTTACAGCTGCAGAGAGCGGGGCTGCCTGCATCACAACGACTAATTTATTCTCAGAAAGGCTAATTTAATCTGGCAGTGAATGTTCTCAAAGCCTCCTCACACAGAGCAGCTTTTCTCTTGGTTGGCTTAACAACAATACAGCATATCCAAAAACGTGGAAGGATGCTAAGGAAGAACACTACCCCTGTGTTTTGAGCCCTCTAGTCTGAGAAATTTCTCTTGGTAACTACAGGCTTTGAGAAAACATAGTGTCCCTCTAGGTTTTTTAAAAAGTCAACTGTATTTTCAAGGCAAAATATACAACAGTTTAGGCTACTTCCCCCTCACATACAACTGTGTCTTGACAGAAAGAGATGGGCTCTTAATAAAACCAAAAGCCAGCAAAGATTGTTTAGTACCAGACACCATGTTCACTTCCAACTGCAGATCAAGAGCAGCAGCCAGCACACGTGGCCCAGGGGGTGCTCCCTGCCATGGAAGGTAACTTTCCCCAGCCCACACTACATAGGAATAAACTTCAGAACAAATCCAAATGGCTTTTATTTTTAAAGGCTGGGTAACTGCACAATGAAGTTATGTCAGAGACAGCATCCTTCAGCTTTCCAGCCTCTGCCATCTGTAGGGGGGCAATAAATTAGCCATCAGAAAGCTTTTTTCCATTGTTTTTAAATTCCAGATGGTATTTCCTCCTTACTCGTGGCTGTACTCACAAAGGCAGCTGTGTACCCACAGCCAGGCTGAGCCACCTGGCCCTGCATGGACATGGCATCAGGTGCTGGTCCTCACCTGGATCTACCCCTTGCCAGGTCCTCACTGGATCTAGTCTGTGCCCAGTACATCACTGGAGTGCCAAGCACAGCTCCTTGGAGTCAGAGGGGCTAAAACAAGGCAGATTTAAGCTTTACAACAGACAAAGCTATAGCAGTCCAACCCTCCACGCTCAGGACTGTCACCACCATCCTGCTGGGAAAGAAAAGCTGCTGTTGTGCAAGCCTGGATCATTTCTGAGAGGGCTCCTTTGCTACAAGGGCAAGAACATGCCCCAGATGACATCCAACAATTTAAGACGAGTCAGTAATGTGGGAACAAGGCAAAAATCAGAGGGAAGCAGAGCATTTATGCAGGCCACAGGAGAAATAAAGAAGAAAACAACACAACACTCCCCTTGTTCCTATCTGTCAGGAATTGCTGTCCCAAGAATAGCCTATTCAGAAACCAGGAAACTCAGAGAGCAGCAGGGAAGGGCTGAGTCATGGCCATTTGGAAAAAAAAGAAACAACCCACAACAAACCAACCCAAAAGGGAAGGAGAGAAAACATGGGACAGCAGTTGTTCTGGGTCTTGGAGATATGAACAAGTCAATCTAGAACATATTAGTCAATCTTTATTTTCAAAACCTCTGCAAACACATGGTACTGCCATAAAAAGCAGTTGACCCTCCCTTTGCTCCTGGGAAGCAAATTGCTGTACCGGGAAAAGCTGCTGGTGCTTCCCGGCACCAACCCCTGGCTGCAACACCCCCTTGGCTGTGCACACTTGCCAGGACACAAACTGCTCCCAGTTTGTGCCTTGATTTTTGTTCCTCTGCAGCCTTAGCATCCAAATATCCCAAAGATTTCCAAGCTGGACAAGTGCTTTCCCTTTGGAAAAGCACGTTCATCTCAGGGATGCTATTAGCAGAGGGTGAGGAGCCATTTCCCTTCCCCACAGTGGAAGGGCACGAGGTAAAACATGACTTGGATGGGATTCCCACAGTTCTGTGAACAGACGAGCCAAAGCCAAGTGCTCCCATCTCACATCCAGCCTCAGCACTGCCTGTCTGGCCCCCAGCAAGGCCAGGCTGCAGTCAGGTTTTGCTCAAGTCTTCCCACACAACAATCTTTGCTCCGTGACCTAAATGAAATCAATCGTGCAATAATTCTCCCCAGGACAGTAATCTTGTTCACTCACCCATCATCTGAAAGATTACACCTGCTCTCCAGCTGTGGGGCTCTGGGAGGAAGCTCAAGTGATTTTTGAGCAATGAGGGGCTTATTTTTAATACAGTTCCTCGATGATCCCTCACAAACCAGGAAAGGGGGAGTCTATCTTTTCTATCAAATAACGGTGCTTCAAAACTTATTTGGAAAAATTCCTTCAATTCATTTTATCTTGCCCTGTGAGGTGCTGTCAGATGGAAGTTGCAAAGGCAGGAAGTGGGAAGCCCCTCAGAGCTGGTGCCTGTGGGAGTCAGCCAAGGCCAAGTCTGCTGTCCCCAGACTATGGCAGATCACCTATGCTCAAGTGTAACTGCTCACCTCTTCCCAGCTCTGGGAATGGCTGGGAAAACCACAACCCCTTCAGATGTAGACCCAACCTCAACACTAACTCCCAAAATGACAGCTCAAGGAAACTGTCCCAAAGCAAACAGGCTCTCATGGTTCAAATTGTGAGTAAAATTAATTTTCTCTGTGATCATGCAATGCAAGGAGCAAAAAAAGATGAAATACAGCTACAGCATGGGCTGTGCATGCATCACAGTAAGATGTAATGGGTGGAATTTAGGACTGTAAGACAGAATGCAGGATGGAACAGTAAGTGTGTAAGTTTAAAGCAAGAATACTTCTTCCAAAAATATCTTCCAAAACTGTTAATAGGGAGCCAGGCTGTTAGAGCAAGGTAAGGAAGATCTTATTTCTAAATGCAGAGGCTGGGTATCAAAGAAGGTCCAGGAACATACACAGAAGGGAAAGTTTGGGGCAGGGGGACCCCATCTCAGCACAAATGCTTTATCCTGAAATCTACAGGATAACTGGGTAATATTCCATTTTCTTAAGTATACAGAAGGCAAAGATGCACAAAGTTATGCACAAAACAGTGCATTAGTAATCTTACCTTACTAATAACAGTAAGCAACAATAAAATATATTACTTAATTTGTACATAAAGCCCCAGCTCAGCTCTTCATTCTCTGATTATCTCACGTTCCATCGTGTCAACTACAAAGTCAAATGCACTGCCAGCAGCTGCTCTTCACAGTTCCTAAAATGTTCATCACATTGCCACCTTTTGGGGCTATTTCTTTTATTTTCTTACTCTAAATGCAGGCCTGCTAAGAGAGCCCAGATTAAAGACAGCTGCACTGAAGTGCCTCACGAGGAGATGTGCAGCATGAAGCACTTTGCTCCTGCCTCCATCCTCCACCCAGATCAATGACCAGCACAGGGCTGCTCTCAAATAGCTCTCTCACCACCACAAAGACACAAATTTGAGACTGCAGCCACGGGGCAGCTCAGAATGAATGGGTCCAAAGGAAAACTCTAACAGCAGCCAAGAGTTTCCCTGAGCGTTTCATGCCAGAAATAAAAACTGTGCTGCCCCTGCCTCAGACTTTATTCTGGTGAGAAAATGGATCATGGTTTCCTATGGCAGCTGCTCCAGTTGCATTCACTTTGATCAGAGGAGGAGGCAGGTCCTGTGCAGAGCATGCAAAGATCTGACACTGCTTATGAAAGTGGCAGTGCTTCTCTCCAGCTGTGAGATGGATACTCAGTGCTGTTTGGGAACAGCAGGAAAACAACAAAATGAACATCACATCCCAAGGCAGAAGTTGCTCATCATGTGTTTTTTTGAAGGAAAAAGGGTACACAGACCTCTGTGTTTGCACACTTGTGTGCTCAGGTGCCTTGCTCTGAAACCTTCAGGAGATTGGCCCCAGGCTGGAGTCCTCTGCCTGCATAAGAGCTGCAAAATCAGGTCCTGGAAGCAAACCCAACCAAAAACCTCCAGCTGAACTGAAGTTCCCATTACAAACCATCACTTTTCCTATGTCAGGGAGAAGGGAAGAGTAGCACACAATTAAAATCTTTTCTTTTAGGACATCACTGACTGCTGCGAAGAGCCACCAGGCACATCAGCATCTATTTGTTGTTTCTCAACTCTCCTGTCCACCCTGTGTTCAGCAGCTTTGCACAGATCACTCTGGCAGAACATCTCTGAGAAGTTGGCACACCTGTCTAGAAGCTCGAAGATATATTCAGTCCTGCTGCCTTGGTTATTGTTTTAATCTCCGGATTATGCAAACGCTATTTATTGCCTCTCTGGCTCACCTGGCTCACCAACCTTTCCTGGAAAGGTACAGGAAAGGTACAGGAAAACTGTCACATGGTACATTCAGCACATGTACAGAGCCCTGGTAATAGTGGCAGAAGTGAAGCACCAGCCCCACTGCAGACCCTACAATACCCACTGTTTAAAAAAATTTAGTTTGTTTCAATCCAGGATATTCTCTCCTGATTAAAGCAATCTTAAGAAGTCAAGTGTAGGGCTTTACAACATACCACAAACAGACATTAAACACTGAATTTCATACTTCTCTTTAACCACAAGCAAAAAAAACAAGTCTTGGATCAGAGCAGATACTAAGAAGTTTGTGTATCTCCTTCCAAAACCACTCATCCTCATACTGGCAGATCAATCACATCCTTCGAATGTGTGCATTTATCTGCTAAATTCACATCTGAAGGGAGAAAAAATATATTCTTTTACCTAATGAAATTACTTTCATTCTTTCTTTGGCTGTGTTAGTGAGTAAAACTGGCAATGGCAACACTTCTGTGGGTGACAACACTGTGACAAGGATCCAGACTCCCCCCAAAACATTGATGTTGTGGACAGTCTGGCCCCTGGCTGAACATTCCTCAGCTACAGGAGCACCTTAGTTGTGCTCCCAGAGTGTGTCTGCCACCTGTGCTTCATCCAGAAGGAAAGCAGTCCACTGTGTGCCTTCCCTGGCACAAAAAGACAATTAGGAAACAAACTTCAAAAACACACTCATAAACCAACACCAGGTGCTGAGGGAGACGTTCTCCCTCCCTTCCTAACTGCAGCTGAGACAAAGGGAAACAGAAACAAAAGAAACTGAGTTTCAGAACCAAATTTGAGGTGTAAGACCTGATGAGGGAACACAAGAAGCTCAGCACGGTCTCCTATCTTATTAGGAAGGACTCAGGTTCTGAAATCAGAGAAGCCCCCTCACTGTTCCCTGTCCCACTTGTGGCAGGATGTTTGGTACTCAGTAGCAGCATACACATCCCCATTCCCAGCACCAGCTTGAGTCAGCCCTGAGGAGACATGCAGCCCCACCACCCCTGTAAGAGCAGCTGGGCAGGACTGACCACATTTGCTCCACTTGGCATCTGGGGACACTGCTCCATCCCTCTGCCCTTGTTACAGCCATGAAATCATCACCTGCCTACCTCCAAGCAGGAATTAGCTCCTCACGTAACACCTAAGGAGAACAGAGCAAGTACATTGCTAAACGCTTCCGGGGATTTCCTGGGGCACATGGATGTCACCACAACACTGAGACAGAGAAGCCTTTGGGAGAGGGAAGTTTTCAGCCTGTGCTTTCCACACGAGTTTGTTTAATTCCTAAACATGAATGAATGACATACCATGGTTATATATCACACTATGTAATACTCATTGTAGTTTTCTCTTCTGCCTACTACAGTCACACTCTGAAGCCAGCAGGGCCCCTGCCAAAATTAAAGCCCTTTTTTAAGTACATTGGGTAAAGGAAACAAACAGAAGGCTCTTGTGTATATTCCCAAAGAGTTTCTCAGAGACTTCTACACACATACACTCCAAACCCATTAGAATTATAATTTCAAACATTTCTACTTAAAATCATTGTACCTGACCTCATCTCTACCACCTGATATTTTAGGCTCAGCCTGGAATGTGACAACCACCAGTCCCCTCTCCAGTTCTCACTGCAAGGAGACCACCTCAGAGCAGCTTTTCCTCAGGCCAAGGGGCACAAACCTATACTTGTAGTGACCTGGAGAAGTTTAACCTTGAGAATGGCTCATGTGGAGGATCCAGAGGACACTGGCATGGCAGTGTCCATCCCAGCCTGCCTGTTCCCACTCCTCTGCACAGCCCTGGAGTTCTCCCCAGGATCCCAACCTCATTCCTGTGTTCAGCAGCAACCACAGACACCCTGTGCTTTTCCTAAAGCAACTGAACACTGCCTTGCAGCTGCTGCCCTTTGCCTCTCCAGTCCCCTTGGGAGTAAGAACCCAGAGCTCACCATTTTAATGGTTAAAAACCTTCCAGCTTCCTGATAACATTTATTCCTCAGTGTTTGTTGCTGTGCCACTCTATGCATTAACTCAAGGAGATCTCCTCATTTCACACTGCCAGTGAGCTGATGGACAATATCATCCCCACCATCATCCTTTCTCTTCCTGCTTGTCAAGACACCTCAGCCTCTTTCAGCTCGTCTAAAACGGGCTCATAATCCCTGATCACTGGACAAGCTCATCTCTCCCTAGCAGGGATGATTGGAAACACACACATTCGTTCCTAGGCCTGCTTCCCTGCTCTGCCGGGATCTGTGTGGATCACATTTGCTCCTCTCTCAGCTGTGCCCTCCCTGCAGCCCCCGCCGTCCTCCCGCCAGCTCATGACCTCGGCCGGGCAGCAGCGCTCGCCTTACACCGGCAAGTCTTTTCCCAAGTACACGACCTCGCCTTCTACCTGATTAAATTTCATCCCAGCCCTCCCGTCCCAACGCTTCCCGGCACTGCTGAGGGCACAGAGCTGAAGCTGTGTAAGATTTCAGCAGCACCCCTGCGACACTGTGTCAGGGGAAGGCCCGTCCGAGGCTAGGGCTGCCTGCCGCTCCCCTCCCGGCCCATGGCTCCATCCAGCCGTACCTTTCTCCCCGCTTCCGCAGCGAACGCTCCAGCCACGGCCGAGCACCGAGCCCTTCCCTCGGCCTGCTCCCTCCTCACAGAGTTAACCAGGGATTGATTTCCACCCCTTTTCTTCCCAGCAGCGTGTGGTGCTGGTCTGCTGGCTGTGTCCCCGCCTGCGCTCAGTGTCCCCCCGGTGCTGACTGTCCTCCCGCATTCGGTGTCCCCCCTCCGGTTCTGAGCGTCCTCCCAGTGCGTGGTGTGGCCCCCGGTGCTCGCTGTCACCCCCCGGTGCTCGCTCTCACCCCCGGGTATGTCCAGTCGGCCCCGCTGCCGGGAGGCCGCCACAGCCTGTCCGGGGCTGAGGGGGCCCGGGGCGCCTTCCCGCCGCTGCCCCCGACCCCGCCACCTCCCGAGCCCCGCCTGGCCTCACGCCCGACCCCTGCCGCCCCCCGGCACCTACCGGCTCCCGGCGGCTCCGGCGCTTGCCGGCGGCGGGCGGGGCGGGCCGGGCCGGGCTGGGCGGGCGGTGCAGCGGCGGGGCGGGCCTGGGCTGCGCTGGGCCAGCCGGGGGCCGGGCCGGGCCTGCAGCCCCTGCCGGGCCGCGGTCTGCTCCCGCGGTAGAGAGCAGGGGAGTCACTGCACGGTTTGGATTGGAAGGGATCTTAAAGATCAGCCAGTTCCACCTCCTGCCATGGGCAGGGACACCTCCCACCAGACCAGGTGGCTCCAAGCACCCTCTAACCTGGCCTTGGATACCTCCAGGGATCCAGGGGCAGCCACAGCTTCTCTGGGCAGCCTGTGCCAGGGCCTCCCCACCTCCCCTTTCTTCCATGTATTTAACCTTAATTTCTCCTTGTTCTGTCACTCCATGCCCTTGCTTAAAGTCCCTCTCCAGCTCTTTTGGATCCCAGTAGGCACTGGAAAGGGCTCTGAGGTCTCCCTGGAGCTGTCTCTTCCATGTCCTACACATGCTGCCTTCCCTACCAGGTGTCCCAGCTCATGCTCCACATGATGCCCTGCTCTGGCCGAGGTCCTGCCCCACACAGGGATATGCCTGTGCCATCCTGCTGCCCCAGGACCAGGGAGCCGATGGAATGGTGGAGGCAACTTTCTGGCTCCAGTGGTCTCAGCTGCACTGCAGGGACTAATTAAAAGAGCAGTATTCTAACACAGCCACAGGTGAATTCAGTCACTTCTCACTTGCCCCTCATGCTCCAGAGGTACTTGCTCTGAGATTTATGTGTGTTGGGTTCCATCCTGCCCTGGAAGCTCTGCCTGGAGTCACTCTGGGCTGGAGCACACAGCTCCCAACTTCCCAGGCAGGAACAGCAGCATCCCTTCCAGGCTCCTCTTCTCTCTTCCCTGTGTCACAGTGAGCGGCCAAGTTGCAGGTGACACTGATGCTGCCTCTCAGGCAGGCTGTCCCCACCTCAAGGCAGGATCTTGTGGGAGACATTGCTACAGCACCAAGTTCAAGTTTAGACTCTGAGTGGGAAATGTTGTAGGTAACATCAGAAATTCCTGCCTCGCTCACACATTGTGAGTGTGTTGTGGTGGCCTCATGCCCTCCTGTTTTCTCCACAGGGAGCATGGGGCTGGCCTGCAACAATCCCAGCATTTCCTCATCTCTTGTGAGACTTGGCAGCCCCAAGCCAGTCCCACCTCACATGTTGTGACCTTGGCTTTCAGCACTACCACAGAGCAAAGGGAAAAGGCAACAGCACTTTGCCACAGTGATGAAGTTGAAGCTGAGACACTTGTCCCCTTTGGACATCTTTCACTTCATTTTGGGGGAGCTCCATGGGCACCACTGAGGGCTGGCCAGATGTGACTGATGCTGTGGGTCCCAAAGAAACATCCCCAAGCTCTGGTCTTCTCTGTACAATGGTTTTCTTCTGTTCTTTCCATGTCCCCATGCCTGTGGGGACCTAGAACCAGTGATCAAACCCATGTTCATCATGTCACAGACGTGCAGGAGGAGATGACCACCACCATCTGCTGCCTGAAAACCACTGCTGAGGGCTCCAAGCTGCAACAAATCTCCAGGAGGTGCATGCACAGAGCTGGGCCAGTTACTGGAGAACTCTTTGCAAAAGAGTTGGTCTCCCCAGAGACCTACATAGATGGTATGGGTGCGTGGGGTGACTGAGATGACAGTCTTTCACAAATCCTTATAGAAAATGCACTGAAGGCTCCTAAAGGCTGCCCTGGCTGCAGTGACCTGCCTGGGTGAGCATTTGGCTTCACAAGGTTCTTCTGGCAGGGTCCATGTCACCCTCCCAGCCACTGGAGCAGCCACCTGTCCCTGGGTATCCTGGTGTCCTAGTCACCTCCACTGCTCTTGTCCCTCCTGCAGTGCTAGGAGGATTTTACCCTCTAGACTTTGATGTCCTGGGAGACCCACAGAGCTGGGAATGGGATGGCACTGGGGGTGCTGTCAAGGTTTGGAGTCTCCTACCCCGTCCCAGGGGCTGCCCAGGCTCTCCCCTCCTGGAGCAGAATGGAAAGGCTGATTTCTGTCCTGGTCACTGGTGGAGGTGTGTCAGGAGCTGCACCAGAGCTCTCTCTGTGAGGTGCCCACTGGCGAGGTGCTGCAGGCTCCCATGTGCCAGGCTCCTTTATTGACAATACCTTTTGGCTCCAGCATGGCTGGGGCTCTTCTCTCTCCCCAAAACCTAAGAGGCTGTTTTGTTTCAGAAGCTCTGGCTGGGACCTCAGTCCTGAGGCCATGCAGTGCTGGCCCACAAAGCCCCACACAGGCTGGGCTGACTGCTGGAGCAGCACGAGGCCATGGGAACCTGTGTCAGCCACATGAGAGCTCAGTGCGCACCGGTATCTCTGTTATGCAGGTCACTGTGGCAGGTTGTGCCACCAGACCTTTGCCAGGTGAATGGCAGGGCCACACTCAGCCCATCTGAGTCCCCAGGCCACTGCAGGCCCCTTATCCCTCTGCCATGTCCCTGAAATGGTTGGGGTGGACATGGTCACTGCCCTCTGTGGCACCCCAGTGCTGGCCATGCCCAGCAATGCAAGGGGGTCTCCACAACCATAAATCCAGCTGGGTTTAGGATGTTGCTGTGCTGGGAGCCTACAGGAGCTGGCGCTGCACAGAGCAAAGCTTTAGTGTCTGTTTTCAGCCAGCTTGGGTACCTGGAGGATGTGGCTGCCCACCTGGAGAAGGTGCTGGGTAAGATGAAGCAGCTGCAGGAGGGACGTGCCCAACTGCCCAAGGTCCCAGGAGGTGCTGCCCAAAGGCCTGGGGGCTGCAACCCCACACCGCATGTCACAGGAACACATTGGGGCATCTCTCAGGATATCCTCACTAGCCACTCTCTGGGGCCACCCGTGAACAGACCTCCCTGCCTCACCCAGGTTCTGCAGCCACCCTGGTTCACCCAGAGCCACATGTCTTCCTCAGGGGCTGGATTTTGGCAGGGAGGTGCTGGGCCAGTTGCAGGAGCAGTGCACAAGGCTGCAGGAAGCTGCAGAGCAGCTGTGGGGTGACATGGAGGACACCCAGGTGAGCACAGTCCCCAGGCACAGCTCAGGAGCCACTTTTGCCATGGTTGGTGCCTGAACCAAGCTCAGTACAGGCTTGAAAACTTGGCATATCCCCACTCTGAAGCAGCTCAGCATGCCAGGATTTTGTGGCCATGCCATACTGGAGGAGCTGGGGACAAACAATGGTGGATGGCTCCAAGGAGGCTGAGGGGAGGGCAGGGGAGCACGTGGTGACGCCTGCACGGGATGGTGGAGCACCCAGACATGAACAAGGTGCTGCTGGAGCAGGGCTTGGGTGTTGTGAACAAGCACCGGCACGTGGGGTGGTGGCACTGCTGAGGTCTGTAGTGGATGGCTTTCTCCCTGTGCTCTCTGCTTCTCTACCTGCAGCAATGAAGACTCTCCAGCTCTGCTCCTGGCACACCACAGGGATGTGCTGCATCCTCAAATATTCACGCAGGTGCCTGTCCTGAGAGTCCCCTGGGCCACCGGCCCTGCCACGTGCTGCTGAGCACTCCCCAGGGAGCTGCTGGGGGTGCCATGCCCCACACAAGGCAGCTCGTCCTTGTGCATTGCAGGTACAGGTGACAAAGCCAGGCTCCTGGGGGGCCAGTGCCAAGCTCACTGGTGTCTGGGCTGGCCAGGAGGCTGTGAAATGGCACAGGGGCTGGGGAGGGGCAGGTGCACCAAGGCTGTGCTGCCTGGCTTTAGGGGACTGATGGAGTTGGGGTCACACTGCCCTGGCAGCCACTCATTGCAGTGGGGTAACACCAAAGGCCATAGAGATGCTTCCCCCTCTGTTGCCTCCCCTGTGCAGCCCAAGCTTTTCAGGATGCATGGGGCATCCCCAGCAATTCAGCAACCACAGTTTGATGCTTCCAGTCTGACACTTTTGGACTGTGCCATGTCCCCATCAGCTCTCTGACCAGTCAGATGTCCAAGTCTGGCACTCAATTTTCCAATCCTATGGCTCCTGGTGGTCCCAGGACAGTCACAGACAGGTGTCCCTCCCTACCACCTAGGTCTCTGTGTGGCTTCACCTAGGTTTCATAGGCAGCTGTCTCCTTTCAAGGCTGGGGGCAAATCCCTTCTCTGTGTCCCCTGGGTGGCTCTGTGCTGCACACCCCTGCCTCAGACCATCCCCACTCCCAGCAGGACTCCACGCTGACCTTGATGTGCTCACCACAGCTGGCACAGAAGGTGCACAGCCCTGGCTCACGCCAGAGGCCACCAGCGTGGCCCATTCCACCTCAGTGGGGAAGGACTGAGGGGCACAACTCCAGCACAACTCCAATCAGGGCAGCTCACAAGGGCCAACCCCAGCTCCAGCCCTTGCTCCCAGGCCCTGCCCAGGCCATCCAAGAGGAACCCCGGGTGAAACCATCCCTCCTACAATGTTTATTTTAGCAACACAAATAAGAGATTGAAATTAATTATTGACTGGGCAGTGCAGGGATGCAGGGGCACAGCCTCACTGGGAAAGGGCCTGGCAGGAACAGTGATCTCCAAGGGATCAGGTGAAGAGGGGACAGGAGCCAGGTCACAGCAAGACACCTAGGACCTGTGGGTGTCACAGGGGAGCCCGAGGGTTCAGCAAAGCCCTGTCTGGTAGGCCTCACACCACAGCTGATGTGGCAGAGCTGGGCTGCTGGGGCTGAGCCCTGGATGCACCTGGCCAAACATAGCTGGCAGCCACTTCATAGCTGGAACGGGGTGTTTGTAGCAGCCCCAGCTCGGATGTGCTGAGCCACTGGGAGAGGGGATCCTGAAACACTCCAGGCCCAGGGCAGCCTTGCCTGTGTCCTGGCGCTGCTGCAAACGAAGCAAAGACACCAGGTTCAAAGCAGAAGAGCGTGTATTGCAAGCGGCTGCGGCACATCCGGAGAGACTTCCAGCCGCCGGGAGAAAAGAACAGAGGGGTTAAAAACGATCCCAGTCTCTAGGGTTACACTGTGTCATGCAAAACAGCCCTGGGGCAAACCCCATCCCGGGAGGTTGAGGGGAGGGTGTGCTGGCCCAGCTGGACCACCAGTGCTTACTCCCTGCTCCCCATCTGGGGCTGGGAGAGGGGCCAGACACCTCCCTGAGGGGCAGTGTCCCCCAGCCCTGCTCACCAGCGAGGACGGTGTGTGCAGGGTGGAGGCTATGGTGGTGCAGGAACAGCCCTTGCTCTCTCCACCCCTTAAAAAAACAAGCCTCACGGGGTGTCTGCCCCCCACCCAAGCAGATCAGGGCCAAAGGATGGGGGAAAACACTCAGGCACAACCCACTCTGCCTGGTTGGGGTGCCCAGAGGACCCTGAGGAAGGGACCTCCTCTGTAAATGTCACTGGCATGCAAACTCCGGTGTCCCAAGAGAGGAGGGGGTGCTTCCTCCCCTAGAGTCTGGCAGCGTTGGGGTCCCAGGCAGAGGCCGGCACCGGTCCCACGCAGCCTCCCGCTGTCTCTGGGGAGCTCCATTCAGCTCGAGAACAAGTAAAAACTACTTCAAACCAAACCCATGCAAGGCAGCTATTTGCTCATGTGTCTCTGCAGCTGCCAGACGCCCTGGCAGCAGAGTTCCTCTCCTCTTTGGGGAGGGGGGGAGAAAAAATATATATATATTTATACGCAGGGGTCCCCGCTGCGTCCGCTCTCCACCGCAGCCTCATCTCTCTGCCTCCATGGTCACGTTGGCCTTCTGTTCTGCGCTGGCCTGCTGGGAGACGGCGGCTGGCCAGCCTGCAGGCTGCACCGGCGCGGCCGGAGTCCACATGCTCTGCTGCTGCCCTGGCGGCGAAGCCGTGGGCCAGGCGGGGTTGAAGGCCCCGTGCTGGGGCAGTGGCGGGGCCGGGGGCGGCGGGGAGGTCGCCATGGAGGCCACGGGGCTACTGCTGTTGAAGCTTTCGGAAGCCTTGAGGCGAGAGAACATGGTGAGGGCGTCGGGGAAGTTGGGCGGTGTGGCCGGCGTGTTGGCGGGAGTGCACATCTGTGGGAAGGAGACATGGGGTCAGGGGGTTCTCCACCTTCTGCCTCCCACCAAGGCGTGGCCAAGACCCCTCTGCCCCCCCTGCTGTGGCACATGGAGCCCCCAGACCTGTGCTCTGCTGACTATGCTGTCCACGAGCAGCTCTGAAGGTGCATGCTGTAGTAAGAGCTCCTGGCAGAGGGCCCAGACAGGATCCCCTCTGCTCCACAACCCACTGGTGCCACCCTGGGCCTGCAGTTTTCTGGCTCTGTGGGCACAAGGCTCAGGCTCAGCTCCCAGCCACCAGGAGACTGGGCACACTCCGACCCTGCCAGGCACTTGCTCTGCATGCCCCAAATCCCCAATTGTCTCGAGGAGTCAAACGAGGCCACAGCAGCCAGTAAATCCCTAAGACACATCTGCCCAAGCAGATTATGGACTGCCAGGGCACAAGAGTTAAGGGACTGAGTCTGGGGACAGCTGGAAGAGAGCAGAGGCAGGCAGCACCCACGTGTGGGTGTTTACACACTTCCAGACGCTCTGCATGCCACACCAGAGCCACACTCTGGCAACGCTCTGGGGATTTGCTCACTCCAACGAGCACACAAGGACTTGTGTGCATGGCTGCTGCAGGACAGGAAGCACCACGTATCTGTGAATGTGTTTACACAGGTCAGTGGTTCAGGCTCCTCCAGGCTCTCTCTGCCATGCTGGGGCTAGTATAACCACTGGCTTAAAACGTTCTCCATCAGACCATCCTTCCTGGAGGAGCAGCCCCAAACCATCTGCAGGGCTCTGCTGTCCCACTGCATAGGACAGGCTACACCACCAGCTGCTCTCCAGGAAAACCGTCCTTGGCAGGCAGCTCTGGCAGTGCCCAGCCAGACCTCCCTGCCTGCACTCCTGGAGTTGGGAAGCAGCACGCTGGACATGAGCACCAGCCTGAAGCGCCCGCCAGCTGGTGCTGTGCCCCGGGAGAGTGCTGGGGAGCTGGGAAAGCACTTACCATCTGATGGTGGTGGCTGTAGGGGATGTTTGTTTCTTGGAAAAATGCACTGAGAGCAGTCTGAAAGGAAGAAAAAAAAAAGAAAGATGATGTTACCACCAGCATCCAAACTGGGCACCCATCTCATCCCTGCACACACTACTAGACCCCAAAGATGATGCAAACCAGGCCCTGGGGGGCCTTGAGGACACAGCTGCTCCCTGTCCCCAAGCAGGGACCTGTGCCTGCCATCTGCTCACACCAGGACAGGTGGTAACCATGTGTATTTGGGACCCCCATCCTTGCCAGAAGCAGCTACTGCTGAGGCAGAGCCCAGCAGGTGTTTCACAACTCACAACGATGCTCTGCAACCACCGTGTCCTGGGAAACAAAGGAAACCAAATCCAACCCCAGCAGGAGCCTGTTAAAGGCATGTACTCAACAGAACAAGACCACAGTCCCCATATTCTCACCAGGAGATCTCCAGGGCAGGGGTTGCAGCAGGTGCCCACCTCATATGCCAGAACATTTCCAATTCAGTTGCAGACAGAACACAGTGATGACTGACATTGTTTTCTAGCTTCCCAGTTAAACTCAGTAATAGTCTGGTAAATATGTCACACGCCACAGGCATGTGAGAGGACAAGAAAGATTGCAGGGAGGGAAGGCCAGGGGAACAGGATGGTCAGGAGGGCAGACACCCAGCCCAGGTCTAGGAGAAGCAGAGACAGCAGGAGGTTTGAGGGTGCACAGCACTGAGCTGATGCAGGAACAGTGAAAAGTTCTTTTACTCAGAGGGTGGTGAGGCTCTGGCACAGGGTACCCAGAGAAGATGTGGCTGCCCCATTCCTGAAGTGTCCAAGGCCAATTTGGATGGGACTTGGAGCAACCTGGGAGAGCGGAAGGTGTCCCTGGCCATGGCAGGGGGTGGAAGGAGATGACCTTCACAGTCTCTCCCAAACCATTATGTGATTCCATGACTCCTGTCCTGAGCCAGGCTTCAACTGAGTCACGGCTAGAAAACAACATTTTGATTCAGTTGCAGATGAGACTTGATGGAAATGTTAGAGAACTGGCCTGGATTCACTTCTGATTGAAGGAAAAGCCCCCTTCAATCCCATCCAGGCCTCTCTCCAGGGCCTGCAGATCTCCGCTCTGAGGTGTGAGGTGCAGGGCTGTGGCCAGATGCTGTCACACTACCCAAGACTTTGCTCCCTTCCCAAAAGCCAGGGATTGGGGTTACCCTAGTTCCTGGGGAAAAAAAGACAGAAAAGCCCAGAAAAAGCCCTGGGAGGTTGCACCAAACCCTGCCCAACTGCAGCAGCCACAATCCTGCCACCATACACACTCCTCATCCCAGTGTCCACATGCTCCTGTGTCATCTCCAAGGCCAGCATGAATGACAGCAAATCAACTCAGCTCATTGATCTGATGGGAAAACTAATTTTGCCCCAAACATCCAGACTGGCAGGCCCTGAGAAGGCGAAGGGGTTTATGGTTTCCTGGCTAAACAGCAGAAAAATATTGGCACGACCAGGTGGCAGCCAGAGCAATGCCTGCAAACAATGATCCAGAGCTGGGTGGGGGAAGCAATTCCTGCTGCAGAGTCTGGCAGCTCCCAGACCTCGGGGGGAGTGTGCAATAGCTAGGCTGGCAAGGCTCTTCCCTGCAATAGCTGCATTTAATAACACAGCACCTGAACTCTGCACCCAGCCACGATGCGAGCTCAGAGCCCTCAGCTCCTGCAGGCAGGACCCGCCGAATCCCAGCGACGGCCATGCAGCAGGAACAGGGTCTGTGGCCCTGGAGAGAGCTCTGGAGAGGACAGCACAGGGCTTTGAATTAAGGGAACGTCCGTCAGAGACACAGACACTTCTGAGGCAGTGACAACCCCCCAGCATGCTACCCTTCGTCCTGGGAGAGGTCCGACGTCAACACCCACAGGCCCTATCGCTGACAGATCGTGATAAGAAAGGGGGTAACAGCAAATGGGAAGCACAGGCAGAGGTGTGGGTGCAGCCAGATACCATAAGCTGATTAAATCTGCTCTGTGCTCCTGTTTTCCAAGTGGCCTCGTATCTGGGACTGTGCCACTGGCAGACAGGGGCAAAGAAGGTCCCTGCTGTCCCCCTGAGCTGCCCACCGATCCCTGCCAGCGCTGGGATGAAAGCTGTGACTGGGCAGAGGAAGCACTCTGCCAGTGCAGGCCCCTCTGCCTAAAACAGTGTCTCCTCCCTTCCATCTGCTCCTTTCCAAGGGTGGCAGAAACAACCCCTGCAACCAGCACAAAGCCCACAGCTCACAGGGAATGGCTGTCACCTCCCAAGGGACCTGCAGAGCCCCAGCCCGGCAGGCGAGGGGCCCACACTCCCCTTGGTGCCACGAGGGGCCAGGGACACACACGTAACCAAAGCTGCTGATGCCACCTGGTCTCCAGACAGCGTGACAAGTGCCACGGTGCAACAGCAAAGCCAATTAAAGCTCTTCTGCTGGAGGAGCCCAAGCCCAGCTCAGCTCTGACCCTGCACCAAAAGCCCCAAAGCCTGTGTCACCCTGGTGAGTGGGAGCAAGGCAGCCCCACACCCCTAGCTTGGCCATGCTCAGCAGGTGACCAGGCCACTGTGCCCCCTCCCAGGATGCAAACCCAGGAGCTTTGCAGGGAATGGATCATACAGGGACCCTGCTAGCATGCCAAGAGGTGCCTGTGGTGACCCAGTCAAAGAGAAGGTGGCTGGAGTTGTGAGCCCTGCAGGGCACCAGGCAGTGGGGACAGCCCTGGGGGCACCCTGTCCTTGAGCCACAAAGGAAGGGGCTTCGTGAAACATAAATATGTAAGAGGAAGTGAAATCCAGCCATGGACACAGAGAGTGAAGCCAGACACCTGCTCCTCCTCTTGTTCCCCGCACACAACCTCTCTACACTGAATGGAGGCTCTTAGCACCAGGAAAAGGAAGGAATGGGTGGGTTTTTTTTTTTAAAGCAGTTTCTTCTTATCCTTCCCAAGGAGCCCCAAGGGCAATGAGCACATAACAAAGCTGAATAATACCATTCTACCTCAGAAGGAGCCTGATCCACTGCCCAGACCCATATGAGACTCTGCAAACTCTGAAATGTCTGCCTGGTAACCTGCTGGGTTCTAGCCATGGAGGAGGCACCTGCTGCTCTGCCTGGCTTCTCCAAAAAAGCCAGGGCCTGAGGGCTGAGTGCCAGCCTTCACCCAGAGACATTCCAAGTTACTTTCTCGGGCCTGTAAACCTCCCCCTGGGATCAGCCATGGCACTGCTCCAGCTGCTGGAGGGTTGGGCTGGCAGTGCCATTCTGGCTGGCACCCATGGCAGCCATCCCTGGAAGCATGGAAGGGCCCACAGAGCTGCAAGAGCTGCAGACTAAACCAGGCACAACAGGAGAAAGCCTGCCCAGGGTCCCTAGGAAACAGGAGTGGAGTCACAGTGAGCGGGAGAGGCAATCCACACCCTACCCATGAACTGCCCCATTCCCCAGGGATAGATGGGATGAAAAAAAA
Organism: Lichenostomus cassidix; assembly: GCF_008360975.1. NCBI lineage: Eukaryota > Metazoa > Chordata > Aves > Passeriformes > Meliphagidae > Lichenostomus > Lichenostomus cassidix. The sequence goes on along the minus strand of NC_139495.1, from coordinate 13,563,388 downwards.
AGGCTCCCTGGTCATCCCCCCGAGTACGGGTCAGGCTCTGATCAGTTTGCACCACATCCAAGGTGGCTGTATCCCAAATGTTTTCCTGACCTCCCACCCTGCTCATTGTCCTGAATCATGTTCCTTCCACCCCACACAATATCCATGTCTACCAGGGCTGGAAAGACACACACAGAGCAAACCCCCTCTGCAGTCCCCACTTCATCTTCCTACACACAATAGCCCCTGAGCAGCCACAGAGCAAACCCCCTCTGCAGTCCCCACTTCATCTTCCTACACACAATGGCCCCTGAGCAGCCACACTCAAAGCAGCCCCAGCCCAGGGAAGTGGTCCCAAAACACCAGCATCCCAAAGCTGTGTTTCACAGCAACCTCCCTCTCCCTCCTGCCAGTGACCAACACCCCAGAGGCTATCACAGGGACAAGTGAGACACTTGTCCATGTAGGAAAGGTCCTGGGCAGGGCAGATGGATGCCTGGAGTACCCTGGCCAGGATAAAGGCACAAAGCTGGGACAACCCAACTCCTGCTGTATGTCACTGGGCCACTGAGCTCACCTGGTTCCCCTGTGCAGAACACGTCTCCCTATAATGGCCTGAGGCAGGAGCAGAATCCTCAGGTACAAGTGGCTGATCCAAATCACACCGTGCCCCTGAAGCAGCGCTTTGACTCCAAGGAGACAGCTAATTTATGCTGCCTTCCCTCGTTCTGAATTTGCCTGAACTCCCCTGATTTATACTCACTGCAGATGCAGACCAGCCAGCAAACGGGTGCTGCACTGGAATAACAAAAGCCTCGGGAGTATCCCAGGCAAAATGTGAGAGCAGGCTGGAGTGGTCGGGAGGTGATCCCTCCCCAGCGTGGCTCCCAGAAGGAGCCGTGCCCAGCGGCCATTTTGCAAAGGGAATTATCTGACCGTTGCACCAAAAGTGAGTGGGAACATGGTAACGGCAGCGTTTGTTTACAGCCCAGCTTCCTCTGAGTCATGTGAGTGCCCAGCCGGCAGGAGACGGCTGTTTGTACTTGTGCAGCTCGCCAAACGGTGGCAAAGTTCTGCAAAAAAGCCTTTTGAAAGACAAGTTAAAACTTCTGTCATCCCTCCCCAGCTCTTTTGCTACACGCACGGAGGTGGTGGAAGAAGATCCCGCTTGTCCCAGAGGGCCACTGTCAGGCTGTGTTAGTAAACAAACGCCGGAGCACGTTACACATGCAACACATCCCACGCCAGCGGTGCTCCCGTCTACCGGGCACGGCGGTGGGGATCGCCAGCCCGGCCTTCCGCATATCCCTGCAATCCCACCCCGCGCTCCCCCGGCCAGGCACGGCTTGGCTTGGCATGTCTCCTGGCCTCTGATGGAGCATCTGGGAATGCTGTGAGCGCACGGCGCTGGACGGCGCCCGTGCCTGGTCCATCCGGCCGCTGTTCCGTTACGGAACAAGCCCGGGACAACCCGGCCAGCGGCGCCCGCTCCGCCCGGACGGGAGGAGAGGTGCTCCAACCACCGGGGTGGTACAAACTGAGCCTCCGGCTCCGCGGCCTGACTCAGACCTGCTCCCGCAGCACAGCACAGACACTTCAATTACCGAGGTGCCATTAGCGTCAAATCCATCAGCTCCAGCCTAGGGAGCTGCAAGAAGGAAAGGAAAAATCCTATTTAGAAAGCAATTTTCTGGCGACAGCCACCGCACTCTTCTTTGCTCCCTGCACTTCAGCTCCGGGGATCTCCGGAGGAGCTGAGCACCCTGAAAGGCACCGGGGAGCTCCCCCGGCACCCCCCGCCCCACGCGCGGCGTTAACCCCTGTCAATGTCACGGAGTGTGCCGCCCGCGAGCGAGAGGAAAAGGCGTCCGGAGCCAGAAAAGCTTTGACCTACAAAGTCTCCTCTCCCACGGCTGCCCGAGGACTCAAACTCTCCGGGGCAGGGCCGTGGGAAAGGCTGCGCTGGGGTTTTCCAGCCCACGGCCACGCGGGAGGGCTGGGGCGGGGGCGGGGGGGGAACCGGAGGGAGGTTCGGCGGCTTCGGCGTCCCCAGCCCGCTCGCGGTCCGGCGTGGGGCCCCGGGCTCCTCTCCGCGCACCCCCCGCGCAACGTGGCCTCCCGATCCCCCGCCCCGCGTGGCGCCCACGCTCCCTCGGGCACCCCCGGGGTCCGGCCCGCGCCCCGCCGCCGCCGCGCGTGTGGGCGGGCGGGGGAGCAGCGGTGTGTCCGCAGGGCCGGGCACCGATCCGCGCTACCCGAACCCACCCTGGATACCCCCACGCGGGAACCCGCCCGGGGCCGGTACCGGGGCGGCGGCCTCACCTCGAACTGCCAGTGGGCCGCCTGCAGCAGCTGCTTGGCCTGGTCGGCGGCACATCCGGCCGCCAGCACGAACTGGTTGATCATCACCTGGTGCTTGAGCTCGTCCATGGCCCCGACCCCGGCCCCCGCCGCCCTCAGGGCGCCGCCAGCACGGCGGGGCCGGCGGCTCACGCCAATGTTTACCGGGCACTGACTCACGGCGCCCGCCCAGCCCCGCCCACGGCCGCCCGGGGCGGGGCAGCGCGGCCCGACCCGCGCGGCGCCGCTGGGACTTGTAGTTCTCGCCCACCCTGCCTCCGCGCCGCTGTGCCCCCGCCCGGACCACAACTCCCAGAAGGCGCCGCTATGTTTGCGGAGCGGTCGGCGCGCGTTGAGTGACGCGTGAGGCTGGCCAACCGCCTCCCTAGGCTTGGTAGTACCTGACCGTATATGGTCAACAACGGCGCGGCCCCCAATGGGAGGGCAGCGGGGGCGGGCCGCGCGCGGGGCGGGAAGGGGGCGGGGCCTCACGGTCACGTGGGCGCGGGCGGTGTTTACAGTCGGCCGCGTGCGGTTTCCTGTTGACGTGAGGGAGCGGCGGGCCGGGCCGGGCCGGGCCGGGCGGAGCGGGGCTAGCACTGCCCTTCGGCAGCATGTAACCCCCGCAGGCCCTGCAGTGCCCCCCACTAAGCCCCCCCCCCCCCCCTCAGCCTACGGGGATTTGCTGGAGACCCCTTGGCTTGCAGCTGCCACACAGCTCCGCGGCCCAGGGGGAGGTGAAATAGCAGCGCCTTGGCCCCCACGCCCTCCATCAGCTCTAACAAACCATAGGGGGCTGCCCATCCCCTCCTGGTCCGGTTTTTCCCTCAGCCACAGCGTGTCCGTGCATCACTGAGGCGGCTGCCGGGATTTGAAAGGAGAGGCGGCAATGAGGGAAGGTTCTGGAAGGCGCCGGGGGCTCCCGGCCCGGTGAAAGGCTCCTTTGAGAGAGCGGCATTGCCACAGCAGATGAAAGCTCGCGGCCAGGCAGGCGCTGCAGGGCCCGGGAGGACAGACAATGATGTTGCTGAGGATAAGCAGGCACGGACACGCGGTTGAGTGGCCGGGGGTAATAATGCAAGGGAAAAGATGAAGGGAACTGCTGCCTCCACAAGGCTCCAGCTGCCTCCACCTTTCCTGAGTGGTTCTGGGCTGTTTCCTGCAGTTTGGAGGGGCCTAGCCTGGCCGTGAGTGGTTTGTTCACTAACACCTCTGACCCCACCTGGCATCTTGCAGGTGTTTCTGAGCCGTGAGGATTAAATGGCTGAAGCTCAGGCAGGTAATGCACTTGATCTGTGGGGTTTGCAGCCTCCCTTACATAGACAGGAATTGGTCTGGCATCATCCGAAGCTGGTCACCATTTCCCACATGTTCTTTAGTAACCGTTCAGGAGTTGCACAACCATTCAGCCCCTCCAGGCTGTGGAGAACTGGAGAATTTCAGGGCCAAGGGGTTTTCCTTCTCTTTCTCACTGCCTAAATCTGAGTGGGAGCACAGCTGTACAAGGGTGGCAGTTGGATATAACAAGAGGTGATTGGTCATTTTTACAAGGTCAAAACAACCCCCAGAGAGAAGTAGCAAAGGGACATGTGTAGCCAGCAAGGTGTAAATACAGCTGGAAAAACAAATCTCCTGAAGGATTATTTTAATCAGAGCCAGCCATGTTTAGAAACCTTGCAGTTTGATGTTTGGAGGGAGAAGGGTTGGGCCTGGCCCAGCAGGGCTTTCAGGAAGGGTTGTAAGCCCTTTGGAGCAGAGCACTGTTTAGGGAGGCAAAGTTCATGGGCTCACCACTCCTTCTGGTGAGCTGTAACTCTGTGTGTTGTCTCCAGGGCTCCTGAACCTTGTTGTTCTACACATACCTGACAAACACAGCGAGTGGCAGTGTGAACAACTGTGACAAAGCAACTTGCTTCACTGGGTAATAAACCCCTGAGCATCTGGACTTTGGATGAGCTGCTCTAGTGACCAGGAGCTTTGCAGGGAAACATATTTTGTTGTTTGCGCAGGTGTGCTCGTAGCTGCTTCCCCAGCAGAGATGTCCAAGGAGACTCCTGAAGGGCAGTGGTGGTGGCTGGAAAAACGTGGCAGTGGGAGGGTGGGTGTCCCTCTGGCCCATCTGCCTCTTCCAGGCTGCAGCTCTGTGGAAGCTTCTTCCTGGGGTTCAAAGGATCCCTCCTCTTTTCTGCTGTTCTTCTCCAGGTTGTCCTGGAGAATGACTCCAGGGTCACCTTTGCCTGGATGAGTTTTGCCGAGCTGGAAGGCAGTGCAGGAACTGAGGTCACCTCACCACCCCTGGGGCTCTGCAGGGTCCTGGTGGCAGGAGCCCTGGTCCAGTTTCGCCCTGGTCCTCTCCAGTTTTACCACTCTCACCCTACACCATGATGGCACCTGGGGTCTCAGGCTCCCTTGAACCTCACTGGAAGTGTTTTCATCCTGTTCTCACAGAGGGCCTCCAATCTTTGTGGCTTTCCTCCCTCATGGTGCAAGCAGACCCTGGGGCTGGCAGCACCAAAATGGGGACAAATACATCTCAGGGAGCACAGAGGTGAAGGTCCAAAACGCACTTGGGTGGCACCACCAGGGTTTGTGGTGTTCTTGCTGCTTCTTGCAGCTGCCATAGTGCCCCAAGCTGGGGGGTTGCAGGTCCTTTTGCCCACGGGACACACCTGGGGTGCTGTGGGACCTCGGTGTGGGCTGGCAGGGCAGCCCTGCTCCTTGCCCCGAGCCATCCACTATCCTTCCTTACGCTACTGGCAGTGCCCCTGGTGGGATGGAGGAGGCCGTGGTGCAATATCCTGCCTTTGTGTGTGCCAGTGACTGCGTCCCGCGGGCTGGGCCGGGGCAAAGGAGCTGCTGCCCTTCAGCTCCGCTCGCTCCAGGCCCTGGGATTTGGGGCGGAAGGGCTGAGCCAGGCCCTGGCGCGCTGCTGCTATTGTCGCTGTCTGTCACACGCATCTCACGGAGCAGGGCCCCCCGGGAGAGATTCTCTAGCTAAAGCCCATGCCTTCCCAGATGGCAACAGCCCCCATGGGGCCTGACGGCTTCCTCTGAGTGCTCCGGAGAGCCTGGCGGCCCGGGAGGGACCTTCCCGCTGGTGGAGGTTTTGCACAAACAAAAGACCTCCTACCGCAGCTTCCCGGGCAGAGCCAACACCCCGCGGCTCTGGGACCTGGCTCTCCGCTGCTTAACCCATATGGCACCGCGCTCCCGGTGAGCAGTGCAGGCAGCTGCTCAGGGAATGTGGCTGGGGCTTGGAGCAAGGTGATCTTTAAGGTCTCTTCCAACCCAAACCATTCTAGGATTCCATGATTCTGTCCCCAAAAAAGCTCAGGGAGCAGCTCTGGGGCAGTTGCCTCAGAGTGACTCTTAGAGATGGGGAAGGGCAGGATGTTTTTGGTGCTCAGGGTGTGGGAGGAAAAGGAGAGAGTGTCCCGTCTTCTGTCCCATGCAAATGCCCTCCTTGCCTGCCTCATGGTGCAAATGTGGCTCTGCTTTGCCCCCAGGCTGTGGCCAGCTGGCAGCCAGCTCTCAGGATGGCACAGGGAGATGAACCTGCTGATCCTTGCTGTGCCCAGTTTGCTCCAGCGCTGAGCCCCAAATCAGCTGCTGGCCTGCAGAGTGAGGCCTTGGGGGTTGTGGATTAATCTTGTTCAGTTTGGGGCTGCTGGTGGCACACGAGCTGTTCACATCACCCCACTGCTGCCAGGGCACTGCTCAGAGCTTGTTCCTATGGCTGTGCAGGCAGGGAGCACTGCACACACTCTGGGCCAGCTCACATATCACTGTGATGGTCAGCAGACTCCATCACTGCCACTGTATTGGTCAGCAGACTCCATCCCTCCCTGTCTGTGCAATTTCTGTCACAAGAAACCTTTGCACGGAGAGGCTGCTTGAGCAAAAGGCACCATTCCTCCAGGTGCCAGCAGGATCCTGGGGGGACATAGCAGAGAGTTCTCAGGTACGGTTACTGCCAAGGCAGTGCCGGGCAGAACCTTGGGCTCCCCTGTGCCAGGTGCAAGGTACTGGATTCTCATGGTTGGCCAGCAGGACTTGTTGCTAGTTGCAGGACTTGTTGCTAATTTCATGTCTTTTCCCTGTCCTTCCTGGCCCTGCTGCACAATGGGATGAAGAAGAGCAGGGTCTGGTCCTGCTCTGTTCTCACTCCCAGCACGTGTTCCCCAGCATCCCGTGCCTGTTACAGCCCCTCTGGCTGTACTCGTGTGGCCACAACAGCTGCAAGGATAATAACTGTCCGGAAGCACGTTTCCCCTCGGGATTGTTTGCTTAGTCCCGCTGGGCGTGTTTTAGTTTGTGTTTACAGCCAGCAAATTCCACCCACTGCCTGCTCACTCTCTCACTCGCTATCACAAAATCCTCCCGTGCTGGCAAGCTCTCCTCCCTGCCCCATCCCATCTCCCTGAATCCCAGCCCTCTTCCCTGTTCCAGAGGCCAGTTTAAGGGATTTCACATGTGCCACCTCAGCTCCTTCATGTCTCCCAGTGATTCTCAACTCCACTGCTGAGAATCTGGGTCCCCAGTTCCTTTGCAGCATGTGTTCAGGAAGGTACCTCGCATCACAGTGAGCGGCTTTCCCCTCTTCCTCGGTGCTAGAGGGAACAGGGCTCAGTCTTGGGACATTGGTGGCTTTTTTGTGCCTCTTCCTCCACGACACCTCCCGGTGTTGTGTCCCACGTGCGAGACAGCCTGTGGCCATTCCCTATTCTCACATCCGAAACTCAGACACCACCATTTGCTTTCTTGTGCAGATTTCCTGCAAGGGGAGGAAACCAGGAAGGAGATGCAACACTCCCCTCTGCTTCCCTGTGCAAGATGTGTCTCTGGGAATTCCCCCCTTGCATCCCTGTGTAGAGCATGACCTTGGGCATTCTCCCTGTGCATCCCTGTGCAAGGTGTGTCCCTGGGCATCCATCCTCCCTGTGCATCCCTGTACAGGATGTGTCCTTGAGTATCCTCCCTGTGTATCCCTGGGCAAGCTCCCAAGGGCTTCCCCATCCAAGGAGTGCCCCCTGGTATTCTCTGTGTCTATCCTGTGCAGGGTGCCCCATGCCCATCCCTGAGACCACTCATGTTCCCATCCGTGTTCCCCTTCCATCTCCATTCCCATCCCCATTCCTATCCTCATCCCCATTCCACTTTGTTCCTATTCCCGTCCTCGTTCCCATTCCCATCCCCATCCAGATCCCCATTCCCATTCTCATCCCTATCCCCATTGCCGTCCTCATCCCCTTTCCCATCCCTTTTCCAATCCCCGTTCCCGTCCTCATTCCCGTTCCCATTCCCGTTCCCATTCCCGTTCCCATTCCCATTCCCATTCCCATTCCCTTTCCCGCCACAGCGCCCTCTGCCGGCTGAGCCCGCGCCGCGCCTCAGGGCAGGCCGTGGGGCGCCATTGCCCCCCCGCCGCGCCGTCGTTGGTAGGTGCCGCCGTCCCCCGAAGCCACCGTTGGTAGGCGCCACCGCGGTGTCTGCCGGGAGCTGTAGTCGCGGGGCGGACGGACTCGCTGTCCCGGCGTGCCCCGCGCCGCCGCCGTGGGTGCGGGTCCCGGTGCCGGTGCAGCCGTCGCCGCTCTGCGCCCCCCGGGCCGCCCGCCCTGCCCGCGGCCGCCATGGGCTCCCTGCTCAGCCGGCGCATCGCGGGCGTGGAGGACATCGACATCCAGGCCAATTCGGCCTACCGCTACCCGCCCAAGTCCGGTGAGGGCCGCGGGGACCGGGGAGGGGGACAGGCCGTGCCGGGCCCGGTGTGCCCCGGGCCGAGCGGGGCGGCCGGGGAATGGGCTGCGGGAGTGCCTGTCACCGGCCTGGGCCGGCTCTGGTTCCGGCTCTGGCTCTGCCCGCGGCCCAGCCCGCCCGCGCCGGCGGAGAGGCCGTGGATGGATGTCGGTGGGCACAGCGGCGGCACCGGGCCGGCTCTGCCCGCGGGGCTCAGCCGTGAGGGTGTCCCGGTGCCCTGCATCCCGGGCTCAGCTGTCCCGCTGGCCGTGCCCGGCCGGCGCTGTCACCGCCCGCGGTGCCGGGGGTCACTGAGGGGGCACAAGCACCGCTCCTCACGCTGAAAGCTCAGCAAGCTGTGGGTCACTGGCGTGGCGGCGGCGGCTGCTAAAGCGGCGGCGGAGTTCGGTGGGGACACGGAACAGAATTGGGTCTGGTGGAATATAGGATGGGAAAATTCCCGCATGACAACCCTCTTTAACTCCCTAAAATGGCAGTGGTTCTCACCTAGGAGCTGTTGGGCTGACACAACCTACTAGGTGTCTGTTTTCCAAAGGGAATTGTTCTGAAGGCTTGGAGAGTTGTCGGTGCCACTTGTGTGCAGTTGGGATGAGCCCATGACTCACCTTATATTGGGCTGGCTTTTGAGATTGGCCAGGTTTAACTTGTTTAAAGAGTTTTAGTTATTCTTCTAAGAAAACAAGTTGCCAGGGAAATTCAAGTACTCTTCTCCTGCAATATCCATTTGCTTACAGTTTTTTCTAGGTTTCAGTTCTATCATGGCTTTTCCAGGCAGGATGAAGAATTTGCAGAGCAGCTGTTTGGGTCCCCTCACTCTCAGATACAGAGATGTGTGTTTCCATGACCTGCTGGTTGTGACATCCTCAGGGCTGTGTGATTGAGGGGACCAGAACCCCTGTTTGGTTTGGAGGGGGTGCAGGATCATCTCAAATAGAGTCCTGCCATCATTACACCTTGTCTTGTTGCAGGTTGGCCTTCAGCAGGAATGGTGGTATAAAGGAGGTGGAAGGGGGAAACCTGCCCAGAAAAATCTTAACAGCTATGTTGGCTCTCTTAGAAAATATAACCTGTTTTTTTTAGGGGGTTGGGAACTGGTTTTTTTGGGCATCTGGGAAAGACAAATGTCACAGCTTGGCTGCAGCATTTTAGATAAGGAGTGGATTATTTATAACCACCATATGCAATGGACATTAAACTTCTTTCACATCATCGTCCTGTTGTTCCTGTGCTGTTGAACTGGAAGTTAATGTTGTGTTGGGTTTTCAGCTTGTCAAGGTAACCCCATCACACACCTGAGGTTGGGTTTGTGTGATGCTGTGCTCCCTGGAAGGGATCTGTTCACCATGATGCTCCCACAGTGTGTTCTATGTGTGATACCTCCCTTGTAAAACTGAACAGCCAATGCTTTCAATCAGCTGATTAAATAAAAATATTGCTGCTTCCTACGAGGGCTCTGGATGCAATTAGAGGCTTTTTAATTAATTCTCTGTGGCACTCTTGTGCTCCTCCTGAAAGCTGGTGTTAGGCCAGGGCTTTCTCTTTGCCTTCTTTGGGTTTGTCTAACACGGATCCTCTTGACTTTTGGGGAGGGAGAAGAGCTGTTCAAACTCTAGGCAGAAGAAGAGCTGGTGAGCACCTCTGAAGTAGAGGTTCAAAGCCCAGAACAGTGAGAGCTGTTGAGATGGCAGCTCCTCTCCCTCCTTTAGGTGGAGCGTGTTCAGAAGGACACTGTCCCTTCAGGTCCTTCCATCCCCACTGTGTTTGTCTTGGAGATGGAAAGGTTGGTACCAAACCTGGCAGAGAAGATAACTGGAAGTGAGTGAGTACAGTTTTGATTTCGGGAAGCAAGCTGGAAGTAGTACAAAATGTTCTTAGGCTAAATGATTGCTTATTATTTCTAACTCGACAGTGTTGCTGTGAGCCCTGCCTGGAAGAAGCTGGTTTTCCATGGGCTGTGTTGGATGTGTGTGTGCTGGAGTATGAGTGTGGCATGCACTCCTGGCTCCGAGATTTTATCCCTGAAAGGCTGGAATGAGTAGTGAGAGAGCATTACCTGAGGTCCCTCATCCTTTGTGCAGCACCGAGGGCTGTCCATCATCTTTTCCATTCTGTCCCTCCTTGTCTCTGGTCTCAGCAGATCTTGACTTACCACAAGTGTCTGGTCAGCTGCTGTCTATGGTTGGCATCGGTTTGAAGGATGAGGAGTTGTGTTCTGGAGCAAATAGCCCCTCACAAGGACATGTTGTGCAAGGAAATGAACCCTAAATATACAGGTATTCTGGCTGTCATTTCAGCTGCCTGGGGAGAGGAACACAGCAACTGTGCCAGATTGTTCCAAGTGACGGTGCCTTGTTGAGTCACAGCTGGTTGCAAAGGCAGAGGTGAATATTCACTTCTCCTTTATTGGCTTTTGATGTGGTTATTGCTGGGTCAGTCACGTGCTCTGGGGAGGATGGAGCAGGTTGCTGTGGAATCTAGCCAGTCCTCAGTGAAGCATGTTGTTTAACAGCTTTGTTGGAGAGTGTGTGCAGCATTGTAGTTAAAAATCCTCTGAAAATGCCCTGCTTATTCCTCCAAGGCTCTGGGTGGGGATCATCTGCATTTTTCCTCCTGCATCTGGATGACTGAGGCTGTTGTAAGGTGATAAGCAATTCCCTTCTTTGACCCTCTTTGCTGGTACCTTTTCACCAAAATTTTTTGCTTTACGGAGTCTGTGCTGGCATTGTGCCTGTCCAACCAGTTGGGAGGAAGGCCCAGTTTGTACAGAAGAGTAAGTGTCGCTGTGAAACAGGCTAAAAACAGGTATTTTTTGCCCCTTTAGCAGGGTACAGTGATGATCTCTGTGGTGCTTCAATACTTGAAGCAGTGAAAGGATCTCACGTGCCCCTATTGCTTTAGAACCAGGGATCAATGCACCAGTGCTTGCTACAGCTCTGCTCCCGTTCCTGTGAGCTTCTCTGCAGCATGAAGCACGTGCCCTTGGGATGGCTCTTCTCCTCTGGAGTAGGCTCTTGGAAGAGAATTCCCTGGAGATTTCTGGGAAGGAAAAAAGGAAGCAGATTGCTCCTCTCTGAGGCTGAACTGCTTTGTTGTTTGGGAATGAGGCTTTAATCAAAGAAAGAGCAGTTTTAAATAGGAGTACCCAGAGTCACACCCACTCCATCACCTTGTTCATGTGTACCGTGACAGTGTCACTGTCCCTAAATTTCACACACTGCTGCTGGTTCATGCTGTGCCAGGGACTGTGCTGTCAGTCTGCTGTGGAAGTGACTGTCTGTCTGAGTAATTAAAGAGAATTCAATTTCTATCACTTCACTGTTAATTGTATTAATGGTGAGAAGCCTAAATGGACACCTAATTGCTTTCTGTTAATGAACGTTGTACAACACAGCCCATATCTTGTTGGGATTACAGTTGTGCTCCTGGCTCTTGCAGGATGTTGTGTTCCTTCCCAGTGTGTCACTCGTGCATCACATCCATGTATTGCATGGATATGGGATTAGGATGCTGTCTTAGGAAGAGGTAATTATGACTGGAGCAGTCTGATGCTTAACGCTGGTGCAATTATGGTAATGAGCCCCCACCACTATGTTGTACTAAATATGAAATGTTTTGGTGTCATTTGATGCCTTGGAGGAGCCTTGGGTTCCAATTTGCTTTTGCATGGGACAAACTAATGAGTTAAATTTGGCTGTTCCGGGTGTCCCAGTGGTCCCAGTTTTCCCAGCCATTGTGAAGATTTCCTCACAACAATTTCTCTTCCAACCACTGCTTGAGCTTCATCTACCTCAGCAGTGTCACCCGGTCGTGTTCGCTTTTATCTGATGCTCCTCTGTGTTTTGTGCTGATTTACTCTGGGGAAGTAAAGCGACTGTTTTTCTTTGCTCTGGCATTTTTATCCTATTCCATCCTTTTTTATTTATGTGTGATTCTTTCCTGGTCAGCACGTCGCTGCATTTTGCTGGAGGATTTCTGTAGCAGTTCTCTGGAGGGTTAATCCAAGGATTTTTTGCTTTGCTTTTTTTTCTGCCAAAGAGGATGGCACTTAGCATCCTCCTTGTGTCCATAGCTACAGAGCTCTGCGTAAAGCTGGCCTTGCAACACCTGGCCAAGGTGGTTTGATAGGCTGGGAGGACATGTGGGAACAGGTTTCAAGAGGCATGATAGCCTGGCTAAAATCCTAAAACTGTAATGGATTTGGAAATGGAACCTGGGATTCTAATGCATAAAAAATATGCACGCGCCTTTTAGAGACGCAAAAAATCCTAAATGTCACAGTGACTGGAAAAGAGGATGCCTCATATTTTCCATCTGGAAGTTTCCTTTGCCTTTTAGTCCCTGGTGTGATATTTAAGAAATGCTTTCTTAAAATGTTTTGCCTCCAACTTCGGCAAGCTCCAAGGTGGTTGTGGTAGTGATTGAAAGGATTAACGTGTAACTTTGGTTTTACCTTGAGAGCTCTGAACTTTGTGTGTCATTGTAGCAAGTGTTTTCTGAAAGCTTGCAACAAAATATCTTTTTTTAGCTTCTGAAAACTACGTTATGAATTTGTGGAGACAGTTTGCTGCATTCTGGTTTGTTAGTTTGGCTGTTGAGACCTCATGTGCGTGGCAGCTTTTGTGTATGCAGCAGCAGTGGCAGAGCCCTGGGCTGGTTCTGCTCACGAGTGTGTTCCCCTCTGAGCTACTCAGAGTGATTTTCCCAGTGCTCCTTGTGCCTGGCACTGATTGTGTTTCTTGTTTGCTTGTGAAGAAAATGCCTCAGGGAAAAAAAAATCCCTCTCCTTCACATTGCAGGAGGTGACTTAGCAGGAAGATGAAGGGAGTTCAGTCTATATGTGGAGCTGAAGCTGTGATTCCAGCTGTTGTGTGTATTTGTGAGAAATTCCAACAAGTTGGTAGAGATCCCAAAAGTAGTTCTTAGTGGAGCAGTGAGTGTGGCAGGTGCCTTGAACATGATGGTTTTATGTCTGGGTGTTGTTCCAGCTGAACAAGAGACCTTTTCATACCTGGAGTGGGATGAAAAGTGAGTGACCATTCTCACTTCAAACTGTGTCCTGGGCTGATCCCACAGTGTGGGCAGCAGGAGAGGGGGGATTCTGCCCCTCTGCCGCTATCAGGTGAGACCCCACCTACAGAGCTGCCTCCAGCCCTGGGGGCTCAGCACAGGAAGGACATGGAGCTGCTGGAGCCAGTCCAGAGGAGGCACCAGGATGATCAGAGGGATGAAGCAGCTCTGCTGTGAGGAGAGGCTGAGGGAATTGGGATTGATCTGCCTGGGAAAAAAAAGAAGCTTTGGGGTGACCTAACTGAGGCCTTCCACTACCTGAAGGCAACTTACAGGAAAGATGGGACAAGACTATTTACAAGGACCTGGATTGACAGGACAAGGGGGAATGACACTGACAGAGAGTAGGGTTAGATTAGACATTAGGAAGAAATTCTGCCCTGTGAGGATGGTGAGGCCCTGGCACAGGTTGCCCAGAGAAGCTGTGGCTGCCCCTGGATCCCTGCAAGTGTCCCAGACCAGGCTGGATGGGGCTTGGAGCAGCCTGGGCTAGTGGAAGGTGTCCATGACAGGGAGTTGTAACTAACATCTTTAAAGTCCCTTCCTGCCCAAACCATTCTATGATTCTGTCTCATTCACTGCATAAGAGGGAGTTGTCTGACTCTGATCCTGGAGCTGTGGTACTGAGACATCCTCCACGAGCATTGTCTTCACATTTGATCAAATAAAGTGTTCCAAAACATAATCCTACTTGACCCACATGCAATGGGAAATCTGTTCCTAAACCCTGGTGTTCATCATGGTTTTCTGAACCTCAGTGCAAGCAAAAACCACTGTGGTGTATCTCAAGTGGAGAGGCTGTGTCAGGCTGGCTGTGCTTGGAGATTATATGCAGATTAGCTTTTTAATTTGTTGCTTCTGGGAGGGATGGGAGAAGGTTCCCTGTCATTTGGAGCACCTACATATGTGTCCAGGAAATGACTAGATGTGGCACTCAGTGCTCTGGTCTGGTTGACAAGGGGGTGGTTGGTCACAGGCTGGACTTGGTGATCTTGGAGGGCTTTTCCAGCCTAAATGATTCTGTGATTTTGTTATTCTGATTCTGTAGGACAGATTCTAAGTAGATGCTGGACCTGTGCTGAAGGTGATTCTTGTATCTGGAGAAAGAAGGATGTGTTTCAGTACTACAAACATCTGGGTGCTTGTAAGCTGAGCTCAGCAATAGCTGAGCCCTACCGTCATCATTAAGGCACTGCCATCTGTGCAGAGTGAAAAGAGCCTTTCTTGAAGCATAAAGGGAAAAAGCCTTAATGGAAAAAACAGGGCCATTCATGAAAACCCTTCCATTTCAGAGTAAATCATGCTTGCTCCTAGCTGGAGGGACTGCAAATCCCTCTAGAATGTCTCCATAGATGATTAGTTACTGCTTCTGGAATGACTCATTTTAACACAAATTTATGCTATGTGTTGCACCCAGGGAAGCGAATGTACATTTTGTCTCAATCCTCTCATCCCCCACCCAGAAACCTGAAGTGGCTTGGATAGAGCCTTTTCTTTTAGTTCTCTCCTGATACTTATTTCTCTGAAGTTGTAACTCTGTGAAGTTCATATATGAGAGTGTTTCCAGGAGGAAGCTATGTTTGTGGTGCTCTCACACACCTGAATTGATTCTGTTTGTTTTGCAGTCAATCCCATGCTCCAGAATCCCAGTGACCTTGCACATGCTTTGTGTCCTGAAATTTGCACTGTAGTGCAAATCACTTAAAGATGAATGAAACAAATTTGTGGTGTAACTTTGAGAGCTGAAGTTCGCTTTAGCCAGTCTCTGTTTTCTCTCCCATGTTTCTGCATTTAGAGCTGTCAGTGATATTAATTAAATCAGCATCAAAGTGTAAAGTCTCCAGCACTCACTGTAAAGGTTTGGTGTGGTTCCTGTGTGGGATAAGGGGGTGAAAGAGAGGGGAGAAGGCAAACTTTGCTCAACAGGAGCCCCTCTGTCTGTGCTGGGCTTTGCATTGGGAGGAAGCCTTGTCCTTGTCTGAGCAGGCCCATGGTGTTTGTAGGATTGGGCTTCACACTGGAGAGTCGAGAAAACAGGAAGCATTCATTAGAATGGAGCAATATTGGAAAGAGGTAACTTTTCCTGCTCCCTGACTCTTCTCTGGAAAATGAGTTGAAATGGAATTATCTCCACTGTAATGATTTATTCTAGGTTTTTGTTTTGTTTTTTCTTTTTCCCCTGTTCTACTGTTGGCAGTAGCCCTCAGTACTACAGGAGAAGGGTGAATAAGCAAGTGTCTTCTGTGTCTTGTGGCTCTTTTATACTTGTGAATTTAAAACTGCACAGACTGGCCTGGGAAGCACTCATTTAGAGGGGTTTTTGGGGGGCTTTTTGTTTGGTTTTTTAAAATTTCCTTGGGTTTTTTTGTTTCTAGGAAACTACTTTGCAAGTCACTTCTTTATGGGAGGCGAGAAGTTTGACACCCCTCACCCTGAGGGTTACCTTTTCGGTGAGAACATGGACCTAAACTTCCTTGGGAACAGACCAGTTCAGGCAAGTTCCTATGTTCTGTCTGTTTTACTCTTTTTTGTTTCCTGCCTGTTTTGGAAAATCTTGTGGAGGATTTGTAGAGGAGGATGGCACAGACCTGAGAGGTCCTTGCTGCTTGGGAAACATCATTCCAGTCTGTTCAGATGCAAACTGAGTTTTTCTGAGAAGCTGAATTCACCTTTGAGGCTTATTTTCACTCAGGACAGAAGGAATAGTAGTGGGAGAAGAAAATAGGAGCACAGAATTTGGGACTGATTCTGCCTGCCTGAGCAAGTGTAAAACATACTGCAGAGAAGGCTGGGAAGCTGAGCCTGAACTTCCCAAGGCTCCTGGTCACGTTGAATGGCTTCCAGACTGTATTCAACACGTGCCGTTCTCTGTGTAAATGAGGGGCCTGACTAGGTGTAGGGCAGTGTTAAGACAGATCTTGATATTTTGTGGATTTTATACCTAGGTGGGCTGCTCAGAAAGTTCCTCCTTCTCTCTTATAGTTTTCCGAGCTGCAATATAAAGGTTTTCGGCTCACAGGTGTCCATGAGACTGTGAAAAGTTACTTTCTCAAGTGATTGTCTTGTTCTTGAAAAGGGACTAATCCCTGTCTGATGGACAGACAGGAATTTTATGCAAGTGTTATGTTTTGGATTTCTCTTGCATCTCAGAACTGCTTAAAAAGAACCAAAAGGTAACAGTAGGAGCCATTTGGAGATGTTTTCAGAGTGCTGGATAGGAAAGGGAAGAGTTGCTTGCTTTGTCCACTATTTTCCTAGTTGTTTCTGCAGCTTCAAAACATAAAAATGTAAAATGAAGTCGTGGTTCTCCTCATCAGAATAGCTGTGACCATTAATTCATGTTTATGGTACTCAGTGGCAGTTCAGGATCACCCTGGTTTTACAGGTGGGGAAACTGAGGCAAGAGATGACTCAGTGTTTGAATTGGAACAGTGACAAGCACGTTCTGCTTTCTGAGTTTCTCCTCAGGCTGTGCTATTGGTCTGTTTAGAACCACACTCAGCTCGCAGGACTCCGCAGAGTAGGACAAGGTGGAATCTGGAAAGTCCTTGTTCAAGCAGAAAGTGCAGTTGGGCAGCAGAATTAGGAAGGAGGGACTTGAGCTGGAAATCTGTGTTTGTATCAGTGCTGGGCAGGCCTGGGGGTGCTCACCACATCCCCTGTGCCATGTCTGCACACAGGGCCCTCCCTGTAGGGGCCAACCTGGCAGGATTAAATTACCTGCATGTCTCAGCCTGGGTTTCCTTGCTGACATCCCAGCACTGGGTTTCATCATTTCTCTGGAGGGGAGTGGGTGAGATGCCATTAACACCGTGGGACATTTGCCAAGTAGGTTTAAGAGAAGGAGCCTGTTGTGGAATATAGTTTGCCTATGTAAAGTTAAAGCCCTTTGGCAGCTCTGATTAATCTTCAGGGAAAGAAAAAAAACCTACTCAAACACAGAGCAGTGAAACTGTTTTCTGGACGTGGGCCCAGTTCTTACTTTGGAGTAACTGAGGTCTTGCCTCATTTCTAAGGAAACGTGTGTTGGTGGTCCCTGGTGCCCAGCAGGCAGCTCTGCAGCTGTACAGGTTGTGATCGCCACAATAAGCAGTTTCCTTTGCATTTCTCACTGGAGATCCTGTGCCCACTAAGGAGAATTACAGTCTGAAGCATTATTGTCCCTATTTAAAGGACAATCTGTGAGGGAAGGTTTCTTGACTGTAGAATAGAATGAGGCCCCCTATCCCTGTCTCTTTTATTTTCCAGAACATTTGCCCCATTGTTTCAGAATAAAAAGAATTTCCCCCAGTAATCCAGGGTTTCAGCATGCTGATTAGCAGTCAGATCACTGCTTGCATGCTGTAACACACATGAAAGAGCTGCATTTCTTCTGCTCAAGCTGGAGGGGGTTTCTTTAGTGGATATAAAAGCTTGTGAGACCAGGGCTTTCCTGACTGAGAGCTCAGGGTGCAGAAAAAGACCTTGTGAAAATGTCCTTTCTTAAAGTGTGTATTTCCAGTATGAGCTGTTGCTGGGCCAGGGCAGAATTTTCACCCTGAAACACGTTTGATTTATCTGTAAATAAAATTTGCTATTGCTGTTCCTTGCGGCTGCTGTACTGAGTACCCTGAAAGCTACATGTTTCTTGATTTGGGTAAATTGCCTGCCGGGTAAGATGCTGCTACCTTTTATAATACAGTAACAGGAGAATTATTTGCCTTTTTGTTCCAGTTTCCCTATGTAACTCCAGCTCCACATGAGCCAGTGAAGACACTGAGGAGTTTGGTGAACATCCGCAAAGACTCTCTCCGACTTGTGAGGTACTGCCATTACCTGAACCTTTTATTTAACTCGACCCAGTGATCTGCCAGCCAGAGCCAAAGTGTATTGGTAAGGTTTTGGAGAATGGCTGGTATCCACATCCTTGTTGCTAGATCTGTCCAGAGGTTTCTGTGTTCTCTTGTGAGCTTTCAAGTGGTTTATATGCTCCTTATCCAAACAATCTGTGTTTCCAAACAGGACCAGTGATGTGTCTGTTTCTGCAGGACAGACTGGAGTGTAAACAAAGCCATGAAATCATTAGCACGAGCGGAAGATATTAGTCAGGTCAATAAACTTTACAGACAGATTCCTTCCTGCGTTCCTGTGCAAGGAGAAGCCAGAAAGAAGCTGATTCTGGTGCGAGTCACGGGCCAGGAAGACTGATTGGTTTTGAGTGAAACTTCCTCAGGTTTTTCCTGCTGCCAAGACAAAGTTTGGTCGTAGTGTTATGCATTTTTTTCGATGGCTTGTGTCCCGTGTGTGGGGGAAGGACAATCATGGAGATCTGTTACCTTTTGCTGCTCCACGCTGAGATCTAAACCAGCAGAGCTGGATTAAAGTGCTGGCTCACACTCAGACCTGCAGCTGTCCCCTTTCCAACAGATGGCTGGGTACAGGGCCCAGCATTCAGTGCTTTGTTTGGGTCTGAGCACTGGGCAGATGTCCAGGCAGAGCATTTCCCAACGATCCTGGCTGGAGTCGCTCCGGATTGTGCGTCTCGGGGCTGGAGCGCTGGCAGGGGTCCAGCTGCAGCTCCAGCCGGGGTGGCTCTGAGAGTGTGGTGTAACGTGAGCAGTTTGAGTCATAACCAAAAGCCCTCAGTTTGTTTTTATGTAAAAACTGAAGTGGTTTTTTCTTTGTTTTGCTTTGTTTTTTAAATGAGAAAAACCTGTGGTTTCAAAGCTGATTGAACTTCCAAATATGTGACCATTGGTAAACTGCTTTGAAAGCTCTTTGGTTTTTCAGCTCAAGGGTGAAGTACTTCTCTATGAAAAAAGGGAAGGAGCACAAGCAGTGTATCATGTCTCAGAAGCCAAATGGGATGTGGTTTTTTTCCCATTTGAAAGGAGAGGCCTGGCTGTGAATGGAGCAGTTGGTGTGGTTTAGTACATACAGTTCTGTCATTCTGCTTTCTGTGGTTGCACGTCCCGTTTCCCCAAGCAAAGTTGCAGCTCTGGACTATTAGGAATGTAGTGGCCATGCACCTTGATGGTGTCTAGGTTTGCATCCAATTCCTGGTACTATTGGTTCTTTTTCTGCCTCACAAGCTCTCCCAGTCTCTTGTGCAGCTGCTGCTGCTGCTGTGTCAGTGCTGATGACAACACTGCCAACATGACTCTATTTAATTTTGCACTGATGTAGACCCAAAATGAGATTTTAATTGGCAGTCCCCAAGGGTACATTCCGTATTGTGCTTTTCTACTCCTCTGGCCTTTGCCTTCCTCCCTCTGTGCACGTAAGGACACTTTGTGTCCTCTCCAGCCTGGCTTATTCATAACCAGCGGTTGAGGTTTGCACATTCTTTCCAGAACTAGTTAATTTACCACATCCTTCCTCCTTCAAATAAAGTGATACTGGGCTGAGTGTCCAGGTGTAAAGTTCTAAATGTATGTTCTGATGGTAATGTCCCCACAGGCTTTCTGTTTTACATAGAACCACAGACTGGTTTGGGTTGGAAGGGACCTTAAAAACAGTCTCCTTCCACCCCCTGCCATGGGCAGGGACATCTTCCACTAGCCCAGATTGCTCCAAGCCCTGTCCAACCTGGCCTTGGACACTTCCAGGGATGCAGCAGCCACAGCTTCTCTTGGCAACCTGTGCCAGGGCCTCACCACCCTCACAGGGAAGAATTTCTTCCCAGTATCCCATCTATCCCTTCCCTCTGTCACAGTGAAGCCATTTCCCATTGTCCTGTCACTCCAGGCCCTGTCCAAGGTCCCTTTCCAGCTCTCTTGGAGCCCCTTTAGGCACTGGAAGGGTTCTAAGGTCTCCGTGGAGCTTCCTCTTCTCCAGGATGACCAACACCAACTCTCCTAGCCTGTCCTCATAGGAGAGATGCCATGGAAGAATACGGGGAACTGTCCATTCTGGCCTTCCTGCCAAACTCTGACCAGACAAAATTCTGAGCTTTGCCAAATCCTGAATTTTCACAGGAGCTTTGCAGAGAAACAATAAACCTGTGGATATAGGTACTGAAGTTCTGAGTCTTCCGTGTCACATGTGAGTGTTTGATTTCTGGGAGGAGAAGACTGCTAACCTCAGAGGAGGATAGCAGGAATTCTGCTGTTAACCACTAACAGAGAAAGACTTCCTTCTATCTGTGTTGTGTACCACATTTAGCCTTGGATTGGAAGCTTTATTGCAGAGCTGCAGTACCTCGTGGGCTGGTACTGGCTGTTCCTCCGTATGTGGAAAGCATTTCCAGTTGCAGGAGGAAGATCAGCTCAGGAGACAATGTCTGTTGTTGCACCCTGGGATAGCTTCTCAGCTTCAGACTTTGGGCTTTGGATAGCATCACAGAACAAAAGCATTGAAGAGTCAGCAGCTGTAGTGGTTTGGGAATGTGTCTGAAGCATCAGGAGTATCATGGAGAGTAGTGAAACCACTGAGTGTTTTGGGTAAGGGCCTGAGAGAGGTGGGATGATGGGGGCTGAGGGGAGACAGGTGAGTTGCTGGGAGTTAGAGAAAGGACATCCCTTCTCTTCTGTCTCCGGTGCAGCCGGGCTGATCTTGATCCTTAGAGCTGTTCATGCTGTGGTGGAGGTGGTGAGGGGCTGGGATTGCCTGCTCTGCAGCCCTGGATGGTGTTAAACTGGACAGATCTCTGCAGAACCCCCCAACAGGAGAAACCTTCTGTTTGGTGATGCTCTTCCCTGTGAAAGTAGTGCTGACAGAGATGTCACTAGTTCTGCTCTCATTTAGTACCTTCTCAAACAATGGGTAATGCAGATCTCAACAGCACTCAGTCAACGGCTATTTGACATTTATCCTGCATGTCTACAATGTTGGTCAGACTTTTGAATCTCCTTAAAGGATTAAACTGGGTTCACCTCAACCTAGTTCTGTAAAACTGTTATGGCTGCTTTAATTATATTCTTATCTTTTAATTCTTTAACAGACAAACAAAAAGCTCCAGCATTTCCATTGCTTTATCCAGGAGTGATGTCAGACCAGCTGGCCTCAGCTCCCTTGGTCATCCTGCTTTGCCTTTTCCATCAAAACATTGGATCAGCTATTTGTTCTCAAAGGTGGTCAGTCTCTTTCCTCTGTACCTGTGATTGTGAAGGCTCTGTGATGCACCTCTGTGCATGACCCAAAGGCACACCCAACAAAGTCACTGGTTCCCAAATTTGTGCATGCACCTGTGGCCACCTCACATGGATACTGTCTGTAGGGCTTGGCTAAATGTGCACTGTAAAATTCAAATGCAGGTGGAGACAGAAGAGCTCTTGAAGCACCTGAACCACTCCTGAACCACCACCTTGTCTGCCACGTGCCTTGCAAAGAAAGAAGGAATGCAAAATGTTTGAATTTTTTTGTTGCTCCCCTGATGTTACCCACCATTCCTGCACCTTGAGGTGGAGACATGAGATGTCTGCCTCTCAAAGTATGCACCAAAGTAGTCTTTGCTTGTTCCTTGGGCCAGCTACTGTCTGTGTAGTCTTTTCTCACCTGAACTCTTTGCTCTGTGGCAGATCGTAGAATCCCAGACTAGGCTGGGTTGGGACCTCAAAGCTCATCTCCTTCCACCCCCTGCCATGGGCAGAGACACCTTCCACTATCCCAGGTTGCTCCAAGCCCTGTCCAACCTGGCCTGGAAAACTTCCAGGGATGGGGCAGCCACAGCTTCCCTGGGCAACCTGTGCCAGGGCCTCAGCACCCTCAACAGGGAAGAATTTCATCCTAATGTCTAATCTAACCCTGTGCGCCGTCAGTGTGAAGCTATTCCACCTTGTCCTGTCACTCAGGCTCTTGTAAATAGTCTCTCTCCATCTTTTTGTACCCTTCAGGTACTGGAAGGCTGTGAATGATTTTCTAATGTTACAGCGGGAGGACACAGCCTTGCTGTGACTGCCACCATCTAGGCACTTGTACCTTGCCCTCTGCTCCAGCGATGCTGTTCCAGGCAGACAGGGCTCAGACTCTCCTATTTCCCAGCAGATGCATCCTCCAGAAACCTTCCCTCCAGGCACTGCAGTGGCCCCTCAGTGGTTTCCCAGGGCAACAGATCTATTCTAGTCTAGGTTTAACCCCTTATCTCCTTGGAAGGATGGAAACACATTCGGGAGTGCCGGCAGGGAGGTGCAGAGGTGAAGTTGGGAGCAGGAGGGTGATCTGGGATGCTTTTTGTGACTTCCCTGAGAAGACAAAGCAGGCAATGGTTGTGCTAATGACATGTTGTTTGTGTGTAAGTTGCCCCACACCCAGATGTCCCCGTTGTTATCTGGTACTGTCACAGGTATCTCAGTCTGTGCTGTAGCTCACACGTGTGCTGGGCAGCTCTCTTTAATACCTACCTGTGCATGAGGTGACTCTGTGAAGGAGCCTCCACCTGCAAGAAGTGCTGGTTCTCCCTCCCTGCCTCTTCTGAAAGAAGAGGCAAGTCTATCATAGCCTGAATCCTTCGTTTCCAGTCTAGGATCCACAGAGGGCAGCTCAGCAAGAGGTGACTTGTGCTGCTGCTTTCTTGGACACACACAGCACTTATGAGTGGATTGTTGCCAGCTGTGTTCTTGGGTCAGTCCTGCACAAACTGTTGATGGTCCCTGTGTTTTTTAGGCAAACCTGCCCTTCTGCCAAGTGTTTCTTCTTTACAGCCTTTGAGTGCTGTCATTTTACTCTTTGAATGCAGCTAGCTTGTGTGAAAATAACATCTTGCCCCTATTCTGTATGTTGTGTCCAGGTTTCTGCAGATGTTAAGACTCCAGTTCTTGGGATCTGGCTTTTTTAATACTGGCATGTTGGGTGTTTTTAGTTTGATTTGCTGCTCTGACCTAGGTGAACCTCTGACAAAAGCCTCTCCAAGCCCTTCAGACAGGAATGCGGGTGTGTGCTGAAGTGTTTCACTAGGGTTACATTAGTACAAGTACGTGTGATGGGTATTTGATTATACTGCTCTTAAATTTTATTTTGCACCTTCTGTATTAGATTACTGAAACTGAACATTTCATACTTGTTCAGTGTGGTGTTAAATAAAATTCATGCTGGAACCCTCTTAATTAGGCAGCAGTTATTCTATGTCAATGAACTTGGTAAATAAGTATTCCCTTGACAATTTTTAGATTGAATTATAGAGGTATGTCTGATCCATTTCTGAGTATTTTTGACAGTACAGTGTATTCATCAAGGCCATTTAGTTAGGGGAGAAGCTGATATTGTGAAGACAGAGACTGTGCCAAGCTTTTCCTGAGTAGTTCAGCTGCTTGGCTTTGACCCAGCCATCGTGGCAATTAAGGTATTACTGATAAACAAGTGAGGCTGGAGCCGGCTGACAAGTCAGTGCTGTTTCACCTCTCAAAGGCAGTCTTGCTGCCCTCAGAATTCTGACAGTGCCTGAGTTCTCGGTGGTACCTGTGGTCATGGGATTTGAATTTATGGAGAATCTGCTGCTGCGCTGCCAGTGAATCACATCCATTTGTCTGTCACTTTGCTCTTCAAGGCAGGGAGAGCTTGGTCAGTTCAGGAGAAGAGACTGAGGGCAGAGCTCAGCGGGGGCTGCAGCTCCAATCTCTGCTCTTTATGACAGGGACAGGACCCAGGGAACAGCTGGAGCTGTGCCAGGGTGGGTTGAGGTTGGGTATCAGGGAAGGGTTCTTCCCCCAGAGGGTGGCTGAGCACTGCCCAGGCTCCCCAGGGAATGGGCACAGCCCTGAGACTGCCAGAGCTCCAGGAGTGTTTGGACAATGCCCAGGCACAGGGTGGGATTGTTTGGGTGTCCTGTGCAGGGCCAGGAGTTGGACTGGGTGATCCTTGTGGGTGCCTTCCCACTCAGGATATTCCATCATTCTGTCATTTGCTTGTGGTGTAGTGTGTTGTGTTGGCTGCTTGTTCCAAGATCTGCTGGTTTCATGGCCACTCCTGACACACCATAAATCCTCCTGGTCCATGGGTGTAGCTCACTGCCCCAGAATTGGCTTCATACCTCTTCTTCACTGGATTTGTGCTGTTTCCTGCAGCAGGGAGAAGGAGTAATGCAGACAGTGGTGATCACACAGTGAGATCCAGCTGTGCAGGAGCCATAGCCAAGTTATGGCTCACTTTTATGTTTATTAAAATAATTTCTAAGCTCATTCTGTTGGTTATCGTGTGTCTGTTGTGCAGTTGGATGTGTTAATTTTTGTTCATACAATAAATATGTGTAAGCTCCAGTCCCTCACAGCATCAGAGGTTTAGTTGATCATTTGTACATTTAAAGGTGTTTGAAGTTCCTATATCTGGATGCTTTCTGAGCTAAATATCATTTTCTGTGTGATACTGGAGGTACCTTTTGTTAAGCTTCAGGAGTTCTTTGTTTTGCAGTAACCTTGGGTTTTTTGCCTGTCGTGCACCACTTCATTGCAGAGTTAAAAGAATTACACTTTAGATTTCCCAAGCCCGTGCAGGATTTCTTTAGCCCAAGTACTGAGCCTAATGTGAAGATTTAAAAGGAAGGAGAATGTTTCTTCTCATCAGGGTTTGACATTCAGGACTTCCCTTGTCTCATTCTGTGTCCTGGCACTGTAAGACTGGGTGAGATCAATCAACACCATCATGATTTCACTTTAATGACTTCAGTCAGATCTTGAAAGAACCTTCCTCAGGGGAAAGAAAGGAAATCTGTGGGACCCAGGGTGGAAGCCCAGGCTGCCTTGGCTGCCCAGAACACCAAGGCTGGAGTATTCTTGTCCTTATTTCCAGAGTGATCTTGTTGATATCTCATATATAAACGTTCTAATCCTCTGGCATTGTCTTTCAGGTATAAAGATGATGTTGACAGTCCTACTGAGGAGAATGGGAAGCAGAAGGTCCTGTACAGCCTGGAGTTCACCTTTGATGCAGATGCCCGAGTTGCCATCACAATCTACTGCCAGGCTACAGAGGAGTTTGTTGGTGGCATGGCTGTGTAAGTCCTAGGCTTAAGGGCACGTGGAGGGTCACAGGAGCTGGGATGATGAGCTGTCAAACATCTCTCATTAAACACCCCTGAGGCAGTGCTGCCACAGATGGTAGAGAGGGAAATTCTTTCTTTTTCTAATAACTTTGAATATTACTTTCAATTGGTTTCAGGATATAGGGAAACCATTATGTGTACAACAAAGGAGAGGAACTCACAACTGTGTTTTTTCAGCAAGGTGTTCTGTGGAATTTAAAAAACCAACCACCCTTCCCTTCAAATACTATCTATTTTTTTCCCCAGATCACCTAATTCACTGCCTTTCTGTGTTGCCTGTGACAGGAGCATCTAGGCCACCAAAGTAAAGTTCAGTCTGACATTTATGAGCAAGTCTGTGGAATTGAGGCCCACCCAAAGCTCCTTTTGGGATAATTGCCCACCTCAACACAGGCTGTTGGGAGATGGGAGAGGATTTACTTCCTGAAACCCTGTGTATTTCCTGCCAGGTACACATTAGTCTTTGGTTGGCTATGGAAAGAATGACCAAAATGTCATCTCTGGGAGCCTTCTCATATCCTGGTAGTACATCCCTCCAGATTTTAAAACCTTTTCATCTAAATGAGCACATTTAAACCATTCCAATCAACACTGTATCCTACAAGACTATGAAAAATTTCCTCTATGTTCAGAGCAAAGGTGGCTGGAATGTGCTCTGCCTGGTGTGAGTTGGGTACACGTGAGCTGCTGGTATGATATGGTGCACTTCCAACAGCCATGGGACAAAGAATTCCTTTGGCTTCCATGGGTAAAGGAAGATTTAGGCTGCAGAAGCTCTTGGCTTCCTCTAGTAGAGGCTTTTGGCTGACCAGAGGCTCCTGGAGGTAGTGCTGATGGCTTCTGCAGTGATGCTCTGGAGCTAGGGCTAAACAGCCTTGGTTGAAGGGACCTGCAGAGGCTTCAGCAGGGAGAAATATCTATGACAAACCACAACAGGGCTTATTTGTCTTATGCAAAGTATAAACATCCCACTCATGATCAATGACCAGTGTATTTTCAGAAGTGGGTGAGGCTCAATTCTCCAATCCAGATATGCATTCCTTCAAACTGGAGGATATCCTGATCCGGAATTTTTGTTTAGGCCTCTTTCCCTTCTTCTGTTGAAGCCTATGGCTGCCTTTATTTTGGGAAGGTAATAAATGAGCTCATTTTTAAAGTGCTTGAAAAATATCTCTCAACAAACTCTGAAAACATTTTCTGTTTAGATGCAGCTTTTCCTGAGCAGAGCTGAATGCAGCAGGATGCCTTAGAAATCCTGATAAAGTTTCCATGTTCTGTCTCTTAGGTCCTTAGGTTTCCTGTGAATTTAGTGCTAGTGAAGGTGTTGGAATGGCAGCCTTGGAGATTGAAGTCCTCTTTTCCTAACACAGGTACAACGTGGAGAGGTGGCTAGTGTCCCTTGTGCTGCCCTGCAGTGTTCCTTGGTTTTTGACCTAAGAAGGAAACCATCCATGGGCAAATGGGGAGAACCAAAGGCCTCTATGGCCAGGGTGGATGTATTTATATTGCCAGACTTAAGCCATGACTTGTTTTAAATCAGCAAGGCTTGGTTTAAATCAATGATTTTGATATTTTTTATATTCCCCTGTTGGTTTACCCTGAAGGAGAATTCCTTTGTCACTGGTTAGTAGCAATGAAACATCTGCATTTACAGCTCATGTGAGCTTCATATCGAACCTTACGCTACATCTTTTGTGCCACAGTCTGCAAAGAATATCCATGTAGTTTAAAATCTATTTTTCAGACTCCCACTTTTGCATTTTACGTCAAAATGGCAATAACCCAAAGTTATCCTAAAAAGAAACATTTTAATTTTTTTTTTTTTAGCCAGTGCCTTGAACCAGGCTGTGCTGGGCTAGAATTGTAGCTGAGTGACCCAAGAGCAACAGTGTTTGTTCTTGTTGGTTAAACTGCTCGTGCTGGACTCTTAAGAAACTCTCTTGTCAAGTTGAACTTTGAAGAATAATTGCTTAATAGAATCGTTTTAGTTACCAAATATAACCAACTGTTTCTGGACAGAGTGTGTTTTTAGTCCTCTGTTACTAGTTACTAGTAGCTCTCCGCTTGGTTGGTTGGAGGAGGAAAACAGTTTTTGGTTCACTTAAGAGCACCTTTCTCTGAAATTTAGTGCCATGCACTAAACCAGTGACTGTCACCAGTACTGTTGTCTGTCCTTTAGAGCTTGTGCAGCAAACGTGAATTACCCAATTGCTTTTAAATTAAATTTGAGCAATTCCTAGGTAGAGTTTCTGAACACAAACAGAGCTGTCAACTTCAAAGAATATTTTTTAAATGTGAGTTTTTTTAATCCACCCTGTCCATGATTCAGTGAGAGAGGAATCTCTGTTAGATGGCAGAGCTGAAGCCTGTGTCCATGAACCCTCTGCATGAAACCAGGATCAGCAGTGATTTCCCCACTAATGAAATATAGCCGACAGTTCTGTGCTGTCCTGCTGGGGTGGCAGCCATCCCTGGTGCACTAAACCTTCTAAAAGGTCAAAGCACCCACATTCAGCTCTTTCTCCCACTTCTGGCCTTTCATTTAATAAGTCATACTTCAATTTCCCCATAATACACGGGTGATGAACTGCCTGTCTCCTGCTCTGGGGTGCTTGAACAATAAATGTTATGTAAGTGTGGGTGCAGGGGCAGCACCAGAAGCCAGGGAACCTCTTGGAAGGCATGATCCTGATTTCATGCAGATGTGTAGGTAATAGGGGCTGGGGGAAGTCAGATACAAATTTAGACTTTATAAGCTGCTTTAATTCAACCCAGGCTATTTTTCCATGTGGAAGTGGCTCCTGAAGCACGTCTTGGGGCCAGTGCAGCTGCCCAAGTAGGCCTCTCTGCTTCTCTGGATTTGCTGGCTGCTAGTAAAAACCTTTTGAAGCTCTGATTTCAGCTTTGCAAAGCAATTCTGTAAGGGCAGTGCTGTAATTACTTTGATTTATTCTTTTGAAATTCTAGTGGAAAAAAAAAATCTGGGCTGCATTCTTAGAGCTCTGAGTGGAGCGAGTGCATTTTCAGTGCACTAATAGGAATGCAGCTTTCCCTTGCCTGGGCTGGTGGATTTTCCTTTTCCTCAATCTCTTTTGCTGCTAACAGCTGCATTCAAGGAACAAGCATGTGCAAAAGCTATTCTGTGTATGAATTCAAAACTTCTTCTATTGCACTTGATTGGGATGAAGATGCTCTTTAAAACAAAACACCTTTTTTTTTTCCACTCTCCTAAATTGACGCTGAATCCTAAAATGGGAGAAACTTTCTGGCCCCCTGTGAAAAGCAGGAATTTTCTCCCAGCCTGCAGCATGGCTCTTTAGAAGCGCTAAACAAGTTATTCCTGCTTCTCTGCTGGAACAACCACTGATCCCCGTAGTATCAGCACTCCTGCAAAACTCCTGCTAGGAGCGTGGTTATGGTCACGCAGTTTGGGGTGAGGGAAGGGAAGGTGGCTCTCCCTGAGCAGAGGCTTTGCTTGTTGTGGAGCCTCTGTTCACCTGAGAGCCACAGCACTGTGTCTTGGGCCTGCCTGTGGGATTAGCTGGTTTCCATGACCAAAAGGAAGCATTTCTGCAAGCCAAGGATCTTCCTCCTCGAGTTATTTGGGCTCTCTTTAAAATTTGGTGGCTTTATCAGTCCTGTCCTAACCTGTCTCAAAGTATGTTCAGGAGACTTTCCCAGGTAATTGTGCTGGGAGATATGCTCAGCTGCACTGTTTCCTAGCCAAGCTTCTGGGAACATGTAGCTCCCAACGGCTGACTGCCTCTTGTCCTGAACTGTTGAACTCACAGGGAGCTGTGTCATCACTTTTGTGGGACCACAGGTGACCAGCAAAGTCTGGTGAAGGTGATTGCGTAGGTGATTATAAAGCTGTGTTCACCTCTGCAGCCCCATGTCCAGGGGGAGGTACCCTGCACTTTCTGTGCTAGTGCAGATATCTGTAGAAGCCTTTTGGATGAAACAGGAGTTAGTTTAAATCTGGAGGGGACTGCTCCTCTCACCTTTGAAATATCTTTTGCCTGGTTACTTTGTGGTGAGAATTCACTCTAAAGATTAAGCACATCAGTTCTCAGAGGACCAGCTGGGGCATCACCCCAAGGGTAAGAGAGATCTACCTATGCCCAAGTCTCTTTAGTGGCAAGGAATTACCACTGACCTGCCTCTGAACGGCTCAAGACCCTCAATATCTTCAGTTTTATATATTTTTCTGGCTGTGTCCATTTTCCTTAGTTTTGGAAATCAGGAGGAATGTAGAGGTGTGTGAGCTGTACCTCAGCTACTTGCTAGTGATTGCCCATAATGTAATTTCGCCGCAGATAAATGAGAGGGGACTCTGCATTGCATTTCCATTGCAGGGCTGGTAGCAGCCAGAGAATAGTTAAAGGACTCCCAGTTTGTAGCCTGCCTTTCCCTGCAGTAACTGGTTCACTTGTTTGTATCTTGGTTTGGGAGACAAGTGTGTTTTTGGAGCAGGCTGCAGAGATATTCATATTCTCTTTTGATGAGTGCTCTGTGAATGCATCCCTGCCTTGTCTGGCAAAATCCTGGATGTGCACATTATTAGCCTGTTCCTGGGAGGGCCCCTGGGACTTTTCCAGCCGTAGGTGTCCTGCTGACTAGCAGGAAGGATTGCGCAGTTCAAACATGACAGCAGCGGTTGTTTCCTCGGGGGAAGAAGTCAAACCAAGCCTGTAGCTGGAAGCACTTAAAAGAGCCAGTTCTGAAGGCATGAGCAATCCAGGCAGATCAGGAACTCATGATAAATATGACGTGAGAGGTTTGAGTCTTGCAGCCCATTCTTATGAAAAAGATCTTCCTTTTTGGACAGAAAATATTCTCTCCCATATCCCAGTGATGTTGCCAAGTTCTATTTTCTCATTATAAAGAGAAAACAGAGTAAAAATAGGTCAGTCTAGCTCTGCAATCCTTGCCCTTTCCAGGGCTGTGTTGTTTGTGTTGCTGATGTGCAAATGGATATATTAAAAAAAAATAAACCCCATTTCCTTGTTTGTTTTGCAATGCCTGCTACATTCATCCCAAACCTCCTCCCAGACATCCTCCCATGGTCTTCTGAGTTGATGGGGGACATGACACTGCAATGATTCCCTGCTCTGTCTGCGTGTGGAAGTTTAAAGAGTCGGGTCACAAAATGAAATCCAACGGGTAGCTCAGCGCACGGCTGTTTTCATTCAAGCTTGCGTAGGAGACAGAGGCACTCAGATATTCCTTTGGTTGTTTAATAGCCTCTGTCTGTTCAGGCCCTTTGAAAGGTGCTCTTGCTGCTTTTGGCTGTGGGCTGTGGTGATTAATATGAATTCTTTGTGCAGAGATTTCTTCTGTGTGAAGAAATCAGAGGCTAGTGCTGGGTTTTGCTAGGAACAAGCCTTTACGGCTTTGATCCAAGCACACACCAGTCCCCAAGGGAACATGGGAGTGTGCAGAGTTCACAGGCTGGAGAGCCAAATTCTATAGATTTCAGCGAGCAGACAAACCCTCTGTCTGTAACAAGAGTTGTGGCCTTTGTGCCTCTCTGTGTAGCTGTTGTGTGAGCTTTGAAGCTTGGCTGGAGCCAGGAGCGTGTTGCTCCCAGCAGCTGGAGGCAGAGCAGGATGTGGACACTGGGGTTTCAGCTGCATGGGGAGAGGTTTGCTTTTTCCTGGCTTGAAGTGGAAACTCGGTCCTGGAGGAAGCAGGAGGGAAAGAGAAGATTGTCAGGGACTGCCGTGCAGCACCTTAGCACCTGGTTAACCCTTGTGAGAGCCACTCTGGGGTGGATCTTTTCTAACTCTGACTGAGACCCAGGCTTTCCTGTAGTTTGGTAGTGTTTCTTTAATCAGTAGAAGTCACTTTGCATTTAGACATTTGTTCAACTTCCCTCTTCCCCAAGAGCTGACCTGTGGGATCCTGCCCCATTATGAAAGGGGAATGGGTAGGTGGGAGAGAGAAGGAGAGGATGCTTGTTCCACATAATTTCCTGTCCGTTTTGAACACCAGCAGAGCTTGACTGCATCCTTCCTCATCACCTGTAAGAGGACGTGGAACCTGCCTGGCAGTCACAGCCTGTGGCAGTGGCAGAATTGTTTCCTGAGTACCCTCTGAAGCTCTCTTTGTCCTTGGTATACTGGAAATTGCCATGTAATGTGTGTAGCAGCTACTAAAGAAGGAGGACTCTTGTTTTGTTCACAGACTTTTCAAAGCACAAACTGTCTCAGCCATTTCTAGTCAAAAGTGTTACCTTGGGGCAACATTGCTCTGTGCATCCTGCTTTTCCTGAGGAATGGAGTCTGTACAGCACTCTGTGTAACTCAGGCAGCCTGGCAAGGATCCTTGTGTGACAGTTCTCAGTCAGGGGTCCCAATGTGCTTGTGGGAGCAGGAACTGTCCTTTGACTGCCTGAGACAGCTCCAGTGCCAGGCAGAGCTGAGAGTGAGGAACACAACAGTGAAGAAATCTGCAGGAGCTGGGACTGCAGCTGCCCTGCTGAGAACTTCCCCAGCATTGACCAGGGATGAGGGAGAGGGGGAAACACCCCAGTGAGCATGTAGCAACAGAAGTTTAATTCTGCATAGCCAAATTCTAGCATGGCACTTTGGTCTTGGGAGCTATTTTGGGGCTGCAGGTGCTTGGTGACAGGTCTGGAATAGGCACAGGGAGAAGCCTAGGTGAGCCACAGGGTGAGTTTCTCCATGCAGGCAATGAGTGCTTCTCAGCTGGTAGAGGAAGAGTGAGACTGGGGTATAATTTTAGTTTGTTCCTGTTCTCTCAGAAAGTACTGGGATATAGTCATAGGGCCTCCCTTCTGCTGGTTCTCTGATACACAGCTGGTTTTGGAAGTGGAAGAGTTTGACATGAGGAGAGAAGGAGTCAGTGCAGAGTGTAAAGTTCTCTTTTTGTGAGTAAAGGTGTCACAGAGCTCACAGGAGGAGATGGGCTGCATGGACCCTGAGGACAGAGCAGCAGCTGCTGCAGCCAACAGTGAGGTAGCTCGGGTTGCTGGTGATTCTTGTGCTGTGAGGAGTACCTGAGCAAACAAACAGGTTTAAAATAATGTGACTGAGGATTTCTGTTTGGTGCTGACCTTGTAGGACAGACCTCCCTCACTTCTCCAGTGTCATGAGCTGCCAATGATCACAAGGTGGTTTTGTCCTCCTCTGGATAGAGTATTGGCCCAGTGCAGTCTGAGCAATAGCAGTCCAAACATTCAGCTTTCAGTCTTCATGCAGAGAGAGGCAGTGGTTGCTTCTCTGCTGTCCTTTATTCTTCGATACATGCTCTTTTTCTGTAACACATCTGTACACTCTACAGAGCCTCTCTGCTACTGTTTGCTGAGAGCCCCCAGCAGCACGGGCAGGGAATAGATGACTGTGAATGCAGCAGATGCCAACCAAAGGGGCTGGGATAGAGGTAGAGGCCCCTTAGACCCTGATATGCTGGATATCTGCTTTGGAACAGCTTGCCAAGTTTTCCTCCTGTGTAGCACAGGGAGTGTTTTCTTGTGATAGAACCTGTGCATCATCTTGGAAGGATGATCCATCTCTGTGAGTCAGTCAGGGGTCAGCAGACTTCCAGGGAGTTCACCAACCCACTGGCTGCTGACCAGAGGTGTCCAGAGTTGTCTGGGTGTTCAGATCCAAGTCTGACGTGTTTTGGCAGTGGGGCTAGGCAGTCACACAATCTGAGGCATAAAGCTCACTTGGGGAAGCCTCCTTAATAATTTTGTCCTGCTCTTCAGCTCAGAAAATCTATGTGCCTGGTTTATTTCTTTTCCCAGGGATGGTGAGAGCAGCAAGTCGATGTGAGTATTATTCTGCCATGTCCTCCTTGGAACAGTGTTATTTGTTTTCCTGTTGTAGCCTAGTTTAGGCTTCTAGTGCTGTAAATGTGGGTCCTCCAGCCTTCCTGGCATTCAGCAGCAGCATGTCCACACCCCTTTCCCAGCTCCACTCTCTCCTCTGCACTTTATTTCCAGTAAGTTCCTGACTTGCTGTCACCTTAGATAAGTCACTCTTCCATCCCCTGCTTTCCCAGCTGTAGAGGGAGAATTGTGCCTCTCTGCAGAGCTGGGAAGCTTTGAGAGTGCCACAAAAGGAGCTAGATACAGACTTGCTCTATTCATTGTGCTTGACAACTCAGTAAATAAAACTTCACTCAATTGCTTGCTCTGTAATTCACATATAAAAGACCTGTCATTCTGATCTCTCCCACACCATGCTTGAAATGCAAAGGATGGAGTGAGACCTTCTAGTAAAGCAGCACAATTTCAGCACAGTAGAGAATGGGCTCTGAGGGTATTGTCATAAATAACTTAATGCACCTGCCTTGGTAGGAAGAGCAGAGTGCACATGGAGAACCAGCCTTTTGTCACGACCTTCCAGCATTTAATGTGCATCTTGTGACACTTGACCTTCTGGATCCTCAGAGGGTGCAAGAACTGTTGTAGCTTTCCAGAGAAAGGCAGAGGTTTTTCTTGTAGAGCTGGAGACTGTCTTGTCACTGTGCTGAGGGAGGATGTTGCTGCAGTGTCTCTTGGGCAGGGGATTTCTCACCTTCTCTCCAGTTTGTCAGTGTGCTCTGAACACACAGTTGGTAGTTTGACAAGAAAGGCTCTGGTGGTAAAGCCAGCTTCAGATGTTCCCACCCTGCTTTGGGGTTCACTGCCTCCTCTCCTATGCCAGAACTGGAAGAGGCTGGGCACATCCAGCTCAGCACATTCAGACAGCACCCTCCAGAAAGGGAGAGTGGGCAAGGAAATGTCTTCTGGGGAAGATAGCACCAGGTGTGCTCAGGGTGCAGAAGATGGTGGATGGCCATGTGGTCCCATTCCAGATGTTTATCCCAGCCTGCTGTTGTAGTGACAAGCCTTGAGACAGTAGAAGAATTGTGACTCTTCTCTGGGTGGCCAGCAAGGAGGATAGTTGGTGTGTCTCAGGTGGTGTTGGTAGCCTTGCAACACCTCTGGAGAAGCACAGGAGGGATTGAGGAGAGGACTGGAAATGGCTTAGCAGGGTGGTGGGAGCCAAGCAGCATTTCCCACTGCAGAGCTGTCCCACGGAGGCACGGGAGAGCTTTCAGCACTGTGCTGGGTTGTGTGTTCCCACTGTTAGGTCATTGCTGGTTCTTCCTGGGTTTCCTGCAGAAATTGTGCTGGGCTGAAAGCCAGCATTGCCTAGGCTATGGATTTAGGGAGCAGGCCTTTGCCAAGCTGCTGCACCCCCTGTACTCCAACACCCAGGCAGGTCAGTACGGACACGATAAGACCTTGCCTGTCTGCGCTGCTTTCTCTTTCCTGTGCTCACCTTCTTGCTTTGACCTTTCCCTTCCCTCTTTGTGTCCCACTGAATGGCTGCCAGCCCCTGCCAGCTCTGCCCTTAGAGCTGCCACTTGTGATTCCTGAAAGGCCGACGGGCGGGAGTGAGTGAGAGCTGAGCAGGGAGCAGTCATTTGTTACAGCAAATTTTCTTTTTCCCCCTTCCTTCAGATACAGCACAAAGAATCCCTCTCTGCAGTCTGAGACAGTTCATTACAAGAGAGGGGTAAGCCAGCAATTCTCCCTGCCTTCCTTCAAGATTGATTTCTCAGAGTGGAAGGATGATGAGGTGAGTGTCTCTTCTCAGTGTCCCCTTCTTTCCACACCCTATTATCCCAGAAGCACTGGTCTCTGTCTAGTGCCATGAAGTTATGACTGAAAGACACTTCCTCCTAGCTCCTACAGAGTGTTTTGTGGATGCTGCCCTGGGAGGAGCAGTAGGGGAACTTGGCAGGCAGATCAGGCCAACAGGGAGGAAATCCAGAGAAGTGACTTTTGATATCACTGATCAGCTGATTTAGGAGGGAGGCTGCAGAGATTGACACTTTAGCTTTTCCTGGAAAACCTGCTTTCCTCAGCATTCCTCTCCCTGCCAGCCAGAGAGCTTCTGGGAACAGATGTCTGTCTTGACCTCTCTTTTTGGTGGGTTTTAGTGTTAAGATTTTTGGGTTTTTTGGTGGTCCTCTAGAACAGTGGTTTTCAAAGTGAGGTGCATACAAGATAATTCATTTGGGTGTATATAACCCATAAATGACAAACACACATAAATTGGGAATATGTGCTCAAAACAGTTCACTTATGGGATGAATAGTCAGAATAGTTTGGAGACCACTGCTCTGGAAGAGTCCTGTTCTATTGAAGGGTCACATCCTGCACTTTTAATTGTAGCAGTACAGCATTGTGAGGGGATATTCTCCTTCTGGGGCAGATTCTCACTGGTGCATCAATGCTGAATAAGGGCATGTTTTCCTCTTCTTAATTTAACCCATAACTGCAAACAGACCAGGGCTTGGTTTTAATTAAGCTTTGTGGCTTTTCTACATAACAAGATTTGTGGAGTCCTGTTAATTTTAGTGTCTTTGGTATCTGCAAAATTCCAATGTGCAGTAACCCTCTGCTTTCTGAGCCTTAAAGCTTTGACCCAAGGGCTTCCCCTGCACGTGGCACAGGGAAGGAAAGCCTTGGTCTTTCCCCTGCTCTGTGCAGAATTGTCATAAGAGATTTCTAAGCTGCTGCCAATATATTTGTTCCTGTGGACCTCTCTCCCAGGAAATGCACACTGATAATGGTGTTCATTTCCTGACCCAAGCCTGTGCAAGTGTATTGCGTATGTGAACCCTGGTAGATAACTCTACCTATTAAAAAAATTTTAAAAAATATAGAAAATAAGAAAAGAAAATAAAATATTTTAAAAAATAAAAAAACCCCTAATCTTTCATGTGTTTGAAAGATTGAATAGCTATTGTCCTGAAGTTACAGTTACAGCTATAATCAGTCCCGTGCCTTAACAAATGCCGTGGTGGTTACCAAGAGCCTGCAGAGTCTGGTCTCCTGATGTCTTGGCTTCTCTGCCAATAGATGATTTCACAAGTTCAGCCTACAAAAGCCTGGAAGAGCTGCTTTTTAATCCCTTCTGTTGTCTGAGAGAGCTCAGATCCCTTTCTTCTTAAAGAATTGAGAAGCTTAATTTTCACTTTTGTTCCTGTCAGCAAGGTTTTAACTCGAGTACTAAAGTCATGTCCCTTTGACAGCTTAAAGGAAAAGTAAGTTTCCAGCTCCCTTTGCTTGTTCTGCTGCATCCTGTTTCCTCTTTTTTCATTGGTATATCTGGGAGCTGGAAAAAATGTGGAACAAGCACTGTGATTCCAAAGAGTTTCTCCTCCCGTGTTGGCTCCGTGTTACATATTGATCCTTGTCCTAAATCTTCCTAACTGGCCACCAAAATGCAGCACTTTTATCTAAGACAGCTGGCAGTGTCTCAGCTGTGTACAATTGACATTCCAAATTTCTTTCCAGCTTTGTTACTGGTGTTGTTCAAAACCCCCAGATTTATTTCATTTTTTTGCTCAGTGTAATACTCGGATGTGGCATAGTTCTTGGCTGGGGAAGAAGGGAAACTGGTGTTATGTTGGGTTGTTCTGTGAAAAGCTTTATAAAAGTTTATTTTATCATCCTCATTTACTGGTTTGGCTGGAAGTTACAGAGTATGGCTTGTGTCGAGTTAGTTATGTTCAGGGCCCTAAGAATTAATGTGAAATGGTCCCTTAAAGAGGCCTTTTGTTTGAGAACAACAGAGTTTATATGGTAAAGCAGCCTCAGTTCTATGATGTGACTTTCTCTTCAAATGGTTTATCTTTCGAGGGACTGAGACTGCAGATGATGTTGGGGCTGTGGCAAAGTGGTGGAAGCCTCAAAGCACTGCCTGAATGGTGCTGCAGCACTTGGAATTGGGTCTCAGTTTTCATGGAAAGACTGAAAACAGACTACCTTGGAGCATCATGGTGAAATGACAACTTTTTTTTCAGTCTTGGCAAGAGATGTGACAAAAACCTCCAAGTCAGTAATTAACAATAACTACAGAAATCCAGTGCCTGATCCACTTCCATTGCTGGCATAGGACAGTGTTTGTAAGGTTGTGTTTTCCTTGTATTGCTAAGATGACACAGAGCTTTTGATGTGCTTTAATGAAGTGTAGGGCAAAGGGAGAAATTGAGACTCTTTTCCTTGCACTCATATTTTCACTGTCACCAATTAGAAGGTCAAGGACCTGCATTACATGATATGCCAAGAGATGGAAATCAGTCTGGTGTTTCTTTAGAGTGTTGTGTGAGCTTGAAGTTTTGCAGATTTTCCTCTTATGTCTTCAGGAACTTCATACCAGAGCCAGGGTCTCTTTTGTGGTGTTGGGAGCACAATGTGCTGCTGTGCTGAAGCCAATATATCCTCTTATATTGTGCACTGGATATATTTTGAGAAACTCATCCTACCACAAATCACTCAGAAGACTTTTAGGATATATGAATTAATGAGAATTAAATACCATTTGAAATTCAAACAGAGAGCCTTTGTCTTGCTATCCACAGCTGATGTTCAGTGCCATGTCAATGTGTGTATGTTGTAGCTGACTCCCTTTCAAAGCTTGTGCCTGGAATTTGAAATCCTTCTCTGTTGTGTCCTTCTGAGACCAGAGGGTCTCTGGGGTCCTGTCAGAAGGGCCCTCATTGATCTAACATGATCTCCAGTGTTGTCTTCAGGCGAGTCTGGTGTGAATTGTGTAACTTCAGCTCATTTCTTTCCCTCAGCTGAACTTTGACTTGGACCGTGGCGTGTTCCCTGTGGTCATTCGAGCAGTGGTGGATGAAGGGGATGGTAAGAATTGATGCTCTGCTCCCATGGTCTTCTCCTGGCTCTCTCTGAGGTTATGTGATCCCTTCAGGACTGGCCTCCCTGGGGAGCCTTCCCAGAATAAAAATATTTCAGGAGTTCACCTTAACTTCCCTTTATTGAAAGAGCCAAGCTAACCACATAAAAACACACTTTTAAAAATAGCCTCCATTTTTTACAGAAAAAAAATTCCATTTTACAGGAAAAATGGCCAAGTATTTAATGTTGGAATAGTGTTTAGGAGAGCTCCTGGCTCTGCCACCAATGCTAGGTACAAATTAGAGCAAGTGACTTCTTTCTTGTTGGGTTTTGCTTTTGCAGTTTGTAGGTTGAGGAGGGGAGAGCTGGTCTTTTCTCCCACTTTGAGGGGTAAGTTTTCCCAAAAACCTGGAAATGGGCAGAGAAAAGGAAATACCTTTAAAATGCTCAGTCCACTCTTCAACCAAATGCAGCTTCATTCAGCAGTTTGAAATTCTCCTGCTTTTTGTGAGGATGCTGAATGGTTACAATAAAAGAGTGTAATCTTTGAGGAGAAAAAATTGTTGATTGTTTAAAATCATTAATAATCATAATTAGTAATTATGATTAATTGGTGATTATTTTTAAAGCACACTGCTATTTTGGAGAGGAAAGTCCAGTGAATATTTAGATTATTACTCACCTTGTATGGTAATTCCCTTAGGGGATGTATGCTTTTGGGCTCATTCAGAGTGTCAGCAATGAAAAGGGCACAAGGAAATCATATTTTCTTTGAAATTGGAGAGTTTTATGGTCAGCAGGACCAGCATTTCACATCCATAACATTTTGTACAAAATTAAAGATAATTAGAAAAGTCCATTGTTGATTGCATTGTTCAGGTCAGTCACTTGCTCAGTTTCTTATGTTGTAGATGTGAAAAAGCCCAGAAACTCATTACGTTATTTTACAGTCTTCCAAGCAGACAGAAATAGAACTGAATAAGCCAATTTAAAGTGTGACTAACAAAGCACAGTGCAACATAAAGGAAATTACTTCTAAAGTGCATCTATTTTTAGTGATTTCAGGCACCATTAGTAAAATCGACATATATGTGTATTTCTTGACCATAAATATAAAACACCTTCCTCTGTTTATGGAACTTTTGGCGAGGTATTTATATTCTCTAATGTTGGGCATGTCTAGAAGGATCAAAAATAGAACAGGAGGCAGTATGGGAAGCATACATTTATGCACATACCATGCCCAGCCTTAGCCAATAGTGTACTCCCATGTATTTTAATAACCTAGAAAACCAACTGCTTTTAAATCCCCTCCTGGAAAGTATATCAGCACAAAAATGTGTGATACTTGAGCAAGATTTGAGGAAATTGTTGTGTATTTTGGTTCTTTTTTTAACTGATGGGACTGGAAGGAGCTGGCCTGGTGTGTTTGGAGCACCGAAAATTACAGCTGGCTTGGAACCTCTTGTGTTAAATAAGATTGAACGGTGAATTAAAATAGCAGTCAGGGAGATGCTGGTTTGGACTGAGTTGTGCCATAGCTTGCCTGTTTAGTTGCTGCCAGTGGGATTGTTCCCAGCGAGAGGCACAGGATGGGAAGGGAAGGTGCTGCACAGAGCAGGTCACACCACTCCAGCCACACATGCTCCTGGAATGCACAGAGGAAATGAATTCTGTTACTTCTTCCTTGGCTATTCAGACTGAGGGAAGGGACCTGCATTTCATTTACTATGAGAGATAGAGCAGCCTTGCTCTTGGCTGGCAGTGGGAGGAGCAAGCAAATGAATTCCCAGTTTTAACCCCCTTTTCTGCATTTTTTTGTGTTCCTGATTCCACCCAAGTTGCCATGACCAACCTCAGTTACTCAGCAAATCTGCAGGCAAATCTCTCCTCTCCCACATACGGCTGTTTCCAAACAAGATCTCTTTGCCAATAGTCCAGGGAATGGTTCCTCTTGTCTCTGCTGTTCTGGGAGCCCAAAGCTCCTTTCCCTTTTAGACAGCTCAGGAGTTGCTTCCTTGAGCTGCACCTTCCAGGTAGAGCTGCCCACCAGCTCTCCTGCCTGTGCTGAGCACAGCCTTCATTGCTCCAGGCAGAATGAGGTGATTCCATGCCTTCCCTCTGTGACTCCTTCACAAACTCTGTCTCCCATTTCCATGTGATGAGTCTGAACAGAATTCAGGAAAAGGATCCAACCAGCTGGAGCTGAACAGAACCTCAGAGTTCTGAGTGAGAGAGACTGGGATTGTACCTCGCCTCCTCTGTTCTGTATTTGCTGAGGGAGCCAGGAATGCAGTACTGAAACTTCTGACAGTGCCTTCCCATTGCTATGGGATTAAGAAGGAACCCTTGAGTCTGGAAGAGGGAAGATGCTTGTCTTTGGGGAAAAAACTGGACAGAGATGTGTCAGTGTCTGAAGTCGGTATGAGAGAAATAAATGAGAAATAAATGGTTTTTAGGCAGTCTGACTAGAGTGAAATTAAGTGATAAGTAACAGGGCTGGAAGTGCTGCCAGTTGCTGTAAAAGCAGATGGATCTGTGATAAATTCAGGTAATTAAACCCAGGAATTTGAGAGGACAAGAGAATCCCACTGAGTGCTTTGTTTTACTATCCCTTTCCAACCTCTGCAAACAAAGTGGGATAGTTTGGAGCACCCAGGACAATGAAGGCATGGCTATGTAGGGCCCACTGTACAGAGCCCAGCAGGGTTTTGTTCTTGCTCTGTTCTGAACCAAACTGATGACAAGATAAGAAAAATTTTAAGTGCGGGAGAAGGTGAAAATAGAGCAGATGGCAGCTCAGAAATTGTCGATAGACTAAAATTGAGCTCATGGTACTTTTGTACTTGTGCTGTTTAAAGGTTTAACCAGGTCTGCTCTTTCTCTTTTTGCAGTGGTGGTTGAGGTCACTGGTCATGCCCATGTTCTTCTGGCTGCCTTTGAAAAGGTAAAGGAGGTTTTTTAAATCCCTCTGTCCCTGTTCTGGTGTATGTAAACATTTCCACAGGTCAGTAGTTTGTACTTATAAAACACTTGGCACAGTGGAGTCTTGGCCAGTGACTGGAGTTCCTGGATGCTGCTGTAGTACAAAGAATCATTTGCAGCAGCACCTGTGCAGCCTGTAATTACCATTTGTACCTGAGCTGGTCACTCAGGGAATGGCAGGGGTGTGTCCTGTGTGTGGAGAGGGTGTGTTCCTAGGGAGGGTGGAAGATGTTAGCCGTGGCTGCTGCTGTGCAGTTTTCCAGGGCCTTGAGATCTCTGCAGAACTGGATCTGCTGTGTCCAGACCCTGTAGTACCATTGTTAGGCCTGAGTTTACCCACAGGACCAAACCCTCTGGAAGGATGTGGTTGCATCCTGTGTAAAGACTGAGCTCTACTGTTTTTGGGTGGTGTGTTTGATGTAACTCACCCTTGCCTACATGGTAAGGCCAAGGTGTATGCACCAGCCTTGATCCAAAACTCTCTTCCTGTGATATCTGGACCCTGAAAACAGTTGCAAGATCCATAATTTGAACTATCCATAACATAACCATGTTGTGTTTGGTTGTGGTAATACAGCAGATGCATTTCCTGGGCAAGTGATAGTTGTTGTGACATGCTGAGGTGAGGCAAGAGGTGCTGGAGCAGAGCTGGCAATGTAGAAGGGAGCAGCATCAGTGCTGTGCTGTTGGAAATTCCCCACTTCCCAAGCTGGCAGATGGCTGACCTTTGTATCTCAATCTTCCTGATTCCTGCCAGGTCCTAATTCTGTTCCTCCAAGGTGGATAATGTGGATGGTGACAAGCTGAGTCAGAGGCCACGGGAAGCACAGTCAGTCCTAAGGAAGCCATATGGCTAGAAGATGCTCTAAGTGTTCTAGGTTGCTTTTTTGTCGGACTTGTGAAGAAAATGAGTTTTCCCCTGTAAGAAAGGCTGCTCTGAGCACTGGCTTTGTCGGCAGCTTTACTCCTGGCAATTGGAGATCTGTCAGAAATGAGATGGAGTCAGCTGCAACACCCCTAGGACCAGGGCAGGGATGTTATTGCAGTTTCCTCTGGCTGAGGTGGAAAAAAACAACATGCTGGAATCCTTCAGTCCTAGTTCAGCCACTTCCTACCTCTCATCTTCCATTGAATGCTTAAAACAAGATTAAAATCTCTCTTTTAATAAAAAGTCACAAGGCAAAGTACATGTTGAGTTCTTCATCCTCCCTGTTTGGTTAAATTATATCCCCCATCCTTAGAGTAATTGCAGCTTTTGAAGTGTAGGTCCATAAATCCAGTGGAAGTCCTTGATAAATGAGCACTGCTGATCCCCACAGCTTGTTCAGAGGAAAAACAGACCAGCAGGACTTGGTAACTTGCTATTTATATGTATCTTTAAGATCAGAAGGATAACCTTGATCCTGTGTGTAGTCTGACCTTGCAACTACTCCAAAGGCAGAAACCTGTGTGGCTGGAAACAGGACTGTTTTGTCTGTGGTGCTATGTTGTTGTCCCTTCCTTCTGAGACTCCTTCAGCAAACAGATGCAGATCTGTTCCTGTGATCACACAGGTTCTGGTGGAGCATCCCCTGAGTCTCCTTTGCTGCTCTCCAGGCTGTGGCAGGGGAGTTGGTTACTTTCAGTTTAGTGGCCCTGGTGGATGATGGGGAAAGTAGGACTGGCACACTGCTCCCATCACTAATTCTGGCACCAGGCATGCACAGAATTGTTCCAGCTGTGCCTGCTGCCACTGAGCAAATAAAAGGCTCACAGCTCAGAGGATGTGGAGCACATGGGACTTGTTTCTGACTCCATCCAGTGGACAAACCTTATTCTCAGCCTCAAGCCTTGCTCTGTCAGGGCTCTGGCCTCAAGTGACTCTGTCACTGGCTGCTGTTGAGGATGTTAACAAATATCCTCCACCAAGTCTTGCTGGACTGGCTGAAGAAGTGTCTGCATCCGGCTGGACTGCTTGCAACCTGAATGCATCCAGTGTGCCAGGGGAGTTTT
Source organism: Lichenostomus cassidix (assembly GCF_008360975.1). NCBI lineage: Eukaryota > Metazoa > Chordata > Aves > Passeriformes > Meliphagidae > Lichenostomus > Lichenostomus cassidix. The sequence continues at coordinate 13,520,645 of NC_139495.1, read as the reverse complement.
GTGTGTGCTCTGACCCACTTCAGCCAGGTTTAACTTGAGCCAAGTCCACCTGGCTCTGCACTGGAGCAGACCAGGAGCGCTCTGATACCCTGTCCCACTAACTCTGCTGGGAAAGATTGCCATCCAGGCTGTGGTGCTCATACACACCCCACCCTCCCCTTAGCTAGCAGACACCAGCTCTGAAATGAGTCTATTCTGATTTGTACACTTCAGCTATTTAATGCATGTCCTTTTTTTCCTGCTAGCACGTTGATGGCAGCTATTCCGTGAAACCGCTAAAACAGAAGCAGATTGTAAGTACCTGTTTCCTGTCTACTCTTGGTTAGAGACTTGCTGGTGTCCTACAGGTGCCTGGCTGTACTCAGTGGGAAGGTTTTGTGTTCACTGACACCTCACCTCCTGAGCCTGACATCTCACCTCCTTAGCTCAGATATCATAAGCAAAGGCACTGAGGTGCTGGCAACTCTTAATTTTGCCATTTTGTTCCCCATCCTGGCGTGGTGTGATGTGTAGAAGCTGGGTAGTTTATCAAGATCGAGGTTGCATTCAGTACTGCATAGCCAGAAATACAGACACAACTGCAGACTGCTAAGATTGCCAAGAATTTCAGCTTCTGAAAAGAAATCTGGTAGTCATTCTGCTGCAAGGATCAGCTTGAAATGTCTTCAAGAAAGAGATGACATTTTGGTGTTCAATCCTTTCAGCTTTAGCTGTGTGCTGTGTTTTAGCTTTAAATGAGTTTCACTTCATCTGCTTACTTGATAGCTATGGACTTCTGATCTGAAATAAGTACCTTTTACTACCAAGAAGGTCATTAAGTGCCTTAGTAAGACACTCTTTGCTCTAAGGTGTTTGTTCCAGTCCCCAGGTCAGAAAAGAGCTACAAGCACTGTCTGTAATCATAGCTCAAGATGGCATTTGGTAATTCTGTCTGCCTCACCAACACTGTGCAGAGACTCATGGCCTATCCTTCAGACTTGCTCAACAAAAGGCACTAATTTATCCCACTGGTGTTTATTTTTGTGGGGGTGGTGTGTGTTAATCTTTTTTATCTTTAAACCTTTGCTTACATGGTGTGAGTTGGTGTTGGGTTACTGTGCACACTGAGGCACTGTGTTCATCCTTCTCCACTCAGCACTCCAGGCTCCAAAATGGAGTGTCTTAGTGGGAATGCTGTCCAGCTGTCCAGCATGGTTAGCTGACTCCTGCAGTGAAACTGTGTGCCTGTCTGTCTTCACTGGCAGAGCGTGTAACCTTCCCACTCACTGCTTGGCTTTGGGTACTTCTATTTTACTGGTAGTTTGTAAAATGTAATGCTTGTAAGTTCTCTCCCGTGGCTTTTGAAATACAAGGAAGCTCTTGTTAGAAGAACACACAGTACCACTGAAACTGAGATAGCATCTGCACCCTTATGAGCACAGAGTAGAGGTGTAGAGCCTATGTGTGGAGTAAACCATGTGTATAACACTGTACAGTCTTTGCCATCCTTGCTTTTCTTTTGCCTTTCCCTCCCTGCCGTTGCCTGGGTTGTGGGTACCTTTTGTGGGCATCAATCAGGAAGCAGCAGCCCTTGAGCTGAACTGCTCTGTGCTGAGACCAGATCAGTAGTGTAATCACCAACCTGTCTGAAGAAAGTCAGCATGGATGAATACAAACAGATGGATCAGCAGAAAAACATGACCTGGACTTGGCCAGTGGCTCTGTGTGCAGCCGCCGAGGCTGTAAATAGCAACGGAAGCCTTTGGAAGGCTGACGTGGTGTGGGATGGGTTGGAGAAGCGTGAAGGTGAAGTATTGTGTACAACCACCTACTCCTTAATTACTCCCACTCTTAAAACCTAGAATTCTTCCTAGTAAGAACTTCGTTGCACTGCTCGCCCTTTCCCTACTGGGACAGGAGCTCCTCAGGATTTTTAGAGGGAAGTAGTCAAAAGGAGCACAGACTCCTGCAGAGACTTTGGTCTCTTTCTTCCTGACCTCTTCTATGCTTTGAGCTGGTGACTTCTGCACTCACTGTCACTCATCATGATCCTCTGAGGAATCAGGATGCTGGAACAAGGTTTTGAAATGCTAGGTTACAAAAGGACATCTCCCACATAATTGTTCCTAAACTTCCTGGGTGAGTTGTGAGCTGCTGCAGAGGGTTTTGCTCAGCAGTCCAACAGCTGATCTCATAACCATGAAATGCAGGCCTAGAACAGATTGTCTGTGAGCTGCACACTGAGTTACACAGGGAGAGTCTGGCATTAGTTTGTTATTGCTGCTGTGTCCCAGCTCAGAGCATTTCTGAACTGGCAGACAGGCTGGATACAGCCAGCTCCTGCCCCCACCTTGGCATGTGTCACCTTCTGCAGCACTGGAATCCCATGGCAAAGCCACTCCTCTTCTGAGTAGTGACGAGAGGAGAGGAGAGGAGAGGAGAGGAGAGGAGAGGAGAGGAGAGGAGAGGAGAGGAGAGGAGAGGAGAGGAGAGGAGAGGAGAGGAGAGGAGAGGAGAGGAGAGGAGAGGAGAGGAGAGGAGAGGAGAGGAGAGGAGAGGAGAGGAGAGAGGCCAGTTAGACATGGAAATTACGGAGGCCCTGGGATTGATGAGCTCTTTTTAGCACTGGAGTGCTGGTGGCTTGGCTTCACAATGTGGTGTGAGCTGGACAGCTACTGGAGATGGCAGGAAAGTGTTTCCTTCCCCTATTTGGGAGGTGTGTCTGTTTGGTACCTTGCAACCTCCTCACCCTTTTACCTGTCATGAGGGTTTGTGTGGATGAACACATCCTGCTCTAGGGAAGCTGCTGTGTAGCACCAGATCACAGAATCCTAGAATCATTTAGGTTGGAAAAGAGCTGCAAGATCATTGAGTCCAACCTGTGACTGATCACCACCATGCCACACGGTCCAGTCATTCTTGACCACCTCCAGGGATGGTGACTCCACTACCTCCCTGGGCAGCCCATTCCAATGTTTAACAGCCCTTTCTGTGAAGAAATTCTTCCTGATACCCAACCTGAGCCTGCCCTGGCATTACAGATCCCTCTGCACAGTCTTCCTACTGTCCAGCAGATCAACACTCCCACCAAACTTAGTGTCATCTGTGAACTCACTGAGGGTACATTTGATCCCCTTATTCAGATCATCAATAAAGATGTTTCACAGGACTGACTCTTGACTGCCTCAGTGCTGTAGTTCAACTGCTGGGGGTGGTTTGCAGACAGCTGCCAGTTTGCAGAAGTCATGACTTGGAGGAATGTGTCCCACACTGGGGCTCTGAGCAACTTCCACCTGTGCCTCGAGCACTTCTGCTACCACACCTGCCAATTTAGAGATGCCACCAAGGGCCTGGGGATGGCAATAAATGACACTGCACCAGTGCAGAGTTGTTCCTCAAGTGCATCTCATGCTAAGGGAGATGGTTTGTCTGTCCTCAGTAGCTTGACCTTGTGCTCCCAGGGGATGAACAGGGGGGTGTTGTGCTGCCACTGGTGTGCCAGTAAGGAGCTGTTGGCACAGCCCCTCTCCTGAGGTTGCAAAAATGGGTGGAAGTTCATCTTGGTTAAAGTTAAGCAGTACTTCACAGAGGAGAGAACTGTGGAAGGCTGATTGGGATTGTTTGAGCTATGGGTGTGTATTCCCTCTTGATCTCTGGGACAAGCAGAATATTTGTTTTTTAGATTATTTTGATAGCCCAGCTGGCCACTTTTGTTACTCCTTGCTCAGATCAGGCAGGATGGGCTCTACTTTTTGAGCAAGGGAGACTCATTCTCTCAGCTGTCCTCTGCAATATTTGTTCTTGTTAATTTTTCATGTCACTACAGGGAAGCTGTGGGTGTAACAGGGACATTTGACACAGGAAGGGAGGGAAGGTGGTCATAAACCAGCAAGGACAGAGCAGCTGTCACTCCAACTGTGGTCTTCTCCCCTAGGTTGACCGAGTGAGCTACCTGCTCCAGGAGATCTATGGCATCGAGAACAAAAACAACCAGGAGACCAAGGTAAAGGTGCTCAGGAGGCTCCCTGGGCTGGGAGTTTCCTGCCTGCACCTTCTGCTTTTGAGCTTAACTGTGGGGATTGTCAGGGCAATGTGGAAGTGCTTCCCAGAGTCAAGTCTGTGTCATTCTTGCAGGCACCAAAGAAGCCCAGGGATGACAGATCACCCCTGGTGTCAGGCCCAAACAGTCAGTGGAGTTGTGCTGAGGTAATTTTAGGCAGCATGAGGCTCTTGAGTATGTTTGCTGCTGGTGGGAATGCTGGGAGAGAAGAGCATCAGTGCCCCAGGGGTTTGTCAGAGCACTGATTTTTAGGGCTTGTAGAGAGCTGTGGGCTGATGTTGCTGCCTCTCTGCACTCAAGACAGTCATGCTGGTGTCTGTGCTTTGCTCTTGTGGCTCCTTCAGGTTCTGGTTGGGGGTTCTGCGTGTTCCTGTAGTGTTTCAGAGAGCTGAGCTCTGGGGCTTGCCAGTGTCCAGAGACACTCCCTCTTGCATTCCCCAGCAGGAGGGAGCACAGCATCCCTAAGGGATGTATATGCAAATGCCATAACCAGAAACATTTCCCATCTTGAGGCAGGAGCTGCTGCTGGATCCCAGCCTGCTGCACAGCCCTGCACAGGTTGTGTGAGTGCTTTATTCTTCCTTTAGCCTTTGTAGAGCTGCCCTTTGCTGCCACCTGGGCTGTGGAGTGTACCCAGTGCTGGCCTTGGGATCAGATTCCTCTGGGGTGTGGAGTTCATGATTTACACACAGAGCAGTAGCCACAGAGCAAGACAAGCAGGATTTCCTCTCCGGTGTCCTTCCCAGAACATCCTGTGATCCCTATCTGCCTGTGCTAACAGGTAGCACCTGAAAAGGCAGGAGGGAGAAGTATTTTCCAAGATTTTTCTTGCACAGGGCCTGTTTAAGAGGATCGAGGGCTTCTTTTTGGGCCCTCCAGAGTCTTGTGATGATTCACTTGATCCAGCAATCCCATGTTTGTGGCCCATCAGAAAAATGGCCTGGGGCCATTTTTGTCCTTCCTTCCTTATTCAGCAGACCATGTGAGTGGGACAGCAAAGAGCCTGCCCTCCTTCCCTCCCTGCAAAAAAAGGCTGGGAGAGGATGTGGCAGCAGCAAAATTGCTGTTTACACCAAGGTTGCCCATGGTGTGGCACATGTTAGCCCTGGTGACCAAAGGGACCCCAGGTGAAGGAGGAGGGTGCTCCATCCTAGGTTATCATGGTGGGCTCTGGCACAGCTTCTGTGATGTCAGTGGGGAGACTGTGGAGCCTTTTGGTGTCAGTCTTGTGGTTAGAGAGTGAATTTCTCCTCCCAGCTTGATCAGTGGCTGTAATCCAATTTGTGGGGCTCTGAGTGACTGAAAGATGAGTGTGATACACATTAATGTTCAGTGGGTCCAAACCAACCCTTTTACCAGGGTAGCTGTGGGTAGGTGAGCATCCTGGGCTGGTTTTCCTGCAGCTGCATCAGAGCTTGTGCCAGCACAGGAGATGCAGGAGAACCACTCAGTTGCTCAGGGACCTGTGGAAGCTGGGCCAACATGGCTGGAATGACAGGAACCACACAGCTCCTTTTTGGTGCTGCACTCTCTGTGGGGAAGAAATGCCAGAGTGCCAAAGAATTCACTTCCCTATTGACCCTGGAGCCATCAGGCTGGCAAGCAGGAGCTTGTTCTTGGTCAGCCTCAGTCAAGGGGATCCCTGCCCCAAAATATGTCCCCTCTGGACAGAGCATGGCTCTGGGGAAGGACATCTCTGCTATGAATTCACAGTGCAGTGTCCTGAGAGGAAGGAGTGTGAGTGGAGCTGTGTGGGCTGCACCTTGCTCTCCTTGAAGAACCCCCACTGAGAGCTGCAAAAAGAGAACTTCCACAGACTTTTGGGTGGGAAATTCCCCCAGGCTCCAGTCCCTTGGCAGCTTGGCATAGCCCCCACCATTCCCATGCCAACCTCTTGCCTCGCCTTGCAGCCTTCAGACGACGAGAACAGCGACAACAGCAACGAGTGTGTGGTTTGCCTGTCGGACCTGCGGGACACCCTCATCCTGCCCTGCCGCCACCTCTGCCTCTGCAACTCCTGCGCCGACACCCTGCGCTACCAGGCCAACAACTGCCCCATCTGCAGGCTCCGTGAGTCCCCCTGGCCCCTTCCCAGGCTCCTGATAATGCAGTGCAGGCTGGGAGAGGGAGCCTCTCTCTTGTGCCCTACCCCAAGGCTCAGCATGGCAGGTGCTGCAGCTCTCACTGCTGTCAGGAGATTCCTGACACCTAAAATAAATGTCCTCGGACAAGAGAGAAGAATAGCTCTCTGTCCAGTGCCTCCCTGGCCACTCGCCCTCTCCCTGGGGTAGATCTGAAGGTGCAGGTGCTCTGGGCTGTGCCATGTCAGCAGTTCTTGTGTTTTGGTGAAGATGATGGAAAATTCCCCAAAGGAGGGGATGGAGAAGCTTTATCCTGAGGGTATCTGGCCGAGAGAGCAGCCAGTACCACTGCAGGGCTGTCCAAGTACATAGCATGATTTTTTTTTCCTTCTGACAGCCTTACCCAAATTTCACCAGGAGGCAGAGATGAGATAATAGTCAGTTTGGAGTCTTTTGCTTTGCCAGGAGTTAGGAGGGTTTGCTTAACCCCTGCATTGCTCAGCTCCCAAAAGGTGGAAAAAATTAAGTATGTGTTTTGACACTCCGGCAGTATTTGCTGAATTCTGTGTCTTTTTTCAAAAGCACAGAGGCTCAGGAGGTCCTTGAGAAATTTGTGTTTTTGCTGGAAGGGACAAACTGTGTGTTTTACCCCCTGATCTCTGATTGTTTCTAACTGACAATTCTCAGGGAAAGAAATAAAGAGCCTAAGACAGATATTTGGCCTGAGAAATTAAGTCTGAACAGTCCAAACATGGCAAAGATGCAATAACGAAAAGCCAGATCGCACCAGAGGAAGTGCCAGACAGCTTTGACTATAAGTAGCACATTATAAAACACAGGAACAGCATTGTCTCATCTGCAGGCTGCAGGGGAGTAGGCTGTATTTGTTTGGAAAATGCCCCCATCTCAGACTTCCTGGGAATCTGCTTCTGGGGAGTGCAGAGGCAGCAAGGATAGATTTGTACCTCTCTTCTCTGGCTCTGGGCTGATCTTGAAGGGGCTGGGTGCAACAAGAACTAGGGAGATGCCTGGCAAGTTCTCACAGCTGCATCAGAACAGATGTCTGGCTCATTTGTATGCGCCGTTGGCACAGAGGAACAAACAATATTAAAGATCTGCAGATAGAAGAGATCTGCAGGGAGAGGAGATCAAAGCTGTGGTGGTGGGAGGACTGAGAGGTGGCTGTGCTGGAGACAGAAGTACAGCCAATAACCCTCCAGCTGGAGCCTTTCACCCTCCACAGCTGGACCCCAGGGCTGAGGTTTGTGGGGTCTGAAGGAACCCAAAGGGGTTTTAATGAGTCACCCACCCAACCTGTAGCATGCAGTGCACTTCTGAGGCCAAGCTCATGTTTTTCTTACTGTGTTGTTGTGACCTACCCTTAAGGGGAACTTTTCTGGGCCTCTGCACTTGACCAGTACCTGAAGCACCCTGTCCAGTGTTCTGGCTGTTCTCCACAATGGCTGTTCTCCACAAGGGCTCTGTGTACCCAGACATTTTTAGCCAGCAGATCCCTTCCCTGAGTAGATCAATGGACTGGAAGCCTGAGCGCATCTCTTGGCTTTGGGGTGCACCATGGCCCCTCTCCCCATGCACAGGGGAGCTTCCTCATGCCAGCAGTGTGTCTGTGGCAAGGTAAGAAGCCTGGCGTGGCCCTGCTGGGCTGTGCAGTCACCACCTCATGTTCTCTCCTAGCCTTCCGTGCCCTGCTGCAGATCCGAGCAGTGAGGAAGAAGCCGGGGGCTCTGTCACCAGTGTCCTTCAGCCCTGTCCTGGCACAGAGTGTGGACCATGATGAGCACTCTGTAAGTACCTGGTGGCCCCCTGTGCAAAGCCTGGGTGCTGGTCTCACCTTGAGCAAGCAGCTGGGGGGTGCATGAGTTCTTTGGCCTGATGGTTGATGGCCCTGAGGCCTCAGGAGGTTCAGTCAGACCTCTACCAAGGGCTTCCTGAGCAGTGCAGTCTTTCTTGTCAACCTGCTGGACTGCCATGGGTTAGTGACACAACTATACTGGAGGAAACAAGTACACAGAAACCTCAGGATCAGAAGGTTTCTTGTTGCCTGGCCCAACAGAAAAGTGGCAGACTCTGGGCATGACGCTGGGAGCTGGGAAAACAGGGCAGAGGGATTCCAGTTTGACTTGCACACACATCTGTGTGGCAGCACACCGATGAAATGCCCTTGGCGCAGGAGTTCCCAGCATGGGAGCAAGAATGCCTCCTTGTGGCAGCCTCGCTGAGTGTCTCTGCATGCAGCTGAGGGAGTGTGGGATGGGAAGGGTGGTGCTGGTGGCCTCAGGGCCCAGTTGCATGTCCCCAGTGTGGTGAGGGCAGCAGCTCACTGCCTGAGCAGTGCTGTTGCACAGCTCGCTCTGGTGAGACACGAGATCAGAGTGAGGAGAAGATCTGCATCTAGATCATCCTACAGGTTTCATGGGAATACATACACAGAAAAAGGCTGGGTTTATCCATCTGCCCTCTGCTGCCTTCAGCTGGGGCTAAGGAATAGGGTAGTGGAGAAGCCCCGAGGGTGGTTGGGAAGCAGAGCATGGTGTGTGGAGGACGTGGGTGCTGTCACCTGCAGCAGGGTGAGGAGATGCTGTGTGTCTCTCCCTGTCACTAACCTCAAGAAACAACTTCCTTAAAACATGGTTTTCTCTTGGCAGCATCCCTTTAAACCCCTTAAGGTGAGCTCTGTCTCCCTGCCCAGCAGGAAGCCTAGAAAGGAAGTAAGAACAGTAAGTGGACTTGGCTGGTCACACTTGGCAGCTCTCTGCCAGCAGTGTCACCTGCACGTGGCAGTGTTACACACAAGGGCTTGCTGACACGCTGGGTTTGGCCTGTGCCCCTGCCAGGCTGTGACACTCTGCGTCCTTCACACTGGCAGTGAGATGCTCACACCCTGCACAGATGATCACTGACCTCACTGGTTTGCCTGTGGAGGAACAAGCAAGCAGGAAGCAGCTTGGCACAGGGGTCTGATGCTGACTCTCAGGGACTGTTCCCTGGCTGATTTATGGTTCCTGGCCAAGATGTTTTTCCAGCTTTATAGGACTGTGGGCAAGCTGCAGTCCCCACAGCTCAGCCAAAAGCTTCCTTGCACTTAACTCATCCCCTTGGCAGTTTGGTGTGGGCACATCTTGGGATGTAGGGGTACAACTGGAGCTGGTCTTGCATTCAGGATCACTGGCTGTGACAGGCTGGTTTGCTTTTACAGAAACAGAAAGGATGGAGCTTGTTTTGGCTGGAGACTCTCAGAGTTGGTGTGGGAGTGTGTAACTGGAATGCTTGCTGAGGACAGCATGAATGGCAATTGTGGGGGTCCAGGAGCTGGGAAGGGGAAAGGTGAGGGAGCCCCCAGGCCAGGAAAGGTGTTAATTCCCTCTTTGTGTACTCCCATCAAATGCAGCCATGGCTGTCATCTCTATCATGGAAGTTGCAGTTTTCTTTTGCTCAAGCCAGCCCAGAGGCTTGGCCTTGCAAGAAACATGGTTTGCTGGACTTGTCAGGTCTGGAGAAAACCTGGTGTTGGGTTCAGGTTTGCAATTCTGGCATGACCTGGCTCTCTGCAAGCCTCCCACAGGGACTAGCAGTGCTCCTGGGTATGTGGTATGAGTGTCCCAGAAGGGAGTGATGTCTCATGAGGGTGTCATAGCCATCGACTGGGAAATTCTCCTCCAGCCTCTTTTGAGCTGTGCCATGCCACCTGAGCTTTCACCACAGCTACCCCAAATAGGCAGCCTTTGAACCCTCAGGGCCTGGCCTGCACAGCCAGAAGAAAAAGTCCCCAACATGACTCCAGGGTTTTTTTTTCTCCCTGACTGGTATGTCCACAAAATAGCACCACTGAGCTGCTGTGTGCAGATGAAAGGTTTTTTGCAGATGGCTTTTGGCTCTACCACCTACAGCTGGCAGCAGCTGGGAACCCATTCCTTGTTTAGCTGAGCAGGTTATGTTTGGAGCTCATAATCCTCAAAGAACCAATAGTGGGATGTGGGTTAGTGATTGACCCCAGGTGTCACTAATTCTTCCCTTTCCATCAGACCTAACTCCTCCTGTGACCACAGGTGAGTTAGTTCAGCACTCAGCTCACACCAAATTAGTGGCTGTGTTGGAACAGACTGCTGGGTAGGCTCATCTGCAGCTGTGTGACTGGGACTTGGGGCACAGAGAAGCTGTGGGGGTTCATAGCCAGGCTTAGCAGCACCGTGCCATCCTCTGTATGACTTAGAACCACCTTCCTGAGGACACAGGGCTGAAACAGCTCCGTTTAATGTAACCTGGGCTGCTGCAGTGTTGCCTCTGTTTGTATCAGGCTGGGCTGAGCTGCCTGTGGCCTCCTGGGTTGCAGCATAAACCCCATTTGTCTCTGTGTCCACAGGATCTCTACAATTGGGAGGATTTTTGGAGTTAATGGCTTTGCAAGGTTCCCTTTGACTGGCAGCTTCATGATTTGTAGAGGGAATTGAAATTGGTGTGATTTTCCTTCCTCCTTACAGGGTCAGTGGTTCTGTGGTCTCTTTCCTGCCTTTTAGCAGAGGTGACTGTGCAGGGAGCCAGTGAGGACATGGGAGAAGCAGAATTGGTGTAGGCTTCAAGAACCATCTCTCAGCTGGTGCACACATGCTCCCCCATTCCACCAATGCCTTGGTGACATTGGTGGTGCTGTGAAACAGCTGCCTGTTCCCCGGCTGGGAGCACAAGTGGGATATTCATTGGGCTGGAAGGGTCTCTGAACCATTGAAGGAGCTTTCAGGAGAAAAAATCCAAACGTACTTTATAGCAGCTTTTTAGGATCCTGCTTCCTCACCCTCCTTGCCCAGCTCTTGAAAGCACATCAGGGGGATGCCCAGTCTCTCAAGGACTGCTCTGGAAACTTGCCTGGAGCATCACCAGCGTTAGAGCCCTGAGGGGAATGTGTGGCTGTTGCCAGGGAAGGAAGCCAAGGTGTCCTGAAGAGGTGGCTGTGGGGATGGGCTGCCTGGGAGGGACAGGGCTGGGCACCAGCAGGGCCTCCCCATTTTAGGATGTTTTCCTAATATCCCCACTCTTTCTCACCCACAGAGCTCTGACAACATCCCCCCAGGCTACGAGCCCATTTCCCTGCTGGAAGCACTGAACGGCCTTCGCTCTGTGTCCCCAACCATCCCCTCAGCACCTCTGTACGATGAGATCAGCTACTCCGGGGTGGTGGATGGGATGCCTCCTGCCAGCCGCCCGCTCGTGGGCATGGACAGAGCCCTGGAGGGTGGCCACCAAAAGGGCAAGCGCAGCAAGTCTCCAGACAGGTCAGCAGGGCATGGGGTCCACTCCTCCTTGTGGCCACACACCCTGGGAGCCAGGAGAGGGGGCTCTGGCTGGTCCCATCAGTGCTAGCATAGCTAATCAAAATTTTAGGAGGCCAGCAGGTACTTGTGCCAGGGAGAGAACTAGGACATTGACTCTGTGTTCAGCCTGAGGTTACAGCTTTTGTCTCCTAAGGGCTGGCTCTGTCACCAAAAGAAAGAGGATTTTTAACAAGGAGAATTTAATCATTGAACCACAGAATGGTTTGGGTTGGAAAGGGCCATGAGGTTCAACTCATTCCAACCCCCTGTGGTGGGCAGGGACACCTTCCACTATTCCAGGTTGCTCCAAGCCCCATTCAGCCTGGCCTTGGACACTTGCAGGGATCCAGGGACAGCCACAGCTTCTCTGGGCACCCTGTGCCAGGGCCTCATCACCCCCACAGTAAAGACTTTGAATGGAAATATCTCCTTCCCAAAGCATTTAGTCCTTCAACTTACATGTGATGTCCAAACCTTATTGGATTTCAGCTTTCCATGGAGCTCCTCAGGAGCAAAGAAATAGGGAGAGGAGTGACCTGAATTTCAGAGCACAAAATGCTGAATTATTTAGATCCTTTAGTTCTTGTCTGAAGGCTCCTCTGTTGGCCTTGTGGTGGAGGGTGTAGGTGAGGATATGGAGCTGTACAGATGGGATCAGACTGGGTTTGTTCCTGGTACTCCTCACTGTGATGCAGCCCATATTTTTGCTTGGGAAGGGAGCCCTGAATGTGTGAGGAGCAGAGTGAGACCTGGGCCTCTTACTGCTGTGCCAAAGCTTGGCACCACTTGGCTCTGTTCCACCCTGCTGCTGCTCTCCATGTAGCCAATACCAGAGGCCCTGGTGAATTCACCTCCCCAGTCTGAGCTCCTGCTCATAAGAGTGGGCTTGTGCTGCCCCCAAATCCTCCAGGCTCCAGGGTGCTGGCAGCTCCCTGCAAATGGAGTTTCTCTTGCTGCAGCACACTACGGTCTCCCTCATCCCCAATCCATGAGGAGGATGAGGAGAAGCTCTCCGAGGACTCCGACTCGCAGCCGGTGCTGAGTGGGGGTGAGCTGGTCCTGAGGGAGACCAGCTCTCCAGAGGTGAGTGTGTGCTCTGCTGAGGGGGCTTCTGGGACATGGGAAGTGCCTCCTGAAGGGCCGTTGCCTGGAGCCAAGAATCTTGGCTGCTTTATTTACCCTAAGGGCTCCACAGGGAAAGATGTAGCCACTCCCTGTGTCCCTGACACCTCTTTGGGAGTGGAAAACCACTCAGCTAGAGCTATGTCAGGTGACCTTTCCCAGCATCCTGGATGAGCCCCGCAGGGGTGGGAGCTGGGTCTTTTGAAGCTTCCAGTGCCCACTGCTGCTAAGACCCCTCCATGCCAGCCTGTGATGCCACAGCACTGGGATTAGGCCCCTGCTCCTCCCTTGAAACAAGTCCTGGCCCTGAGCACAGCTCCCTGGAGAAAGCCAGAGCAGAAGGAGCACAGCAAAGGCCTCCAGCTGCAGAAGTAACCTGTGCTGTCCCTCCTTACAGAGCGTGGCAGGGGAAGAGATGGAGGAGGCTTCATCTGTGCAGCAGGGTAGGTGTGTGCGCAGCCAGACCTCAGCTCGGTGTGCACTGCTGGTGTGGTGGGACAGGGACAACTGGGGAATGAACAAATGAGCTCAGAAACATTCAGCCCCCTAAGTCCGTATCTGAGCCTCTGTGCTTCACCAGGGGTCTTTTCTGAGAGCTGGGGGAGCAAAATCCATGGGTCTCCCTGGTTTATTTGCCAAATACCTCACCTTGCTCCGAGCTTTACTCAAGTAGAGCTTTCCATGCCATGGGCTGTCTCCTTGCACCACTGAGGAGACCACTGGGGTCCTGGTGAGAGCACATCCACAGTACTGGGCACACAAGATGGGTCTGTGGGTCTTTGGGATGAGTCTCTGGCACTCAGTCAGTACCCAGAGGGGACAAGGATGGGGGGCAAGAGGAGTGCTGGGCACATTTTGGAACACGAGGCTGCACATGAAGAGGTGGCCCTTTGGCACTGTGATCTGGGCCAATCTGAGTGGCACTCCTGGGACATCAGTGGGGCTCTAGGGGCCTGGGGAGCTTCCTCACGTGGAAGACCTTGACCCACCCTGGCCATGAGCCCCGCGGTGCTGTGCTGGGGGCTGAGGGGCCGCGCTCTCGGCTGCTTGCAGGTAGCCGCCCACCCTCGGTCGAAGACGTGCTGCAGGACGGCGGCTGCGGCGAGAGCCGGAGCCTGACGCGGTCCGAGAGTGACCCCCCGGTCGACGTCTTCCTGCCAGGTAATGGCCGCGCGGTTGGGGCTTGAGCTGCCGCTGTGGCTCCAGGGCTGGGCAGTTGTGGAGCTGTGCCTGTCCTGGGATGGGACTGGAATGCTCCTGCCCAGTGCATGGGCTCCTGCTTCCTCCCAGTGGGCAGAGAGAGCTGTGGGCAAGGGGGGCTAATACAGAGGTAACTTGGCCCCTCTTCTCTCTCCTCCTCCCTTACCCTCGTGTCTCTGTCCTTCCCCTCCTTTCTCCTCTTTGGGCTGCAGCCGCTCCATGGCACAGTTCTGTGTGACAGAGGCCTCCTGTGTGCTCCCAAATGTGCTCCTGCTTTTGGATGATGGAGGGGAACCACCTGGGCCAGCTGCTGGGGGACTGGGGCAGTGTTGTCAGGGTGGGGAGGGTCCCGGTGTGCCATGCTCTGCTGGTGAGCATGGCCGTGGGACACTGTGCTGTCCTCACCTCTGACTGTTGTCGTTGCAGCTTGTTTTCTTCCGTAGAGTCGCAGTCTGTTCTGAGTTACCTCTCTAATGTCTCCTTCCCTCTCTGTCTGCCTTCCTCCCTCCTGTCTTGGGCAGCACTGGGTCCTGATTCCTGCTCTGTTGGTATAGAGGAGTAAGCTGGTACGTCTTCTCGTTCTTCTTACACATCCCTGTTGTGTGGGGCAGCAGGGCTCTCCTGGGAATGCTGGCAGAGAGTGGGGATGGGGCTGGTCCTGGCCATCAGGGCAGGGAAGGAGGAGGCAGCAAACCAGCCAGGCTGCACTGCTCGCTCTGTCCTCACTCCCTTCCCATTCCTGGCACAGCATCCCTGCTGTCCCTGAGTGCCAGGACCCCAGGCAGGGCAGCAGAAACCCCTCCCCACTGACCTCTGCTGAGCATAGGCTCTGCTGCCTCGTGGGCACCATGAACATCCAGGCCCCTGCTGCCTTCTCCCAGGCTGTGGCAGCTAGTGTCCCCCCTTGATGTCCTGTGTCCCACCCGTGGCACTGAGGACACGGAGCAGTTGGCTCTGGCCCTGTTTCCGGCGGTCAGTCTAGGATAGGAGGGATGGCTGAGCACCCTGCTAGGGCTCTTTGACCCCAGGACTCCCACTGCTGAGGCTGACCTCCCTTCTCCTCATCCAGGCTCATCCGATTTCACCAAGACGCTCCCCGTCCGCGGCGCCGGCAGCCCCACGCAGCCCCTTCTCTTCGAGCAGACCCGTCTGCACCTGGAGGACGAGCAGAGCCTCTCGTGAGCGGGCCGGACCCTGCCCGTGCCGCCGAGCCCGCTCCCCGCCAGCCCCGCCCGGGCGCGCAGCGCGGGGTCTCGCACCGACGCGGTTTCGGCACAGCCCGTGCATGTTTCCTGGCGGTGGGTAGGGGCTGGTGTCGTGTTTTTCCGTGGGAGGTGTCTGC
Source organism: Lichenostomus cassidix (assembly GCF_008360975.1). Taxonomy (NCBI): domain Eukaryota; kingdom Metazoa; phylum Chordata; class Aves; order Passeriformes; family Meliphagidae; genus Lichenostomus; species Lichenostomus cassidix. Next base: position 13,505,534 of record NC_139495.1, on the reverse strand, counting down.
GGGGGCCGGGGCGGGGGGTTTGGGGTTCGAGTCGGCGGATGAAGGACACTACCGATGTATATTTTGTACACACCGAGCACAGCCCTTTGCTGTCACTGCCCCTGTACATAGCTGTGGCCCTCCCTGCCTTGCCGGGGCGCAGGGCTCCGCGGGAGCGGGGGAGGGCGGCGGTCAGCCCCGGCCCACCCCGAGGCAAGGGCGGACGTGGGGTCAGCGCTTCCCAGCCCGCTCGGGTGACCCCCGCGGCCCCCGTTCCCGCAGAGCCCGGCGCTGCCCACGCCGTGTGCCTTGTTCTGCTTCTGCGGGGGGTCCCGGGGCACATCCCCCCACCTCCCCGTCTATGTTTGTAGTAATAAACCCGTGGAGCAGCCACGTGAGTCCGTGTGCACCGGGGAACCGGGGGGCTCCGGACGCGTCTGCGCCGGGCCGGGCGGGGGGATAGGGGATGGGGGGGGCGGGGGGGGAGGGGGGCGGGGTCAGGGGCGGGGCCAAGGCTATGGGGGCGGAGATTGATGCGGAGGGGCGGGGCAAGGACGCACGGGGCGGGCTCTCCCGCCCTCGCCTCCGCCTCCTTCCCGGCGTGCTCTTCGGCGCCCCTCCTTCCCCCTACCTTTCGCTGGGATTGGCCGCGCGCGCCGCCGGACCCCGCGCCCGCCGCTGCCCTAATAAGGCGAGCTGCGCGCGCAGCCGTGCCCGCCCCTCATTGACTGCCGGCCGCCCCGCCCCGGGCGCGCGCGGGGATTGGCAGGCGCCGCCGAGAGCCCATTGGCCCCGCGGCGCGCGGCGCTCCCTCATTGGCTGAGGCGGGCGGCGGTCCCGCCCCCTCTGTGCCGTGGGCGCGGCGCGTGCGCGGAGCGGGCGGCGGTGGCGCGAGGCGATGGCGGCCGTGGGGACGATGGCGGCCATGGGCCCGCTGCCCGCCATGGGCACGCTACCTCCGCTGCCCACGCTCGGCGTGCCCGGAGTGCCCGAGCTGAAGCCGCTAACGCGGTACGAGGCGATGCGGCTCGGCCCGGGCTGGAGCCACTCGTGCCACGCTATGCTGTACGCGCCCAACCCGGGCATGCTGTTCGGCCGCATCCCGCTGCGCTACGCCGTGCTGGTGAGGGGCGGGCGAGGCCGCGCTGGGCCGGGAACGGGGCTGGGACCAGGGCGGGGGCGGGCGGGCGGGCCCTCGGGCTGGGTCGGGGCCGACTGGGCTGGGTCGGGGCCGACTGGGCCGGGTCGGGCCGCGGGTTCCGGGGGCGGCGGGCTGAGGGGCGGTGGCTCCGCGGTAGTTCCCGTGCAGGGCGGTAGTATCAGGCTGGGCCCGAGCCCGGGGGGAAGCCCCCAGGTCCGCGGGCTTGTGCGGCAGGGGCGGAGAGCCTCGGCGGCTGGGCCGCTGTCGGTGAATGGTCCTGGATGCGCCGGAGCTGGTAGGGCCGCGCCGGAGCGGCCGCGACGCCTCCCGCGCTCCTCCGGCTCCTCCGGAGGCCTCCGTGACGCCCCCTCGCCCCCCGCCGGGGGCCGCGCCGTGCCCCATTAACACCCTGCGCCTCTATTGCAGATGCAGATGCGATTTGACGGACTGCTGGGCTTTCCCGGGGGGTTCGTGGATCGCCGTTACTGGTCCCTGGAGGACGGTCTGAATCGGGTGCTGGGCTTGGGTTTGGGCTGTGTGCGCCTGACGGAAGCTGACTATCTGTGCTCGCACCTGACAGAGGGGCCACATCGCGTGGTGGCACACTTCTACGCCAGGCAGCTCACCCTGGAGGAGCTGCACACCATCGAGATCAGCGCGGTGCATTCCCGAGACCACGGGATGGAGGTGGGACACCCGGGAGGGGTGTGCGAGCTCTCAGTTAGCCCAGGGAAGGCACCGCTTCCCTCCTGGGTCTGCCGGGCTGCCCTGGCCAGCCCGGCCGGGGAATGCACCGCAGGTAGAGCTGCCGGCGGCAGGTGCCCGCACCGCCCATGGCATCGGCGTTAGGAACTGTGGCTGGGGTTGTGCCGCGGGCTCCGGAGCATAGCGAGCTCCAGCTCCAGCCTTTCCCGGTGTCCACCCACGCAGGGTTGAGCCCCATGTTCCCGCTCGGCCTCAGGATGCGGGTGAGGGGCCGTTTGCAGCTGGGGGGATCTCCCCCTGCCCTGGGCTGAGTGCCCCGGACCGGACCGTGACCTCGGTGTGGTGATGTCGCTGTGACCCGAGTTCCTCCCGTGCGGGAGGCACCTTCCTCCTCCCAGGCAGCCGAGTCCGGCTGATGGCTGGGGAGAGAGCCAGGGCCTCCCCTTGTGCCCACGGGGCGCTTGGTGGGCATCGGCAGCCGTGTGAGCAGAGGCGGCGGGCTCTGGGTTGTGGCCTGGTTGAGGGGGACTCGTGGGTTAGCCATGGTGTCCCCAGGCAGGGCAGGGCTTCAGGGGGAAGCGGGACTCCCCATAGTGGCCTGGGACAGCGGGATCCCCCCAACGGGGCAGAAGGGGGAGCAGAGCCAGGGCTGGGCTGGGAAGAGTAGGCACCTGGGGCCATTTGGGCAGGGGCACTGAAGGGGCTCAGTGGGGCTGAGGGCAGGCAAGGGCAGGGGCTGGTGTGGGAGGGAGGGGCAGGATCTCGCACAGGGGCAGGATGGGCCTGGGCCGAGGGCTGGCGGGCACTGGGTGAGGGTGTGGGGCAGAGGGGGTGAGGGGCAGTGGGGGGTTGGTGCTGCTGTGGCCCCTGCTGAGCTGTGCCCGTGCTGTTGCAGGTGATGGGCATGGTCCGTGTCCCCCTCTACACCCAGAAGGATCGCATGGGCGGGCTGCCCAACTTCCTGGCCAACTCCTTCGTAGGAACTGCCAAGTTCCAGCTCCTGTTTGCCCTGAAGATCCTGAACATGGTGCCGGAGGAGAAGCTGGCTGAGGCGGTGGCTGCCACACAGAGGACGAAGAAGGCGGCCATCGACCACGCCGGAGGGGCAGCAGGACACCTGTCTGCCCACAGGGCGGGCAACGAGCTGGCTAAAGCGGGCAACGAGCTGGCAGAGAGGGCAGAGCATCTGGGCGCAGTGCAGGCAGGGGCCGAGCAGCAGCTGGTGGGGCTGGAGGGCCAGGCCCTGGCGGAGCATCTGGGGGCCGAGGCGCTGGAGCACCAGATGGGGCTGGGCGCCGATGCTATGGCGGAGCATGCGGTGGCCGATGTGATGGAGTGATGCTGCTGTGTTGGCGCTCGATTAAAAGTGGGTGAGCTGAGAGACTTCTAACTTTCTGACCCGTGGCTGGCTGCAGTGGCTGCCCACATGATCCCACTGCCCAGCCGGGAGGGGTTGGGTTTGTCTAAAGCAGGGAAAAGCAATTTTATTTTTATGGCCATTAAACTCTTAGTGAGCTTCCCAGATCAACCTGCACAGCCCCTGCAGAGAGTTCATGTGCTTACGTGAGGATGCCAGAGCCTTAGAATTACGCTTTGATTTCAGGGACACACTGCTGCTGTCAGGTCCCCCTTTTATTTGTAAGGAACAAAACATCTAATTTTTTTTAAATGCCCCGTCTTAACTTGGACGTGGTTTTGTTGGCACTGGGCACAGCTGAGGCCTGGGGCTTCTGGTCAAGCACCTCTGCCCATGTCAGTGGCCAGGCTCCCGCTCAGGGTGCTGGCACAATTGGGCAGCAGTGCCATGAATTCCCTCTGGGGCATTGGGGATGCTCATGTGGGTCCCTACCTGGAGATCTGTGGGAGCAGGAAAGTGGAATAAATGGCTTTGCTGAAAGTTTAGCACTTGGGGTCATTCTTGAGGGCTGGTGCAGAGGCTATGGTGACCCACAGCTGGGGAGGGTGCAGGGTGGGGGAGCACTGAGGGTGGAAGTGAAGGGCTGGGGCTGTTGGTTGATAGACCCTTGGGGCAGAAGTGTGGGCTGGCTCAGGTCCTGCACCACTTGGGGTTTTGAGTTACTCCAGAATGGCTCGTGCACCCCAGGGCTCCAAGCAGGGGCTGGAAGTGGCTTAGTGCAGGAGCATCTCCCAGGCACTGGCTGTGCCTGAGGGCCCTTTGGTCCTGGCTGAAATGGGAGCAGCCAGTGATGAGCCCAGCACTGCAGCTGCACAAGGCCCCAGTCCATTTCAGCTGAGCCTTAGAAAAATCCACCAGCCGTCCTGCAGTCCTGTTGGAAGGGCAGGCTCAGCCCTGGAGGAGTTGCTTCCCCTTTCTGGTCCCCCTCTCTGCCTGCTCCAAGCTCCTCCCTGGCTTGGGGCAGCAGCAGCTTCCCCAGGAGCCCCCCAGCCCTAGAGAACAGGGTCTGTGGTCACCCCACAGTGGTGCAGAGCACAAGACTGGGGCTGGAGCACAAACAGCTGGTAAGAGGCATGTTCTCTGCAGGGACAGACAGCTCAGAAAAGAGGTTTGGTTTAATTGAAGACATTGAGCGAGAGGTTCTTCAATAAATAATGGGCTGAGGTGGGGATGGGGCTGATGCCTCAGGACAGGGTGGTAGGAGGACACACAGACCAGTCACAGCTCCCTTGGGATGTGCTCCAGTAGTGGAGGTGGGTTGTGGAAGGGGCAGGCAAGAAACTGGAGGGACATATCACACATCAGTCCCAGGCAATTAGGAGAGAAGAGTTTCATTCTGGTCCAGAAAAAGCAAGTGCTGAGGAAAACCAGGGGCTTGGGCTACGAAAGGAACTGTCAACCAATAGATGTGCTAAGTTAAAAGTGGATAAGTTAAAATACCCCAAAGTAAAAGTGGTAACAGCTGAGGCTAAAAGGGTGTCAGGGACCCTGGGGAAGCACTGGGGCTGAGAGAGCAGATGCCGAGCCAGTGGCACTGCTGAACGGAGGGGATGGGAAAGGCCCACTCTGAGGGCAGCCCTGGCATCTTGGGGCTTGAAGGTCCCAAAGGCTGGGCTTTCCAACAGCGCCATTTGACTCCTTTTAAACATCTATTTACCTTTTCTTTGAGCCCCAGAAGGACCAGCACCTCCCAGTACAGCCTTGTGCTGCTCCCAGACACAGAAGGTGCCAGCTCCTAAGGCTTCCTGCTCTCCAGCCTGGCACTGCTCACAACAGCTCATCTCCTACACCCTTTTGTTAATGAGCTCCCATCCAGGGACTGTGGCCAGCTGCTTGTTGGCTCTTCTAAGGCCCAGCCTGAGGTGTGTGTCACCCCCAAGTCCTGCCCACCCCCTGCCAGAGCAGGCAGTGCTGCACATCCAGGCCCTGCACCAGCTCCAGCTTGGACCCCTCTGCCCCAGTCCCAGTTAGAAAAGGAGAGGGGGATGAGGAACATGGTGCTGAGCAGGGGATGAGCCTTGGCCAGGGAAGGGGGATTTGCCATGGGAATCTAGCAGGGCCCCTGGCCTGGCTGCAGCTCTGGGGCCTCCACGGAGGCTGGACATGAGCTACTCAGTCCAGAAAATGGTCCTGCAGCCAGGACATGCTGGACAGCCTGCCTGGACAGCCTCTGCAGGACAGAGACTGCCCAGCACAGCCCAGAGGTGCCCAGACCAAGCCCAGAGCATGATACTGAGCAGCTGCTGGATCTTCCTCAGCAAGGAAAAGCTGCACACATCCTATCCCTCAAGATCCTGCAAAGTCCAGCCTGGTGCCAAGGGATAGGAGAAGGACTCCGGACAAGACTACACCCCCAGCTCCCTCCCCTGCTACATTCCAACTTGGACAAAGGCAGGAAAATCTATACAGTATAATACATATATATTTCACTATGAAATAGCAATTTCATTCCCTGCCTTCTACTTTATGCATCCTGAATTATATGCTTCTTTTTATGTCACTCCAGAGGGCTGGTGGGGCTGGGTAGTTTCTCATGCGAGGCAGTTGCTCTCTCTGGAAGTTACCCACAGGACGCACCAGCAGCTGATGTGGCAGGACCTAAACATGATTCCCATTCTGCCCCTTCCCCTCACCCAGCTCCCCCCTTCCCCAGCAACAAGGACAGACTCTGCCCTGCCAGCCGGGGCCTGCTGGGGCTCTCCCAGCTCGTGTAGTGGTTCCTCAGTGCAGATCCATGAACCTCCTTCAGCTGCTCTCAGCAGCTGCGGATGGAGCAGGAGCAGCAGCTGAACCCCTCGACATCCCGGGTACAGGGAGGAGCAAACCGGAGGCGAGGGAGGTGGTGGGGACAGTGCAACATGCACACGGAGTGGTGACACCAGGGGCCGCGGCTGCAGCAGAGCCGGGCCCGCCCAGCCCACACGGGGAGCCAGGGCTGCAGCCCCGGGGTGAAGTTCTACCAAAGGTCAGTCCCTGTGGAACAGGGAGTCACATCCAGGGGCTGGGTCACCGGCCAAGAGCTGTCATTATTGGAACCAGTGCAGAGCTGGATGTCAGGTGGAAGGAGGAACAATCCTATGGAAAGAAAAGAGGGCAGATGTTTTAGAGAAACACTTAGGGAAAGTGTGCTCAGGAGCCACTGTCCTGGAAACGTCAGACATGCAGTGGCATTGGCAGCAAATGGGGCTGCCAGTTACTGTGCTGGGACTCTAAGGGCTCAGGCACTGTGGGTCCTGCATGCTACTACAGCAGCTGGGAAAAGGGGAGGGCCAGCAGGTTGCACCTGCTGTTGGGCTCTGGGCTCAAGTAAACAAGGTCAGAGTCTGATTTCCCTTCAAATGAAACCAGCAGGAGTTCAGCTGCTGGCTGGAGGCTGGAGAACAGCCATGCCCAGAGCTCCACAGCAGCAGGATGAGCTCTGGGGGATGAGCAGCGAGATGCTGTCCCAGGACAGTGGCAGTGGGGCAGGGAGGGAAGCTGTCCATACCCACCTGTGCTTCCCGTGCACCCCCAGTCAGTCACATCGTCCGGCTGTACTCGATGCCGCTCTTGGCAGAAATGCCAGACCAGGGCAGGAGGCTGCAGAGGAGGCTCTGGGCTTGTCTGTATATCCTCTGGGGGATGGAGCACGGGCTCAGGCTGGCTAGAGTGGAGCCAATGTGCTGTAGGTAGTCAGTGGCCACCAGTTAAGGACAGCAACACTTACACTGTAACTTAGCAAAGAACCTCAATCACTCCTGGACCCACCCCTGCCTGCAGGGACCCCACAGCAGTGGAGGCTGCTCAACTCAGTCAGATGTGCTCCTTGCAGTCATTGCCACCACCTTTCTGTCACGAGCAGGTCTGCTCTGCCCTGTAAATTATGGCAATTTGGGAATGCCAGCTTCAGTTTGTGTGGGAAATATCTCCTCTAAGCAGCTGACAGTTCCCTTTGCATGCCACAGAAGATCCTGTGAGGATGGCAATCCATCCACCTGCCTGGAGAGGCTGGAACCGACCAGCTACACCCAGGAAGGATCAAGTTTCTTCTCCATGATCCGTTTACCTGAAACAAGCCCTCTAAGTCAGTGTGGGAGCAGCCTGCTGAGATCCAGGTCAGGCCAGGCTCACAGGGGATCCCAGGTCACAGGAAACATGACCAAAAGTTTCTCTGCCCTGTTTGTGGCCAAATCTTGCACCCTACAAGCCAAAGCACACCCAACACTTTGGCCTAACACCAGCACTTGCTCTCACTGGCATCCAACTTGCTCCAACCATCCTACACTGATTCCCTGAAGTGTTCCCAGAGGAGTCAGGAGAGCCTGGGGACACTCGGATTACTGTCAAATCCCTCCACCATCACCTTCCACATTAAACCCACATGAGCAGGTTTCGGTCCCCACGCCTACCCACACTTTGCTGGGTCGCTATTAACCCAAAACAGGGTTTGGCCTCTGCTCAGCAGCCGGCAGGGAAAGGATATAAGATTGTCCAGGGTGGGTGCCCGCCGTTGATGTACAGGACGTAGGTGAAGCCATCCTTGAGGACCCCTCGGATGGAATAGTAATAGGGGAGATAGTGGTGCTGTTTAAAGTCTCTGTTTTCATAGAAGTTTATTGCTGTGTTGTTGGTGGTGAGCACGTGCAGATAGATGGCTTTGCAGTGGTCCTGGGCAGTGGTGGAGATGTGATCTTTCAGACTCTCAAGCAAGAGGGAACCTGTTGAAGGGAAAGCAGCAGGATAACAGTGTGCAGCCCCAGGGACCCTCAGCATGAGGGTTTGTGAGGCCCAGCTGAGTCCTCCTGCACCAGTGTCTAAGCAGGGATTGCAGCACACACCTGGAGAACCCAAATCCCACCCAGTTCTCACAGGACCAGCTACACAGTTTTAATACAAATCTTACCTCACCTATGAGGACAGCTTCAAAACCCAGAGATTTTAAAGACATAAATCTCTGACTCAAAACTCACAAGGATGAGCCAGAACTCTGACAATACTGCCCATCCCCAGCAGAGCAGCTGCTGGCTTTGGCGAAGGTCAGTGACTCATTTTCCATGGTATCAGTTCCACCCCAAATTTATTTATTTTAAAACCACTTGAAACAGCAGAGTGTCAAAACAGGACTTCACAAGCGGGTTATAAAATCTAAGAACTGGTGGGATTTTAAGATGCCTTTTAAGGAGGAGAGTGGAGAGACAGTCTCATCCAACCTGGATCTGCTGCAGCCAGCAGGAAAAAACAGAGAAGGGCAGAGAGGATACTCCAGTCCCAAGAGATAAGATGTGGGGGTTCATCCACACCACCTGACCATGGCATGAAGGACCCAGCAGAACCTGCATGGGAACTTCTTCCAGCAGGTGTGGTAACACCAGGCTAAAGAATCAGCCTGACTGACACACAGGGGAGATGGCTGCTGCTGTTTCACAATCTCCAGGGCCTGTAGGACTTCCAGCAGGACCCACAGGATTTCACAGAAGTAGTCAACAGCACTGACTTCACAGTAACTTAACACTTAGTGAGAATTTATATCAGCCAAGCCTCAAAACCCACTGAGACATCGACAATAGAGCAGTTCAATTTTGTTATGAGATATTCTAGTCTTTTACCTCACAGAAATCCAGCTGTCCTTGGTTTAAGAACAGCAAAGAACTAGAAACCAAACCCTTTTACAAAAATCAGAGAAAAATCAGAGCTTTAGTGCTCAGAAGCATAGCTGAAGAGCTTCCTGCATGAAAGGCTCCAGCTTCAAACACCAGTAGAAAAACTCAAGAGAAAGGTCTCAGAAAAAGCAGCAGCAGCTTTTTTTAGGTTGTGTTGCTACAGGTGCAAGTTCAAAGTTTTTGAGAGAGCACCGCAACATGCTGTGCAGATGGAATGGATACAGGAAATATGGATTCTGAAAGGAGAAAATTCCAGCAAGATGGAACTGGGGAAAAAATAGGATTTGGAAAATAAGAGGAGACTGAAAACCACCATAATTTTACAGCAGGTTTCTTTATCACCTTCTCTGAACATCACTCAGTGCTACTATTTTCTTCTTTGTACAGAAAATTTCTCTCCAGTGGCATTTTAATGGAAGGTTTAAACACTGCTCTCACCAAGGACTCTCTGGTCATTTCTTTATGTATCCTATCAGTTTGTACCTTTCAAACATGCCTGGGGGAGAAGGGAGGACTTGGAGGTGCTGAGTTAAACCCAGCTCCACTGAAGAGACCCCAGTGGGTCACACTGCCAAACCTGGCCCATTCCCTTCTGTAGGCAAAGATCCAGGTCCTGCCTGAAAAGGCACCAGAAGGGCAGCACCTGGTGACAGAACACAACTGCTCTAAACAGGGAGAAAGCCTTTCTGACTCTAAGATTTCAAATGGCTGCAGGAATGCTGCATGTGGCAGCAGACATTCAGAGCTGACTTGTACATTCATCTGAGATCTAATCTGACCCAAGTTCACTATTTTCTAGTTTCCTTTCTCATTTTCTCACTGTTTGTTATCTCTGTTGAAGCTGAAAGGTTAAAAGCAGCTCTGTTTTCTGCCTCAGCGATCAGACTGCTGATACTCAGAAAGAAAATAGTTTCAAACCCTGCTCCTGGGCAAAGTCCTCACACTTCCAGTCCATTTTAGCAGCAGTAGTGTGTTTTTGGTGTGCTCAGCTGGCCTCTGGGAACAAGACAGACAAAGACCTGTGCTCTTTGGAAATACTTGCATGTTGTGTTGTGCTCACACCACTGAAAACCTCTCAGTGCACCTGTACTAACACCAGGAATGGGATGTGGGTGCATCACTTCCCCACCTGCTGGTACCAGTCACGGGTAAGCCTTTCCCATAGGGATACTGCAGGGAGATGCTGGAGCTCCTTCAGTCACACCCACTGGCCACACCCAGCAAACGGCAACATCTTACCTATTCCGTGCTTTCTGAACTCCTTCACCACTCCAAGACTTAGGATGTAAGCAACTTGAGTGTCCACAGGAAAATTGGAAGCTAGGATATCTCCATCCTGAGTAGAGATATGATAGGTTATTTAGTAGGTTACCTGGGGAGGCACAGGAAAAATCAAGAATCCTGTGCTGGAACACCCAAAAACAAGGCTAAAGCAGGAAACTTCTCTTCATTGAACAGTCTTAGCTGAAGCTTTTGGAATGGAAGTTAAAAAGTCCAAGCATGGGGCTATTCCTGTTTTCACATCATCCTCCCAGAGGCAGTACACAAATCATGGTATTTCCTGACTACGTACATTATTTGTGGGTTTAGGGACAGAACATATTTGCTTTCTTCACCAGAAGGATTCAAAGTGCCAGTTCTGGAGTCACCCAGCAGTGTTTAGATCAACCCAGTGAGTCCTTATGGCCTGCAAGCTGCACCTGAGCTGTGTCAGCTGGAGATCTCTGCACTGCTGTGGAGCACAAGCAGCACATTCCACAGGCCCAATTGCCCAGAGCAGGGACTGAATAAGCCCTTGGCTTTCAGCTTGGCTGGAACAAGAGCCTTTTGTTGGAGCTGATGAAGATGCAGCTTCTGACTTTGATGAGCTTTGAGGTGAAGCCAGATAGCTGAAGTGAAGAGACCCATGTGCTACTCTGTGCTCTTGGTTTCTGTGAATGTTGATTATTGTTTAACCACAACACTGAGGGCCTTCCAGGAGTTAGGCACTCCCTGCAATGCCCCTGCTTTTTTTAGTGCTCTTCTCCCACACTGTCTTCACTGACCATCTCTTCTTCCCCTCTCTGCTGCACTGGATAGTCTCTCCTGGCCTCCAAGCTCTGTTATCTCTGAAGTCCAAGATCTCTGCACACAGGTTACCTCCCCTCTGGGCTTGGGACTGGGACTGTTTAAAGGGAGGAGTTTCTGCAGGAAGTCTCACCCAGCAGAGCTAAGGAAGGTCTGAAGTAAGAAAGGGAGAGCTTCATTCTCCCACAGCTCCACCAGCCCAGTGACCAGTCATAGCCAGGCAACAGTTAAATGCCTGCTGCACAGGCACTTTGGGATTAGCCTGCAGGATCTGATCTCTCAGATTCCCACGGGGCCATGCCCCAGCAGGAAGAGCCTCTGTGGTACCACACAGCCCCCCACCCCTTCCAGATTAGCTGGAAATCTGTATGTGCTTCATCCCTTACATTAACTCAGAATCAAGTGTCTGAACAGAGGGAAATCCCCACCCCAAACAGGTCCCATCCCCATTACCCACAGGGAGGGTGGATTGTGTCCTGCTGAAGCCCAGGGTAGTCACATACCTCTTTGTGCACCTTTGTCCTGCTCTTGATCTCTGCCACTATCATCCCCACAATGGAGCCTCTGTATGTGGCTGCGAGGGAAAAGAACTTCTTGTTGGAAGTGATATCTCGGTACCATGAGTCAGGGTACCTGGGAAGGAACCAGAAACAGGAATGTCTGGGGATGCAAAGCCCATGGGAACAGGCATGAGATGCTCCCCAGCTGGAAACAGCTGTGGCATCCCATTTGGTACCATGGGTTTTTTCATCATGTAATGGCCTCCTGCCTTGCTAAGAGAACCACATTTTCATTTTACAGTCTCTGCTCAGAGCTTTCACTTCCATCTTTAGCAAGTTATTTTTAAATCCAAGATCCATCTGCCCTCATCTAAGAGCATAAGGATCTCATTAATTTGATACACATGTAAAAAAAAATACTGCATATTGGTAGGAAAAAAAATAAAAATCACACCACCAGCCTCCAGTTCTCCTCCTCCTCCTTCTGCAGCTGCTAAAGGGAAACTACTGTATGTTCATTTACTTCCAAGTGAGAGTTCAGCATGTCTTGCCTTTAAAAGACATCTACAGACTCAAAATATTATGAATGCTTTTGCTGATTCGTTACATTTTTAAAAATCTTAATTACAGTCTGCTAAAATCCTCTATAAACCTTTTCTACAAAGCTAAAAATCCTTGAAGTCTACAGCTGTGGTTTCCCTGGGTGCTTTAGGCCAGAAATCTGTCAGTGTCCCCCAGAAAAGCTCCTCATTCCTGTGCTTGTTCAGTCATGGGCATTTACCAAACATGGGTTTAGGGAAATGTGCTGGGACAGGCTGAGATCAGTTTAAGTCAGACTATGGGAGCAATGGTGATCCCAAGGGAAGTACTGCTCAGTTCCCTATGGACATTCAGAACAGTCCCTCAGGAACAGCTCTGTGCCAGTTTGGTTTGGCTGTCAGGGTACTTTCCCAGCACATGCTCCAAGACACAACTTCCTTTCATAAGCACAGGGATGCTATCCTTTTTCCTAAAGGTGTCCTCCTTTCCCCATTTCATTCAGTCTTTCTCAAGAAGCTGATCCACCCCTTTAATTACAAATCCCATTTTCCTGCTGAAGTCTCCACAGAGGAACTTTCTACTGACTTCAGAACCCTGCAGGACAGACAGCAAAGGGGCTTTAACAGCAACACCACCACAGTGCATGGAAGATTCTCAAACTGCTGCTGTCCTGGCAACAGCCCTGAGGCTGCACAGAGCTGGGCCAGTGCAGGTTCACACCATTTGTTCCAAGGTCCCCACCTGCCACCCCAAAAGTCACATACTCTATTGGGAACCAGTCTCCACAGAGCTGTTTGACTGTGTCTATGTCATCGTGGCACAGCAGGCGCAGGTTCACGTCCGTCAGTGCAGTCGGGGGCACCTCCTCTGTCATTCACGCCTGCAAGGGAAGGAAGCACGTGAGGAATGATGGAATACAGGATCTGAGCCAATGGCACCGGGACAGGCTTGGTTTGGATAAAGCTGCTTTTCCCAGCAAACTGAGTTTTCAGAAGAGATGAAGTAAAACATGGCAATGTTAACCTGAGACTGAACTCAAAGCCGTGTTGCCCACAAGGCAAGCCCAGCTCACAGCTCAGCCTGACGCAGCCTTCCAGCCCCATATCCAGGCACATCCCAGTCCCTGGAAGCACAGGCTGGTGACTCTGCATGGAAGGAGCACGTGGCCACAAGCCCTTCCAAAAAGAGCATTAAACGAGCCAACAATGTGCCAAGTGTACCTTATGTTGCATGGAGCTCTTCAAACGTCCATGCAGGACCAACATTTTGTTAAAACAAAATTGAACAAACAGTTTAAAAAGGAAGCACTGCTAGAAGAACGTTTAGAAAGTCCTCTTGCACAATCCTGCCATCTCCAGTGAGTATATATGCAGAGGATTCCAGCACTTTAAAATGTTCATTTTGTTTAACCTATGCTGGTAAAATGAGATCTAGTTTCACTTCCCCTCATTCCTGTGTGCCACAGCTCCTCCCAGCCCAGCAGAGAGGGAACTGATACAGAAATCCCAAGACACCTTTTCTCCACAGCACTGCCACGATCCACTAAGCATGAACAGGATACTTGCTGCAATGTCTTCAGCCTTTTTTAACAAGTACCAGAGGGAGTGAAGCAAGTGATAGCTAAAGAGGTTGTAAAAGCATTTGTAGCACTGATGGATGACTGGAGACCACGTTGTGTGCAGAACAAAGCCCCACATGAGACAGACAAGGCAAGTGGAGACAGGAGGAGTCAGTTCCTTCGTCTCTCTCACTCCAACCCTCTCAGGTAAAAGAACCAGACCAGGATGCAAATTTAAAGAACCAAAGCCACCACCCTTAACAAAAACAAATTACTTAAAAATTTTACTTTCTTTTTCCTATTTTAAGAATCTCAAGTCTTGGTTTCAAAACACTGAGTTATAATGGGAAAGCTGCACAGAGCAGTGTTTGTCTATGCCCTCCTGTGAAAAGGGGTGCTGAGCTCTCCAGTGTTCTTGATTTAAAGCTCAGAGCTCAAGAAGGAAGAGATTTAAACACACTCCCCACTGGACTGCATACGCCATTTGAGCAGCTTCAACACAAAGTTACAATTGCCAGTTTGGGCAATTTTAAGTCACCAAACTTACAATTTACCCATTAATTGTAAATTATCAAGTTACTAAACTTACTTGGACAAGCTCTCAGGCACATGGTGAGATTCTTGGGGTGTCCTGTGCAGGGCCAGGAGCTGGATTCAATGACTGTAATGGGTCCATTCCCTTCAGCATATTCTCTGATTCTATGGTTCTACTTTGCCAGTTACAGTCACTCTGTACTGAAATGGATCACTTGTTCCTCTTCAAAGAATTCCTTCAAAAGCATCACAACTATGTCACAGCCCGTTCTAGGACTGTTGTTCACTGCTGCATGTTTACTGAGCAGTCCACAGAGTTCACAGTCAGTCCAGATGCTAGCTCCAAAACAACTTAAGCACCTTCAAAACCTGCACTGCTTGCTGCCTTTAAAACTCATTTTACACTGCCAGAATTGGCTCAGGCCCTCAGAGGCCAGACTTGGAATCTGTACTCTGTCACAGTGGTGCACATGCTCCCAAATCCCAGCCTCTGGTGACCTTTTAAGAAGCCTCAGCTTCACCCCGTGGGCCCCTGAGGAAGGACAGGCAAACATTTGCTGGCTGTGGCTCATCTGATCCTCACCACTGGTGCTTGATGATGTGGACCCCAGTCTCACCGCCCCCCACCCCCCTTGCTGAACCCTTTGCTGAGCCTTTTCAGAGCTGTTACACACCACAGGATCATTCTGCTTGCAAAGTTTCAATGCTCATGTAAGGTGACACCCCTTCTCACAGCATTAATAAGTCAGAGAGAAATGAAACCACCATGCCAGAGCCTTGGTTTTGCTAATGAGCAGCAAAGGCAGGGCCTAGGAGCAGGGTTACTCAGCAGCTGCTGCCAGAGAGACAGCACAGGACACATTCCTGTGAGGATTAGTCCATGTGTATTTAACACCAGATTCACAAAGAGCTGGGCAAGCATTATGCATTATCCTGTAGCTGAAGCCAGCCTCAAAAAGTAATCCATGACTGTTTTGTTGAACAGGATAATCCCCCTCCCCTCAAATTCAGACATCCAGGGATGGTTGTATTTGCAGGGACTCATTCCCTCCATTACATGACCCAATCCATTTGCTCCAACATATTTAAAGGACATTTGGGACACCCATCTGGCACAGGGGGTTAGGAGAGCAGACCTGTGCCCCTTCCTCCCTGGCCAGGTTGCTGCTGCTGGAGGAGCTCTGCTACATGGCTGCTATGACCAAGAGAGAAGAAATTCCAGGCAAGTCAATTCCCTTCATACTCAGGTGACAGCTTCTGGCTCTTCAGGAATACCTGGAAAAACACCCAAGAGCAGGTCCTGGCCCTGGGCACAGCCCGTGGCAATGCTGTCTTTAGCACAGCTAAAATTTTGAACTCAAGTCTCAGCCAACACAGTGACCTGAGTACCACTTTTGGAGTCAACTTTGTTTTAGAGGACAAAATACATGTTTGGAAGCACAAAGACAACAATATTTGGAAAAGAACCCCAACAACTTATCAGTGTAAAACACAACCCTGGGACTCAATTAAAGTTAAAAGGCCTTTTAGGGGTTTAGAGGTAGCAACACTGACAACACAAGTTCTGACCTTTGAGACCAAGTGGTGGCTGTTTTGAAGCCAAATGCAGGCTCCAGGGACATGTGGTTAACCCAAGGATGGCCACAGCAACTTTGGAAAAGCCCACGTGAAGTTATCTTATTTCTTTCAGTATCTTTTTCTCAGGTGGCAGCCTCGGTTCACACGATGGCCACAGTCTGGGAGGTGACATGGCCAACATCACCCACTACCTCCCCTCCCAAGGGGCACAGTGACCTCACCCTTCTGTCAAAACAGGAAGCACTTGCTCAGGAGGATTAGAAAATGAGCCAACATTTCATATTTTATTTAACATCTCATGCTTATGAAGGGATAGTGCAGATAAACATTTGACAAAGCTCTGAGGACACCGTTTTACAAAATATTGCAGTCAGGAGCAAGCAGAACTAGAAACTGAGCATTTAATTCCCTTTCTTACCTAAAACCTATAGATATTAATGCATAACAAATTCATTTCAAAAATACAGGAAAGCATAAAGGTTTTAAGCATTTCTATTAGTCTTCTGCCTTGCTCTGTTGAAACAAATCTAGCAAAATGTTTTTATGACAAATATTTAGCAGTAATGGAAATTGGATGAAAAGAAATAGTAAATGCATTACTAAATAAGTCAACTTAACATATAATTTTAAATTAAAGCACATTGTGAGACCTGAACTTACTATTTAAAAATAATGTCATAAATCTTTGGCATCAAGAAGCTCTAGCTGTAATGAGCTAAAGAACAGAATTTCACAGTTCTGTCTAAAAGGCAGCAGAGCCTTTGGCTCCAGCATTGGCTTAAACCATGGTTTGGCCTCCAGGAATTATCCCTGTTCCCTCAGCACAATGGAGCCAAGAACAGGCACTGACATTTCCACCACCAGCACTTCCAGGTCCTATCAAGAAAGAGCAGTTCTTGTTTACAGCCAGGTGCAGGGAGTTTATTTACATGAACCAGATGCTTCACAGCTAAGAGACCTCAGCTCAAGCTTTTCTCGAGAGCAAGAAGTTTTCTTTCCCTCTTAGAGCTCTTGTATTTAAAAAAAATCCTAATAAAATCTACACAAGATCACAGGCAGGCACACAGAATCAGCACTCTTAATCCAGCAGCATGTTCAAATGCAGGATAAAGCCTGATGCTTTGGCAGGCAGCTGCTTAAACGTGTTTGAAAATCCCTTGAGCACTTCCATAGCTACAAAAACCTGGCCAAGTGGTTTTACAAGTTGAGATTTCCCTTGTTTAGCACTGTTAGACATGTTTTAACAATGTTTTTGCACTGTGCATCCTGCAAACATGAGTTAGGATTTCACCGGTGAACAAGATAACTGGTTTTAATAACTTTTATTTTGAGGTCAGCTTCCAGCCAGATAAACTCAAGAAACTCCCAAATAAAAATGTTATCATCTAGCAACAAATATCACTGAATTTCCTGGCAGAACAAAAGCCAGGTAAGCTAAGACTAAAGTCAAATGAATAGTAATTAGGATTGTCTACAACTATAATTCCCAGTAAGGGATGTATTAGCTTCAAATTTAGTGTTCACACAAAAACCAGTGTGAAGGAATCTTCTTCACTTGCAGAAACAAAGCTGGATTGAAGTTCATCAATACCTTTTCCTTTACTTAAAAGCTACCTGAAATCAATTCATCCTGAACAGAAAGCAGCAGAGCTGCAGGGAAGAATAAAGAAAAGCCCTGGCAGGCTGTGGGTGTTTATAAATCGATCCCATAATTCAGACAGCATTGTCCCTAGGGACACAAACACAGCCAGCCCAGTACCTTGGCACCTCCAGCATTAAACAGTGCAGATCCTCAGCGACTCGGGATGAAGATTTTTACCTCTGGAATTCCAAGCACTCACTTTGAGCACACTTCTGCTGGATTATTAAGGATTATCTGCTGCTGTTCCACAGAAGGAAAAGATTAAGTTCTGCAGATGACTCCCAAGGACACCTCAGGAAGGGGCTGTTCCAGGGGAACAGCAGTGACACCAAACACCCCACTGGGCACAGGGAGCACCTGGGCTGGCCCTGTCAGCTCCGGCCCAGCACTGCAGGACATGGCACAGTAGCTCGGTGCACTTGACAGACACACCCTGAAAGATCTGCATGCAGGGACAGACATGGATTTCCTTATGCCTGATACCCTCACCAGAGGTGCTGCTCCAGTGTCGCCACCAAATCCTTGTTTGTCACTCCTGTGTGGACAATCCTCAGATCCCAGTAAGACAAGATTTCCGGGGGAAAAAAATTAACTTTTGGCATCCTCTCTCACTTGTACATAAATAGCATCAAACAAAGTCCATGACAGAATCTTAGAGCTACCAAAATGCAGAATTTTAGCTGTAACTGAGCACTACAGTACCCAAAACAGCCACAAACTCTGCTATTGTCTTCCAGAACATCAACAGGAGCTCTTAAAGCTGAAAGTCCTTCTACCTCGTGCCATCTGGCACTGGGGATTTGATTTACATTAAACCATTCAGTCTGAACCACTCTAATTCCACAAAGCAGTAAAGATTTCCCTGCTGCATTTCATTTTCAGCTTACTGTGTTTTGAGGTTACTGGTCTTGCAGGGAATATTCTACACAGACACCTCTGTCACCAAGCTCCTTTCATTTAATACAATGAAAGTGCAACTGGATTTGAAATCATGGATTCATTACTAAGAATCTCAAAGAGGTGCTTCCAGGACTTAAGGCAACATTGTCAAAGCATGAGGAGCCAAATTTTTAAAGACATTAAAAAACTTGGTTTGACAGCTTCTCCATACTACTTCAAGTATGGTCAAAGAATAAAAAAACTCAGCTTGAAGAGACCATTTGGGGTTTAACCCAACTTAGGCCCACATAATGTCAGTGAGGAGCAAATTTCTTCACCCTGCCTGGAATCAGACTAGTTCCTTAGGATTTATAGGCACAACTGGAAGCTGGGGCACCAAATGTGCTGCCAGCACCAACACCCCCACCTCTATAGGCTGTTTGTTAGACTTTATTTATCCCATTTAATGCTCCTGCTCCTTCTAGGAATGTCACACAGGGTCATGTGGGACAGGCAGCACACAAACCCCAGGAGGTACTGTTCCCCTCATTCCCACTGTTATGCAAACCGACAGAGCGTGGAGCTCACAGCTACAAGCAGAACGGTGATTGTTTCACCTCCATCCCTGTACACTCATCACATCCCACAGGAATGCTGCCCCAAACTGCCAGCACTTATTTCCCTATATTAGCAGAAGCAGATGCTTGGAATGAGTGAGATTCTTAATGAGAAATCTAGGACAAAGTGACTGATTTTGTGCCTTGGTCTGAAAAGAACACAATAATGTGGCTGGAAGCAGGCTCTGATTATGTGACTTTAAAACAGCCCAGAACACCTTTTGATCCACGTTTTTCTGCCATTTCTACCAGAATCACAAGCACTGAGCCTCAGAGCCCCTCGTGAACCCTGGGTCACTCAGTGACAAGCACTAGCTCAAGACTTGGAGCTCCTCACTATTTTAATTCCTTCAACAGCAGCTTCTTTCAGCGCAGAAACTGCACTCCCCAACCCCTGTCCCAGCACAGCTCCCCAGGCTGCCACATGTTGAACACTCACTGTGAGTCCAGCCCTGCCATGTGGATCCCATCTGCCCCCAAAGCACATCCTGAGCACTAATGAGATTCTTTTGGGGACATCACTGTGGAGAAAGGAGTTCGTCTGTGCCTGGACTTTCTTCTCCAGTAAATTCATCCGGAGCAATGAGCTTGACCACCCCACAGTGGAGGGCAAAAACCAGCGAGCTTAGGGAAGAATGAGTTGTAAAGAAAGCTGAATTTATCTCAGCCCCAGGGAGGCTGGAGGATAACCTGGGGTTGAGATAAGACACCTGCACTGGTGAACTGTCAGGTGCCCTGAGACAATTAACAAAGAATCACATCTTCCTGAGAGAGCCAGACCAACATGGGGGAACACAGACATGGCTGAGCCCAAAGTATAAAAACTAGACAGTCAGAAAAGTAAATTTTGATTGAAGCAAAGCAGGCTTCAATCTGTGTATTCCAAGCACCCTGCCAGTGAGCACACAAAGACCAGGAACAGGCACCACATCTGGATTTGTATTCAACCATACATTGCCATCACTGTATGATGATTTCATACATGTTTCATGATTTCAGCATGTTTCCATATCACCCTGCTCAATCAAAATCCCACCTAACACCAAATACACCACACAAGACAATTTGATATTAAACCCTCTTCATGTGGAACAGCTACAAGAGCTTGGCCAGAGCAAACTCGACTGACAGCCAGGAAGGCAGCACTGTCACACACAACCTGGGAATACCATCCTGGCATTCAGCCCTCCTCCCAAAGGCTCACCCCAGATGGCTCAGATTATTTCTCCTCAGCTCTGAAATTCTGAAAACACCGTTTTAAGAACACACTTGTGCCTTGTCTCCAGCTCCTCACTTCATTTTCCACTCCACCGGCATCGAGGTGTGTGCATCACAGCACTGAAAGCCTCCAAGCCAAACACACAGAATCACTGTCACTAAGACCTTAGCCTCCTGCCATGAAGGATCAGGACCTGAAAGAGTCCCCAAAAGGATATTAAGAAGTGGTTTCTACCTGTGCAGCAAGAAGTGGTTATTTATTAGAAATAAAAAACACTTACTGTTAGTGAAATCCTTTTATACTCGTATCCCTGATCCCCTGCACACGCAGAGTTGGACTTGTCAGACTCCCAGCAGCAGAAACATTAATGTTTTGCATGTGGGTCACTTTCTGGGCTGTTCTTTCACCCTACAGCTCTGGAAACATTACCGGAGCTGTGGATTTCACAGGAGCCAGTCCCCAAATAAAGTGTCTCTAAAGCACACTGCACACGGCATGGCTTCCTGCTGCCCCAGATACAGCAATTCCTCCAGGGAATGGCAAACAAGAATCTCTAAGAGGGTTTTGCTGTTAAATCTTTTCTTGTTAAGATGAGGAAGGGAAAATCTGCTTTGTGACAGTGGCACTGTGGGGAGTTCAAACCCAAGGGTCACAAAAAAGGCACATTGGCAACAAGCTCTTCACTGGGGGGGAGGTTTAATACACAGCAAATTTCCAATAGGCAGCTCTTCCTCCAGAAAACAAACAAAAACTCCCAAACAATCCATCATACCTGCTGCTATTTCTGAATTAGAACAAACAGCTACACAGAAAACGTTTGTAGTGACTGAAAAAACAGCCAGAAATACAGCCTACAAACCCCAGGAGAAGGGAATTTGAGGCTACCTCCATTTCCTACACACTGTCCTCATTACGGAACAGCATTGACAAAACCCACCTACACCCTCACAGGAGACACCAACATAACTTTCCAGAGGTTACTGCAAACCGTGTGCTTTAAAATAAAATAAATTTTGAAAAAGCTTGAAAAGAACATTCCTTCCCCAGCTGTCAGACAAGCACCCCAAACTGAACACCTCTCCAAGATCCCAAATTTCAAATTTGAGCCAAAATGCTTCCTTTTCCTTTCTCAGCACGTCAAGCATGAGACACTCAGGTTCAACTCAAAAACTCCACTGCTGCTGTTTTAAACTAGTAACATTTAAAATGAATTCCAGCGTAAGTATCTGCTCTGACAGCCACAGCAAAAAGTTGAAAAAGCAGAAATTAAAAAATTAATTAAAAGCTAACGTTGGAAAACTGAGCAGCTCCTGTCCCTACCTCTCTCAGGGAAGAAGGTAGGTGGGAGAACATGGAGCAAGACAAAGCTTTAAGTGTTTTTGCAACACTCTGTATTGAAGCCACCAGACATGCTGTGACTGGTTAAAAAGCCAGGAAGGTAGGAGTGATCCCTCTCTGAGAATGATTTGGGATAGCACTTGGCTTCCAAGTTTGTAGATGAGGTGCTCAGCCAAGGCAGATGTTTCTCTGCTGTTACTCTGAACCAAGTGGTTCTTAAAAAGCATCTGAACACGTCACTGAAGGGAATCCCTGTCCATGAGCCACAGCTAGCTCCGTGATGAGCAGGAAGGCAGAGCCACGAGGATTTCTGAATCAGCCCTGCCAGGAAGTGCCCGGGTTTGCACCTGTAATCCCTCAGGTATTCACAACAGCACTGTCACCCAGAGCCAGCCTTTGCAGCCACAGTTTCACCTGCTCCTGCTCCCTCCATAAATTACCCTGGGAGGGGCTGGGGTGGGGGGCAGAGAGGAAACAGGCAGGAAATAAGGGAGTGGTTTTTGAGGTGACAGGACCAGCTCCCATCAGTGACAGGCTCCGAGCCCAGCACTGACTCACTGATTGACAGATCACACTGGCCCTGCCCTTGTATTCTTAACACCCCCAAAGGAACCCTCCACCAGGAAAAAACATCCCCACATGCAAATAAGGATCAGCCTTACTGGGACAGAAACACCAGACATGAAAAAGCACCAGACTTTGTTAATAAAAATAAATGCACATGCCCTGTTAAGACTCTTTGACTAAAGACCATTCTCTGAATTTCACTGGCAGTTCCCACAATGTTTCATCACATCCAAGGTCAGTCCAAATACCAGAAAATGATTGTTACTCAGGGTGATTGACACTGGTTTAGGGAAAGAAGTGAAAATTAAGAGTGTGACAGGTTTTAAGAGGCATTCACAGGCAGCCACTTCCCAACTAGACACACATGAGAAGTCAATTTGCCTTAAACACATCAACCAACCTGCTGAGAGAAGCAGCAGCGACTTCAAAGAGCAAAACATTGTCTCAGCAGCACCACTGAGTGCTTCTTTCTTTGCCACCAGGTATGGAAACACTAATTAGAGCAGTTTACAAGATATAACAGAACTACTTTTTAACCTGCAGGAGAAACCCTTCTACTCTAAAAGCCTGGTCCTTGTCACTGCTTCTGAGTGGGGTGAGGCTGCTCAGGCTTATCTTGCAAATGAGTTCACACATTAATTATAACCCATTGGAACAGAGCCAGCAGCTGGGGGGTTTTTTGGGGTGGTTTTTTGGTTTGGTGCTTTTTTCACCTCATTTGTGAGACACCTGCCAGAGTTTACTCCCACAGACAGCTGGTTTATCTGAAAACACACCGTGCACCAGTGCTCCCAAAATGCTCCCACAAGTGTCCTCCATAAAACCTTCTGAGGATACTAACCTGTACTATAGCAGGTTAAAAGAAATTAATTAAAATAATTAATTAGATTTAAATAATCTAGGATGAACTCATAGTGAAAAGAGAGTCCATTCAACAGATTCATAACAACTAGATGGGAGAAGAGAGGAATAGATATGCAAGAAAAGTAGCTGATGGTCCTTTAGGATAAGGCACAGATTTCCAGGATGGTGAAATCTAAAGCTGTTGGCAGCTGCAGAAAGCTCTCACAGTGCCAAAAGCCAGATAAATCTGTAAGCTGGTAGATAAAGAAAGAAATGTAGCTTGAAGGAATGCAAACATTTCCTATTTGTGTTGACCACTGCAAGAGAGAAAAACATCCATACTCACAGTGAGTCCCCTAAGAACATTTGTTGCTCAGCAGCAAAGAAGGACACTGGGAATTATCAGATCAAACAGAGAGGGAAGAAGACCCATCTATAAAGAGGCTGGTCTGAGCTAGGTACAGATATTTAATGCCTCTGTGTATTTGTGAATAAAAAGCCAGAGGGGAAGGAAGAGTGGCCAAGGCTCAGGAGCTCAGCAAGATCACCCAAAACAGCCTTGGAGCTGTGGTAGCACAACAAAATCAGAATAAACCAACAGGTACAGAGCAGGCCGAGTTCAAACTCAATATAGTTAACATTTAGACATCTTGCAGGGGAATATAATAATAATCTGGTGTCTGTAATCAAGAGCGGATTGTCCAAGGCATATTTTAGCTCCTGGCTGGACGCAGCAATGCCTCAACACAGACCCCACAAAAACACCCAGCCGTCAATAAAAAACCCGAACAAACCCAAGCGACTCCTTTCCCCCCGGCGGGAAACAGCTGGATCAGCCATCCGTGACACATTCTCGGCTTGCCCGGGGGAAACTGGGCCGCGAAGGAACAGGAAATGGAGATGGACACAGGCGACAGCGATGCCACCGAGCTGTCCGGCTCTCGGGAAGGACCGGGAGCACGGCCCGGGGGCCCTGCAAGGACCGGGAGCACAGCCCGGGGGCTCTGCAAGGACCGGGAGCACGGCCCGGGGGCTCTGCACGGACCGGGAGCACATCCCGAGGGCTCTGCATGGACCGGGAGCACATCCCGGGGGCTCTGCACCCGCCGCGGCCTAGGCCGGGGGCGGCGTTGCCATGGCGACTGCTCGGGGTCGAGGCCCGTCCCGGGCGCAATCGCCACCACAACGCCGGCCCCCTTATCCGCCACGGCGACCCCCCAAACTGCTCCCCGCTCACCTGGGAGGGGCGGCGGACGCGCCCTCAGCACATCCCGGGCGGCGGAACCGGACGGAGGAGCGCTGGGCACGGACAGCGGCGGCACTTCCTCAACCGGGGCACCGCGCAGCAACGCGCCTCCCCATTGGCTGGCGGCGGGGCACGTGAGCACCGAGCGCCGCGCATGCGCACAAGGACCGCGCCAGTCCCCTGAGGCCACGTGGGCGGCGCGCAGTGGAGCCCTGATCGTAATTAAAGCAGGGTAATTAAAGGGGAGCCCTGGAGCGCAGGCGCCTCGGAAATAGGAGGTGGGGCTGCTCACGTCCCTGGGTCACCTGGCCGGAAGTTTCCCTTAGGCCTAAAAAAGGAAAAGGAGGCAGGAGAGCTGTCACGGTGCAAGGACTCGATGACTTTAATGGTTCTAATGCTCAAATTAGAAGTTCTTAAGGGTTTTTCCTTGTTGTTGAAGCTCTACAAAGCGAGATGAGACAGGATATTTAAGTCAAAAAGTGCCTACAACGATTGCCTAATCCAACTGCCTGACCAGAAGTTTATCATTATTACTATTATGGGTTCACCTAGATGAACTGCAGGTTGATCTAGGTGATCTTCTGAGGTCCCTTCCAACCCTAATTACTCCATGATTATTATTAACTTTCCATTTCCAGAGTTTCCAGCTGTTTCATTCAAATCAGATTTTCCCTCCTTGCAGTTAATCTGCCCTTTTTTTTGCAGCCAGTGTGGAACCACAGGTACCACATCTCCTCACATGCCAACAGCAGCAGCAGAGATCTTTGTCACATCTCTGATGTGTAGAAACAACACCTTTTTCCCTGCTTTTTCCCCCTGCAGAAGGGGCTGAGAAAAGCACAGCAGGACAAGAAGGGGGCTGGACACCATGTTTGGCTGTCATGCTAAGAGCTGCAAGCTCTGCTTGTCCTTCCCAGCATGATTCCATGCATTCCTGTGCTGCACTTGCAGCTGGCCAGCACAGCACTGCCGGCCTTTGGCCAGTTTTCCAACCAGCACTAAGAAAACACCTAATTTCTCACCCCTAGTTTTTATGAAGCACTGATTGATGTGTGTAAAGTGCATTTCCCCAGCAGGGAGGTCAATGGGTCACTACAGTTTTGTCCCCAGCCCAGCACAGGCCTAACAAGTTGAACCTTCTAATCAATGGAAAGAGAAGAATCCAATTGTTTGAAATTGTTCTAATTCTTTTAATGTTTGAAAAAGAAAGCGGCAGATTTGTTTTATGCTTCTTAAATCGTTTCCTTTAATAGGAAGTGCTGCTTTACTCTACCTTGTGCTTCTGAAACAAACGTTTGTGTTCCAAAAATATACAGTGTACACATACTCTGTAGCTATAGATACAAACATTTACAAAGAAACAAGCAGGCTGGAGTGGAATAGCTTGGAAAAATCACACAAGGCCTTCCTTTCTGGCCCTCCCAGAGCCAGAGCAGCCGGGCTCACCGTGCTGTAAACAGATCCGGGCTGCTGCAAAATACACGATTGAGGAACATTATACTCTCGGAGCAAAAAAATTTCCACACACTGCAGAGGTTTGGAGTTGCTGTTGCCTGTTCCCATCCCCTCCTTGTGTCCCTGTGATCTGCCTCAGTATCTGCATCCCACCTCCCAGTGCACCACAGCCCCCCATGAGCTGCCCAAGGGCTGATCCCTGGTGCAGGTGGAGCTCAGCTTTGCTCCAAAGAGGAAATGTGGTTCCCAGGCGTTTGGTTTTCGTCTGTGAAGCTTCCTCAGACTCAGGGAAGCTGGGACACTGTGCAGGCTAGCGGATGGGCCGGTAGGGGAATGTCATTCCTGGGATGAAGGTCTGCACGGGGTGGGCTGGGAGCGCAGGGTGTGCTGGCAGTGCTGCGTGTGCAGGGTAGCCCAGGGGAGGGGTGTGGATGTGCGGGTAAAATCCTGGAGGCAGAGCCCCGTGGGTCGGCTGCTGCACTGGACCTGAAATCACCAGCTGGAGCAGGCTGTGGAGAGAAATTCAGACAGGAGGGAGGATTGTTAGAGGAGCTTTTGTCATGGGTCTAAGGACAATTCACACCCGACACACAGCACAGCTGAGAGCCAAGAGAACAGTGACTCAATTATGTTCTTTACAGCTTCCAGAAGATTTTTTTTTCCCTTTCCCCCCTTTTTTTTAAGCCTGCTCTTTGCAAAAAGGCAAGAATCAATTGAGCTTAGGGTCAGGTAAAACCAGTGGGGAACTGGGAATGGGACAACTCTGGGGCAGGCTCCTCGCTGCAATTTCATTTCCCTTTCCTGTGCATTTGTTCTAACACAGGCTGGGCAAGATCACTGCTAAAGGTGGGAGCAACTGAAGCCCCCTTTAGTCAGGAATCCAGGGAAGAAGTAGCCAGCACTGTGTCACCTTCATCCTTGTGCTAAAGTGCATGTGAATAAAGGCCAAATTCCAGAAAGACAAATTTTTAGAGGAGATTTTGTCTCAACAGCTCTCGAATGTCTTGGAAAATGCATCAAAGCCAACACAGCTGCAAAAGGTCTCTTACTTGTTATGTGGTAGCCTGGAGCACACAGTCCTCAAGTCATCTGAAAGAGGACAGAAGATTAACAATAAGGATAAAGCAGAAATTAGAGTTGTTTTTCTCTCCACTGTCCTTTCTAGGAAGGTCAGATTATGGAATAATCACTTATTTTCCTGAATAATTACTGATTAATCAGTAATCTGTCATCGTCATCAGTCAGCAACAGACCCAGAATTCCTCTCTCAGGCCCAAAACCTCCATAGGAGAGAAAATGTTTCTCCATTTTATGAACTTTTCCCACCAGACTCTTTACTCTATGTTTGACATTTAAGGCAGACAAGCCTTAGGATGGATTTTGCAATATCAGTACACCAACAAGAAGTATCTGGGACATAGGAAGTACAATGTGTGACTCTGCCCACTGAATGTGGCATTTTATGATGAGAAAGGCACCAGGTCAAAGCAAGGCAAAAGTTACCCAGTGCCTGTTTTGTATTGGTTTGGGGTTTTTTAAACACTGCTACTGTAAAGAATGGGTTGGAGGTTTTTTTTCTGGAATCTACCAATTAGAAATTGCACCTTTTTTACTATCTGTGAACTTCTGCTAAAGCAGAATAGCTAGAACCAAGGAATTAATTAGCATATCCCACAGATAGAGTATTTTCTGTAATAGCTTGAGAACAAACTCCTGCCTTTGTAGATAAACACAATCCCAAAACACTGAAATATCTGGTATTTCAGCAGCCCCTAACACTGAATTACCTTCCACAGTAAGAGCAAATGCTCAGAATGTACCAGCTACGAACAAACACAGCTGAAATCAGACCTCAGATCAAAAAACTCCAGTTTCTGTTTGTTCTTATTACACTCAGAGCTACTTTATAAAAGGTTAGGAAGAAGAACATTGAAATTTGACCAGCAGCACTGGTTCAGCCAGGACAAAAGCATCAGATTCCTGCTTAGGCAGAGGCTACTCTGAAGTTGGGGTCTGCACAAACTGTCCCAGCTGTTGGAAAGCTTCAAGCCTTCTGGTCTAACCTAAAATTGCCAGTTTTCAAGAGAATATAACATGAAAAGAGTCTGTGTGGCTGACCCTGCACTGTGTTGGGTCAATTCCCTTTTGTATATCTGCATGTCTTTTGGAAAGGACTAGCTTTGGAGACAGGAAAGTCAGACAAAAGCCACGTTAGCAGCCCTTTTTACTAAGTTTAACTGAATTTGGACACACTGTAATGGGGTCTCATTACAGGCAAGCTGAAGGCCCAGAAGTTCCAGATGAAGAGTTTTTATTTGCTTTTCAAATTCCTTGTCTAGCACACCCACCCAGGGGTTTATATGCTTCATGGACTCTCCTCCAGCAGGCAAACTCAGAGAAGTTAAACTGAAGCAAAATTAAATAGAAGCAAAATTAAACAGTGCTTTTAAAATAGCTACAGGCAATTCTGAGGTGAACAAATTTGTCCCCTTGCCAGTCACCCAGATACAACCCCCTGGTGCACAGGGCAGGGCTGGGGATCAGTCTCCAGCTCTGCAAAGCAATGCCTGACTCACCCACTGAGTGATCTCTCCTTTCTTACTCTCCATCCAGCTATTCTTGCTGAACCATTTCCTGCACTAAGATGGGATGCACTATTTCCTATTCTAAGATGGGCAAACTACCAGAAGTGCTGTGAACACATTGATCTTTGCTCCCCTCACCCCAAAGCTGTGTCTTCCAAATTCTGCACCCTGGAGAAGAATCCCATGCCGGGTCCATGCCAGCCCCACGGACAACTCACCTCTGGTGCACAGGAGTGCTCCTGATGCCATGGCCACTTGCAAAGCCTGAGCCAGCCTGTCCAGAGCCAGTTCAATCTCTTTGGATGCATTGAGAGGATTGAGTTCATCAGACAGTCTGTTAATGTCCTCCACCAGTGGAACCACGTGGTCGAAGGGCACCAGCCCCAGGCGCCCATAAAGGTTTTTCTCTGTTAAATGCCCCTGGAGCATCATAAGAACCTGCAGGACACTCAGATGCAGCTTGGAATACAGCTGGTGGCAATCCCTGTCTTCTCCTGAAGCTGAGTCCTTGGCAATTTTGCTGGGACCGTGCCCATTGGAGAGAGAGGCTTTCTTCTTCCTTTTGTAGGCCAAGGGGGCTTTCACGCACCAGCGGATGAGTCCAGTGAGCGGGGTGAGCTCCAAAAACCCTATGGGCAGGTTGGCTGCAATGGGAGTGTTCAGAAAGGTGATGAGGATCAAACGAGGGTCTTCGAAGATCCAGGAGACAATCAGCTCCAGCAGATCTGAGGGAGGGATGAGGTCATCTGGAGAGAGGAAAGTTATTGTTGGGTAAGCTGAGCTTTGCACCGAAGCATAGGACTTTAATTTAGGCTGTATTTAGTCTCTCACACACACCCATCCTACACTGTCAAAATTACAATTTCAGAACCTCCCCAATTGTTCTGTTTTTCTCAAGACACCATAGGTAGTTTATTCCAGGGAAGACACAACCATGTTCCTGTCAACTTCACTTTCCCCACCTATTCTGAAGACATTACCAAACACTGACATTTATCTCCTTTCCCAACAAAGCTTCTTTTGTCATTTTCTTCTCTCCCACCCATCACCTGCACATTTTTTTCCCTAAATTCAGTCTCCATTTATCCCTTGCCACAGGAGGTACAACGGGCAAGAGAAATAGGAAAAACTTGTGTGAAGAGAAGGAAGTGCCAATAATTCAACTCATTTCCTTTAATACTTACTTAGCTAAACAAACATGCCTTGTGGAAAAACACAATGCAACAACACGATCACACGACATGTAAAGGATTATAAGATTATGCAAAGCTTCAGGTGAGAAGTGAAAGATGGTCATGAACTTGACTACAGACAAGAGAAACTCTGACACATCATCCTGTCACAGGGGGAATGCTGGATTGGAAGAGCAAGTTCCTTTTTCTTGTGTCACCAAAAACAGCTCAAATAAACGAAGGAATTAAAAAATTACTTCCTATAACTCAAGTCATTTCTTTTCTGACATGTCTTTTGTCATTACGAACATTATGAACTTCCAAGTGCCTGCACAAAAGATATAAAATACTGAGATATAAAATATGCTCTGAGCTCTACCAAATACAACATAAACGCTAAGCCTGAACATCTCTCTCACTCTCAGTAATGCCAAGCTGTTTATCTGGAGAAGACTATGCAGAGCATTTCCTTTCTCAATAATAGCATTTGCTTTTCCGGATTATAGGTGATGTTGCTATTTAGTATTTGGTTGTTCCCTGGTCTACAGAAGCTGTCTGTTGCTGAGTAAGGCTAAATTAATCTTACTTTAGACACCTACAAGTATCTGAGCAACAACCTGAGACAGGTCATACCCCTGGAAGGTCCCACATACAGTAAAAGAGTGCACTAGAGACATGCTGTTGATTGTGTTTCTCACCACTGCTCCACAGAAATCCTGCTCCAGCTTGCAAACACTCAGAACTTGTGTTTCCCCTCCTTTTGGAAGGAAGCAGACTGACAGGCAACCCTGAGCCTCTCTCAGGGCTGTCTGAGCCCAGACAGACCAACTTTCACTCCCAGAGCTGCTCAGTCAATAATGTCCCCATGTCCTTTGCCCTCTGTGAAGGACAACGCCCTTTGTGTCAGATGTTCCTGGCTGCTTCTCCAGCAGGCTCTCCCTTGTTTCCGGAGAGGTTGTGGACTCCAAATTCCTGGAAGTTTCCAAGGCCAGATTGAATGGGGCTTGGAACAACCTGGTCTAGTGGAAGGGTCCCTGCCCATAGCAGCAGGTTGAACAAGATGGGATTTAAGGTCCATTCCAACCCAAACCCTGCTGGAATTCTGAGTCAGCCGCAGAGTAGGTTATTTTTATTCACACCCCAGTGCCAGATGAGGCAAGAGCCACACCCCTGAGCTGCTTCTGGCAATAATCACATGGTAACACCTCTTTAGGATTCGGGCAGTTATTTCTCTTGCAACAGTTAATTCCTGTTGCATTATTCTGCACCTCTTAGTTGGAAAGGCACAGCTGGGAAACACTTACCTGAAGAGAGGTCGTAGAGAGCTGTGACTGATGTAATGAACTGGCAGCAGAAGCGAGGGCTGGCAGTGAAGATCTGCTTCAGGGTCTGGATGGAGCCTGGCACCAGGTTGCAGTAGTCATCAACCAGGGCTCGAGCCAGCCTCACACAGAACACGGCCGGGGTTCGCTGCAGGGACAGCACACAGGGGACAGCAGATTAAACCCTGTCACAGGCTGCTTCAACAGCTGTGCCCCCACTTTCCCCAAAGGGCACTGTGGCTGCTCTCAAACACCACTTGCACAGAAATAAAATCAGTGCATTGCAATATTAAAATACATGCTGGTATTTTGAGTTTACAGTATCCATGGTTTAAAACTGAAATATTTTAGATCAATATTTTGACTCAGAGATTTTTTTTTTTTACTACTTCAGCGACATTTCTTCCCTGTGAGGGCGGTAAGGCCCTGGCACAGGCTGCCCAGACAAGCTATGGCTGCTCCAACCATGTAAGCATTCAAGGCCAGACTGGACAGGGTTTGTAGCAACCTGGTTTTGGTGGAAGGCGTTCCCATGGCATGGGGTGGGATGGGATGAGCTTTAAGGTCCCAGTTGCCATGCCTGGTATTTTTCATGTGAAAATTTTCTGTGGAATCCTCACGTCACTTAGAAGCTGCCATCTGAAAAAAATACACCTTTTCCTGCTATCCAGGCTATATCCCATCCTGCCCTCCCAAAGGCTTACCAGGTGGGAGAAAAAGGACCCCAAGGAGACAGTGCTGGTCTGCCTCCTCCCACTCTTCCCTCCCAGCACAGCCTTTCTGCCAACCAGGCTGACTTCTGCACATACCACAAGGGAAGTAGGAACAAAAGTGCAACTCCCAAAGTCTACAGTGGGGAATCTCAATAGGAAAGGAGAAGATGGAGGAAATTCCCAACCTACTGCACTGACAGAAGACAGACACAGGTATTTTGTGCCCAAATTACAAGAGAGGGGTTTGCCTCTTCCACACACAAACATGCACATCAGGTAGGGTTTATTTCCCAATCTCCAGAGTCAGCTTCTTCAGGCAACATGACTGTGAACTACCAAGGTTTGTTCCCTGTGTTGGTGAAACCCTCCACTGAGCCCTTTCAATATGCAGCGGTTGGGGGGGAATTATAAAAACTTTCCCTGACATTAAAAAATACCCAGACAATTTTTTTCTTCCATTGCAGCACACAAATGGTTTGGCAATGCTCTCCCTGATGCCAGAGCACAGGAATGGACAAGAGCACAGACATGGGGGCAGCTGCTCTATCAGCTGAAACTGCCAGGGAGGAGCAGCTGACTGTGACCAGCTGTGTCCCAATTCACTGAACCCACCCTGAAACACTCCCTGACCCCTTCCCCGACCCATCCCTGCCTGCACAGGAGCTGTACCTGGAGCCAGAAGGCAGCACACTCCAGCACAGGAACCCTGCAGACAGCCACTGCCATGGAAACCAGCTTCCCCAGCAAAGCCATCCTGCTGTCATCTGCTTTGTTCCCTTGGGGGCTGAAGAGAGATGAAAAAATGACCTGCCGGACTGAATCCTTGGTCTGCTCTTGGAAATAATTGCACATGATCTCAAGGAGCTGAAGTTCCTGAAGTGGGTTCAGCCTCTGAAAGAAAACAAAAGCAAAGCTGTGAAATACATTGAGCCTCTTGAAGAGCCAAGAAACAAGTAAAAAGATACAAACAGTAAAGGCAGAGAGCTTCCCCTGGGGGTGAGGGACTCAATCTTTATGCACAGCACTCACATTCAAGCTTCCTGAACCACCACCACATTTATCTGGTGGCACTGAAAAGCTCTAGGTTTCATTTGAACACCTGGATATCCAAAGCTGGTGCTTGCTGCACCTGCAAGTGCTGCCCACCAACTGAGAAATGAGACTGACATTGCTGGGGGGAAAAATATTTGCTCCCTCAGCAAATCACAGCAGTTGAGGACACTGCAGGGCAGCTGGTGGGGACAGGACTGGACCCAGAAGCACAGAGGGCTGCAGGGCCATGCACCCCAATAGTCACCAGCAGCTATGGTTTCTGACTGCTAGTCTCTGAGACCCCATCCCAGTGCCACCCCATGCCCACCCAAACACCCCGGTAGTGCCCAGCTGCAGCACTGGGAGGCTGTGGGCAGTCCCCAGGGCCTCGAGGTCCACCACACCTCCTCGGGGCACTGAATCCCGGCCAGTCCAGCAGGGCTTGCCAGCCAGCCCCCTCCCTGCCAAAAACCCTCAGTCACCAAGCACCCCAAGAACCCCGTGCTGTCCTCTTGGGGCCTCAGTGTCTAGCAGCAGCCCCTCATGGAGCCCACCCTACCCTTCCAAACCCTTGGTCTCCAGCAGCAGCCCCTCAGGGCTACATCCAGCCCATCTAAGCCCTCAATCCACAGCAGCAGCCCGCGCCGGAGGGAGCCTGTCCTGCTCTCCCGAGGCCTCAGGCTCCAGCAGGGATCCATCCCATCCCGAGCTCTTGGCCCCTCCATTTCCACTCCCCGGGGCCGCGCCCGCCCCCCGCTTCCCAGGCGCGTCCCGCTCTGCCCGGGGTGTCCCTGCCGCACCTTGGGCGGCGCGCCGCGCTCCTTGGGGACCTGGAAGAGGAACTCCTCGAGCAGATCGGTGGGGCCCTTGTCCACGAGCGGCAGCGGCGCGTTCTGCAGCTGGCTGCTGAAGTAGATGTCCAGGTGGTACAGCACCTCCTTGGCGGCGCTCAGCGCGTCCCGCCGCAGCAGCGAGTGCCGGATGTCGCTCATGGCCCCGGCCCGCTCCCGTGGCGGTCCCTGTCCCTGTCCCTGTCCCTGTCCCTGTCCCTGTCCCGGTCCCTGTCCCGCTCCCGGCCCCGCTCGGCCTCCCCTCGGCGGCGCGGACGGGCGGCGCTACGGCGGCCCGGCAGGGACAAAAGAGCCGCGTGGCCGCCGCCGGCAGCGCCCCCTGGCGGCCCGCCAGCAGCGGTGGGGCGGGGAGAGGGGAAGTGGGCCTGGGATGGGCAGGGGGGTTGGGCTGGGGACCGGGACCTGAGGGGAGCTTGGCCCTGGGGGACTGAGCCAGGGGGTCTCAACCTTGGGGGTGCCTGGCCCTGGGGGGCTCTTGGCCCTGGAGGGAGCTTGGCCCCTCAGGCTGATGCTGGGGCTGAGACAGGGTGTCCTGGGCCTGGGGGGACATTGGCCCTGTGTGACAGGGGTCCTGGCCCTTGGGCTGAGCCTTGGGGAAGTCTTGGCCCAGGGGTTGTCCAGCCCTGGGGGTCTTGGCATGAAAAGGGTCTGATCTTTGTGGGGTCTTGGCCCAGAGATGGTGTTAAGCGCTGGGACTCATCCTTGAGGGGCTCTTGGCCGGGGTGAGACAGACTGGGGGAGCCTTGGCCCAGGGGGTTCTTGGTCCCGGGTCTGACCCCAGGGGGCATCCTGACCTGAAGAGAGACTGACCATGGAGAGTCTTGGCTGAAGAAGCCTGGCCCTGGGTCCAACCTGGGCAGCCTGTTGGGGAGGTCTAGGCCCTAACCCTAACCCTGATTGCGCTGTGGGGAGAACCCCTTCTCTGGGGGATGCTTGGCTCCAGGGCAGGGGCTAGCAGGACTCCCCCAGCCCCCTAAGGATCACTGCACACTGCAGGGGCTCTGGTGGGAAGCACAGCAGCTGCCTTTGGAGGCTGGAAGCACTGGGACATCAGCCAAGGCTGCTGGGGCAGGCTGGGCGAGCTGTGGGAATGGGTGGCGGGCTGCCACCCTCCAGCACTGCATGGCCATACCTCCCCATCCTCCTGGGGAGGGCCTGGGAACATGTGTTGTTTTTTGGGACTTCCAGCTTGGCTTCACACCCAAAGAGCACACTGGGATGGCTCCTGCCAGCCCCAGTACACTCATGATTTGTTGGAAGTATAGGCTGCTGGATGGGAATGATTCATGATGGTGAAATAAACACTTTTAAAGAGAAATTTTATGTGGTGATGAGTGAGAGCTGCCCATGCCACATGTTGGATCCCTACAAGAGGTCTCTGAGATTCATTTCACCTTGCAGAGCTCTTGTTGGCATTTTAATCCCTTCTCAGCCTTACCTGTGACGGGAGGCATTGGCAGAGGTTGAAAGGGTTCTTTTTTCACTGAGCAGACCTCTGTGAAAAATGCCATATGGACCCTGAGGCCTCACATGCTCCTTGGTTGGGCAACCATTTGGCAAGGTGAGAGTGTCCCTCTCCATAAATGCAGGTGCAGATTCTTCCCCTTCCAGAGTCCTTGGACGACACCAAAGGTAGGTCCTGCTCCCCTCTCTTCCCACACTCCCCAGGAGCTCCCTTTGGCAGTGTCACCCCTTCCAGCTCAGCTCAGTTTTACTACAATGCTGTGCCTGGCCAAGCCTGGATGCAGCTCAGGGGTGAATATGATCCTCGTACGTGTTTCTGCCTGGGACGTTCAGAGACTGCTGTGCTGTCTGGGAGTGGGGAGGATTTATGGGGCTTGGGGCAATTTTTGGCATGACCAAGTCATGTCATGACCAAATAGTTGTGTTATCAACTGAAGGGACTGTGGTGTCAGAGGGAAGAGTTTGCAGCAAGAGTGAAAATGGGAAAAGTGAGGATTTAACTGGAGCAGCTGCCCCAGAAGGAAAAGTGAGCCTGGGGCCAGCAAATCCTTCCTCAGTCTGAGATTTGGTGACCAAAAGCTGGAGTGTTTGCCCGTCCTGTCAGCCCATTTATCAGGCTCTAGGTGAGATCAGGCATTCAGGCACCCGGGCTTGGGCAGAGCTCAGGTCTCAGATCCCACATGCTGGTGAAATATTACCCCAGGGAGCTGAGTGCCACGGGAAATACTTCCCAAACGCCTTCCCCCGTGGGTGGGAGCTGCAGCACTACCTTTGCAGAAGGTCCTGAGGGACGCCAGACTGGGTGAGGATGGGGCAGGGGCACTGCCTTGGGGGTGGGGGCATGGGGGTGGGGTAGTTTACTCCCAGGTGAGGATACTACAGGCAGGAGGGAGCTGGGGAGGGATGTCGGGGGATCTATCCCAGGCAGGGAGGGAGCTGGGGAGGGATGTCAGGGATCTATTCTTTGCTTTGACCCCAGCACAGCTGCTGTAGGGTCTTTGGGGTCTCTGGTACTGATCCGAGGAAAGGTGGGAGAGGCACAAGCCAAGGGATCTCGGTGTCCCCAGCCACTATCACCTATCCCAGGCCAGAGGAGGTGTCCAGGCTGAGCACTTCCTCATGGGGAATGAGGAAGTGACTGCTCTGTGTCACCATGAAATGGCATTTAGTTGTTTGCCCGTGAATTTTCCGCTCCAGCCTTGAGAGTGATCTGGTATTTTTCCAGGAGCGACAGGTAGTATGAGGCCCCATGCAACAGAGGTGCACAATCCCTGCATGCTGGTGGTTCACTGGAAAAGAGGCCTCCCAGTGAAACCAGTACGGCCAGTGGGAATACCCTGGTCATCCCTGTTGTCTGTGGCAAATCCCTCTCCCAGCCAGGAGCGCTGAGCCCTTTCTGCACCTCTGCACAGGATGGCAGCCTTGAGGTTGGTGCTGTTGCTGCTGATTGCAGCTCTCCTGCTGCATGTGGCCACCACGCTGAAGGTCGGCGCCTTCAACATCAAAGCCTTTGGGGACACCAAGATGTCCAACCAGACCGTTGCAAACATCATTGTCTCTGTGAGTGTGAAGGACAGGAGCAGGCCTGGACACTCTCTGCTCTTTCGGGTGAAGCCAGCTTGAGCAGTGGGACACCTGTTTTCTCCATCCATCCATGCATCCATCCATCCATCCATCCATCCATGCATCCATCCATCCTTTCATTCACTCACCCATCACCAATCCACCTGCCCACACCTCCCCATCTGAAACCTATGCCTCCATCCCTCCACCCAACCAACAATCTGCCCATCCCCTCATTCATCCATCCACCTGTCCATCCATTTATGCCTCCATTCATACATATCTCTATCTACACCCATCCATCCATCCATCCATCCATCCATCCATCCATCCCTTTATCCACTCACCCATCTGCTCTTCCCCCATCAACACCTCCCACCTCAGGTCATCTCCACTCTTGCTGGTCCCCAATCAAGGGTGGGTGACACTTGGTGCTGCCCAGGTTCCTCCCTCAGAACAGCTGCTGGGATGGTGGCTGGTGGACAGACAGAGGGCACTGTGTGAGCCCAGGGTCCTTCCAAGCCAGAGAACATCAACACAGGAGTCCCCTCCCTGGCCCTTAGGTCCCTGCTGCTGTCCCATTGCCTGCCTGGGAGCCTTTGCAGCCCAGAACAGGCACCCATGGGTGCCCCCATAAGCAGCTCCTGGCCAGGCCAGAGCAGCTCTGAGTTTGTCCCCCCAGATTCTGTCGGAGTATGACATCATTCTGGTGCAGGAGGTCCGGGATGCTGACCTGAGCGCCGTGAAGGACCTTATGAACCAGCTCAACAGGTGACCCCGATGGCTCAGTATAGGGGTGACTGCAAAGGGGATTCTGGGATGGATCCCAGCTATGCCAGGGCACCTCTGGCTCAGCTGGAGGGTGCTGGGGAGCAATGGGTGCTGGGGAGCCCCAGGAGCCTCCTCTCACCCTCTCCCCATCTTGCTCCCAGTGCTAGGGAGCATCCATACAGCTTTTTGGACAGCATCCCCCTGGGTCGGACCAGCTACAAGGAGCAGTATCTTTTTGTCTATAGGTAAGGCATGCTGCCAGGTGCCACCTGCTGCCCTCCCCGGCAGCCCCCCAAGGGGATGGGTACCTTTGGGAGCCTTGACTGTGGCAAGAGCAGTGCTGAGGACTGCCCTGCTCTCCTCCCTCAGGTCAGACATGGTCTCTGTGCTGGAAAGCTACTACTATGATGATGGCTGTGAGCCCTGTGGGACTGATACCTTCAGCAGGGAGCCCTTCATTGTGAAGTTCTCCTCACCCACCACACGTGAGCAGAGCTGGTCTTGGGGGATGCCCATACCTGGCAGAGGGTACTGTCCACAAAGGGCTGAGCCCAGAGCTGTGCCTGCCAAGAGTGGGGGGGTTGCAACTCTCCACCAGGGTCCTTGCAGCGGGGCCATCTCCCACCCGCGGATGCCATGGGATCCTATGTCCCTGCCCAGCATGGCCAGCACTGCCTGCTGTTTCCCACCATATGCCATCTCCTACCAATTCCCATCATGTCCCATCACC
Organism: Lichenostomus cassidix; assembly: GCF_008360975.1. Lineage (NCBI taxonomy): Eukaryota > Metazoa > Chordata > Aves > Passeriformes > Meliphagidae > Lichenostomus > Lichenostomus cassidix. The sequence goes on along the minus strand of NC_139495.1, from coordinate 13,467,867 downwards.
TGTCATCTCCCACCACGTGTTCTCTCCAGCTGTGTGTCATCTCACATCTCCATCTGCTTTCCATTGTGTCCCATTATCTGCCATCTCCCATCTTGTGCCATATCCCACCATCTGCTTTCTCCATTTGTATGCCAACTCCCATCAGGTACCATCTCCTATCACCTGCCAACCCCCATCCCTTCCATCTCCCATCATGTCCCATTTTTCCCACTTTGTTCCATTGCCTACTCCATGCCACCACCTCCACCTCCTGAGAATCTCCTCAGGGCACACACACTATCCCATCTCCTTCCCAAAACCATATTGGCTTGGAAATGCTGATGGCAAACAAGCAGCAAACCTCAAACCATGCACAAAGGCATGCAGCTCCCCACTGGAAATTCCGGTCTTGGGGACAGGTAGAACACCAAAACCCAACACACCCTTTCCCTCCAACTGCTTTTCCTGGCTGGTAGCTTGGGCTTGACCTGGGGTGGTTTCCTGGGGTTCCCATTCCCTGCTCAGGAGCTGCATCCAAGCCGGGTGCTGATGGTCAGCTGTCTGGCAGAGGTGCAGGAGTTCGTGTTGGTGCCTCTGCATTCCGAGCCCAGCCATGCAGCACAGGAGATTGATGCACTCTACGATGTCTACACCGATGTCATCAACAAGTGGGGGATTAAGGTGAGCAGCGTTGGGAAACTTGCCTCCTACCCAGGGCAGCCAGGGGGGCAGGTGGGATGAACATGTCCCCATCAGAGCAGGTGCCACCCCAGCAATCTCCAGGCAGAGAGTGGTGGGTGGCACTCCTGCCATTACTGGGGGCTTGTCCCCGCACACTGGGGCACTCCAGGGGGGTTTGTTGCCACCCCTTAAGATTTTAGGGAGCCCTTGCTGCGCTGTAAGGTCCGTGGGCAGGGGCTCAGTGTGCTGCCCTGCAGGACATCCTCCTCCTGGGTGACTTCAATGCCGACTGCTCCTACGTGACCAGCTCCCAGTGGCCGTCCATCCGCCTGCGCTCCCTCCGCGCCTGCGAGTGGCTCATCCCTGACAGCGCCGACACCACCGTGGCTGACACCGACTGTGCCTATGACCGGTGGGTGCTGCAGGGTGGGGCAGAGACTGGCATGGGGGTCTGGCGGGCACTAACACCCCCGTGATGCCCTGGCAGCATCGTCGCCTGTGGCACCGCCCTGCGCCAAGACATTGAACCCGGCTCTGCCACCGTCAACAACTTCGAGAAGAAATTCCACCTCCAGACCAAGGATGTGAGTATGGGGCTGGGTGGGGCATATGAGTCCACCGGCACTGGGATCTGCCCCATCATATCTCCCAGGAGCATGGGTGGGCTCCCTGTTCTCAAGGGTGCACCTAAGGGTGGCCTGACCCCAGCTCTTGCACCAATCAACTCCCCAGATTGAGCATTTTGGGGTATAGTCTAAATGTTGGGGGTTGGAGTGGAGCGTTGGGGTCCCAGCCAGCTGTGACAGTGACAGTGGGTCCAAATGAGCTCAGGTTTCATCAGGTGACTCTCTCCCCCACCCAGGCTTTGGCTGTCAGTGACCATTTCCCGGTGGAGGTGATCCTGAAAGCCTGCTGAGTCTGTCCCTGTGCCGGTGGCTACAAGGACACCCCAGCATGCACCTGCATCCCTCGTGGGAGCCCACACACCACCCGAGCCAGCCAAGCTGCCCACTGTCTCTGCAAGGAGCCACTCTTTGGGGTCTTGTGGAAGTGGGATGCTCTCTGCTTCCATTAAAAATGAGCCTTTTCATGCATTTGCAGCTTTGGTGGGGAGGTCACTTCAGTCTCCCTGACAGCCCCTGCTGCCTAAGCCCCCCAGCCCCCTGCCAGGAATGTCCCCAGGGCTGGGGGACCTCCTGCCATCAAGAGACCCGGACCCATGGGGTGGTGGGCACTGTTCCCCTCTCAGCCAATGGTGGCAAAAGCAGGAACACTGGGAAGGGGCTGGGAGGCTCCAGGCTTTCCAGGGTGCAGGACGCTCTTCCGCCAGCTCACGGGGCCACATCCTGACAGAGCCTGCCTGGCTGCGGGGCGGCTGACAGGGCGCTGACAGCGAGGGTGCGGGAAGGATGTGAGTCAGTTCCCAGGGGGTTTGGTGCTTCCCAGGGGGGTTTCGGTGCCGACACGGCACTGAGGGACACCAGACTCATCCTGAGACTGAGTGTGAGGATGCAAAACCTGGCGGTGCACATGAAAACCCGGCAAGTCCTGGCACGAGCAGCTGTCAGAGCCACCTGCTCCGTCGTCACCCTGGCACGATGCCATGGGCCATGGTCATGCTGTGGGCTGGCACGGGGAATGCCAGCCCTCCTGGGGCTGCTTTGGATGGCCAGTGGGGCTGTTCTGGCTGACACTGGGGCTGCTGCAGGGGTTCGCAGCCCCTATGTTCCTGCCCAGCATGGCCAGCACTGCCTGTGTTCAGGCAGGTGAGCACTGCCCTCTTGCAGTGGCTGGTGCTGCTCACCTGCCTGACCCAGACACTGGCCATTTCCTTCTCTCCCCTCTAATTACACCATCTGAATCACCCAATTAAGGCCAGCGCCCTTCACCTCCTGCCTGACCACCGTGCCCACCCTGTGATTTGGGGGCCACCACAGATGGTGGACCCCCAAGTTCCACATGCCCACCCAGTGCCACAGAGATGTCCCAGCACTGTCAAGTCTCCCTGTCTGTCCTTTGCTGTGTCAGCATAGCAGTGGCTGGGCTGGCCCCACCCTGTCGCCCTGTGGGATTTTTGGTTTCCCAATGTGGGAAGGAGCTCAAAGTTATGCCAAAACCCCCACGGGGGTGTCCGACTCATCCTGCTTTGCCGGCACCTCCGCTGGGAATAAAGCCGCCCATCCTGCTGCCGGGAGGGCAGAGGTACTGCGCATTCAGCAAGGTAAGGACTGATCTGGGCTCAGCACCTTCAACTGCGAACTGGGAGAGACTGGGGTGAGCTGGGATGAGCTGGGATGAGGAGTCACTCCTTAACCCAACAGTGGGAGCTGTGGTGAAGTTCAAGGCTATGAAACAGTCCAGGATGCCCAGAGTGCAAGCAGTGGTGGATGGGGCTGGTGGGCGATGAAGACATCCTGGTGGGGAGTGAAGCTGGGTGATTCTTGGAGCTGGAAGAGGCAGATTCACCGTGGTGGGACAGGATTAGCTTCCTGTGGGACTGGTGAGCCAGCAGACTGCTCTGGGCAGTGCCCACCATGACACACTGTCACACAGCAGGACTTAGGAAGGATCTACATGTTCCTTTTTGCCTCTACCCCAAATCCAAAGTAATTTTCTGAGTTCAGCTCCCATCCCTGCATCCTTGTGACCCAGCATCCATCCTGTAAGAATGGGAACCGTGACACTGGTATTGTCCCTGCTGGCTGTGGCTCTCCTGAGTCCGGCCACTGCCACGCTACGCGTCGGTGCCTTCAACATCCAGTCCTTTGGTGACACCAAGATGTCCAACAAGGAAGTGGCAGAGATCATCATCAATGTGAGTGCAATGTGGGGATGGGCTGTGGGCTGGGACAGACCCCAGTGTGGCTCCTGTGACCGGGACATGTGGGGATGGGGCTGAGGATGGGACAGCATTGCAGTGCTGGGGATGCCCTGGGTGGGTGAAGGCTTGGTGGGGACCAAGCACTAGGGACAGCCTACCGTTCCTCTGAGCTCTCCATGGGGACATCAGCCCTGGCATCAAGGGACATGGAGATGGGTGGGAGACTGGCCCTGAGCTGGCAGCAGGTTCCCTCCCAGCACCGCTGTCCCTCTCACTCTCGCAGGTCCTGCTCCGCTATGATGTGGTGCTGGTGCAGGAGGTGCGTGACTCCGACCTCAGCGCTGTCACCGAGCTCATGGAGCAGCTCAACAGGTACAAGAGGGGCTGGGGCCGGGATGGCAGCACCAGCAGGGAAAGCCAAGCTGCCTGAGCAGTAAAAGGCAAAAAGAGTTGTCCATCAACAGAGAGTTTATTTTTGGGAAGGAGAATAGGAGAAACATGCTGGGGCAATGAGGAGGCACTGAAAACAACACCGGTAATAATCTGATAAGGGGAATGGGGATACAAGCTGTACAAATCCTTTCTGAAAGCTGTAAGCTTACCAGAGAGCACAGGATGAAAAGAAACTACAACTCTGGCAAGCTTTGTCTCCAAAATCCAGCAGGACTGGGCAGAAGCAAGAGAGGGAGATGAAGGAACAAGCAGTTCTTGCACCCCAAGACCCTGTGAGTGTCAGGGGGGCCCCAGGGTGGACCCAGCAGTGGATGATGCTTTGAGGCAGGTGGCTCTGGCACCCTAGAAGGAAAAGGGGCTGCTGGGGTGGGCTAAAACTGGCCCCAGTAGGGTGGCAGCTCCTCCACTGGCTGGGTGCTGACACTGTTTTGGGAAAGGGGACAGCTCAGGACCATGCGGAAGCTGCTGCTGCTGCCGTGTTAAAAGGCAGCGAGTGCTCCTGAGCAGGTACACCCAGCCCATGTCCTCACCCCTTCTGTGTCCCCTCCAGAACAGCCACAAAGCAGCCTGGGCAGGGAGGGTGACGCTGGGTGCTGCAGGGCCCCAGGCTGCTCACTGACCTAATTTAGCTCTGCTGCAAATTAAGGTGAGGAATGTCCCTGCAGAGAAAAGGGTGGCAGGAGCTGCTCCATGTCATGCTGTGCCCAAGGAGAGGTATGGGGGGCTTCAGAGCTGCTATACATCATGTCACCCCATGGCCAAGGCACAGTGACCCATAGGGACTGTAGAGCAGGAGCAGCTGGTGCCCACCCTTGGGGGCCACCCAGCTGCTGGACATGCCAAGGCCAAGCCAGGATTGTCCCAGCCACTTCACTGTCCTGCCTTTGCGTCTCCGCAGCGCATCCACGTCCCCATATGACTATGAGATCAGTGGCCCCCTGGGACGAGACAACTACAAGGAGATGTACCTGTTCATCTACAGGTAATGGGGGTGGCAGCGCTGCTGCCTGTGCCATGGCACTGCAGGAACACCAGCACCAGGGAGGGGACACAGGGACTGTGCCAAGTCCCAGGGTCACCATCCTTTTGTTCCCACAGGACAGACATTGTGTCTGTGGTGGACACCTACCAATACGAAGACCCCCAGGATGTCTTCAGCCGGGAGCCCTTCATCCTGAGGGTCTCAGCACCCAGCACCAGTAAGCAGGGGGACAAATGGCCATGGGTGGTGGCATGGTGGGGCTGTGTGGCTGACATCCCTCTCCCCTGGCAGAGGTGAAGGAGTTTGTGCTGGTGCCCCTGCACTCAGCCCCACACGATGCCGTTGCTGAGATTGACGCACTCTACGATGTCTACCTGGCCATCATCGACAAGTGGGGGACTGATGTGAGTGTCACCAGCACTAGAGGGGGCACCAAGGGTGGGCACTGAGCCCCAGGGACTGTTTGACCCACACTGGGACCCTGCTCCAAAGCAAGCAGAGCTGGTGCCTTGGGATGGGGTCCTTGTTCCTGCCCTGTGACAGGGTGTCCCTGCCACCCCCATGGGAGGTATGGTGGTGGGGACAGCCTGTCACCCACAGCACAAGCCTCCCCATCTTCCCTGCTGCAGAACATGATGTTCCTGGGGGACTTCAATGCCGACTGTTCCTACGTCCAGCCGAGTGACTGGTCATCCATCCGCCTGCGCACCAGCGACATCTTCAAGTGGCTGGTCCCTGACAGCACTGACACCACCGTGGGCAAGTCAGACTGTGCCTATGACAGGTGAGTGCTGCCACCATGGCACCACCGTCCCCCTCCCCAGCACTCTGGGGACCCTCTGCCTGTCCCACACTGCCAGCAGGGGCAGGAGTGGGACCCACCATTCACATCTCCCTGGCAGGATCGTGGTGTGTGGCAACAAGCTGAAGAGAAGCATCGTGTCCAATTCAGCTGGTATCTACAATTTCCAGCGTGCTTTCCAGTTGGACCAGGAGGAGGTAAGCTAGGATCACACAGCTGGGGCTCTAACAGGCACCAAAGCCAGGCTGGTCCAGGCTCAGGGCTGCCCTCATCTGTTCAAGGAGCTCAGGGTGACAAGGGACCCAAGGGTGGAAACAGGATGGGGAATTTGGGTTGCTTTGCCTGTCCCCACAAGGAAGATAAGAGATGCACAAGGCTTTTTTTTGTCTTCCATGGGCAGGACTCAGGGTATGGGGCAATCCAAGCTAACCTTCAATCACCCACCAGTGGCACAGAGCCCCCAAATGAGACTTGGGGGGTTCAGAGGGCAGGTGGCCCCCTGCCAGTGCCCACCCCAAGCCATGCCTGGGCATCTCTCCATGAGAGGTGACAAAACTGGAGCCTTGTGTGTCAAGTGTCTTGGGGCTGGGGACAGCGTCCGCCCTCCAGCAGGCAAAAGGTTCTGGCAGGGCAACTGACCACCTTGCTGGCCACACCAGCACAGTGAGGGGTGAGTGGCTCACTAAACATCTCCCACCTCTCGCCCTCCTCCAGGCCCTAGCAGTCAGTGACCACTACCCAGTTGAGGTGAAGCTGACAGCCTGAGCTCCTCCTGCAGCCACAGACCAAGATCCAGCTCCAGCTCCCACCACCAACCCCAACAAAGGTGCTCCACTCAGCCTGATACTCAAGTCCTGTGCATGCACTGCTCCAGATCTCCATCTGGAGAAGAATGGCAGCTGGCTATGCCCAGACCCTTCAGCTCACCATGAAGCAGAGCCTAGGGACAGGCCACCAGACAGGACACTGTGACCACAGGCAAGCCATGGAACAAAGCATCCATCTCCTACCTCATTGAAGATTTATTGGCATACCTCATTTCATGATTAACTGTTGGACAGGAGGGAGGACATCCAAGGACCTTTGGGCTTGGGCCACAGTGTGTCAAGACCCTGTCCCTGTCCATTCCTCAGGGGACTGAGCGGGCTCTCCCCACCCTCAGGGAAGGCAGCAGTGGTGTCAGGCACTCTACAGGCACAAAGGGAAGGGGTGTCTGGGGTGGTCATGGGAGCAGGTGGCATGTCACCGATTGCTGGCACTGCAGGTGGCTTCGCTGTGAGACCAACAGCTACTGCAGCATTTCAGAGGGTGACTCGACCTCCCAGGACTGGCTGGATCCTCAGCTCTTCCTCTTCTTCAGCATCTCCATGTACATGCGAAGGGACTTCTGGATGGACTCTTTTGAGATGAAGGTGATGAAGTTCTTGATGTCTTCCTCCCGGTGAGCTACCAGGCGGTCCAACACCGACTTCCTCATCATGGTCTTGGTGAGCTGGCGGGCATGGTCTGCAGAAAGGACAGCAAAGATGAGGAACATGCCCTGTCCTCACCCCTGACAAGCTCTCAAAGCCACCAAATGCAGGTGTAATGGGGAGGGATCACACAGCAAAGTGCTCTTGAAACCAGTAGGGAAAGGGGTAAGAAAAACCCACCAGCTGGGAGCTGAACTGGATACATTCTCATACAATAAATTATGGTTGTACTGCTCAGTGAGGAAACGACTGATCTGCTGGCACAGATGACAAAATGTTGTGTACCTCCTTCTGTTTGTGCCCTCTAGAGCTCAGCCTCTTCCCAATACCTGCCTCCAATACACACTCACAGGTTCAGAACAGCAGTAACCAAACAAAATCCCTTGTTATTTGAAACTGCTGTGGCTCTAAGCTCCCCTGAAACAACCTCTTCAACCCCTAGCAAGACAGTCTGCTCCTGCCAACCACGCTGTACAAAAGCCAGTAGCACTGCTCCCTCAAGCTCATCCCTGGGCCTGCGGCATTCCACATGGATATATGGATGCTGCCGAAGCAGCAGGGGCTGATGGAGCTGACTGAGGCCTCAAGCACACATCTGCTCACTCCCACAGAGGACCAGGTGCAGCGATGTGGCAGCACAGATGTTTTACTCACGCATTCAGTGACAGTGAAATGATGACTGACCCCCTTCCCCCAATACACTGGGATCCTCAGACTGCTCCAGCACTTAGGTGCTACGGACACCTCCACCCAGACACAGCTCTGATTTAGGGGAAGGATCTGCACGGTGCCTCCTGGAAGTCAGGAGAGGGCACAGCTGAGATGTGCTCCCCTATCTGGGGGTGAGGTGTCACTCACAGGACACCAGGGAAGAGAGGTGGCATGGGCTGGGACAGCTCAGATCTGTGGAGAGCCCTCTCCCAGCCCAACAACCTTGTGCTGCAGTCACAGAGCAGCCCAAACATGACGCCTACGTGGTCTGTCTGTCCTCATCCACACCCCCATCACTGCCATCCCCAGCTCAGCAGAGTGCCAAGAGCTGATCCAGACCACAAAAGCAGCCTGGCAGCCACCCAGGAGCTCTCACCCAGCCTGTTACCTCAACTCCATAGCAGCTTTCCTGGTCTAACACCTCCACTGACAGACAGAGATTCAGTTTGTCTGTGGAGCTCACACACCTCCAGACTGACTCAGCAGGCCTGTCAGGATGAGCTGAGCTGGAGCCACGTGCCCTGAACGTTAGCACAGTGTCCCTGTCCGTTAGCCCATGGCTACCACAATCACTCTGCTGAGCTTTCCTACCTCCCAGCCACCCACACCTTCCCTTTTAACGGAAACTGTTCCATAGCTCCCAGGTACCAGCCCTGGCATCTGTGCTTCCCATTCAGACCAGCTCCCCTCCTCTTCTGCCAGAGGTTTACCGGGAAGGGCCAGCCACTGTGCCATGACAGCCGCAGCCTTCTCCATGAGCTTCTCTTCTGGCACTAGCTCATCCACGAGGCCCAACTTGTGGGCCTCAGGTGCAGGGTGGAGGGAGCCCAGCTGCAGAGAGCGTTCGGCAGTTCGGTGTCCCACAACGTTCACAAACGTGTCCTTAAACCTGCAAGAGATGGAGGGAAAGCCATGGTCAGGGGTAGCTCACCCAGACATCAGAGCTGAGAGTGTCTTGGTCCCACTCCCCAGGCTCAGAGCTCTGAGAGCACCCTGGTCCCACTCCTCAGTTATGGAGTTCTGAAGAGCAGATGTGGGCTCAGTCACAATCTGAAAATGGTGTGAGAAGAGCTGTTTTTGATAGCACCACAAAAGAATTCCCTCTCCTCTGCATGAAAGCTGCTCTCTTTACCCTCAATGCCTGTAGGTCCCAGCTGTGCCCACTTGCTGTGACTGAAAGCTCCTTTCCAACAGTACATTTATACATTCTTAGGGCAACCAAGGGCCTGTGTGTCAGTAATTAAGTGTTCTCATACTTTCAGATATCTCCACACCATGGGATTTTGCAGGTACACAGCTTGTACCCAGAGAAAAGCACATTCCCAGACTGAGCCTGACCCATGAGATCTCCCAGGTCTAGTTCTGGAGTTCTGCAGGGTCAGAACTGAGGTCTTTGTTGGTGCAGGATGCGAAGACATTTTGCAGCCTAAAAGCTTTTCAGATACCTGCAGGACTGGTCAGAAATGAGGTGTCATCTCCTGCAGCTGCAAATACCCGATCCCTGACACACAAACCACACCGCAATGACCAGTTGAACCGACTAATTCCTTGAACATGAATTCTTTTTAGAGACCTACACATAATACTAGAAGTGGGAGGCACTGGCCTACCAGAAGGGAGCCACAATGCCCAGCTGGGCTTCGTTCAGGCCGATGCCGAATTTGGGGTTCTCTGCCATGATCCTGTAGTCACACGACAGGGCAACGAGGCAGCCCCCGGCCGGGCTGGACCCCTGGCAGAGAGAAGGACAGAGTGAGTCCAGGACATGGTTATAAACATCCCTCAGCATTGCTGATTGCTCCAGAGAAGGGAAGACACCAGGAAGGCAGAGCAGATTTCCCTCAAGTTTCTGATCACCTGATTCAAAGTAGTCCTAAAGAAGATTTCTGATGTATATCAGAGTTTCACAGAATCACAGAAGGGTTTGGGTTGTAAGGCACCTTAAAGCCCATTCCATTCCAAGCCCCCTGCTACACACAGGGACACCTTCCACTAGACCAGGTTGCTCAGAATTCCATCCAACCTGGCCTTGGACACTTCCAAGGATGGAGCAGCCACAGCTTCTCTGAGCAACATGTTCTAGTGCCTCACCCCCCTCACAGGGAAGATTTCCCTTCCATTTGTGACCATCTTTTCCACGGCTCGGTGCTGCTCAGCCCTGCACAGGATGCCTGAGAGAAGACCCAGGTGCCTTCAGTGGGGGGCTGTGGACAGACACTGCCATGAGCTGCCAGGGCAGCACCGCCCTGGAAAACGAAAACAAGACACCAAGAATGTAACAACCCATCCACGGACATGGAGACTCCAGCAGCACTTCCCTGCTGGCCAAGAGCCACGGCTAGAAGAGCAAAACCTGCTGGAAATGCTGCTGTACCCCAGCAGTGCCTGCAGCTTACACAGAGCCTGCAGCATTCCCCACTTTCATACCTTCCCACATCCCACAGAACTGACAGACACGAATTTCGCCCAAACACCCCAACAGATACATCCCTGGATTACTTTCAGCCTGGTTTTTCAGCTGTCCCTGCCCACATGGTGCAAAGCAGCCGCAGCAGGTGACAATCCCACCCCAAGGAAGGCAGGCCCAAAGGACGTACGTTGACTGCAGCCACTGTCACCATGTTGGAGCCGTAGAGCCGGAGCCACAGCTCCTGCACGGCTCTCCAGAACTCAGCGTAGTGCTCCATGCTCTTCCCACACATCTCAGTGATGTCAAGGCCAGATGAGAATATTTTGGGGACAGCCTGGAATTGGGAAAAGACAGATGTCACTGAGAGTCAGAAGGTAGGAGGAACTCTTTAGCTCTTGGCCCGGCAGCTTGAGGGAGGGGAAAGCGACAGATATGTGATATAAATCAGGGTCTTTTGGGGTTGTGAAAATATCTCCCCAGTGCTCCCACAGCCTCAATCATCCCATCACCATGGCCTGCAGTGCTGGGCCTCTGCTTGCTGAACAATTTCTCATTGTCAGAGTCCCTGTGTGAATACATCAGCCACAGAGCACAAAACCTGTCCTGTTCCATTCCCAGGCACCACCTTGTCCCCACACCATATGCGAAAATAAACACTGGCATCTCCCAGCAGCTCCCTGTGGGCGAGCCAGGAGATGTCACAGCATGTGTCAGGTTGGCAGATAAGCAGATTTGATTTTCATTACAAAGGACAACACTTGTTTGTTGTTCTTCTGGTAGAAAAGGGCACAGAATAAAGATCACAGCCCTTCCAAGAGCCAATCCAAGGTGACTGTGGGCCCTCCCGTGCCGCTGACCAGTGACCCAAAGAGGAGCAAACACTTACAGAGGTGATGATCACACCCCGGCAGGCCCGGTCATTCTCCAGCTTCTCCAGGCTTATGGAAAACTCAGTGAGGAACTCCAGGCTGAGGCTGTTGACTGGGGGGCTCTTGAACTTCATCATGGCAACGCCTGTGCAGGGTAAATCCAGGAACATCAGACTCCCCCCAGCAGCTCACACTGCCCTGCCCAGGGGAGCTTCATCCATCTCCCTGTCTCCCTGCTCACCAAGCCATGCCTTCCTACTCCTGGCTATTTAAAAGCTTCCAGAGCTGCAGAGCCAAGGGCAAGGTCCTGTCTTTGCCCAGATCCACCCACAAGCCAGGGTCACTCAGCAGGTGGTGGACCTGGAGCACAGACCAGGCCATGTGTGATGGCACCCCATGTGTCCCAAAGCCCAGCCACCTCCAGGCCCATACTGCCCAACAGTTCCTTTCTCTCTGGGCTCAGTGGGTAAGGTTGAGCCTTACCCTTTCTGTCACTGCAAACAGCCTGTCCCAAGGAGGTCACACACCTGCTGGAGCCTGCCAGCACCATGGGAAGGGCACTGAGCCTTTGTCCCTGCCCAAACAGCACTGCCCTACCCAAAAGGTCCTCCCCGAGTGCTCAGCCGGGGTGCTGCAGCCATGTCCAGCTGGGGACAGCACGAAGACACACCCAGGGGCCTGCAAGCAGGACCTGGGAAGCCACAAGAAGAGGCACCTTTGTTCAGTGCAGGGACATGGTGCCATGGCAGCTACTCCTGGTAGCCAGGTCACAGAAATTCCCAACAGCTGTTCCCCGATGGAGCAGTGCCATCCTACCAGGTGCCCAAAGCAGAGACCCCAAAAAGGGGGCAATGTACAGGCAGGAGACAAGTGACAGCCAGGGTTTGCGTGTGGCACCAACCGCATGAAGTGCCCACAACCGGTGAGACTCCCAACCCCAAACACTTCTCCCCTGAGGTCCTGAACAGCTGGAACATCTGGGGCTTTGGTGACTTTCCATGCCCAGAACCACACGTGCTACGGGACAGGCACGGAAGGGACCCTGCCTGTATCCCACAGTGCCCGTGGAGGGAGTGTGACACCGCAGAGGTGCCACCTGCCGTACCTGAGCTCTCGTCCAGCTCCACCTGGATCCTGTTGTTGCTGAAGGCACGGCACGGGGCGAGCGGGAGGCCGGGGGGCTGCAGGGGGCTGGGGGGCGGCCGGGCGGCCCTGTCCCACGCTGGGGGCCGGCGGCACAGGGGCAGCACACCTGGGGACAGAGACAGGTAAGGACGGGCAGGACACGAGTGCGGGGTGCGCTCCCCAAAACTGCTCTGCACGGACAGGGCGGGACACGGGGACTGCCTGACCCACTGAGGGAGGATACAGGGACACCCCAGCCCACGGCGGGGGGACACGTATCGGTAAGGGGTACCCTGGCGGTAAGGGGGGCACAGGGAGGCGGCGGAGGCTCGGGGACACGCCGAGCCCGGCGCAGGGAGCGGCGGGGCAGGGTCGGAGCAGGGTCCGGGCGCACCTGAGCGGCCGATCCGGCGGACAAGGGCTGCCGCCGCCACCGCCATCTTGTGCCGGGCTCAAGGGTACGGGGCGGGGCTGGGGGCGGGGCTTGGGGTGGGCGGGACCCGGCTGTCGCGCGCTCCTAGCCCCGCCCACTGCATAAGCTCCGCCCACGGAGGTTGCTGCGGCGCGCACGTGCTGCCCCCCCGTGGTGGCCCTGCTGCACTGCACTGCCCTGTCCTGCCGGCACTGACCGCACCATGCTACCTGCCCTCCCCCCTGCCCTGCATCCTGCCATGTGCCCAGAGTCTCCCCCACACCTTCCTCCTCCTCACAGCCGAGTACCTAGGGCCTGGCCCCTGCCCCGGGACGCCGGAGCCCCGGGAGCTCTGGGCTGAGGCCAGCCGCCCCCGCAGAGCGCTGGCCCGGGGCCGCGAGGCTGGGAGCCCCGGTGCTTTGCCGTGCCAGCGGTGCCTGCAGATCTCATCATGGTGGAGGCTGCCCAGGGGAGCACCACGGGGGCCAGGGCCGGCCTTGCCGCGCAGGCAGAAAGCATCCGGGAGCGGGATGGCGGGGATGGCACTGCCCCTCTGCCTGATCCTCGCTGCCGCCCTGCAGGGCGGTCTGACCCGGGCACCGGGGCCCCTGGCCCGCCCCGGCCCCCTGCTCCTGCGGCTGCGGCGTCTGGAGGAGCAGGTGGGTGCCCGGGGCGGGAGGGGGTGATGCTCAGCCTGTGCCAGGGGGACACTCAGCCTTTTGGGTTGGCCGGAGGCCCGGCATGGGGACTGGGTTCACCCCACCTCATGCTATTTCCTTGCAGTTTCTCCGGCTCCAGGAGGTGACACTGAACCATCTCCAGAGCATTGCCAGCAACTACAACATCTCCTACAACATCGATGGACGTTTCCAGGCACTGGCAGAGCAGGCGGAGGCAGCCGTCGCTGCCCGGGCCGCCCTGGGTGCAGAGCTGGCCCGCCTGGCCACCGCTGGCCGGCGGCTGCGCCGCAGGCTGAAGAGGCTGGAGGGGACAGTGGGTGCCCTGAGCCCACTACACAACCTGCTCACCCACCCACCGGGTGCACTGGTGAAGGCTAGCACCACACCACAGGGCCCGGACAGTGCCCGGAGCCGGGGCATCCAGCTGGAGCAGGAGTCACCAGGCCAGGCTGTCCCCAGCACCCCTGGCCCTCGGCGCCCGAAGATGAGGCGGTGGCAGCAGCACCGGCAGGAGGAAGGGCACTGGCTGCCGGCTGATGCCGGGCCCGCTGAAGCACCCGGGGAGGATGAGGAGACCCCTCGTGATGCAGCACCAGGACCCCAGACCACGGCACCAGTGCTCCCCACCGTAACTACGGGCCCCCAGCAGCAGCCCCCAGCCCCCCGGCAGCCGGGACAGGGTAGGTACAGCCCCTCCGCCCCGGTGCCCACCTCGCCCGCCTGCCGCACCGATGCCGTCCTGCTCTTCCCCAGCACCTCCGCTGAGCACAGGGCCGTCCTGGGGCTGGGGCCACACCGCGGGCTGCGGGCGCTGTCACTCTGTGCCTGGCTGGCCACTTCAGCCCCCCGCCTCGGTACTCTCCTCTCCTACGCCACCGAGGACGGGCACACCGAGCTGGCCGTGCGTGGCCGTGGTGGGGATCGCCCCGGCTCCGCACGTTTCATCCTGGGGGACGGGCAATTTCGGGAGCTGCCGCTGATGCCGCTCCTGGATGGCAAGTGGCACCACCTGTGCCTCACCTGGTCCTCCGGGCAGGGCCAGTACCGCTTCTACGTGGACAGGAGGCTGCTGGCTGCCGGCTCCGGCTTCCAGCAGGGCTATGAAATTCCCGCTGGAGGCTCGCTGGTGCTGGGCTGGGAGCAGGACGGCCCCAGCAGGGACTTGGGCGCTGCAGAAGGTTTTGTGGGTCACCTGGCTGGCTTCGCTCTCTGGAGACGGGCTCTCCTGCCAGGGGAGGTGGCCCGAATGGCGACCGGGCGGGGGCTGCCCCGCGGCCCCCTCCTCACGCTGGCCGATGCCTCCCTGCAGGGCGGGGTGCGGAGGGTGGCGTGTCCGTGCCTCCAGCACTGCCTGTGACGAGCCCGGCAGCAGGAATGGTGCCGGCTGCCAGCGGTCACGGCTGGCTCATGGTGCCCATGCCGACACGAGCTGAATCCTCCCAGGGTGATGGGACACCCAGCAGAGAAGGTGTCTCAGATCGGGACCACTGGAATGGGGGAAAAGGGAAAGGGACCTTGGCAGCCACTATGTCAGAGGTGGGACGAAAGGTCGCCTGCTCCTAGAGGATGTACAGCCCATCGTTCCTATTAAAATGCTCTGGACATTGGAGAAACCTCGTTTATTTCTGTCTTGCTTTTCACTGTAAGGCTCGGTGCCGCTCACAGCCGGGCAGGAGCGCTCAGCACGGGCAGCCGGAGCTGGTCCCCTGCCGGTCCCTGCCGCTGAGTCAGAGCAGGGGCAGCGGAGCACGGGACAGCCCGTGACCGGGTGAGCCAGCGCTGCCGAAGCAGCCGCCGCCGGTCCCTCGCCCGCCGGTCCCTCGCCGGTCCCTCGCCCGCGGGGCTCCTTGGCGGGGGCAGGGCTTTGGGCCGAGCTGTGCTGCTCCGGGGGACTCAGGAGAAGCATACACGCTCCCGAACGCCTGTTCTGCGGAATTCTGTGCCTGGAGAGCTGGAGCGGCGGTGGCTCCGGCCGGTCTCGGAGCCCCGTGTTTCCGGAGCCCCGTGTTCCCGGGGTCGGCGGGGCCGCGCTGCCGGTTTGGGTGTGCGTGGGACAAAGCCTCGAGGCGCCCCGCAATCTCTTGGGCTGCCATCACCGGAGTCCCGCTCAGCCCGTCCCAGTCTATCTGGTCCCATCCCGTCCAGTACCGCAGCCGCTCCGGGCGCATCCCCGAGACTGCAGCTGGTCCCCAGCAGGACTACAACTCCCATGGTGCCGCGGGGCGCCTCCCAGCCGCCCTGACGGTCACGTGATGGCGGCGGTCACATGACGGCGCGGCGGGGCAGGCCCGGCGGAGGAGCTGCCGCCGCCGCCCCGCATGGCCAACGTCGCCAAGAAGGTGTCCTGGTCCGGCCGCGACCGCGACGACGACGAGGACGGGCGTGCGGGAGAGACCACCCCGCTGCTCAACGGTACCGGCCCCGGCGCGGCGGGGGCCGCCCGGCAGGTAGGTACAGCCGCGGGAGCGGGGTTCTGCGCCGTTCCCGGGCCGCCCTGCGCCGGCGGGAGCGCGGACGGGGCTGGGGCCGCGGGTCGGGGTCGTGTCCGCGCCGCTGCCTCCCCTGCAGTGTGTACCGCGCTCGCTGTCCCGGGGCTGGGCGGCGGGCGGGGTCGCTCCGGGTTCCCGCAGGCTGGGGAAGCAGAAGGTGCCGGGGCCCGGCGGGAGCCATGGCCAGGGCACGGGGCACTCGGGGGGGAAAAACTGACCGTGGGGCTGAGTCAGTGCCGGCCGGCAGCGGTGCGGGTGCCTGCACCGTGGGACGGTGCCTGCCTGCAGGACCTTGCGCTGAGCAGGGCCCTGCTCCTGCCCGCTGGGGCTGCTCTCCTCGTTCAGAGAATCACGCCATGGGTTTGGCTAGAAGAGACTTTAAAGCTCATCCTGTTTTACCCCCTGCCGTGGATAGGGACACCTTTCACTGGAGGAGGTTGCTGCAAGCCCCGTCCAACCTGGCCTGAAACAATTCCAGGGATAGGACAGCCACAGCCTCTCTGGGAAACCTGTGCCAGGGTCTCACCATGCTCACAGGGAACAATTTCTTACTAACATCTACTCTATTCTCCCTTCTTTTGATCTGTAACCATACGCTTTGTTGTATCTCTATCTGTCCATGTAAAATCAATTTCTACTAAATTAATTTCTGCTGAAGATGTCTTTCTGTGAGGGGCTGCTGCCTGACATGCTGCTGCTGCCCAGATCAACAGGCAGGGCTCAGACACAGGAGCCTCTAATGCTGGAGAGATGAGGGTGCCCTGCAGGATGTACAGAGCTACACTGGCACAAGGCAGGTCCAGGGTGGGCTGTGTTACAAACAGAAGGAGGCCAGTTCCTTCTGGAAAGTTAATTTTGGGTAATTAAGTGAGAAGAACTTCTCTCCAGTGTACCCCCAGTCTGTTAGTCAGGCTGCCTGCCTGGCAGTCTCTCCTCCACATTGGCTCAGTGAAGAAAACTGAGGCACTCAGCACCTGTTCCACAGTGCAGCTGAGGGTGGGTGGGCTCTGATGTGGATGGGATGTCAGGGTGGGCCCACGGAGCACTTCTGTGCCAGCACCAGGTGGGACAGGCACTGCCTCCAGGTTACTTCTTTGAATTTTCTGTGAGACTCGAGCTTAGACAGGGAGGAGCAGTGCCAACTTCTGGCAGCTGTTAGCAGGGATGTCTCACCCAGCACGATTCTGTGCTGCCCTGCTCCTGGGCAAGTTAGAACAGAGAGCTAATTAGAGGGAAACGCTAGGCTCGTTAGGCTGGAAGAGCCTCGTGTAATGCTCTGGGAGCAGGGAATGGCAGCCAGGAGACAGCTGTGCCATGGCAGCTGTTCTGGGGTGAAAATAAAAGTAATCCTCCTGGGCAGTGCTACAGGACCCTGTATATTTACAGCACATGGGGAATTCTGCGGGTTTGAAAGGTGTTAAAATAGGGATTAACCAGATCTCATGGGTGGGGGTCATTAGGAAAGGGTTTTCCTGGTGGTTTGGAAGAGGTACATGAGCTCTGCTGCAGCAGAGGCAGTTGGAGGTGGACACCCAACCCTGCAAATGTGATTTATTGTCACCATGTCCCTTCACAGCACGGGCAGCTCAGGTCCCAGCTGGTGACATGGTACTCTGTGGCATTTTCCTTGGCAAGAGAGGAGAGTACCTTGCTGGTGCTGCAGACCACACATGCCCCTGGCAGTGGGAGCTGGGTTGTCACTGTGGTGCTGGGGTTGCATTTTGGTGTCAGGCAGCTGCCTCTCCTTTTGCCCCAGACACCTTTCAGTCATGTGGATCGAAGTGGGAAGGCAGAACAGCTTTGGCAGAGAAATAAAGAGAGGCTGGAGCTGCCTCAGGGGGTGCTTAGACTTGGGTTGTAGCAATACAATAAAAATGTCCCCCAGTGGAGCCTCTTCCCTTTCTTGCACACTTGTTTAATGGAAATGAAAGTGACCTTAAGGTGACCAAAGGAAACATGGGTCTGCAGCTCCCCACCTGACAGCTGTGAGGGACTGAGATCGAGTGCTTGTGGGCAGGAGGTGAGGAGAGGCTGATAAACACACCTGTGGCCATAGAGGGGATGCTAAAGTCCCTGAGGTCTCCACTGGTTTGGGGACAGGCTGAGCTGACTAAGCCTTCATCCTCTTGCAAGGGCTTTCTGGTGCCTCAAGTATATCAAGAAGTGATAGGCAGCCTGTACCTCTGAGCATCATGCCTGCTGTGGGCTGTCCCTTTGCTGTGCTCTGGAGCCATGTGTGTTGGTTCTCAGGCTGGGAGGTGGGTGGATAATTTTAGTAAGAGCAGCCAATTATCATCATGAAATGTTTTTTTTGTCAAATAATGCTTCTCGTTTGCTCAAAGATATGCTGTAAAATATTTGTGCTGAAATGCCTTGATTTGGGATTGATTTAATGCTCCTACTTCAGAGGGTGCCTGGAATAAGGAGTCACCATCATGAGGACCAGGCTGCTGCTGCTGAGCAGCTCATCCTTCTTAACCCCTGTGTGTTTATTCTGCACCTCTGGGTGTTGTTGGTCTCTTTTTCTTTAACGTCAAATAACAAGGTGCAAAACAGTGGCCGGGCTGCAATCAAGAAGTCTTGGTGGGAGGAGGCAGAAAAAGAGAAGTAGTTCTGCTGGGTGAGCCCTGATTCCTGGCAGATGTGCTGCAGATTGCACTCCCCAGGTTACTGGCAGAGAGGCTGCTTGTCCCTGCTGCTGGGAGCCTGGAGGTGACTGCCCTGGAGAGCCTGAATAGTGGCAAGAGCTTCCTCAAGCACAGGAGTTTTAGGAAGTTTTCTGCCATGTGCTCAAGCCATTGGGGACTGTGGCAGTGCTTCATCCTTGTGCTGCTCCTCTGCTGAGGGGACACATGGGACAAAGTGCCTGGAGAGAGGCCAGGGCAATGACAGCATTTCCCAGCCTCGTGGAGGTGAGGGTCAAGGAGCAGCTGTGCCCTGGGAGTGGCAGCAGGAGTCTGGAAGCAAAATCATAGCCAAGTGGTGACACCTCAGGGAGAGACTGGATGCTTTCTCCCCTGCTGTGAGCCTGGAGGTGAGGAGCCCTGTTCTCTCCTGCTGTGAAGCATTTTGGGGATGATGCTGGGTTGATTTGAAGCCTGTCTTAGCTGAAGTTGTGTGTCAGAGGAGGGGAGTTTTAAAAGCCCTGCAGCTCATCTTCCCCATTCACTGCCATAGCCAGTGACAAGGCTTTCCATGCCCATGACAGAGCCGGTGACACAGCCTGGAATCTTCCACCCAAGCTGGTACCAGGGACAGAGTGTGCTGAGGCCAAGAGGGCCCTGGTGGCTGGAAATCCTCTTCCTTCCCTCTCACAGCTTCTGTGGGCTCCTTCTGCGGTCTGTGCTGGGCTTGATGTCATTGATAATGGAAAGTCATGTGCTGCCAGTTCGGTACTGAGCACAGGACAGTGACAAGGGACAGTGTATTGGGGAAGTCTCCTCATGTTGGGTCATGTCTTGCAGGGAGCAGCCTCTCTAGCTCATCTCTGCGGGCATGGGCTGTGGAGCAGAGTCAGACACACCCTACTGGTGATTCTCCAGGGTGGTGTTTGAGGGGCATGGCTGGGTCACTGTGCACACAGCCTGGCTTGGATCATGGAGATGATCCATTCAGGGCATGAGTAGAAGGTGGTGGCTAAGATCATCTGCCAGATTTTTTTTCTTGTTGAGGTCATCCTGAACTTGCTCTTGCCCATCTCGGAGAGTGGGTGCCAGTGTGACTAAGGGGAAAGAGACTTCAGGAGGTTTCTAGCCCAGCCCCTGCTAAGAGCAGATCCCTTAGACCAGGTCACCTGGGGACACATCCACAGGAGATTTGGGTAACTACCCTGCACCCTATTTGGTCCCAAGTTCAGTGTGTCACCAGCCACAGGGTGAACATTTGGCTCTGATATCTAAGCAGAAGTTCCCTTACTGCAGTTTATCCACTGCTTCTTATCCCATCAATGCAAGGCTTCAAGGAAAATCTGGCTTTGTCCTGTCTGTAACCTCTTGTTGGGTGTCTGGAGATGGTATGAAGATCTCCCTGAGAAGCACCAGCTTCTCCTCATATGTCTTGTCACATGTTCCAGCCCCCAACTGTCTTGCTGAACTCATTTTCTGTGCCTTTTCTGTCCCAGGAAGCCCAAACTGGATGCCAAGTCCCAGGTGTTCTATTGCAGGTGCCAGATGGAGGTGTGGGATCCTTTCCCCGGACCTTCTGGCAGTGGTCTTGCACCACTCAGGAGAGGGCTGACCACCTCCACTCCAGGTCTGTGCTACTGACACCTCTTCACTCACCCACCAGGTCACTGCAAGACTTTTTTGACAAAGCTGAAGCTTTTTCTGACCACTAGGACTCATCCATTCCAGATGTAGGGCTTTGTATTTGCCTGTGTTGAATCTGGGGGCTTCCCTGCAGCCTGTTGAGATCCCTCAGAGGAGCAGCCCTGCCTGCCAATATTCCTGCCCACAAATACTGGTGTTAACAAGTTTTGATTCAGATCAAGGCTCCAGACACCTCCTTGCAGATCTTAGAATGAGTAAGGAATTAACTTTACCACCCAAATGGGCTGAGGGCTGGGTGCTATTGCTCATGTGCCACTGGCAGAGTGAGGCTCAGCTAGTCCCAGAGCCTCTTCTGTTAACCCATCTGTGCCCTTTGGGTTTTGGCAGCAGTACATGTTTTTATGTGGAGATAATCACAGCACAGTCACACCAACATCACACGTACCCGGGATCAGCAGCTGCCTTGGCTGAGTTTGAAAACATCCCAAGGAGGGCATTGCTCAGTGAATCTTTGAGCTGTGCACAAATAACCTTCTGTTTTGGCTCCTGGCTGCCTGAATCCCTCCTTTTTCCCTTATCATAGTTGGGTGCTGATGGAAGTAGCTTTTTCCTGCCCTTCTGGCATGTGATTTTGGTGGCTAGCGAGGTAAGAGCCAACTCTGTGCTCACAGATGCAAGAGGGGTGCCAGGATATGGAGGGAGGGAGCATATTAAAAATATCCTGCTTGTTCAGCTTCAGGCTCAGCTGCACCTCCTTTCCCTTCATCTGTGCTTGTGTCCTGCAGGTGCTTAATTGATTAGGAATTGAGCTGCTGTGCTCTGACTGCTTTCTCCACAGGGAAGGGGGTGGGGTATCACTGGTTCAGCCACATTTGGTCTTTCTCAGACCCCTGAAGCTAACTGAAGGAGAATTTTCCCTGAAGGGCTGGTCCTGCCTGGGGTCTTGCACAAGAGAAGTGGGATGAGTGACATTTTCCATCTCCTTGCCTTGATCTTGCCTTGGACATGTGACATCTAACGGGAGCCTTAAATCTTTGTGCTTCCTCAATCCGGGTGGAGGTGTGTTCCTTTGCAAGGTCTCAGCTTTGTCCCTCCCAGGTTTCAGGGCAAGGACTGTGTCCTTCCCCCCTCCCCAGCATGGCAGGGGCCTGTCTGGCACCTCTGCCTGTCATCAGAGCAGCTGGACACCAGCGGGCACTGGAATAGGCAGTTCCTGCTTCCAGCTCGTGACTCTGAGTTCCTATCCAGGGAGGTGACAGCTTTGTGTGTACCCAGCTCGTAGAAGTCCGCAGTGGCCTGCTCTGACTGCTGGGAAAAGGGTCCACCTGGATCATTTCCACTGGGATTATGGAGCCATCCTGGACCAGAAACAAAGCCCAGGCTGGTTTTGCCAAACCAGTGTCTGAAAGCAGCAGCATGGAGCACTTTGATGTGGGGGTGCTGGGAGCTAAAGGGCACCAGAGAAGATTTGAGAATCTGGGACAGAACCCATCTGCAGGTCAGGGGGTGAAGGAGAATGTGGAGCAGAGGGAAAAATGGGAAAACAGGTCAGGCTGCAAACACAAAGGGATATTCTTCCTCTGCAGTGACATGCACAGCTCCCAGCAGATCTGGTCTGCACGTTCCAGACGGGATCGTGGGGATTAGAGCAGCAGGGGACTCAATCTGGGAACTGCCAGCACAGAGGGACCAACGTGCCAGGGCCCTGCTGTTGCTCACCATCCCTCTTTTGGCTCAGTGAAGAAAACTGTCCTCCAGTTCTTTAACCTGGCAGCTGGGGAGGGGTGAGGCTCTGGAGGCAAAGCTCTTAATGCTGAGGAATGGTTTTTGGGCTGTGTTTAGTGACAGAGCTGCTCAGATCCTTGTGCATCCCTGTGGTTCACAGTGACAGAGGGGTGACTGCAGCCTGTCTGCTCTGGCCAGGACCCCTTGTGGCACTGCTCAGCTGCAGCCTGAGCCCCTGCCTGCCTGATCCAGGAGACAGAGGTGCCCCAAACTGCAAAACACAGGGGGTTTTGGGCAACAGCAGTTCCAGTAACAAGCCCGAGTGTTCACCAGCAAAAGGAGAACCTGCTCCCCAGAGAGACATGCAAATATTCTTTCCCAGCATCATGCTGGGGCCAGCTCGGAGAGACATCAGAGTCCTGCTGTGTGGGAGCAGTGTGGCCACTTCCTCTTGTGTCTCCTGGCTGGCAGCCAGCCTGACTGTCACTCTGGTCCCTGCTGCTCGGAGGGTGACAAACACGCTGACGTGATGTGCTCCTCTCCCCGGCTGGGGACCGCTGCTGCAGAGCAGATGGCAGAGCCAGACGTGCCCTCAACTGTCCCTTGCTGCTGGCTGGGCCTGCTAGCTGAGGACACGTTGTGGTGAGCTTGTGGCTGTGGAGGAGGCACGTTGTCCAGGGGCTCTGTCCCTCCCCAGCCTGGGGGAGTGTGGAACGTGCTGCTCGGCACAGGTTTGCTCGGCTCTGTGCCGGGAATCGCGGGAAAAGTGCTGGAGGCTGGTGGTGGCCAGTCCCCAATGAGCTGCTGCTGGCTGGCATCACCACCAGGTGAGCTAGCTCTGCCAGCTGACAGGTTGGAGCAGCTCCCCCAAATCCTGGCAGGCTGCTGCTGCCTCTGCTTCCCTCTGGGGTGTTGGATCCCACCTGCTCAGCGTGTCCTCCGAGAATGGGGTGTTGTGTTTTGGAGGGGCTCTGGCTGTGGCAGGCAGGCAGAGGTCTGCAAGGGAGGCAGAGCACAAGTGCCTTGCATGCCTGCTCCTTCCTCTTGAGAGGTTTGCAGTGCATTCAGGAATTGACCTAATTTTCCCTTCTCTCCTCAGCTCACTCCTTCCTCCCTCCTGCGCATCGGGCAGCTGAGCAATGTGGACCTCAACGAGGACATCCACGAGCTGGTAAGTGGCACAGAGAGGAGCCCACTGTTACTGAGACCCCTTCTCTTCTTCCACTAGCAGCTGCTGTTGTTCCCTCCTTCACATTCCACTTGTTCCATGAGGACTCCAGCACTTCTTCCTGGGCTGGGTGACCTCTGTGGCATGGGCAGCTGTTGCTGCCCCAGGGGCACTCTGGCATCCTCAGTAAATGCCCTAATTCGGAGCTGGGAACAGCTTGCACGGTCAAAGGCATTTGGGAAACAGAATTTGGTTTCTGCCCAAAAACATGGGTTTGCTTGAAATAGCTCCTTGCTTTTGGCCTAAGGAATTTCCTGCTGAGGTGAAAGGTTGCCCGCCGCTGGATCAGAGAGTTGCTGTGATTCAGTGCCAGGTCAACATGGCAGCGTGGTACCCAGCTGGGCAAACCCTCTGCCTGCTTGTGGGGAGACATCCTGCCTGGGGGTGGAGAGGTGCTCAGTGAGGGTGCAGGTCAGGCAGCTGGTCCAGCTGCATTAAATCCCATCCATCCACCAACTGGTGGAAACTCATCCCAGATCCCAGCCTGCCAGGCAGCTGGCACCTGTGTCCTTCCTGCCTCTCCTGAGCATCAAAAGGAATTCAACAAGCAGTTGCATGGTGTATGGGGGGGTTGGTGTCGGACCTGACCGTCCTCAGCTGTGCATCACATCCCACAGGAGACAGAGCTCCCTCGGCAGCGTCCCAATGAGATCCCCCACAATGAGAAGCTCCTGTCACTCAAGTATGAGGTAAGTGCCTGTCTGCCTCATCTCAGCTCTGCCCTCTGGGATGCAGCAGATGAGGTATGAGGGGTGAAGGCTCACAGCTGCCCTGTGAGGGTGGTTTCAGTGGGGAAGGAGAGGAATCAGGGGAGGAAAATGATAGAGGGATGTGGAGGAGCAGGGTGAGGGACTGAGGGCAATGCTCCCCAGCACCAGGGATCTTCTCCCTGCTTAACAATAACTGTTTGGAGCATCTCCGTTTCCCAAACTAGAGCTTGGACTATGACAACAGTGAAAACCAGCTATTCCTGGAGGAGGAGAGGAGGATAAACCATGCGGTGAGTCTTGTTGGGCTGCCCACAATCACCTTGGGTGGGGTGGCCCAGGGAAACTGCTCCCCATGCCCAGCTGCTGGGGATCTTCTCCATGCCAGGAAAGGTTATGTTTAAAGCAGTGTGTGATCTGGGATGAGTTTATGGGCACTGACCAGCTTGTGACAAGCCGTGAAACCACAGGATCAAGGACACCCAGCATGGAATGGTTGGAATGGGAGTTAATCTGGGTGCATATGGTGGCACTGCCTGGTGGCATGGGGCAGGTCCCTGAGCAGAGGGACTTGTGGAGTAATGTGAAATATCTGCCCTGAGTGCTTTGGGAATCAGTGCCACAGCAAGAATGCCAACAGGATGGGCCTAATGGAGGCAGGCAAGCTGGAAAAGCACCTTAGGAGTCCCACAGAGGGACAAAGGCACTGACTTAAAATCAGTAAATTACATCCAGGCTTCACTGAGTCAGACAGCATCAATGCTCCCTGGCTCTCTTTGGAGCTGCCCAGGCTTGGGGCAGGTGGCAGGTGGGTTGGGGCTGGATGGCAGCAGGGTGTGACTGCCACCTGCCCCCCAGGCTTTCCGGACAGTGGAGATCAAGCGCTGGGTGATCTGCGCCATGATCGGCATCCTCACCGGCCTGGTCGCCTGCTTCATCGACATCGTGGTGGAGAACCTGGCTGGGCTCAAGTACCGTGTGGTGAAGGACAGTATCCTCACAGAGCAGTGCCTGCTGGCCAGCTGGGAGCTGTGGGATCTCCTGGGAGCTGTGAGAGGGGTCATGGGAGAAGAGTGCAGCACTTCCTCGTCTGGGTTTGGTGGCACAGACTCTGCTGACCAAGGTGCTGCCAAGTGCCCAGCTGCTCTGCAGGGCTGTGGCTGGGCACTGCCATAATAGAGGAGGCTTATTTCAGCTGTCCTGGATGCTCTAAGTGCCAGAGAGCTTGGAGCAACCTGGTCTAGAGAATAGCATCCCTGCCCAAAGCAGGGGGTTGGAACTAGATGGTTTTTGAGATCCCATCTAACCCAAACCATCCTGTGATTCTGTGATATGCTGTGGTGGGAGGGATGGTACTCAAGAAATACTGCTCTTTCCTTGAGCTGCTGCCCCAGACATCGACAAGTTCACAGCCAAAGGGGGTCTGTCTTTCTCCCTGTTACTCTGGGCCACCCTGAACGCCAGCGTGGTGATGGTGGGCTCCGTGATCGTCGCCTTTATAGAGGTAAGAGTTTGGAATAGCTCTGGGTTCTTTACATGGGCAAAGCAGGGTCATGTCTCCGGAAAACATGCAAATTTGTGTAAATAGTGAATGTATTTCTACCAGTTTGGCTCCTGGTAGCACCTGCTTCTCAGCATTGGCTCCAGCTGTGCTGTGGAGTTTCTCTGGGGCTGTCAGACTGCCAGGAGGTGCTGGCAGCCTGGGGCAGAGGCTGTGCTCCAGCACTGGGTGGGGGTGCAGCTCCCTCTAGCCTTGGCCCTAGCTCAGGCTCTCTGTGTTGGGTGTACACAAGTACTAGCAGAGACCAGTCTGGCTGCGTGCCTCTGCAGGACAACCCAGGACTGGGAGTCCCTGTTGATCGCCCTAAACCACGGTGTTTTCCTTGTGGCTTTGCTCCTACTCTCCCTGGTCACCAAGTGTGACCCTTCTGCAGCTGTGATACAGGGACACACCTGAGGGTCCCCAAGAACCCAGCCAGCTCCTTTTCCCTGGCGCATTTGCCATGAGGAAGTGGGTGCCTTCCTCAAGCCCATCTGCAGAGCCTGTTGATAAGCTTTGGCCTCATCTCAGAGCCACCCTGAGGGTGTGTAGGGTGTGCCCTGTGCTGAGAGACAGGGGTAAGGTGGCCAGTGTGTCCCCATCCTGTGTGTGACAGCCACTCATGCTCTCCCTGCTCCCTACAGCCTGTGGCAGCTGGCAGTGGCATTCCCCAGATCAAATGTTATCTCAACGGTGTGAAGATTCCACATGTTGTCCGCCTCAAGGTAGGAAGCAGAAGGTGGTGGGATGGCCTGGCCACCTCATGGGGTGTTCCCTGCCCATGTTGTGGCACAGCAGGAGCTGGCATGAGCTCCCAGCTCCATAGCTGTTTCCCCCCAGTGCCAAGAGGTTAAATGTCCTGCCCTGAGACCAGCAGCTGGCACTGGAAAGAGCAGCTTTGGGTAATTTTTTGCTCTGGCCAAGAAGAAAATTGATCAAACTCATTGCCACAACGGGGGGTTGAGAATCACAAGTTCCCTGGGGTCGCTGGGTCTGTGTCCCCTGTGGCTGCCGTGGTCATGTTCCTTGTGCCACCCCTGTGACATGCTGTGCCTCTCTGTTTTGCAGACCCTGGTGATCAAAGTCTGTGGAGTCATCCTCTCAGTGGTTGGTGGCCTGGCTGTTGGGAAGGTGATGTGCACAAACTGCTCTGACATGCTGCTGCCATGTTGTTCCCCACTGCTGGCACGTGTGTCACAGCCTGACACCAGCCCTGTGCTGGGGACAGGGTGCTGGGGGCCCTGAGGTGACTTCCAGGTGTTATTTCCTGGTGTCAGCTGGTCAAGGTGACTGTGGTGCTGCCAGGCTTGGGGAGGCAGGAGAGCAGCAGGCTGTGTCCATTGGTGTCCTGGGGGAGACTTAGGTCCCCAGTGGGGCACCTTTCTGGCCTGCTGGCATTGACAGCAGACAAGGGAAACACTTGTTTCCTTGGCTGGTGGGAACAGGAGGTAGCCACAGGAGCCACATGCTAGATTGAGGATTTCATAAAGTCATGGAATGGTTTGGGTTGGAAGGGACCCTAAAGACTATCTCATTCAAACCCCCTGCCATGGGCAGAAACACCTTTCACTAGACCAGGTTGCTCAGAGTTCTATCGAGCCTGATCTCGAACACTTCCAGGATGGAAAGGGGTGAAATTGTCAAGGTCTTGTATTTCCCCAAGGGAAATCCTGCTATCCAGCTTTGGGGCTGTGAGCTGGTAAGCAGCATTCAACCATCCCTATTTTTCCTTCCCTGATCTGACTCTGTTCTCTGGCCCATAGGAAGGACCCATGATTCACTCTGGATCCGTGATTGCTGCTGGGATCTCCCAGGGAAGATCCACATCGTTGAAGCGAGACTTCAAGGTTGGTGTTGAGGTCTGCGGGATTGTGCTACAGGTTCCCCTTCTGTGCCAGACCAGGCTGTTCCCATTGATGGCTTGGCATCATCCATGTGTCCCCCCTAAACTCATGCCCATGGCCAGCCCTAAACCTGCCTTTGCTCTGGTGTTTCAGATCTTCGAGTACTTCCGCAGAGACACGGAAAAGAGGGACTTTGTGTCGGCTGGAGCTGCTGCCGGCGTCTCGGCTGCGTTCGGTGCCCCCGTGGGTGAGTGCCTTGGCTCTCTGGCAGTTGCCTGCACATGGATTTTCTCAGGAGGTTGCTCCCACTTGCTTGGAGGAAGCTGCCAGGATCTGTGTAGGGCACTGCAGGAGAGTTCCTGCAAAGTGCTTTGCCCCTCTCTGAGTTTTCCTGCCATGCCATGCAGGTGTGGGGAGGGAGCAAGGCAATCATATGCCTCAGATCCCAGATGTTGCTTTCCTGGGATGGAGGATGGCAGTGGGGAGCTTTGCTGTGATCAGTACATCACTGATGGCTTGGTGGGCTTGCCTGGGAGGGGGTCTGAACAGTGTGGGCACATGGGCTGGGGTGAATCTTGGGTGTTTGGCTGATGCTGTGAGCCAAGGGGCTGTGGCTCGTGCCCCTTGTGAAGGTGGTGTGTCTTGTGTTTGCAGGGGGTGTCCTGTTCAGCTTGGAGGAAGGGGCTTCCTTCTGGAACCAGTTCCTGACGTGGAGAATCGTAAGTGCTGGGAAGAAATAGAGTGCTGCTGGCTCTGGTGTGAGTCATTGCCTTTTCCCAGTGCCCCAGCAAGGAGCCATGGGTAACTCATCCCAGGGAACAGTCTGCTGGTTCACCTCCTGTGCCCTGATCCTCTGGGGCTGAATTTGGAGCCAGCTGAGCTCCATCTTGCTGCCAACTGCTTTTCAAGGGAGCTGCTTTGGGCTGTGCCCCAGGGCAACAAAGGCAAAAGGAGGAGTGAGCCCCTGGTCAGTGTAAACTGCCCGAAGTGCTGCCATGGGGAATGTGGCCTTCTGTCCCCACCACACCATGGGCACCAAACCCTGCCCAGGGGCCTTGGGGGTTTGGGGTACTGCAGGGGGCACATGGTGAGGGAATGGGGCTGGAGGCATCTGGCAGTGACTCTGGGCTGCATCTCCTTCCAGTTCTTTGCCTCCATGATCTCCACATTCACGCTGAACTCTGTCCTGAGCGTTTACCATGGCAATGCCTGGGATCTCTCCAGCCCTGGGCTCATCAACTTCGGCAGGTTTGATAGCGAGGTAGGCACAGGTATTCCCCATGTAGGGCTCTGGTGAGGGATTAGAAACAGCCCTTAACAGCTTTCGGGGCATCAATTTGTCTATAACATCACCCAGGGGCTGAAGCAGGCTTTGCCTTACAGGCTGTGGGGTCTGGCCAGATTCCAGCTCCACCAGCCCCAGCAGAATGAGTTCCTGGAGGCTGTGGGGTGTCCAGGGGAGACTTTGGGGCAGCTCTGGAAGCCTTGTGCCAGCACAGAGTTGTGCTGTCCCAGCAGTCAGTAACTGACTGTGGTTCTGCAGATGGGCCAGGAGATCTGAAACCCACTTCTTTCTTGCTTGCAGAAAATGGGATACACAATCCAGGAAATTCCTATCTTCATCTTCATGGGAGTGGTTGGTAAGAGAGTGCTGCTGTTTCAATTTGATTAGTCTGAATAATTTCCTCTGTTCTCTGTCTGGGTCTAAAAAGCTTTGGCATCCAGTTTCCAGGGGAGAATGGGGAATCCATTAAATTCTGGAGCAGAGTCTGCTTGTGGGGCTTACGCAGGGGTGGGAGATGGATCCTGGTCCAACCCTGGTTGCAGTCAAGCCCTTTAACCCGTGTTGAGCAGGGTCAGTGTGTTGCAGTCATAGGCAGCCCCTTGCTCTCGCTGAGCTGTCTTTATCCCCATGGATTTGGTCTGTCCCTTGCCTGCCTGGTGTCAGCACTGTGACATTGGCCCCTGGCCACCTGCTGCTGGTGCCAGGCTCCTCTTGGTGCCAGGTCCTGGTTGGCTGTGGGGACAGTGTCCATGTGTCCTGGGACTGCCAGTCATGTTGGATGGGTTGTGGGTGATCTTCACAGGTTCCTTGTGTTGTAGGCAGCCTGGACCCTGCGTGTTGAGCTTTTCCTCTCTCACATTCGCAGGTGGGATCCTTGGAGCCCTGTTCAATGCCCTCAATTACTGGTTGACCATGTTCCGGATCAGGTAAGAGTTTACAGGTCATGAAGGGGATTGACATGGGTTGGCTGGTGCCTTCTGCATTCCCTCAAAGAGGCATTCCCAGATGGAGCAAGGCTGTAATCTCTCACTTAATGTGAGCACCAGCAGCTCCTGAAAGATTCCACGTGCATCTCGCTGCTGTGGCCAAGGCTGTGACACACAGCATCCCACCACTGCTCTGACCCTGCCAAGTATTTCCCTCATGTGACTGGCAGGCCCAGAGATGTGCAAACACTGCAGACCTGACTGTCATGTGCTTTCAGAGGAGTGAGAGAACAGAGAGAGCTGCTAAAGCCAGCGGAGCCCAGTCTGGCTCAGCCAATACATGTCACTAGCTTTTCAAGCAGCAGGGCAGCCTGGCAGGGTCTGGGCAGGGAGCAGAGGCAGCTAGCCTCTCATGTGCCTGATGTGACATGCCCAGCCAAGCTTGTGCTGATCCTGCCCACACCCCTGGGTGCCAACTTCACTCCTCTGTTCCCTTCACAGGTACATCCACAGGCCCTGCCTCCAGGTGGTTGAGGCTATGCTGGTGGCAGCAGTCACGGCGACCGTGGGATTTGTCATGATTTACTGCTCGAGAGATTGCCAGCCCATCCAGGGGAGTTCTGTGGCATATCCTCTACAGGTAGGACATGCTACAGAACAGCATTCAGGGTGGGGGACACCCTGAGCCTGAGGTGCTGAGCAGGGAGACAAGACCCTGCTGGATTTGGGACTCTGGACCTTGATGCCTTCAGTGCAAAGAGAGCTGGAGACCCAAGGATGCTGTAGATGTCCTGCCCAGAGCTGCCTCATCACTGGCACACATCTCCCAGCCTTCTCTGCCACTTCTAACTCCTTATCTTCCCTTTTCAGCTTTTCTGTGCTGACGGAGAGTACAACTCCATGGCCACTGCCTTCTTCAACACACCTGAGAAGAGCGTCGTCAACCTCTTCCATGACCCTCCAGGTCTGTGCACCTGGGGAGTGGAGCCTTGAATGTGAGCAGAGAGGGGCTGGGTCTATGCAAGGTGGCCGGTGTGACCCCTGGGACAATACAGAGCATGATCAGCCCATGAGGGCTTTACAAAACACTGGGCTACAGTGGTGGAAGGAAGAGGGATGGGTGCTGTGCCTGGTGGCACCTCTGAGCTTGGCCAAAGGACTGTGATGTCAGGAGGCTGTGGGGCCAAGGACCTGGTTTTGTTTGTGCACGTTTGCAGGCTGTGTTACTTCTGAGCTGTGTGGGAGCATGTCTTGCTGTCTGTCTGGAGTCCGTTTTGGAAATGTTCCTGGATGTTTTCTTAATTAGCAGGGCCACTTGCCCCAGAATGACTTTAGCTTCTGGGCAGGTTGTGGAGGTGGATCTTGGGGTTTGGATTTGCTTGAGAAATGCAGTTTGGTTCCCAGGTTCCAGCTCCATTTTTCTTGGACCTGATGTAACCCCAGCGTCTCCTCTGCCTGTTGTTGAATCTGAGTTCTGTGCCCAGCTGCACATGGGGGAGTAGCAGAGAGATCCTGAGCCCAGAGGGTGCAGCTTGGCCACCTGCAGCCAAGAGATGACCATCCTGTGTCTTGGGGCTGCTCCCTGCAGTGCTGGGCCCTCCCTGGCTCAAGGCTTCTGTCTGTGAAGGAGAGGTTGCAAAGTACTTTTTTAAACTAGACTGGGCTGCTCAGCAATCCCAAAATAGCACTTGGCTGGGTCAGGAGGTCGGCACAGTCTCATTGGGATGGCACAGCCTGTGCTGTGGGACAGCCTGGTACTGGTTGGAGCAGCCGTGGGAGCTTCAGGATGGGAGGGAGTTTGCAAGGACCTGCCCTGCTCAGTTGATCCCAAAGCTGGCAATCAGACCTCTGTCCTTCCAACCTTGTCCTCCAGCCCTGGCAGTCCCTCCCTCGGGGCTTTGAAGTTCATCATGAGAGGCTGGGAGGGGATGGAGTCATGAGATGAAGGAATGGGATGTGAGGGCTTGAGATGGCACTGGCTGGCTGGTGGGGCCCTGAAGGGGGTAGAAATAACCTGAAGAGTGGGTTTGAAAGGCCTGTGCTGTCAGGGCAGGAGGTGCAGCCCGAGAAGAGGGGCTCTGGCTGCTGGGAGTGTGTCATGAGGCTGCTGCTGCCTGATCCATGGCCACAGCCCATCACAGTGTCCCCTGGGCTGCAGGACCAGCACTGACTCTGTTCTGTCCCCACCTCAGGTTCCTACAACCCCATGACACTGGGCATGTTCACCCTGATGTATTTCTTCCTGGCCTGCTGGACCTACGGCCTGACGGTGTCTGCAGGGGTCTTCATCCCCTCCTTGCTGATCGGGGCAGCCTGGGGGAGGCTCTTTGGCATCTCCCTGTCCTACCTGACCAAGGGCTCGGTGAGTCCTGCCTGGGAAGCCCTGGCACCCAGCCCTCCTCCCTCACTGCTGGGCCTGTGGCACATGCAGGCAGCATGCCTGGAGCTGGCTGAGAGCTCCGCAGTGGGCTGGCTGTTCACTTGGTGTCTCACTTGGGTCTGGCCCTCCCCACATCCCGACGGAGCCCTGCCAGCAGCTGAGATGTTCAGACAGCCTCAGGCACCTCTCCCCACTTTGGAGGAGGTTTGGGAGCCAGGACTGTGCTGACTGTCTCTGGATGCCCTGGAGCTAGCAGGTGACTCTGCTCCTTCTCTCTCCTGTGCTCAGATCTGGGCTGATCCTGGGAAGTACGCCCTGATGGGAGCTGCTGCTCAGCTGGGTGAGTTCCCCATGGCACAGTGTTGGTTGGGTGAAGGTGTCATGGGAAGAAGCACTCCCTGCTTCTCTGACACAGCTTCCTTCCCAGCTGCAGCCCAGCCTGGCTGTAGCTTCCTCATCACCCTGCCAAGCACAGGCAGCGCTGGGGCACCAGTGAGGGCTGGGCTCATCCATTGCACCCCTGGGCAGGCAGTCCAGGATCACTGAGAGGTTCAGGGGCCTCAGGTGTTCTGTGGTGCCCTCACTCTGTTTTTCCTTGCCCTTCTAAACCCCCAAACCCTCTGTGTGCCTCTGGCAGGTGGGATAGTGCGGATGACTCTGAGTCTTACAGTCATCATGATGGAGGCAACAGGCAACGTCACCTATGGCTTCCCCATCATGCTGGTGCTGATGACAGCCAAGATTGTGGGAGACTACTTTGTGGAGGTGAGGGCTGGTGTACTCCCCAGGACTGTGGGTCAGGGCTGGTGGTGCTGGGGGCCCATGGGGTGCCAGGACAGGCATGTGCTTGCTCTGATGGATGAGCTGCTGCCTGGCTGTGCCCCGTAGCATCTCACCAGGCTTCTCCTGATGGTTTGGCTCTCATTGCAGGGTCTTTACGACATGCACATCCAGCTGCAGAGTGTCCCTTTCCTGCACTGGGAAGCCCCAGTGACATCCCACTCCCTCACAGCCAGGTAGGTTGGCTGGGCATTGCTGCGACAGCAGCTTTTGGACCACACTGTTGGCCTGAGCTGGGAGTGGAGGTGGTGACATTTTGGTCCCAGGAGCCTGCTGTCCCCTGGTGCCAGATGCCCAACTCCTTCCTCAACAGGGATGTGACCTGCTGTGCATTCCTTCCTCTTTCCCTGGCAGGTTTTGAGGTCCAAGGAGGCACCAGTGCTGAGGAGTCATGTATTGGGTGGGATATTTAGGGTGTGAGGGTGATGAGGCCCTGGCACAAGTTGCCCAGAGAAGCTGTGGTTACCCCTGGATCCCTGGAAGTGTCCAAGGCCAGGTTGGATGGGGCTTGGAGCAACCTAGGATAGTGGAAGATGTCCCTTCCCATGGCAGAGGTGGAAAGAGATGAGCTTTAAGTTCCTTTTCACCAAACCAGTGTGTGATTTCATGATTGTGTGTGTGCTGCTGTGGGGCTGTGTTTCACCCGAGCCTTCCCTGCAGGGAGGTGATGAGTGCTCCTGTCACCTGCCTGCGGAGGATCGAGCGTGTGGGCACAGTTGTGGACATCCTCAGTGACACCTCCTCCAACCACAATGGCTTCCCTGTGGTGGAGAGCAACCCTGACACCACACAGGTGGGCTGGGAGCCACTGGGAGCAGCTGGGGCCCCATAAGGGCTGGCTGCAGTGTGGGACCCTCACCCTCCCCAGCCCATCTCACACACGGTGCCCTGTTGCAGGTGGCTGGACTGCGGGGCCTGATCCTGCGTTCCCAGCTCATCGTCCTGCTGAAGCACAAGGTGGGTGATGCTGCGTGGAAACTGTTTGAGTCATGTCTGAGGCCCACTGCCCATGTTCCAATTCTGCTTCAGGCCCCTTGCTGCCTACTTTGCACAGGAGGAGCTGGCAGAGAGTCCCTGTCATCTCCCTCAGCTCACCCAAGGGAATGGTGGGTGCTGCCATTCAGTGGTGGGGTTATCCCAGCATCATCCTCCATGCCACTGGGCTCACAAACTGAGTGAGAGGGAAACAGGCTGTGCTTCTGCAGATGGTCCTTCTGTCCCACACTCCTGCCCTTTTCCCTCCCTGCCCCTGTGCATTGTCTTGGTGCTTGAGAGCTCTGCAGGATAGTCCCCAACCAACTCTTTCCTCCCAAGGTTTTTGTGGAAAGGGCCAACCTGAACCTGGTGCAGCGGCGGCTGAAGCTGAAGGACTTTCGGGATGCCTACCCCCGCTTCCCCCCCATTCAGTCCATCCACGTCTCCCAGGACGAGCGCGAGTGCATGATTGACCTCAGCGAGTTCATGAATCCCTCGCCCTACACCGTGCCCCAGGTAACGGCCAGGGACCCCTCTGCACAGCTCCCCGGGGATCAGGGTGGGCAGTGGGTGCTGGTTGTGGATGCTGCAGCCCCCCCAGCCCTGCTCTGCCTTGCAGGAGGCATCTCTGCCGCGGGTATTCAAGCTCTTCCGAGCCCTGGGCCTGCGGCACTTGGTGGTCGTGGACAATCGCAACGAGGTGAGTCCCTGCTCACTGTGCCCAAGCAGCCTGGGCTCCGCCAGGGGACAAGGACACACTGTGCCCACATCGGGTTGAACCCCATCCCTTTCCTGGCAGGTGGTGGGAATGGTCACCCGCAAGGATCTCGCCAGGTACCGGCTGGGGAAGGAGGGCCTGGAGGAGCTCTCGCTGGCACAGACATGAGGCAGTGTTGCCCAGCAGAGATGTGCCCTGGCCTTTGGAGCTGGGGACTCCCTTTTCAGGAGGTGGGGAGAGGACTGGGCCGGTCTGTGCAGTTGTCACAGTGCCTGGAGCACTGGCATGGCCGTGCTGCCCCGGCCCTCCTGCCTGTTGCTGCCTTCCCATGTCTACTGCCTCCTCTTGTCACCCCTTCCTCTGCTTCCCCGAGGGATCAAAACTCACCCTTGGCTCTGTTAGCTCCTGGAGTAGGCTCTCCCTGAGGGTTGGGTGAAGGCTGGAGTGTTCCACAGCAAGCAGGAATGCCCTCCTGAGCTGGGCACAGTGACAGGGCACTTGGCCTCTGTTGCCTCATCCACCCAGTCTGGGCTGTCTGGGCCTTAGCCCTGCCCTAGCTCAGGCTGCAGGGCCTGCTAGGGGAGCAGAGGGGACATGATGGGGTTCACTCCTGCCCCCAGGCCCCCACTCCCTCCTGCCCTGTGGCCCTTCTGGCTGGGTTGGGTTGAGCTCTGGGGTTGCCTCTGTGCCCCTTAGGACTGAGGAGGAGGACGTGCCCTGCTTGGCTGTGCAATAAAAGGGCTCCTGTGGTTCTGCAGCTGCCGCCTCTGGCTCTTTCTTGGCTCCCTCAGCCACTCTGACCTCAACCCATATGTGGGGAGACACCCCTGGGATTTGGGGCAGGGATGGGGAGGGGAGAGCTGCCTGTACTGGGGCGATGTTGGTCCTGCAGCCTATGCCCTTCTTCCACTCCTGCACTCCTCCCAGCACTGCTGCTTCCACACTGGGATCCAGAGTCACTCCTGGGCCATGTTCTGGCCCTCTCCAGCAGCCTGGGCCCTTCCAGGCACCCCAAGCCCCACCACCCGTCCTGGATTTGGTCAGGGGGTGGGAGAAAAGCCAGCCCTGGCACCTCACTTTCCCCATCTCCCCCCATCCTTGCTCCTCTCCTTGGCATTGCCCCGGCCCTGGGACTGCCCCTTCCTCACTTGTACACAGGCAACCTGGTGCCTGGAGAGGATTTTGACTGTGGGATCTGTGCTGAAATAAAGTCTGTTTGTACTTTTATTGTGGTGCTGCCTGTCTCTTGCTTCCCTTCTTCCCTTGGGGCTACTGTCCAGGCTCAGGTGTCCCCTTGGGGATGAACTGAGCCCTGTCCCCCTGCTACTGCTGGGAGGGCACAGGCTTGGAGGGGGGAAGCTGTTGAGTGGGGGCTTCCCCTCACAGCAGGGCTCAAGGCAGGGGGTGGCTGCCTCTTCCCGGCTGTTCTCCCCTTTCAAGCTCGACAAAAAGCCACCACAAAGCAGAGAATGCCTGGGCTGGGCCCTGGTAACAGCCAGGTCTGGTGGTGGGGCTGTGGGGAGGAAAGGCTAGCCCTGCTCTCCCATGTGGGTCCAGATCCCAGGGGGGCTGTAGGGCACAGTGGATCCCCAAGGCAGTGATAGGTCCCCCCTGGGTGCTGAGAGGCAGGAGCTTTATGAGGCCCTGTGTCGCCCTTTGCCCCAGCGTGGCTGAGATAAGGGGATGGGATCCACCGACTTGGGCCGCTGAGTAAACATGGGCTGCTGGCTCCTGCCGGCACTGCGCTTCCCTCCTCTTCCCCCTGCTGCCAGGGCAGCCAGCAGCCCCTGAGGGTCACACCCTGTGGCCCTTTGTCACTGGCAGCAGGGACACCACAGTGGTGGGTGGCAAAGGACACCACATGCCCTAGTGCCTGGCGGGAGTAATTTATTCATTTGTCCCATCACCGGCTCCGACCCGGCAGCTCCAAGTGCCCTGGCGCTGGCACTGGGGCCACCAGGTTTATCATTAACCTGCTGGCACGTGGCGGGACTAGGGGCCCCTGGGGCCACAGTGGGGTCACAGCCCAGCAAAGGGCTCAGCCTCCAGCCCCGGGCGACCCGGCAACTCCCGCCCAGCGCCCGGCAGCTCTGGCCCTGGCTCCACTGTCCAGTTGGCCAGCAGGTCGCTGAAGTCGGGGGTGCTGGTGTGGAGGAGGCTGGCAGGGCCTGGGCTTGGCTCTTTCCAGAAGGAGGGTGGCAGCTTCCTGTGGTGCATGGGGGTGATGTGGCCATACTTCCTCTCCAGCCGCTGTGTCTTGCTGCCAGCTGCCCGGGCAGGCAGGCACCGATGCACACCGTACTCGAAGAGCTCGGCCAGGGGGCCCAGCCTGTGTGTGGCCCCCGGGCTGCCCCGTGGGGCTTCGGGCACGGCCTCAATGCTCTGGGGTGAGCCGCAGTCCTCGGGCACGGGGCAGCTGCTGCTGGCCTCCTCCCGGCCCCGCTGCCCGAAGTAGCGCTGGATGTCGCAGCTGATGAGCTCCGAAAACTTGAGGAGCCGCAGGGTTGTCTCAGCAGTGCTGGAGACACTGGCCAGCTCTGGCCTCTCACTCTCCTCCACTCCTTCCACTTCCTCCTCCTCTTCCTCCTCCTCTTCTTCCTCCTCCTCCTCGGAGAGGTCGGGGAAGTCAGGCTCGGGGTGCGTGGACAGCAGGAGGCCGTGTGGGAAGGGTGAGGGCAGCC
This sequence comes from Lichenostomus cassidix, assembly GCF_008360975.1. Classification (NCBI taxonomy): domain Eukaryota; kingdom Metazoa; phylum Chordata; class Aves; order Passeriformes; family Meliphagidae; genus Lichenostomus; species Lichenostomus cassidix. Next base: position 13,430,864 of record NC_139495.1, on the reverse strand, counting down.
GCAGCTCGGCCAGGGGCTGGATGACACCCGCAGCCATGTCAGCGCTCAGAGGCACTCTCAGGACTCACTCTGCAGGCAGGGACAGCAGGGTCAGGGTGACACACACCCCAGCACCAACCCTGACCCACTGCCTGGCAGCCCTGAGAAGGCAGGGGACCATGTTGTGCCATACTATGGCCAAGGTGGAGCTGCAGGGATGTCCCCCAAAAGTAGCAGGAGGTTGGATGTGGGGCATTTGGGATGTCCCCACCAAGCCATGGGAAACAAGGCAGTGGGATGTTCCTCCTGGGACATCCCCACTGAGCCTTGGGATAGCAGGCAGCAGGGGTGTCCCCACCAAAACATGGAATGTGGGACACTGGGAACACAGCCCTGAGTCATGGGACATGGAGCAGCAGAGATGCCATTCCCCAACATGCAATGGGGACAGTGGGGATATCCTAACTGAACCCTGGGACATCAAGCAACAGGGATGTCCCCATCCAGCCATGGCATGAGGAACAGTGGGGATGTCCACCTGAATTCATGAGATGTGGGACAATAGGAACGTCCCTAAGTGATGGGATGTGGGGGCAGCAGGGATGTTTGCAGTGATCCGTGGGACAAGGATGTCCACATCAAGTCACGGGATGTAGGGCAGCGGGGATGTCCCCCAGAGCTGTGGGGCAGAGGGATGTTCCCCTTCACTCCGAGGCTGCACAGGGAGGTGAATGGGGTTCAGCACCGACCCTGCTGTTCTGGGCTCAGCACCACCGAGCCCCATGCCCTGCCCACACAATGGCCCCACGCGTTTTCCTGCAGCACAGTGAGCCCACCGCCCTCCTGCCCTGCCCTGCCCTGCCCGGCTCTGGCCACGGCTGGGTCTCGCTGAACCAGACGTGGCCCCTTTGTAGCTCGTGCTATCTGTGCTGAGGTGTAGCCAGTCCTGCCTCGCTGCAGGACACCCGTGGCCATGCTGAGAGGGTCTCAGGGCAGGGAACAAATCCTGGAGAACCAGACCTGCTCCTGCCACACCAAGCGTGGTATCGGGCCCTGCACCCAGCCTTAGATTGTCCTTGCCATCTCTGTGTGTCCCTCTTTGTGCCGTCCCCACCGCGGTACCCCCGGTCCTGCCTCCGTGCTGTCCCGGGGTGGCTTGTGCGGCGCTCAGCCTCCCGAGGCAGCGCACACCTCCGTGCTGCGGGGAGAGCGGAGCGGGGTCACCCCAGCCTGCCCCGCCGCCACCCTCAGCCGGAGAAGCCCCCCGGGCCGGAGGGCATCCCCGGGCCGCGGCTCCGCACTCACCTTGGCGCTGCCGCCCGGCCATGCATAGGCTCCCGCGCCGCTCCCCCTGCCCGTCCCTCCACCTGGGCCTGAAGTATTTATAGCGGAGCAGCGAGCTGACGGCTGGCAAATATTTGGTAGCCGTATTGTAATAGTAGACTCGGTAAACAGAGCTGGGGTTTGCTTTAGCACCCAGCAACGGGAGAGCGGCGCGGGGAGGGACGCGGGGACGGAAGGCTGGGCTCACCTTAATGGTTCACTAGCCAGGGGATTTTCAAGTGTTGTCCCTGTAAATTCACCTATTAAATCGGCAGCCCCAGCTGCCAAACTGCCCGCACACTTGTGCCGAGGGCTCTTATCTCCCTGCTGATTGGAGGCGAAATCAAGCTTTGTCAAATAGGCGTAAAATTAAATTTCATGCTATTTTGACTCCTGGAGTAGGGATCTTCTGAAGAACATACTGCGTATCAAGTGATGCCTCTGCAAACAGGGGCTGCTGCTGCAGTGGGCAAAGCCTCTCTGTGGGGTTCCCCCAGGTGCTGCACCACCCCCATGCAGGTTCAGACCACTCATCTCCGGTCTTGTGCCCCTTTGAGTTGGATGTTGGGCTCCCTGACCAGACCTGGGAAGGGTTTTGGAACCTGTGGATGCAAAGGTAGACGTGCCATGTGGAGAGGGGCCAGGCCAGCCCCAGGGCAGGGACAGCAGCTGGACAACAGCATTTTCACTGTGGGTGCCCTGTGTCTGTGCTATGGCCTGTGGCCATTATGGCCCACACAGCACCTCCCCTGTGAGGACAGGGTTGATGGCAATCAGCTCAGGTCCCAAAGAGACTGTGCCCGAGGTGCCATTTCTGCCTCGGCAGCAGGACGTGCCAGTGGAATTGTCTGGGACAGCACAGAACACAGCCAGGGGACACAGATGGATGGGGGATGCTGGGTGACCAGGGACACAGGATGGCCAGAGGACACAGGACAGTTTGCCCCTGACAGCTGGAGGGCACAGGATGGCAGGGGCCTGATACAGCAACCAGACGCTGTCACCAGTGTTGGGGACATTCAGGGAGTGGGACACTGGCCATTGGGCTGGGGGACAGCCCAGCCCTTCTCCAGAGCTGCCCTGCTCTTCTGTTTCTGGGGTGACTGCAGATCCTGGTCTCTCTCTCAGAGCCCTGCCTGCCCCCTGCCCTGAGCACCCTGCTCTGAGCTGTCCCCAGTGTTGAGGTGAGGTCCCTAGCTCCTGGCAGGGTGCAGCACTGGGGAGCAGAGTGTCCCAGCCTGGACAGCGCTGTCACCCAGCCTCTCCCCGGGTCGGCAGCCCTGGGGCTCCCTGCGGGGGCAGAGCTGGGCGCCGGCACCGACTCCGCAGAACTCCCTCTCCTCTCTCCAAACACTCACAGCGGCAACGCCGGGCGGGAGCAGCAGCCACCCGGGCACTGCTGGGCAAACACGGCGGGTGGGAGCTGATAAGCCACGGGCACCCTTCGGTCTGCTCTCTGACGTCACCCATTGTCACCCACCCGCCCGGCATGGCTCGGCATTGGCACAGCTTGGCATTGCCACTGGCTTCATCCCGAGGGACCAGCCTTGGGAGCCGGACAGCCACTCTGATTGCACCACCATGATCTCCAGAGAACGGCAGCTTCCTCTGGTGTCCCCATCCTGCTCTGCCCCAGACCCTCTTCCTGCAGTGCAGGAAGTGGGGAGAGCTCCCATAGCCTCTGGGCCAGTCTGGCCAGGAGGAAAGGGCTGCACTGTCCCTTTGCCCGGGTGGGAAGGGTCTGGGCAAACTGGTGAGGGGGAGTCCAGGCGTGGGACAAGGTGTGGGGAGCACATGACTTGGCTGCTGGCTCACAGAGTTGGGAGTGATGAGGTGTCCGTCCTCTATGGGAAGGTTAACGCATTTAGGAAATACCCAGGGCTCAGCAGAACCGTTCCAAGGGTGAGCAGGAGGGAGAGGCAATGCAGCAGGTTCGGGCGTGTGGCTTTGCACCCATTCGTGTGCCCAGGGTGGCCATCCCTCCTCCAAGCTTTACCAGGGCTGGGCATGAGGAACTCCCGACCCACAGGGAAGGGGTCTCCTGTCTGCAGAGACCACCTCAGACCCAAGCAGGGAGGTCACAGACCCCACTTGAAGGCTGACTCTGCTCACCCGGGATGATGCAGCAGAGTGGGGTGGTGGCACAGCCCTGCCCGGGGCTGGCTCACGCTGCCTTTCCCTGAAAGCCAGCAGAGCTATGGGAAAACCAGGCGTGACTGTGGCAAACGGAGCATCCCGCACCAGGGTTCTGGCTCTAACCCTCGCTGCCTTCGTAGCCCTGTGGCAGTGAAAAGAGCTGGTGGGATTCCTCTGGCCCAGGGAGCACCCACAGGGCAGCCGGGGCCTGGACCCGGGAGATCAAGGTGAAGAGACGACAGGTAAAAATTCTGGGAGTGGTGAGAGCTGGAGCTCAGAAAGCCAGACAGGGAACGCAGAACACGGCAAAGCTCTGCAAGAGCCCAAGCTCCCCTGCAAAACCACGGCCTCATCCTCCCCCCGCAGCTGGGAGAGCAGCACGGACTGTCCACTCCTGTCCTATCCTCGGTCCTCTCCTGGCTCTGCCCCTGAGCAAGGGGTTCGTCCCCTTGTCCATGCATTCATCCTGCCTCCTGGTGCTTCCGCCTGCCTCGGCCATGTGTGCTATCACCGCAAACCCCAGGCAGAGGCTTTCCTTACCCCACGTTCCCCCTCCCCACATTCCCCACGGAGGCCCCGAGCTGCCACAGCGCGGTGGGACGGGAGTGAGCACAGCCCGGCCCTGCTCCGGGAACCAGCCCGGCCCTGGGGCGCCGCTGCGGCCTGGCTACTGCGCCCACGGCCGGCGAGCCCCGTAGCGGCTCCCGGGGCACGCAGAGCAGCGCCGGTGCTGGGGTCTGGCTGCACCGTGCCGGGCTCTGGCTGCACCGTGCCGGGCTCTGGCTGCACCGTGCCGGGCTCTGGCTGCACCGTGCCGGGCTCTGGCTGCACCGTGCCGGGCTCTGGCTGCACCGTGCCGGGCTCTGGCTGCACCGCGCCGGGGCCGGGACCGTGCTGGGTCTGCCCCCGACCGGCCCCGCGCCCGCCCCGCCCCTTCGGCACAGCCACGCCCATCTGACATCACATGTCCGTCACCCCGGCCACGCCCCTTGACCCTCGCCCCGCCCACACACCCATCCAGCCCCGCCCCTCCGCCCCGCCCCTCGGACCCCGCCCCCCGGCGGACTACCCTTCCCGTCATGCAGCGCGGCGCAGGGCGGGGCCGTTTCCGTTCAGCGCTCGACGCGCGTCGCCGCTGCTGAGGCCGCTGAGCCGCCGCCGCCCCAGGCCCCGGTCCCGGTCTCGGTCGGAGCCGCCGCCTCCGGACCGGCCCCGCCATGTCGGCCCAGGCACAGATGCGGGCCCTGCTGGACCAGCTCATGGGCACGGCCCGGGACGGTGAGTAGGGGCGGGCGGGGCCTGCAGGAAACGCCGCGGCCTGGCGGCCGCCTCACCGCGCGGGGCCCGGCCCGGCCCGGCCGCTGCCGCCGCTCCAGACCTGCGGCGCGATCCGTCCCCGCCCGCCCGGCTCCAGCCTCGGGGCGGCGGAGCGGGCCCGGGCCTGTCCGCGCTCGGGGCGGAGGGAGCCCGGGAGGGCCCGCGCCTGCCCGGCGGGGGTCCCGCCGCGCCCCTGGCCCCAGAGAGCGCCCGGCGCCGCCCAACCCCGCCGCTCCGGGCCCCGGCTGCCGCGGACAGGCTTAGGGCCGGCTCCGTGCCCGCACGTCCAGAGGCGCGTAGGTAGGTGTGCCTGCAGCGCCGGGTGCTGTCCGAGACGAGAAATGGGACAGCCCGTGCAAAATACGGTCCCGCTGCGGTTTGTGTCTCCCTTCTGCGACTCGCTGGGTACTTAAATTCCCTTTGGCACGTTAGCAGGGCTGTCCAGGCACTTTGCACTTTGTTTCGTAAGTGAATAAGTGCTTTTCTTTCTCTGTGTATTGAGTTGCTATTGAATTGCTTCCCATATTTTTATTTCATACAAACTGAACAATTGTGGCCCCTCTATTTTATTTATAAAGGTTCAGTGTATCTTTGCCTGCCTACATCAATCTGCAAGGGAGTTGCAGAAAAGCCTCATGTTCATCGAGCCGTGAGTCACAACCAATTTTTAAAGCTGTTATAACAAAAAAAAAAAAGTGTTTGCTTTTTTTCACAAGTAACTTTAAAAGTGTAGCTTAGAAAGAAAAAAAAAATTCAGTAGACACAACATTATTCCTGGATGCTTGTGAATCCTAAACTATATTCATACTTTAGTATTACACATACCTGTGTCATATGCACAGATGAGCTTTAAAATTGTCACATACCATTACCACTTTGCCTTTACTTTTATGTATCATTCCCCTGACTTCCTTACTGCAGGTGTGGGCAAGAAAGCTTTTCCTTTAAAACTTTTCAACAATGGGCATAAAATTCTGCAGCTGAGGTCTTGAAGAATGCAGATGGGTATAGTATGTGTTGGAGCTCGCAGTGTGTATTGACTAACTTTGTTTCTTTTTTTATTATTTTTATTTTTGCTTTTCTGATATTGTCTCGTTTAAGTGGCTCCTGAGTGTAAAATGTCCTCTGAGGGTGGGCTGGGGGTGGGAAGCATGTGGTGTGTTCCAGGCCAGGACCTGCCAGCTCCTTCTTTGTAGGGCCTGGGAGAACACACACTGCCTAGTTGGGTTCCAAACCAAATGGACTGATGACTCCATTATCAACCTGAGCAAAGAGCAGTTGCCTGTAAAATTTGCCCAGCACAGCCCTGTTTTGTGATCTGATAGTGTGGGGTTTGGTATCTTCTGCCCATTCTTCACACCAAAAAAAAAAAAAAAAAAAAAGTGGAAAAAATAACAGGTTTTGGCTGGGAGCCAGCCTGTCTGTCTCCTTTTTTCTTCTGGCTGTGCTGCTTCTTTATACGGATGACAGGCCTTGGACATTGCTTGTCTTGCCAGCACTGTGTTTAACATGGTGTCCTGGATGAATAAATGCTAAAATAGTGTTTGTTGCCAATTATAAATGTTCCAGAATATCCTGTTACCCTCTAAGCTTCTTTATTTTTGACTAATTTTGGGGAGCAGGAGCACCAAGTATTTTAATCTGCATATTGAGGTGAAATGCTCATGCAGACAGACACCTGTGCTCTCCTGGAGTTCTAATGTCTCCTTATTTAAACCACACATGAATTTCAGGAGATGAAACCAGACAAAGGGTGAAGTTTACAGACGATCGTGTGTGCAAGAGCCACCTGCTGGATTGCTGTCCCCATGATATCCTGGCTGGAACAGTAAGTATGTCTTCTGTAATAAGGGATTCTGGTGAGGAGGATGTTGGCACAACTCTTGTCTGTGCAGGGTGGGTGATTTCTAGGAGAGATCAGGTTTTCTCTGCCCAGAGAGCAGTTACAATCCTAATTCCAGTTCCTTTGACCTGTGTTTGGAACTGCTCTCACTTCTCAAAAAAACAAAGTCAGGAGATTTCAGAATGCACCTGAAATGCTTTTTCTTTCACAATTCCATGTGAAGTCTTTCATTATCCCCCACAGTTTGGGATAGTCAGAGCTTGAAACTTTTCCTGTGGTGGTTCCAAGCCTGTAGCTAGGCTGCTGCCCTGGTTCACTGTTTCTTCAGGTTAGCAGGTGTTTTCTTGCTGCACTAATCCTTGGAGGTTTTAAGTCTCCTCTCTCCAGCCCTGATGGACCAGCAGCTTTTGTGTCATTATTGGGGTGGTGGTGGCAGGTCACAGCTCTGGCTGAGTGTTGGTTGTTTGTGTCACTCTGCCTGACTGGTTTCAGACAGTTGTCTCAGCTCCTTTGCTCCCTGTGAGAAAAGAGCTGGCCAGCATTCAAAGGTTTGGCTCACGTGCTATCTCTGAGAGCATAAGGTGATGTGGGCTTTTAACAGTGAGCTCTTGTGAAGTAAATGTTCAGCTGAGGCTCCCAGATGAAAGCTGCAGCCTGGCTTTGGAAAAAGAAAACTGTGTGTGTCTTTTGTCACCATTGCTGTGTAACAGTCGCAGGATAGAGGTGACTACTGGCGTTTGAAATCTATCTTTGCCCTTGCTGTTTGCACAAAATACTGTGGCAATTCACAGTGTCTGTCCACTTAACCAGATTGTTTAAAGATGCTGTGGTTATTTATAGCCCTTCCTGCTGCTCTCTAGAGAGCTGACTGGACACAATGGGTCCCCAGCAAAGGGAGGGCTGACACTGCTGCCCTTGCTTGTGTCCCTGTCATAGCAGGACTGTGGCAGCACTCGTAGAAAGAGCTGTAGCAAAAGCTGTCTTGACTCTTCTGGCAGGTTTTCAGGAAGAGGGTAAATGGTGAGTTGAAGGGGTTGAACTAAGTCGTGTGTCAGCTGATGCCAAAGCATGAAGGAAGTCTGAGGTATTTAGATGTGTTGTGAGTCTCCTGGGCGAGAGAAGCACCTTGAGGAGTTTGTTTCTCTTGCTTCTATTGTTACCTGTCTTGATTGAGTTGTCCTTTCCATCTTGCTGTAGAGTTTGTGCTCAGAAACTACAGGAGTAGCTCCTGCACAAGTGATCTTGTGGATCACTCACATGATCATGTGGTGGCCTTGAAGTGGGTGTGGAGCTCTACACCTCTGTCAGCAGGTTCCTGGGGGCAAGAGCAAGTGTGTGTGCTCCAGATCTGTGTTGAAAGAACATGTGATGTCCAGGACAGGAACAGCATTTCAACTGTCAGTGCTGCCAGTACAGAGTGAAACTTAGCTGGAATGTGCAGGCTTTCCTCGTGATCTCGGGCAGCTTTACTGGCGTTTTGCGGTGCTCCTTTAAGGAAGAGCTGTGTGGGTGAATCTGTTTCAGATGGGTGGGGTATATTCCATCTCTGGGTGTATTACTGGAGAAATCAGGACCTTGGATCTCTTGGAAGCTTCCAACAGATGCTCCAAGCCTTCTGGTGCTGGTTATGCTGCGTCCTCCCCTGAAGGCATTGTTACTGCTGCGTCCTTCATGTGTGCAGATATTCCTTCGTGGGAGGCTGATTGAAGGCAAGCAGGAAGTTGATCCCTTGGGTAGCTGTGTTCAGTGAAATGTGGTGGAGTCCCACTCACTGACCTTCAGGTGCAGAGTGAGAGAAGGAGTCCAGACTGTAAGCAAAGCTCTGGAATATTCCTGAGAGCTGCAGGAGGCCTGTTGATGTTTGCTTTGTTTAGATGCACTGGTGTTCCTGATCATAAGAGCTATCATTTTAAGTTGGTTTGTTCTTGTGATTGTTCTCCTTTTGGCCCCAGAAACTTACCTAAACTTGCCACTAAATAAGCTGTAATGGTTCCCTTTGGTCTCTGTGGGTAAGGAGGAACATTCTGGAGGAACAGAAGGTGTTTTAGTGAGCCCATGCGCTGTTACGAGGGACCTTGTCATCCACATCGTTTGTGGTGTGTGCTGTGTTCTCTTTGCAGCTCATGGAAGCATATTTCTGTCAGTGAAAGGGTTGTAGCACTTTGAGAGATGGCATCAGCTGGCAATCCTCCTGAATTTCAGCTCCACTAAGAGGTGGATGGATGAGGCTCAAAGCTACCCAGGCTGAACGTAGCTTGGATATTACATCTAGGGAATTGCTTGTGTCCCTGACTGGGAAATATAAGCTGAAATCTGTAGGTTCTAGAATTGTTTTTTGTGGGGTCAGAGGGTGTCTGTGCTTTCCTTTTTCACTTGGATGAAACTCTGCAGCTCTGATCACTATTAAAGCATCTTCTTTGTGGAAATTTCATTTTGTGGTGAGTTAGTAGTTCAATGGAGATCATAAGAGAGACCTCAGAATGTGGATTTCTCTGCAGATGTAAGCAGGACTAATTATCAGTGACATCTAAATATCTCCAGTCTTTGTGTGCTTGGGGAGTTAAATCTTCACCCAGGCTCTGTGGCTGCCTGTCCCACATACTTGTGCTGTAAACCAGCCAGTGTTGACTGGGGCAAGTGGTGATCTCTGTGGAAGGGGTGACTGTTTGATGACAGCCCTCCTTGGGATAAGAGGGTGCTTCGTGGCAAAGGGCTTACTCAGGGTGGTCTTACCCTGAGTAAGCAATACCTGTGGAAGTTGCCTTTCACTAGAACATCTCAAAGGATGTGGAGGAAGATTTGTATCTGGTGAGAACTGAATGTTCTCCCCTGAGTAAGAGGTTGAGCGATTTGTTGCCTGTTAACGAACAGGGAGAGGAATAGGGAGCACAGGGCTGTTCTGAAGTGGTCAGAACCCCTTCTCTGAAGTGGAGTTAGTGGCTCAGCTTGCAAGAAGAGCTGAGATAAGAATACTTACAATCTGTGACAATCACATCCAATACCATTATTTTCTCCCTATCTTGGAAAGTGATCTCAGTAGAATGACCAGAAGAATGAAAGACGTGTCACATCATAGAAAGTTATTTTTGTGGTAAAATAACAGTAGCTCTGTAGCATTCTTTGAAGTGGCTTGCCTGAAGATGAACATGATCAAGCTCCGAAAGTACCAACATGATTTTTTTGTAGATGTTAAATTTCTACCATTAGAGAGCTCAGCAGGAGTATTCTGGATACAGTGTCTGCTTCTGTAGCCTGCTGCCTGTGGCTTCCTGATTCTGGTACATCTGAGCAAAATGAGGAAGGCTAAATAGTGGCAAGTCATGTGGATTTTTTTTTCCCTAAAAAAGAAAAATCTATTAATGGGCACCTGCTGAAAACTTGAGCATAACCTGGTAGAGTTGGCTTTTAGTTGCTTCATTCTGAACACTGCTGTCTGAGTGAATTGTTTCACATAAGTGTCCCCAGCTTTAGTTTGTGATAGTCCTCAGGGATTCAGCATTTTATCCCAGTTCAGCTTTTTCTGCAGTTCACTGAGTTGACACCTGTTGTGCATGTTTAGGTTTGGGCTCCTGGGGACTTGTGGTGGCTCAGAGAAGAGGATGGTGGGTTGGGGTGTTCCTTCATGCAATGACATGTACCCTGCCATTCCTACTGTGGCTCACAAGTAGGGCTTTTGTTATTTTGGCTTTCAAAATGTCATATTATTTTCCTATTCCGAGAGTTAGAGAAATGTTCTTTGTTACAAATTTATAATGTTGAAATGCGGCTTCTGTGCTTTGAGAGCATAATGGACTTTGGTTCATGTGGCTGTTAACTACTAGGTAGGGAAAAAAAAACCAAATTCAAATAGCATGGAGTGCAGTGGGAGGGAAGGGCAGCATGCAGGTCAGCTTTTTGGGAAGGGAGATGCTCTGAAGTCTCTCATTAAATGGGCTTATGTGTAGGACTTAGCTTTGCTGGGCAGGTTTTCAAATTCTAGGCTGCAGCTGGATGTGGGAAGGAGCTGGTTGGGGAATTAATAGTCTGTTGTTGCTGAGTGTGGGGTTGTGCATTTCTACTGGCTGTAGCCCTTATTCCTTTAAGTCCTTTTGTTGTTGATAGGAGACATTCTCTGTGTGTCCTACAATTTGGTATCTGTCATATGTTACTTGGGCTCATCCTGACCCAGATGTGCATTTCCAGATGAGCTTTAAACAGGGTGCACATGTGTTCTGCTGTGCTGTGGCTCTGTGATAGGGGGCATTTGCAGTTGGTGCTTATTGAAGGCACCACCTCTCTCACAGCCATTTCTGAGGCTGTCCTAGGACTTAGAGCAGGAGTAGGACTGGACTTAAAGAATTTGGCATGTTTTAATGTTGTTCCCAGAACATCTAGAAAAGGAGTTCTGGCAACTTGTGGTTCTTCTGGCCGATTCTGGTACTGGCAGGTTAAGAGGAAGCTGCTCTTCATAAAAAGAGTTTATTTTGATATGGTGCAGTTGGCAAGAGTTAAGTACATGCTGCTTGTTGCCATAATGGAGGGTTCTTATGTGGGTTCTCCTTTTTCTTTGAACAGCGAATGGACCTGGGAGAATGTACAAAGATCCATGACTTGGCTCTGCGAGCAGATTATGAGATTGCAAGTAAAGAGAGAGACCTGTTTTTTGAGTTGGATGTAAGTATGGAGAAATTTTAGTTACTTTTATGGAAACTGCTTCTTGAAGTTACTGGGGTGAACAGTAGAACTCAGTGGCCATTTCAGCTCATCGTGTTATTTTTGATGTGTTACCTGTCCAGAATGTGCAGCCCCTTCCTGAATGTCAGCCTGACTGCTGACTTGAGAATGTAGAAGTAATTATGGCCTTTGCCACCCCATTAGCCCAGCTAGCTGGGAGACTCCCTGGCATTCCTTGCACCCCACACCTTCTGCTCTGTACCAGGTCATCATAACCTTTTGCCCTGTCCCAGAAAGAGATTTAACATTAAAAGCCTTCTGCTCAGTAGTTTAACTTTTGTCAGATTTAGCTTTCATTTCACCTTTCTGTGATGGAACAGATCAAGGGAAAGCACATTTCTGTCTTTCCCTTTCATGTTATTCCAGTGCTTTTGTCTTTGCACCTGTTGCTTCTGCATAGGAAGGAAGTTCAGTGCAAAGCTGGGTTGATGTGAGCATCCTGTGATGTGTCAGAGTAAAGGAACTGGGTCAGGTTTACAGGGCAGGGGTCAAATGTTACTTGTTCTGCAAAGTGCCACTTTTTTTCTCAAAGCATCTGTTCTTGAGGTTGTGCATGATACAGGGACTGCAAGCTGTTGGCTGTCAAAGCTACGCCTGACATGGAGAGCACCTTTAACCATAATTCTTTGTCTGGTCATGCAGGCAATGGATCACCTGGAATCCTTCATTGCAGAGTGTGACAGGAGAACAGAACTGGCCAAGAAACGCCTGGCTGAGACACAGGAGGAGATCAGTGCTGAAGTGTCTGCAAAGGTATTGGTCTCATTAGACATTGGTTCTGAAAGACTCTGTGGGCGCAGAGGTGCTCTGTTTCTCTGACACCAGTGATACTGGGGAGTTAGGCTCCACAGAGGATTTGGGGATTCCAGCCATCGTCAAATGCTGCTCTGGCTGTTCTGGAGACAAACTTACATAGGACCATGCACTCTAAAAGAGATTCCTTTGGCATGGAAATAAAGCATATTGGTTTCTCCCCCATGCTTTTAAACATTATCATAATAATTTCGAATAGTAAACCCATCCCATGATTGTTGTTTCATATAACAAAAGCCCCATAGAGTTTCCTCTTTGGAAACTTGCTTAATTGGGCCAATACAAGACATTTTTGAAGCTGGCTTTGTGGACTCTCTGCTGACCTCTAAGCCAGAAATGACTGGCAGATCATGATCTCTCCACATCCAGCTTCTCTCTCTGCCACGTGTCTGTGACTGCATTGAGATTGGTCCACCAGTCCCTTTTGTTGGGGACTTTTGGAGATTCGTGGTCATCTTGCAACAGCTGATTTTGTTAAACAGTGTTTCTTAAAGAAAAAGGAAAAGTTGTGCTGCAAGCTTTATCACATTTTTGTCTTACTAAAAACTAACTATTCTCTTCAGGCAGAGAAAGTACACGAGCTGAATGAAGACATTGGAAAACTCCTAGCTAAAGCTGAACAGCTGGGAGCTGAAGGAAATGTTGATGAGTCTCAAAAGATCCTGATGGAAGTGGAGAAAGTCCGAGCGAAAAAGAAAGAGGCAGAGGTACGGTGTTGGCTCTCCTGTGAGTTGTCACAGGGGCCTGGGCTAGGCTGGGTGGCTCCTACCTCTGCTCCTGTGTGCCAGCACCTCCCTTTCCAGTTCCAGCTATGTGCCAGCAAACAGTTGGCAGTGTGGTGCGGTAGATGAAAAGCTTTTTGGAAACTTTTATCTAGTGCAGAGAGCTGACTGGGGCGGGGAGGGCTTTGTCCTCTGAAATATTTGGTCACCAGTCCCTTGCAGGGATAGGCTGTTGGGTTGCCTGTGCCCACAAAGCGTTTCTGTGGCACCTCCTTTGTGTGAGGGTGGGTTTTGATTCTTCAAAGCAATTCTTTGCAGGGGTTTCCCTGGAGGGTTGTGACTATGTAAGGGTTCCCTGACATTTGTGTGGGTTTTCTTGCCTCCCTGTAGGAAGAATACCGAAATTCAATGCCTGCATCCAGTTTCCAGCAGCAGAAGCTGCGTGTGTGTGAAGTCTGTTCAGCATATCTGGGTCTCCATGACAACGACCGGCGTCTTGCTGACCACTTTGGAGGCAAATTACACTTGGGTTTCATTCAGATTCGTGAGAAACTGGATCAGTTGAGGGTAATCCTCTCTGTTTTAAACCTTCTCTTTGTAGTTCTGAAGACCTTGAACACTTCTATTAAATTAATACAGAATTCTTTACAGAGGGCTTGTAAAAGCTCAGAAATTTCCAATTGCTAAATTCCCAAACATCAAATGGAGCTTTGTTTAGCCTTGTCTTGGGTTCTGTTCTGTCTTTTCTGGTTAAGTAAATACGTACCCTTAGAATTAGTCAAACCAGACCACTGCTGTAATTTATTCCTTGGAGCATTGGTACAGTCATTCTCATTGACATAACTGAAATTTGTCACTCTGGGTCTTTTGGCTTTGAGAGCTCTTAATGAAACGTTTGAACTGAAGTTTCACATGATTCTGTCTGAAAAGATCTTGAGTAGCTGAAGCCCTTAGGAGTTTTCTGAAATGATTTGTAATGGGTTGTGCTACTGGCCTTGCTTGCAAATGGAGACCTTTAGCTGAGTATGAGTTGTGATTCCTGTGCCTCACTCACAGTGTACTGAGGTCAGTGCCTCAACTGAAGAAAATGAGAACCTTGACAGAGATCTTGACTTACCACATAAAATGCGGTGAAATGGCTCTTTGTCTTGCTGTTGGAATGGTCTTCCTGCAGATCTCTGACCTGTTACTGTGTGGCTGAAATATGATGTGGATTTATTTTTTTTTCCCTAGAAAACAGTGGCAGAAAAGCAAGAGAAGAGAAACCAGGATCGTTTGAGACGGAGAGAGGAGAGAGAACGAGAGGAGAGGATGGGCAGACGGTGAGTGGAACCTGGGAACTGGCCTGTGAAGTTGGTTTAGAAGTATCTGATTTCTTGTACATGAGCACTGCAGGAATTCAGCATCTGCTTCTGGAGTGGCTGTTGGATGTGCTCCAGATGCTGTGTGAGCATCTTGAGCATCAGTTGAATATGAAAACAATGCACAAACCTCCCACCTTAGAGTGATTGTACATGTATTTTAATTTCCATTGTGTGTCTGAAAGATGGGAGTTCTCTGTAGTCTTCATGCTTACATTGGCCTAATCCCTGTTTTTGGGAATCTGAATCTGGATAAAATACCCTCATCCACAGCACCTGAGTGGGGAAGTTTAAGATGAGTCAAGACTAGGTTTGCTCAAAAAGCACTAGTCATGCAGAAATTCTCAGGGTAGCCCTCCTCGCTTGGAGGTGACAACAGGCTGGTGTCCATGAGCCAAATAGTGGACTGCCTGTAACTTTTCTACAATAGCAGTGACATGCTTTTGGCACAGCTTTGGCAAGCATTTCCTAAGGAAGCTGAGGGATCCCAAGGAGTGGCTGCTTCTGGTGGTTGTAGCCATATGTGTCACCTGCTCAGATGTCTGTAATTCCTGAGCAGTGGGAGGGGTTGGAACATTAGTTTTCTCAGGACAAGCTCTTCTGCATCTTGCCAGCTGAACTGGAAAAACAATTTCTTCTGTACCTGAACTGAAGAGGCATCTTGTGTGTAAACAGCTCAGTTAAACAGCCTGGTGTGGGGAGGGTGGTTATTTGCAGGGGCAGGCAGAGGAAGTGGCTGGGTAGGAATGCAGTTCTCATTGTCACAGCATCTCCCTGGTTACCTGGTGTGTTTCTCCTCATGTACTTCTTGCATCAAAAAGACCCCAACCTTGCTACCTGTGCAGAGCTAATTTTGACCCTCAGAGTCAGCTGAAGAGCGAGTTTGTCTGAGGCATATGAGATTTGTCAGTGCAGTGTGCTCTAAGATGGTGCTGGCTCTGGCTATACATTGCTGGAATTGCTGACAAATAAATACCAGCATGAAGCAGTGTGGTGATTTTAGTGTATCATGAAGATGTGAGCCCCAAATTGTTATTCATTATCCTTATTATTATATGCATGTTATGCATAACTCCAGTTAGGGTGTTTTATGTGGATTTTCTCTGGGAATTACTTGGTGTGATATGAAGCAGCAGTTCATGCTACAGCCTTCTGCTGAATGTAACACTTCATGGAGAGCCTCACAACTTTCTGGTATCCATGCAGCTTATAGTGCAGTTAAATTTGGGAGCTGCAGGATCTGGAACTAGCTGTTGAGTTCAGGAGTTAATCAAAAGGGACTGCTGTTGCTGCTGCTATGGTCAGAGAGGTGGAAGTGAAACGAGAAGTGTCTTCCCATGCAGCTGCTTTGTTACAGGCTTTTCCAGACCCACAGCAGGACCCTGCTTATCTTGGACTCTGTTGGTCTCCATGGTGCCTCTTCTTCCTGGAGGTAATTTTTCTGTGAAAATTGCTCAACAGAACATTTCTTCAGGAAGAATCCTCTGGATCTCTCATTGATCTTCATCTCAAAATACTGGTTTGCTTTCCCCTGTGGTGTCTATGGTTTTGTTTTAGTGGTTTTTACAAAAAAACCCCATACCCTCAACTCTTAAGAGCTAAGGACCCTCTCATGTTGTCAGGCAGTCCATATGTGGATGCATCTGATGAGGGGGTTTGAAGGCTGCTTTTGAATGTTTATTTAAGGCTTAAAATAGGAAAGGTTTAAGAACTGCATGGAGCTGGCCTAAAGTCTGAGTTCTTGTTGTTTCCACTGTGGCATTACTTAAGAGACTGTGGCTGGCCCTTGCTCTGCTCTGTGCAGAGGCACCTGTGTGCTCCACAGAAAAACTTGTTGTGAAAGAGTCAGGAGTGCCATACAGAGGAGGTCAAATTAATTGCCTCTCCAAAATGAGAACTTGACCCAAGGGAGGACAGTAGTTGTCCCAGTGAGCACTCAGTGTCAGAACTGAGGTTAGATCCCAGATTTCTCAGTCCCTTATCTGTTGGGAGCTGTGCACACCATGCTCACAGGGGCATTTTTCCGTCAAAAACTAACTGGTGACCTCTACCACCTTCCAGACGGCCTCTCTTATCTAGAGCTTCATACTTTAAGGAACCATAGGAAATGTGTTTCCTTCAGAACTCTGCTTGTAGTGTCCTCCTATACAGCATCTTCATGGTCTTTCTTCAGTAAGAAAAAAAAGTATGGCTTGACTTTGGGAGTCTTTGGTGGCTGACAGGCACTGTGACATCCCTGGAAACCTGTGGATTCCCTTGTGGAACTCTGCCTCTCACAGCTGTTATTAATTTGCCAATAAACTCTGATTCCACATGGGATGGGTGAACTGGATTGCCACCCAAGTGATAATAAACACAAGTCTTTTGTCTGATGTTGCTGGTGGCTGTTTGGTACCCAGTAATCTCCTAAGACCAGAATTCTGTGGCGAAGTGGCATGCTTGGAAGTGCAGACCTCCGTGTTTGCTTCCAGAGTACACCAGCAAACAAGTCTGGTGGAGGTGCCAAATGGACTTCCTTTGTGGTAAGCTGGACAAAAGACAGGTTATGAAACTCAGCACAAAATCTCTATGGTACAGGGACAAAAAAAGAGGGGAAAAAAAAAAAAAGAGAAAAATAGATTTGCTCAGCCTCTTGCTCCTGTGGACAGCAGTCTTCTTTTGTCTCCTGCTGTACAATGATTCAGGCTAGGAAGAAAAATGCTGTTTTGTTGGATACTTCCTGAATTCTAAAGTCTGGTTCTAGGGAGTGATTATCAGATTTTTTGTGCATACCCTTGCTTGGATCATAGGTATGGAAGGGCAGCCAAGCTTTTCAGGGGATGTGGAAGAGCTTTTGTGGATGTGTGCACTGGTGGTTCAGAATAAAGTGATCAGGAGGAAAAAGAACAATAAGAACTTGGAGTAATTACAACCACCAAAAAAATCCAGCTGCCTGCCAGGTGTCTACAGGAGGTCCTGTTGCTGTCAGGTTGTGTTATGTGGGAATGGAGGTGTGTGATTACTGCCTTGCTCTCCTGGTTTATCAGCTTTTCCTTCACCTGGTCATGTGTGTTGCCTCAGTGCATGGTTCATTTTTAGACTCTGAGTTCAGCTCCACCTTGTTTACACTCCTACCTGAATTCCTTTCTAAATTTAGGGGCTTTTTTGCTTTCTACCATGACTGAACAATCCCATTTTATTGTGAATAAATGTCAGTGCATTATGGTTTTCTCAATCTTGTCCTCTATCCAGGCATGGTTTTAAATGGTGTTATCAAAATAGATGCTTCTCTATTGCTTGTTAAATTCGTGTGTGTGTAGCTTTCAGCCTTATCTTCTGTCACAGTGCCAGAACAGCTCTGTGGGGTGTAAATGGAACCTCCCTGTGAGTCTGTGTGCAGTGGGGAGCAGCTACAGGAGTGAGTCTCTAAGTCACTAAACACGGAGAGCAGCCAGTTCTTAATTAAAGCAAAACGAGACTGTTCAGACCAGAGGGTGACATTCAGCTGGCTCTGAAATGTGGCCACAGAGGAAGAGGGAGGGTGTAGCTTCCACGTGCAGTGGTATTTTAAGTGGTGCTGAGTAATGGTGCTGCAGAGGTTGAAAGAATTCTGCCGTTGTTATTTACAAACTGCCAAAAGCTAATGCTGACAGCAGTAGGCTCAGAGTGCCACACATGAGCTCTGAGGCTCATGGAATGTGAGAAAGAAAAGCAAGGCCTGGATTATTCTCAAGTGCTTTCTAAGGATTTTCAGTTGACCTCTGTCACTTGTCAGTAATAGTTCTTCCCTTGTGGCCATGTCCCCTCTTTTTTCCTAGTTATCTTTCCCAAAATGAAGATATTATTGATGCAAATTCCCTTCTGATGGTTGGTAAACAAATACAGTGAGTGAGAAAATGCTGTTTTTTCTTTATTAAAACCCCTTTAATGTGCAACTGCCTCAAAGGAACCAAAATCAGAAAACTGGCAGATGTCTTTCTGACTGGAGAGTGGCACTTCTAGAAAATGTTAGAGTTGATCCAGCTGGGGTTACACTGCAGGGAGTAAAGTGTTAGACTGCAGGGAGTAAAGAGTATATAACAAATATGCACAGAAAATTTAGCTGGAAAGGTTTATTGTGGTGCTTTATTAATGGTGCCTATTTGGTTTCTAGACCTTTTCTGTTGTGACATGAAGCTCAGTGTGCTGAAACTCGTGTTTCCACAGTTTTCCAGTTTTTGACAAATTCTTTCTGCTCCCAAAATAGGAGCTAATTAAACGTTTTATTTGCAAGTTTTTTTTTTTAACTAATGCATCACTTGCGGTATTGCTTATTCCTGTGAAGAGCTGCCAGGGTGGATGAATCTTCCTATTGAAAACCCACTGACTGTATCATAACTTCTCTCACTTAACTCTCCTTTCCAGGTCTGGATCAAGAAATAGAGATCGTCGAAGGTGAGTGCCCAGTTCTGCAGTTCTCCCAAATGCCTGTATTTCTGTCTAGCTACTGAGGTTTTCCCTGGGTCTCACAAATGGAGTTCACTCAATGCCTCAGTATCTGGTTTGCTCCCTGAAAGAAATGGGAAGTGCAGTGTGAGCACCTCAGTGGTGCTGCTCAGCCTGGTGTCACTTGTAGGGCTGTAGAGCAAGTGCTGAGCAGTCTGGCCAGGATGGGCACTGTGTCCTCCAGAGTGTGAGCCCACGAATGTCCTCAGGCCTTCTTTCAATAAATACCTGATATACTTCCAGAGTTTTAATGTCTGAAGCATCTGTTACATATATAATACCTCAGATGTGAAAACAGAGATTTGAGATTAAAACCTGCACATCTCTGGGAAGAGCTTACCTTAATGCTGTGGCAACATTCTCTGATCCTGGACCTGGAGATCTCCCTCTCTACTCCTTTCCTTTGGCATCTTTCTTATTTTTAGAGCAGGTTGAAATAAATCTGCTTCTATAGTGCAGGACTTTTCACAAGGAAGACTCTCTTAGAGTTATGGTAATTTCACAGGCCTCTCTTCTACTTACACAGGCCTCACTTGTGAGTGATGCAGGGTTGTAAACTCTGCTCTGGCCTTTGCCACATGCTTACAATAATGGTGGCAGCTTTTCCTATAAGCTTGCCAGCAAACTGAATTACCCACTGGCATTTTGTTGGTAGCACAAGGCCCAGGAGGAGGGCACTGCCCACTGTGTGGGTGATCAGCCCTGGATGCTGACAGGGATGTGGATGGGGGGCTGTGCTGATGCTCTGGGTATGTTACTCAGGAGTGTCAGAGATGGCTCAGGGGTGCAGATGCGAGGTGCTGAGACAGTGTGTGTCCTCTCCAGATCACGGTCTCGGGAGCGGAGGCGGAGACGCTCCAGATCAGCTTCCCGGGAACGGCGGAAGTCTCGCTCCCGGTCCCGCGACCGGCACAGGCGCCACCGGAGCCGTTCCCGCAGCCACAGCAGAGGTCACCGCCGGGGGTCCAGAGACAGGAGTTCAAAACACAAGTATGTATGCTCGACAGGAGTGCTGCTGGAAGGGGGAGTGCTTGGCTCACAGTGACCTCGCCAGCCCGTAGAGCGAGCAGGAGCATGGCAGGGTTCTCCAGAGCAGCTGCAGCAGCCTGTGCCAGCTCCTGGACCAAAGCAGCATTTCCCAGTGGCCTCTCGTCAGGGCAGCAGCTGTAAAGTGAGATCCCAGCTGAGAGGAGAGTCCAGGAGATAGAGCAGGTTCCCTGAGTGTTGAACCTTGAAGCAGCACAAAGCCTCCCTGAGCTAACTGAGCCTCCCTGGGCCTGTAAAAGCCAAGTGCCTGAGAGGCAGTTTGGGTGTTACATTTCTGTGGTTATTTTCTGCTTCCCAGATTCCTTCTCTCAGTGCTGGCATTGGGAAGGAATCTACGATTTGAGATCTGGGGGGAGTCTTCTGTTATAAGGCTGCTTGAGAGACAGAGAATTCTTTAGGAATCAGCACTTTTTCCTCCTGAAAAAGAAATACAGGAGTATACCATTCTTCTGTCTCTGAGGAGAAGCACTATAGTCCAAAGAAGGGCTTAAAGTTTTTCTGAAACTCTGAAAAACAGGCTCTGTGTTGGAGAAAGGAGGAGGCAAGTGTGTGTAGAGTATTAGAAAAATTGAGTGGAATCATGGTGTTCCCTTACAGCCCTTCTAAGCCCAGGAGCAAGTCTACCTCCAGGTGCTTGCTGAAGTTAGATCTGGCTTTTTTTAAAGACTCCTGGTTAACAGAGGAGTGCTTTAGCACTGTCACCTGATTAGCAGCAGCAGTCAAGTACAATTCTAGAAACAAACCTACTGTTGCGTGTCCTGTGTCAGTTTAGCTAAGGGGTAAGAACAGCGTTTCTTTAAAAGACACCTGGTGAAGGGGAGGGAAATAATGGTCTAAAAAATAAGTCTGTTAATAATTGAGGGGGGGTGTAAATACTGTTGATTCTCCAATGGCTGAGATACTAAAGTGCTTTTTTAAATCTGTCTTGAACATGAAAAATAAAGAAAAGAAGTTTGGACAATTAGGAAGTGAGGAAGATCCTGTAATAACTATTACTAAAGAGCAGGTAAGGGATTACTTCGGAACCCTTGAACACATCCAAACCAGCCCATTGAGATTGCAGGGGGATTGGCCAGCTCACACACCTGCACAAAATTGCTGAGAGCTGGGAAGAGGCCAGAATCAGTTGAAGAAAATAAAAACAAGAGAACAAACAGAAAAAAAGCCCTGTTTCCTGAAAGAGGGTAGCTTCTGTTTTCCCCTTGAGGGTTAATAAAACCTGCCTTCAGGTTCTGCTGGTCTGAGGTCTCGCTGAAAGAAATGGAGTGTGTCACAGGATCTGGAGATCTCAGGGTAGGAGGACTGCAGGTAGCAGCTGTTGTTGTGGAACAGGTAGAGACTTAATCTCGTCAGACAGACTGATGTTAAATGACAGAGTTTAATGAAAATGAAATGGCTGTTGGGTTTTGATGTATCAATTGTGCAGTATTTTCAAACCTTAAAATCAACAAGAATGAAAGTGGAACCTCTAAGGTACCTTCTGTTGTGACTGTAAAAAACCCCTGTATACTGAGCCTTGGAGTAAAATGTGGGAGCCTCTGCTGAGCTCACTCAGGATCAGCTCCTTCTGAATTCTGCTGTTCCCTAAGCTGGCAGAAATCACACAAGAAACAGCCTTTCAGATTAGACCTAATGTGAAGCCTTCTGCTTAATTCTGCGTGGGCTGACACAGGGAAGCTCTGCTGAAAATTTGTGGCTGTGAAAAGATATGCCCGTGCTGTGGGCTGTGAATATAAATCTGTATCATCCTGACTTTGAACCCAGGATGCTGCCAAAGCCAGCATTTGTTAGGATGCAAAGTGAAAAGCCCAGGGCTGAGCCAGCAAAGAATCCAGTTGGTGTTTAAAGCAGTTGAACAGAAAGCCAGTAGTTTAGGGTGTAATGAAAAACTGCACTGGAAGACGTGAACTGAGTTGAGTCAGAGATGAGGAAGAAATTGCAAGCACTTCAGTATGGCCCAAGAAAATAACAAGGAAGACCTGAGAGAGCTCCTGTAGCAACAGCTTGAAAGGATCACTCTGAGGAAGGAGTAGCAAAGGCTGTGCTGTGCACTCAGCACTGCAGAGCTGACATTCCCTTAGGGAAACCGTGCAGAGGGCCCAGAGTTGCTGTCGTGGGGAACCCACGCCCCATGGCACAGTACCCAGGCACATTCCTCTGAGGAACTTGTCCCTCACAGCCCTGGTAGGGAAAGATGTTGTTTGGTGGGTATTTGACAATTCTTAGCTGTGAAGCTGATAGCGATGGTTTGCTTTGTACTTCAGATCTTCTAGAGATCGATCTTCAAGAGAAAAGTCCCGAGACAGAGAGAGGAAAGAGAAGAGCTCTTCTGAGAGGCGGCACGAGAGCACAAATGGCAAATCTCGTTCCAAGAGGTCAGAAGAGAGAGAAGCTGGCGAGATCTGAACTCAAACGATCTGTGTTGCACTGTAAATAGTCTGATAAACATTCTACACAAAGCCTAAATTTCCCATTTATATTTACTGAATACAACTCATCTTTTGTAGTTTGGGATTTTTATTGTTTGGCAGATAGCTGTGAGTTTGTAGAGACACAGAGTTACGTACTGTTTAACAGGATTTTGTTTTAGTAGGAGTAAATAAATCTGGATGGATGGTTTTCAGTCCAGGCCAGCGTGGACACCCCATGTTTGTCCTGACACAGCTAGTGCAGCAGTCAGTGCCATGCTGTGCCTGGAGCCCTGAGCTGCCCTGACCTTTGTAACACTTCAGCCCTTTCCAAAAGACCCACCTGGCCCTCTGTGAGCACACCAGTAGCACTGGTTCTCACTTAATTATATTTTTGCTTCTGTTTGTATATGTTAAAAGAAAATTCAGATTTTTTTTTTCTTCTTTTTAGTGCTTAGCCACCTCATTTTTATGTCTCCAGCACTTGAGAGTTGCCTCACTTGCCCAGCTAAGGCAAAACAGACAAAATTTGGCCCTGATCTATTCTGAATGCTGTTCATTATTGTGAAGATGACCAGATGAGCTGGAGCATGTTTCTAAGCTGGGCTCAAGTCTGGTTTTAGTACCTTTCCAGTTCAGATAGTGGGTGTGAGCAAAGCAGTGGGAAGCCTGGGCTGCTTTCTTCTCTAGAGGAGCACAGCCACAGCTCATCTGCCTATTTACTGTGCACTCTGCAGTCAGAGCTTCCCCGCGGAGCTTTCTGACCTGCAGACAAAGCGTTGCTGTGTTTTCCAAGGCCAGTCAGGCAGAATGTGCCGAGGGACAGAGGTGACCGGGATGGAGGCCGTGCCAGTGTGCCGCCCGTGGGAGCGAGGCACCAGCCGTGTCCCCACACGCGTGGGAGGCCTGTGCCTGTTGTCCCTCGCTGGTTTGTACCTCGGTTTGTTTCCCACGAGGGCAGAGGGCGCCTGGCTGTGCCAGCCCCAGCCGCGACCCGCAGGCTCGGCATTTTGTGGGAACGGTGTGAGTGAAGCACTTGTCACCTGCCGAGCTGGGCGCTGGCAGGCACGAGCCTGGCGGCCGCCCGGTAACTCGGTTAATTAACGCCGTTAATTGCCGTTCCCACGGGCGGGGTCCGGCCGGCGCTCCCCCTCCCTCCATTCTCTCCTCCCCCCCCCGCGGCTCCGGTTCCGCCGCGGCTCTCCCCGGTGTCAGTCCCTAGTGCATGCCCCCCTCCCTGTCCGTTTTTACAACTAATTCCGCGGTTTCACGTGTTGTTTTTGTAACCTCCGTGTGGGGCGCGGGGGGCGGCGGGCGCGCGCTCGGGGTGCCTGTACGTGCCTGTGCTGTTCTCCCGCGGTCTGAGCGCATTAAAGATCTGTGTTTGTGGCTCCCGCTGCTGCCCGGACTCGTTCTTGCGGGTTTCCCGCCCGCGCCGCCGCCGCGACCGGACGGGCCTGACCACACCGGGCGGAAGTGCTCTCTGCGTCATGACGCCACTTCCGCCGGGCCGCGGCGGGGGATGGAGGCGGAAGTGACGGCGGCGGCGGCGCGGGTGAGTGCGGAGCGGGGCTGGCCGGGCCGCGGGGGTACCGGCGGGGCGGGGGGCGTCCCGGGCCGCTCCCGGCGCCAGACCGGCCTCTGCGGCCCCCGTGGGTGCGCTCGAGAGCGCTGCCTTGCGCTCCGGCCGCGCCTCGGCGCTGTGAGGGGGCGTTCGGGGAAGGCAGCCGGCTCTTGAAGCGACCCCGCTGCCCGGGCGCTGCCGCCGGCCCCGGGAGCTTGGAGGTGGCGGTGGCAGCGCTGCGATCTGGCAGCGGTGGGGCCGGGACTGGTGACGGGCCCGGGCCGCGCTGCTCCGCGGCTGTCAGCGCTTCCAGCCCGGCCCCGGAGCCTTCCCCGCCGAGCGGAGCGGTTTGCTGTCCGCCCTCAGCAGCTCAACTAGTGGCCCCAAACCATGGCGAGAAGCCTGGGAAAGAGTTTAATCCTTTTTTCCAAAGCCCAGGTTGCTCCCTTTGATCCGAGCTGCTTTATCCCGAGGCTGGCAGCTGCGAGGGGAGCTGGGGAGTTGCTTACGCAGCACCTCGGACTGCGGGTCTGTATTCCAGTTATTTCAGTCACACCAAGCCCCTCAACTCTGCAGAGCTCAGCACACCCAGCGCCTCAGCGCTCTTCCCTGACAGGGTTAAAGTCCTGTTCATCTTTGCCTCGGGAGCCCACGAGCCTGGTTTGCAGGCGTGATTTAGAGGGCTTCCTGCCGAAAGAAAAATATTTCAATGTGTTCAACTCCGACCTCGTTTCCAGCCTCTTATTTTGTAAGGCAAAAACATCTTGCATAACTGCTGGGAGTGAGAGGGGCAGCCTGGCCTGCAGGGAGGGAATGGAGCCAGCCCTTCTCGGCACCGGGGCAGGATTGGGCTGCCTGTGGAGCTGAGAGGCTCCCCAGGGATGGATGTCGAGTGTGTGGGTGGAGTGGCCTGTGAGGGAGCTTTGCTCGGTGTGTGTGTAAGAGAGGGAAAGAAAAATTCCACTTCTGGGAGGAGAAAAGAGGTTTCTCTTGGAGGTGGCTGTGAAGAACAACAGCATCTGGAGGAAGGCCATTGTTTCATAGAACTGTGGAATGGTTTTGGTTGAATGGAACCATAAAAATTATAGTGTTTCATCCCCTCCCGTGGGCAGGAACACCTTCTACTAGACCAGGTTGCTCCGAGCCCTGTCCAGCCTGGCCTTTGAACACTCTTTGGAGCAGCAGTTTCAGGCTGTGATAAACCTCACTAGGCTGTGCAGGAGGCAGCATGGAATTTGTGACATATGTAGTGAGTGCCCCACCTAAAAAATGTACTTTCTTTTGTCTTTTGAATAAACCCACATGAAATGACCACAGCCTTTTTCAGGGGGTTTTCATGCACGGAGATCTCTGCAGAGTCCTTCATGTGCTCAGTGTCTGGCAGTGAGGGATGTCACTGTGGTGAGGCAAGAGCAGAGCTCCATTGGTGACTTGGGGATGTCCCTGGATGAGGTGGGCATGTGTCTGGGGGAGGTGGAGATGTCTCAGTGTGGGGTGAGGGTGTCTCTGGATGGTGTGGGAGTGTCTCTGATGTAGGCGGTTCAAGCACCCCACTGACTGCTACCCTTGGAGTTTGCAAGGGATCTGCAGCAGTTGGTGAGGGTGAGTGGCTTGAATGCAGTGAAGCTTGTAAACCCTGGGATGATAAATGACTGGTGTTTCTGCAGCTCAGTTGTTATTACTGGCCTGACCTACAATCAGTTCTACACAGCTTTAATGCTGTTCTTCATTTTAGAGTTTTGCTCTCCCCATGGAAATAATACTCTTCTCATGGAAATAATACTGAATTTTGGTTTGCTCTTCCCTAAGCAGTTCGAGTTTCTGTGTTTGAACCCCTGACTGTAGTGAAGACTGCCCTGTAAAAGTGGGGCTGTCTCCTAGAAATGACAGATGTATCACATTCCAAGGCAGTTGTGCTCTGGAGGAGTTTCTAATTCCCTTGCTGTGGGTGCTCTGTGGCACGTGTTGTGTCTCCTCTTTACGGTTAAATGTCATTACAGAAGAACCTGAGGACAGCTCTAGCAGGAGAATCCCACAATAATTTGGGTTGGAGTGACCTTATAGTTTATCCAGTTCCACTCCCTGCCATGGGCAGGGACACCTTCCACTAGACCAGGTTGCTCCAAGCCTTGTCCAACCTGACCTTGGACACTTTGAGGGATGGGGCAGCCACAGATTCTCTGGACAACCTGTGCCATGGACTCACTAGTCTCTTTAGTGGTGTTTGGATTACAGACCATGTCCTTACAAAGGCTGCAGGGACACTCCAGGAGCAGAGGTGCCCTGGTGTCAGACAGGGATGGTCTCCTCGGGTCAGTGTCCCCAGCCAGCCTTTGGCTGTGACCTTATGTCAGGAAAGAGTTGTCTGAGCTGCAGATGACCCAGCAAAACAGTAAACTTGTGTGCAGGGTGCAGCCTGAGTGTCTTTGGGAAAGAAAAGCACATTTGGGGGAAATCTTACATGTTATTTCTTCCTATCTGGACCTTGATGTAAGTGGGTCTGCAGAGAAAGGATCAAATGACCCAAGACTGAATGTCACAGCAAGTGACTGCCCAGTGAGTTTGCTGCAGTGTCATGGGATCAAAACCTAGCAGTCTGCTCATGGAATACAGCTGTGATGGGAATGTTGCATCTTATTCAGAGCAAAATGTGGCTGTTTTGTCATTATTGATTGCAGCTTAGGGCTTCAATGATTTCTGGCTGATAGGAGGGCAACCTCTGAGGTGGTTAAGCCAACCAGAACTAAACCAGCCAAATGCCGTGTTTGTGCTCCTAAAGTGTCCAGTCAGAACCTGATTTCATCGTTCTGTGAAAGATAAAAAAGTGTTGAACATCAAATCTAAGTTATGTATATTGCTAGAAATTTTCCGGGAAGAACTGGTGACATTCCAAATGCTGTGGTTTGGTGTTTTGTGGGTGGAAAATGAGTTAAACCTTTCCAACACACAGATCCTTAAGTGGTTTCTGTCACCAGTCTTCATCCACCAGACTGACTGTGGTTCTTCATGCAAGAATCCTGTTTGTCAGGTGGTTCTGTCTGACTGCTGCTGGTGGTTTGTCCCTTGGGTTTAGCTGCACAAGTGTCACTGGTTTGAGGCAGATCAGATCTGTAAATTTGTGCTGTGGCTTCAGGAGAACAGGACAGTCAGTCCCCCATGAAGGTGAGTAAAACTGTACTTGCCCTGTCCCTGTTGTTATCGTGGTACAGGATAGAATATTTGTTCCCCCTCAGCTTGGTTCGTTCCCCCTCAGCAGCCTTTAAAGCCTGGGGAGCTCTGGAGCACTGTCAGAGATGCAGATCCTGGCTGTGCTGCCACACTCCCTGGGCTGTGTGGGTTCAGTTTGGGTCTGTTGCATGTGCTTTGTAATTATTCCCTTTTCTACAAAGTATTTCTCCCATGTTTTCTCCCATCCCCAGATCTACTGCATATAGTGTGTGTTACACTGCAGCAAAACTACAACCTGTCATGCCTGTTCCCTTGAAAGGCGCCTGGATGCTTTAAACTTCCCAGCTGGATTATTTTGTGTCCTCTTCCAAGAGGGGACAAGATGTCGGCTGCTAGAGGACAGTAAAACCATCTCAGATGCACACTATAATTTTCTGCTTGTCTCCAATTAAACTGATTACCAGCTCTCTTTGTTGTTCCGAGCTCAGGCTATTCCACATGCTGCCAGCATGTACTTTGGCAGTGGCGGGCGCTGGGATTTCCTGCATTGTTTGAGTCTTTGCCATTGACCTTCGTGGTCCTTGTTCTGGCACCGCCTCTGCTCTGGCAGGGTGCAAAGGGCATTATTCAAACCCTGAAAGAAAAGAGACAGAATTGCTTTAAAGACATTGAGGGCTCTTTGTACTCAGTGGCTCCGTAGGGTCATCGCTGCAAAAAAGAGGGGAATTACTGGGGTTGTCAGGATAATTACTGCTTTTTTATTGTTCTCATCCCAGTCTAGATGACAGTGGTGAGATTTATAGTGAGTCATAAAAATAAGCCATTCATGCTGCATTAAGTGGTGTCCCTTTTGGACGGAGAGGGGAGAAGCCTGGGTTTGGTTCCTCTTGGGAAGTCTCATCGGTGCTGGAAGCACTCAGCTGTGCTCTGGGTCTTTCCCAGCTCCATACTGGGGGGGCTGTGGAAGGCTCTGATGGAGAGGCCAGTGGGATTGTGCTGGAGCCCTTTTGCAGCCTGTGCTGTGGGTGCTGGTTTGATAAGATCCCTCTCTCTGTGCTGCTGGAGATGGGCACACCAGGGACACACGGGCACCTGCCACAGGGGAGGTCACATAACCCACTCCTGCCACCATCCCCATCACTGCGGCCGTGGCTGTCCACACCAGTAAATCATTTGCTCAGCCTGTGCCTGGAGCCTTGTACCTTGAACCTGCTGAAGAGCTGGTGTAGTAACAGAGCAGTGCTCAGCTCGGGGCAAAGGCTGAAAGCACTACTTGATGTGTTGTTCCCCTTTCCATCTGGAGCCTTCCTATGCCTGTCAGGTGCCTGCAGTCGGTCTGGGAACAGCTGGTCTCATGAAGATGTCCCTAGTGTGGCTGGTGGACTGATGAGAAGGGCAGATGAAGTCTTTGGAGTAAGATCAAGATGCACCTTCTGCATTATTGATTCATTTGCCTGGTATTGTGCAGGTTGAATTAAATTATCTGGAGTGAGATCCTGTACTTGATGTCATAGAACAAATTCTAGAGTGCTCAGGTTGGAGTAAGTGCTGGACTTCTTGTAAGTTGAAGGATTAGTTGAAGGGTTGACAGTGCCAGGCTGACCTGCTGCTCCTGTGCCTCAACCCCTGCTATGCCACAGGTCTGTCCCCTTGTGATTTGTACCCAGAAGAGGAGAGGCCTCTGCAGTGGGACAGGGACAGCCTGGGGAGCCACAGCTGCCTTGAAGAGCTGAGCCTCCCCAGGGTGACTCATCTTGTGTTCCACAGAACCTGTAAACGAACTTGGGTGGAAATGTGAGACACAGCGAGCCCTGATGTGGTTGGAGTTGAAATCCCAGGCTCTCTGCACTGTGTTGGTGCTGAGTTTAAGCTCTTTTCTGCTGGGGAAGTAAATGGGTGCAGTGGACAACTCAGACACGTGACTGCTGGGGCATGGTCATGGAAAATTGGCTTGGTTGTCATGGTTATTTGCTCTGATATAACTTTTCATAACACTGTCAAGCAGCTTTTTCCAAGCCTACTGGAATGTATTATTCTTTATTTCTTCCTTTCTGTTATTTTTTTTAAGAAGCACTATCAGAGAATCTGTATAAAACATTGATTTTTCTTGTTGTGGGTAATGAGCTACAGGCTTTTCTAACTGACTAGGGCTCTTTTTGCCCCCCTTTTTGCAGCAGATTAGCACAGAACCCCTCTGTTTATTTTAGCTGTAGCTCAAGGTTATGATTTAGAGCAAGAGAAACTAAAATAGCAGTTGTTAGCTTTTCCAGTCTGATGAAATCAAATTTGCCTGATTTTAGTCTCAACTCCTGCCTTGTTTTTTCTTCAGGGATGGAAGTCATCACTCTCTTGCCTTCAGCAGGGCTGGGTTGCTGAACTTACCCAGTGGTTTCTCATCTAAGAAGGTGTTGAATAGCTTTGGTTTGTTCCTGTACAGAATAGGCTGGTGTTTGTTTCTCTCTCCTTGGGAAGCTCAAGTGCACATTACAGTAGGGAACAGCCTTATGTTGGGATATAAAGGTCACAAGTGTTTCCTTTCACCTCTCCAGTTGGGAGTCAGGCTGACATGCACGGGAGGTAGCAAGGAGTCTTTGCAGCAAAAGGAGCTTTTGGGGCATTTTTCTTGAAGGAGACCTGCACACCAGTCAGTCCTTTCTGTGTGGGGTCTGTAGCCGCCTTTGTCCAGCTCTATCAGAGCTTATTTCCTCCTCTGGAGAAGAATTGGTGTCGTTCCTGCATCCCACGGACTCTCCCCATTGCTCTGTGTGGGAGACCTCTGGCACCAGCAGTGTGTTGTATCCAGCTCTGGGACAGTACTCTGGTTTGCTCACCTCCTATTAAATGTTTCCAATATGAATATCGGGTAGTAACAGAATATTTTATTTGGTGTTTTTAAAATGTATTTCAAAATGTATTTTAACTTCTCTTTCCATTGTTGCAGGTGAAGGGGGACAAGGGTGTCTGAATACTGATGAATGAGCTATGATGGATAACAAAGACTCAGAAGCTGAGATCCACCCTCTGAAGACTGAGGATGTAAAAGTTCAGGAGAACCATGAGCACCCCGTGGAGAGAAGGATTATCAAGTCCTCGGGGCTGTCCCGGCTGTCCCGGTGGCGCACTGCCGCCTTCTTCATCTCCCTGTTCCTCTGCCTGATCATTGTGTTTGCTTTCTCCTTCATCATCCCCTGCCCGGAGAGGCCGGTTTCGGAAAGAACGTGGTTCCAATACTACGACAATGCAGGTGAGTTTGCTGCAGCAGAATAAATACTTACCAGCAGTCCTTTCCCTTTCTGTGCCACAAATTTGGGTTGTGGGCCTCTACCTAAGCACAGTGTGGAGCTGGACCTGCAGGGATGCAGCCCTTGGGAGCCAGAGCTGTGAATACCTGACCTGGATAAGCAATGGCCCGTCATAATTGAAATGGCCTTCCAGGAGGTGTTTACAGGATCTAGTGGAGAAATTAGATGCTGCCCTGAAGTGCTAACAAGGTAGCAGGCTGGCCTCATTCACGGAAAAAAAAAATGAGGAAGGGTATCTGGGAATAGAGATGTTGAAGTTTGCTCTGTGAAATGTTCCCTTGAAGTTTGAGCTGAGGTTGGAGGCAGTTAGGCATTTTTCCTCTCTCACTTGGACTTTCTCCCTTTTCCCCACGGCCAACAGGAAGAGAAGAAGAAGAATTCCATCTTGTTTTTTTTATAAATTGCTTTATAGTTACTATGGCTATTTTTATTCTGGTTGCTTCAGTTGGCTCTTTAGCCTGGGTCCTGCTCCCCAGTGGCTCGGCAATCGCTTCGGGGAGAGCTTTTCTTTAATCTTGTGTGCAGTGGGTTGTGTTGGATGTGCTGTAAATGCAGAGATAGTGCTCACAGCAGGGACTGAGCTGTGTGTGGTGCTGCAGACATCCCAGGTTCTGCTACTCTGAGCTCAAGAAAGCTGCTTTTAACTGATAGGAAGATGGAGTATCTGTGTTTTGTTGGGCTTGGGTGGGGGTTTATTTATTCTTCAAGAATAGCAACCTCATACCAAAACCAGAGTTGTTTTTGGTTCAGTATAGTTCAAATTCTGGCTCCTTGGCTCTTAAAAAAGACAAATCCTCTGGGGAATAGCAAATTTTAAAAATCCTTTGGCACTAATTTCCTGTCCTTGGTACTTGTGTATGTGGCTTTTTTTAATACAAAAGCCAATTTGTCCTGATGTTACACTGTCCAAGTGAGTAGGTCTCTAGGAATTCATGTTTTGCTCCAACTTTGTCTGCTGTGGGCTAAGAAAATCCTCACCAGAGCCTGGCTTGTGATCCCTTGCAGTGGCCTACCAGTTCCTTGCTCTAGAAGATGTGAACAAAGACAACGTGCAAGATGTGCTCTTTGCTTTCAAATCCAGCAACGGCAGCAGCAGCTTCAACAGGTCCTGCCTGGATGAAGGTACCTGCTCCAGAAACGCCCTGTAGTGAGGACTGGCCTTTCTCTTTAGTTCCAGTTGGTGACTGGGAGAGAAAACTGGGTGGGGAGAGGAGCTGGCTGAGTCCCAGCTCCTGGGTGGTGTGGGGCAGCAAAGGCGGGTGCAGGGGGATCTCCCTGTGACATCTCTTCTCCCCAGGACTGCCATCTCCCTGTGTCTTCATTGCTGCCGTGTCTGGCACGAATGGCAGTGCCCTGTGGGAGAGCCCTGCTGCTGAGGACATGCAGTGGCTGCAGTGTGGCATCCAAGAGCTGGGCACAGCAGAGGCCCCGGGCTGCCTCGTGGTGGGGAAGCCACTGTCCCTTACAGCGCTTGACCTGCAGACAGGTGAGTGCCAGCAGAGCTCTGCTGCCATACAGGGCACGGGCCACTTGCTTTCCTCACCTGGTGGCCTCCAGGGGGGGCATCAGTGTGATGTGACTGGCTGGTACATGAACAATGGGCACTGGGTGTTTATTATCTTGGAAGCCTTGCCAGAGCTGCTCGCTGGGCGTTGAGGAGCGCGTGCTCTGAGCCTCGCTGTTCCAAAGGCTGGGCTCTGGTGGGGGTTTGTGCCAGCCACTGTTTCATAAGACCAGTGTTCCAACAGCTTTTGAAGCAGGAGGAGCAGTCACTGGCTGTGAATGTTACTTTATACTCTCCAGGGTTAGACACAACCCTGCACCTGCAAAGTTTCCCAGTTATTTGTGTGTGTGTGCCAGGAGCACCTGCTGTGGCGAGAGGAGTGGGAGTTCTAAGCATTTATGGTTTTAAAGTCGTCAAGGAGAGCACTTGTACTAAGTGTTTGCCAGTCTGTTTCAGTAGTCCAGAATTCTGCCTGGTTCCTCTGGAAAGGTTTCTTCCTTTCTAAACTTAGAGGTGGAGAAATTCATCATCATCTTGCCTAACGTGGGTGGGGGTAAGGAGTGCCTGTACTACTTTAGGAACAGTGATCATCTGCTGCACCTTGAACCTTTCTTGCTGGTGAAGCCTAAAATACATTTCCATTTTGGGGGTCACTGTTTCAAAGGTCTACACAACAAATGTTCTCCCTAGGATCCCATCCTCTGTATCTAGTATTGAACCTCTCACACCCTGTTTTCCAAAGACTGAAAAAAAGAGAAATAGCAAGAGGTACAGCTCTAAGGAATTTGAGGAAAATCTGGTGTAGCTTTTAATTTCCAGTGTAGATGGAAGTGTAGATACAGAGCTAGAAAGTTTCTGTACCAACAGAGATATCTTAGCACCGTTTCTCTCGTGTGTAGGCTTTAGCACAGGCTATTTTTAGACTATTAATGAAGTAGTTGCTTTCAGGTCAAAGTGTAGAAGTTGGCTGTGGAGCCAAAGGCTTGTAACTAAAGACAGCCATTAAGTCAAGTGTGGAGAGAAGGAGCCAGGCTCAGCTAAAGGTCACAGCAATACAGCAAAGAAAACATTCCACAGATAACTTTAAAGCGAGAGAGGAAAAAAATGCTTCAGATAGAAAAGGGAATAACCCGGCAGTTTGTGTATTTGATGCCTTTTTGCTATTAAGTAGGTTAAGAATGGTTTCTGAGCGTAGTTGACTGGGGGTTAGGAGGGCAGAGTAGAATAAAATGTATTTAAATAGGCTAAATGTATTCAAAGAGGCAAAGTCTAACTTACATCACAGTGTGCTAAAAACAGTAGCCAGCACAATCTTTAGCTGTTAATGATTCATCATCGTGGAGGATTTGGTGAGATTCCAGGGCTCTCAGGCTGTCTAGCCCCTGCCTGTAGGGAGATTGAAGGAGAGATAGGCAGATTATCATCTGGATGTGTCTGATGTGGTTTTGATCTTTAAATGCTGATGAAGTTAGTGGTTTTTTTATCAGTTGAAATTGTGTTAAGTCCTGTTTTCTTCATTGCCACAAGAAGTGACCTGAGCAGGCAAGAAGGGAA
This sequence comes from Lichenostomus cassidix, assembly GCF_008360975.1. Classification (NCBI taxonomy): domain Eukaryota; kingdom Metazoa; phylum Chordata; class Aves; order Passeriformes; family Meliphagidae; genus Lichenostomus; species Lichenostomus cassidix. The sequence continues at coordinate 13,397,646 of NC_139495.1, read as the reverse complement.
GTGTAGGAGTGCATGCTCCTGCCTGTGTGGGACATCCAGCATTCCTGCATGTTTATCTTACCAGCAAACTGGGACACATAAGAGCTTAAGATTAACTGTTCCAGGTCAAAGCAAAAGTCTTTGTAGCTGTGTATTATTCCATCTCTGGCAGAGCCAGAAGCAGAGTCTCAAGGAAGAGGACAGGAGTGTTTTGTTACACCTTCTCTCTTCACCCGATCCTCCAGCAGCCTGAGCTGTGAGCCCTGTGGGTGGTTCTGGTCTCCTGAGGGATATGGCAGGAAAGGCACCATGATGATAAGATGTATGGAACTGCTTCTGTATGAGAAATCAATAAATAAACCAGAACTCCAACCTGGAGAACATCTGACAGAGAGAAAAGTCTCTGGGCCCTCTGTGGCTGCATGAAGTGAGAGCTGAACTCAGTCATCTAAGTTCTGATTTTATTATTCTTTCCAGACAAAAAAAATCCAACCCTTTCACCCAGGTTAGATTTGCAGTCTAGGCACTTGCCTGATTTCCATCTTGGCTCCTCTTGCCGTGCTTGTGCCGTGACCCTGGGCTCTGAGGAAGCTCTGGGGCACTGCAGATGTCAGACAGGACAGTCCTATCTCCTGCTGATGGAGCAGGAGGGGGGCTGGTTTCAGCATCTTTGCTCTCTGGGGGCTGAGTTGGAGCATGAAAAGCTTCTCAAGTGCTTGGTGTTGAATTCAGCTCAGTGTCACCTGCTTCTCTTTAACTCAGACTGCTCTTTTAAGAGAGTAAGATGCTTTCTCCCACACTATATCTGCTGTCTAACCATCAAAGATTAGAGCCTTCTGCACTGACAAGTGAATTTCATCAGCCTGGTCTTACTCTTGTACCTTTGGACTGTCCTGAAGCTAGAATGTGGTAATTAAAAACTTCACTTCTTCCTCTGCCTGCTTATTTTCTTCGAGGGCAAAATTCTTTGCCTTCCCATGATTTCCTAAGGAAACTAGGAAATCTGCTCTCTTCACTTCACATCTGTTGTCATAGTAACAAATCCAAGTGTTTTTTTCAGTGTTGCAATAAAAGCTTTGGTGGAATCCTACTGGAAATACAGCCTGCTTTAAATTATTGCAGACAGCATCAAATAGTAATTCCTTGGCTTTCAGTCCAGCTGCCTTCTTGACAAAGAACAGATGATTACTTTGCATTCCTGAAATGATAATTGTTGTGTGTGGTGCTGGGTAAAGGGGAGGGTAAACATTTCCCCTCTGAGCACCTAATCAGACATTGAAATGTTCATTAGAAAGAAACCCCCCCAGCAGTATCTTCCCTGCCAGATTCCACTGCAAATTCCACTAGTCAATGACTGGAAAGTGGCCAACAGCCTTGGGCAGTGTATGGATAGAGCCTCTCAACTGGTCTGGAGCTGTTGAAGAGAAGCCCACCCCAGCCACCCCCTGTTTTTCAAAAAGGAAAGCTTTATTACCTGAGTTTACAAACAAGTGTGGGCTCTGTGTGGTGTTCAAAGAAGGGAGAGGTGGGATGTGGCCTGAGCTGTGGCTTGTCATGCCACTGGGGAACATCTGCAGGAGGCAAGTTACAGCAAAGAAGGTTCTGCCAGGAGTAGCAACAATGCTGGTCAGAATTCAGCTGCTTTATGGTCTCAAAATGTCTGTGCAGAGTTAAGTGCACAGCAGCAGGGATTTAGATCACAGCAAAGGATTCCCAATGCTGTGAACATGCTGGGAAGCTTGTTAACCAAAGGCACAAGGAAAGAAAGCTGTTCTTTGTGCTGGGGTGTTTGGGTGCATTTCTGCAGGCAGCTAGGATTGCTTTCCAATGCAAGATGAAATTGTAGATACTGGGATTCATTGGTAATGCAGAAGGGCAAGGAAGTACCCCATGATGAGTATAAATGTGGCTGGCTTGTGGTGCTGATGGGCTGGAACAGGAGCATTAATAACCTTTCGACCTAAGGTGCCTTTTAGTGACTGTTTCCCACTAACTGTCTTCCAGGGCAAGTTCTGTGGAGGCAATCCAGGGACTTTGGAGCTAACTATACTCTGCTGACCCCTTTGTCAGTGATTCCAGATGTGGATAATGATGGAGTTCAGGACCTGATAATCTTTATTACTAAAGGAGACCAGGTATGTCACCCTGAAGCTCTGACAACCCCAGTGGCTGGTCCACAGGGGATGGCAGGAATGCTGTTTGTTTCAACCTTGTAGTCTAAGAGGAGGTGTCTAGAGGTCTCTGGTTTCTGTGGGTTTGGGGTGGGTTCTTTCCCACCCTCCAGAGATGCACTCCCAAATCAGCACAAGTGTTTTATGGTTTAAAAAAATGAAATAAATCAAAGAGCTGGTCAGTAATCCCTCCCCCTTTTCGCTGTGTTCTCCTCACTGCATGTTCCTGGGCTGTCTGGGGAGCGAGCCTGGGCAAGATGAGCTTGCAGTTTTCTGCTTCTCTGCTTGGAGAAGTGGAAGTGAACAAACCCTGACAGCTTTGGCTCTTAGATCAAAGCACAGCTGACAGTCAGTGCTTTTGTACCAGCACTGCCCTGCTCTCATCCCTTCCCTCTCTCTGCCTGTGGTCTGCTTTGCACTGCTCTTCCCAGTGTCACTGTGCTGGTTAATTCTGATCTGAGTTCATTTAGTGAAACAGCTGCTGGTTGTATTATCTTCCTCCAAATACTGCTTTTCCCATTTCTGAGAGTGGGAAATCATGTAGCTAGGATGTTTTTTCTGCTAAAATATCTGCATCCATGATGGAGTGGCACAGCATTGTCTGCATGCCCAGTCTGTCCTGTTCAAAGCACACAGATTACAGTTCCCTGAGGGTCTGATGGGAGCAGTGGGAGCCCCATGTCATCATACCAGAGTCATGGAATCATTAAGTTAGGAAAAGACCTCTGAGGTCATCGAGTCCAACCTGTGACCAATCCGCACCTCACCCAGCCCAGAGCACTGAGTGCCACCTCCAGGCTTTCTGTGAACACCTCCCACAATGGTGGCTCCACCACCTCCCTGGGCAGCTCCTTCCAGTGTTTAACAACCTCTTCTGTGAAGAAATTCCTCCTGATGTCCAGCCTGAACCTCCCCTGATGCAGCTTGAAGCCATTTCCTATTATCCTGTCCCTTGTTTTCTGGGAGCAGAGCCTGACCCCCACCTGGCTCCACCCTCCTGTCAGGGAGTTGTAGAGAATGAGAGGGTCTCCCCTGAGCCTCCTTTTTCCAGGTTGAGCTCTACTAGCTTCCTTAGCCCCTCCACACAGGACATGTGTTCCAGAGCCTTCCCCAGCTCCCTTCCCTTGCCTGGACCTGCTCCAGCACCTCAGTGTCCTTTTGGAATTGAGGGGCTCAGAACTGGACACAGCCCTCAAGGTGTGGCCTCACCAGTGCTGAGTACAAGGGCAGAAGCACTCCCTTGCCCTTGCTGGCCACACCATGGCTTGTACAAGCCAGGTGCCAATGGCCTTCTTGGCCAATATCCTCTATAAGAAAACAGGGTTTTGCTATCCAAGGTATTGTTGCCAGAGTCCTTAGAAATTTTATCCTCTCTGCCTCCTACAGTTCTCTTCTGTTTTCTTTCCTCCTTGCTTTTGCTATCCCAGTTATCTCAAGACTTTTGTTTTTTTTAATCTTAGGCAGCCAAGAAATGTTTGAATGTAGCCTCTGTTCTGCAAGACTGCCTTTTGATCTGTTTTCCATTTAAGCTCTCTTGCTATCTTGGTATGAAATCCCTTCCTCCCTCTGGACTTGGCAAGCACTCTGCCAACTTAAGGAAAAGTATGTTCTCTTTTGAGAAATCATGCAAATATAGGAGCTGGAGTGGAGCTCTGCAGCTTGAGAAGGGCAGCATGGTCAGAAGGGAGATTCAGCACTCAAGTAGGGGAGCTTTGTTGCTATCAAGGGCTGAAGTTGAAAGGGCAGAGCTGTGAGCAGTCTGGGGAAGGGTCTGTGTGCAGCTTTTTCAGAGTCCCATTGACCCCTACCTGCTTCAAGCTTCAGCACAAGCACATCCCAGAAAACACACCAGTTTTTGGGATCCATCTCCAGTGGCAGCACAGAGGGGTTTGGCAGTGTAGCGGGGAAGGAGCTGTGTTTTCTCACTCCCTGTATAAATACCTCTGGCTGTCACTGTCCCAGGGCAGCCACTGGACCAGTGCTTGCCAGTAAAGGTGCAGCTGATCTACCAGAGCTGGTGTGTGTCTCCTCCCAGTGCAGGAGGCTAGGAACAGCTGGTGGATATGTTGCTCTCCCTCTCCAGTTGTGTTCTCATTCATCCCAGCAAACTCTATCCCTGCTTCACCTGCCAGACTCCACAGATTCACTTTGGGAGTAGTAGATTTCCTTCTCTTTCCCAGTCCCTTCCTCTCAAGGAAGAGGGAAGGGTTCCTGCCGGACTCAGCATCTCTGATGGTCTAATGTTTCACTTGTCCCTAAAGTGCATTGCTCTCCCCAGACTCTGACTTTGCCCAGACATTTGAATCTGGTCTTGACTTTAACCTTTATTCTCCTGGGTGAAATATTTTTGTGGATTTTGTAACCCTGCTCAAGGAATAGAAAGAAACTTATCAGCTCTTTTGTCTCCTTGAAATCACACCAGCCTAAGGAGGAGTAGATTAGGGCACTTAAAACATTTAGCAGAGCTGCCATGTGAAGCCAAGTTTCCCGCATCCATATATGCTGCATTGTTCCTGCCTTTAGGTCATCTCCATCTTAGGCTTGAATAGATCTTTACTGTCCTTACAGAGCTGGGGCTGCTGTTCCACAGTCCCAGTCTGCAGGGAAGGTGGGTGGCAGAGGTAACAAAATCTCAGGGCAAGTGGCTGTGCTGGAAGTGGTTTTCAAACTTGCAGAGGAATTCAGAGCAGACAGGTAACCAAACTCATGCCCACTTCTCCAAAACCAGGGAGAGACTTTCCACCCAAGCCTGTGGTGCTCTCATTCAGCTGCTGTTCAGTACCATCTTTAACCTTAGTGGTTTTTGTCTTCAATCCCTTCCCTGCATAGATTAAGACCCTCATCCGTTCAGGAAAAACTGGCAACCGGATTGGCTCCCCTGGCAGCCTGACTGTGGACGGGAACCCTCGCTACATCAGGCTGGACCTGCACTCCTCCTCCTACTTCCTTTTCTACACAGGTACAGCTCTGCTTGGGAATTCAGTCTGAAAGAGTGACTGTAACTGTGAGATCAGGATTAGTAAACATCATTGGAGAGAGTGTTTCAGATTCTTACAAGCTGTGTGGAGCTTTCACCTAATCAAAGAGCTGTTCAGGGCCAAGAAAAGGGGGGGGCTTCTGCTTAAACTGTGGTTTGTTATGTACTGTAGTGATTTTATTTAACAAATGTCAAGCATGTAAGGATTAGGCAGTCATTTATAGCAAATGATTACTGTGGAACACTTGGATTATGAACAGATAAAATGTTAAAAGCTTTCAATAGCAGGCTTGAGTCTCAAAATATCACTACAACTCTATGATGCAAGCCCTAAAAATATAGTTGATCTGACAGATCTGGAAAATCAGAGAGTTCAGAGCAAGGGCAGGATAACTTATCTCTCTCATTCTTGCATTTTTAAATTTTTGCACAGACAACTCTCTCTATGCATATTCCCTGAAAGAGCTGTGCAGTGCAGCAGTTGGGATGGAAGTTAAGCTTCCCAACCTCAAGCAGGATCCTCAGTGGGAGAAGCACATTGACCGTGCCACACACCGCTTATCCCTTCCCAGGTGTGAGGTTATGTCTTGGAGGCTGGTGGGGTGGAGGGTGCTGGTGTTCCTAACAGGATGGCCTGTTGGGGCTTTGTTCTCTCCTGGCTACATGGCTTTTGCACTAGGAGCACATCCAAAACTCAGGAAGAGAGTTGGTGTTAATGGCCTCATTAACACCAGGGGTTCAAGGAAAAGCACAGGGAAAGCAGGGAAAACACATTGGGGTTTCCTATTTGCATTTACTGTTCAGGGAAAAAACTCCAAACCTCACAGTAAAACCATCCATGGTCTAAAAAGCTTAACCATTTCTCTGTCCTTGTTCAGCTTTGGAGACTTTCGCTACCTGGCAAAAGTTCCTGGGAAGTCACGGGACAACATCTTGGTTGTGAACTCAGAGATGGCTACGCTGATCAACACAAAAGATCTCCAGGCTTTGTGGACCCTCAATGTGTCCCGTGCTTTGAGGTAATATTCTCAGTGTGTGCTAGATGTGGCATTTCCTGGTTCCCAGCAACAGCAGTGTCCTGGCAGATGCAATTTTTTTTGCCTGGGTCCTATCTGCATCTTGCTTACTGTGTTGCGCACTCTCTGCTAGTAAATGTCGGGTGCTGCTTCAGGGTGGAGGAGCATAAAACTTTGATTCCTTGTTCTGTGCCTGCTGTGATGTGGCTGGGCTCAGAGTTGGGGTCATACCAGGCCAATCCAACGCTATGGCAGTCAAGTCTCTTACCAGAGTAGTTGTGGGAAGATAGAGGCAATTGGGAAAGCAAAGTATACCTAACCGTCAGGGTGGGTTCTGATCTGTCCTGCTCTTTCTCTCCCTCAGTGAGCCACTGCTCGGTTACTACAAACCTGATGTTCCTGGTGTTGTCCTGGAGAGTGAAATTGGACCCAACAGGAAGAAGGTTTGAAGGCTCTTCCTTTTAACTTCCCATTTCTGTGTATGTCACAGCTCAAGCAGGTGCTGAGTCAAGGACAGTTGGTGGGATGTGTTCCCTCTGGCTGATTTTAGGAAGCTTTAAGCTGAGAAAGGATCTCTTTCAACAGGTTATTGAAGCCAGCTCAGGCGCTTCAATTCTCTTCTCAGCAAGAGGCTTCAATGACAGAACTTTGAACCCCTTGAAGTAGCTGCAAAACTTGTGACTTTAATATGGCTCACCCCTGGTTTCACAGCTCTGTGATGCTCTGCTTCAAGTCTTTCCTCATCTTCCCATGTGTCAGATACTTGTTCCCATAGACAGTGTGGAGAGAGACAACTGACCTGACTTCTCTCTCATGGCTTGTTAGATACCTTTCTCATGAGTTCCTTTCCTTTCTTCCCTGCTAGGTTATGATTGTTGAGGGTGGATCTGGAGCAGTCCAGTGGGACCTGAAGCTGAACTCGGGAGCAGGGAGTCCTGGCCCAGCAACACTTTCCACTGCGGATCACCGCTCTGTCTTCCTCATCTGGGGAGACTTCCAGGAGCCAGGCAATGAGACAGTGAGTAGTGCTGCTGTGGGCTGCTGAGGGCTGCTCTTCTCCAGGCTTTGGGCCAGAATTGGGTGGAATTTTCCCCTTCTCACAGTGTTGGTATTCCCATCTGTCTGTGCCACTGACCCTGCAGCCTCCTGCACTGGGTGTGGGGTCAGTGTCCATAGCTGTGTCCCTGCAGGTGGTGGTGGCAACCAGCAGCTTTTGTCATCCTCAGCTTGGTTATGCAGAGAAAAGGAATTTGATGGCTTTGTGAGCAAAGTCACTGTCTTGGCTTGGTGTGGCACTGTAGGTGGCCTGGTACCTCTGGAGTTGCTGCTGTTTCCCTCCCATGGCAGCACTGCACGCAGTGATCTCTGTGGCCACGTGAATATCCTCTCTCTGCCCCAGGCAGCCTCTGGCAGCCTCAGTGCACAGCTCAGCTGCTTGCAGAGCCCTCGGGCCAGTGACAGGCAGCAGCGTTGGTGACAGGTTGTGTCTCAGAGGCTGCTGGAGCACCATCTGAGCTTCCTCTGCTTTCCTTGCTCACTCTGCCAGCCCTGAGGCAAAAAGCTGTCTCCTGCCTGCAGCACACAGGCCAGCTATTTGCAGGAAACTTGGGGTGGGGAGGAGAGCAGTCAGCAAAATCCCAGCACTTTTCCTAATGGCATCATCAGGATGAGCTGGGCTGACACGGACAAGTGTCTGGCTGGGTGTATCCAGTCAAGCAGGAGTAATAGCTGAGCCTAGTGCTGGTGTTGTCTGTGGGATAACATGTGAGTCTGAGTCCTGATGGTGTCCTGTTGGTTGCAGAGATCCAGAGCTCCCCTCCAGAAGCTGTACCTTTTCCATCCTTCCTACATTAATATCCTGTTGGAGCTCCGCAACAGCACAGAACAAATCGTTGCGTTCACTGGTAAGTCCTCTCCTTCCAGCCCCGCAGTGAGAAGCTGCAGGAGGACACTGGTCCCTCCTGGCCCCTGTGGCTGCTGTTGGGTGTGGTTGCCAGTCCAGGCACGGAAGGCTTAGGCTGGATTTCTGTGTGCTCTGTGTTGCAGCGGCGCTGTTCGAGCGGAGCCGCCACGCCTGCTATGTGCTGCTGCGAGGCCCCCAGCCCGGAGAGGTGCCAGGCCCTGTGTCCCTGATGAAGAGGAAGCTGAAGGAGGATATCTCAGACAGCAGGGTGATCTGGCTGAGCCAGGTGGATGGGGACAGCGAGCAGCACATCCGGGACCGTCTGCGCAGGATGCGATACCATAGCCGAGTGTGAGCTTGCCGAGGGATGGGGAGAGGCTGCCTCTGCTCTCCAGTCATGCTCTCAACAAGCCCAGTGCACAGATTCCAGTGGGAAGCTGCCTTTCTTGATCTGCAAACCAAAGCGTGGCTGGCAGGGAAGCACCCCCAGTGTCTAGGGGCACCCAGGCTTGTGGGGGCAGCTGCCAGAGCGTCTGTCCTCAGAGCTGATGGGACTTCAGTGCTTGGCCACCTCTGAAGTCTCATCAGCTCAGGGAAGAGGGCTTTCCCCTCCATCCCTCTGTGCCCGCAGAACTGTGCTGACTCAGGAATGTGTCTGGAGGAAAACACGTGCTTGCTGGGATGCCGGAGTTGATGATTGCTGGGATGTTTGAGAAGTGGAGTTCACTGTGCGGTGTTAGATTTCCTTTCTGAGTCAGCTCTCCTGGCTGGGGAGAGGTGTTTGGCTGCAGGTTGATTTGCAATCACTCTCTCCTGGATTAGGACCCTGCTTCAGGAGTGGTGGGGTGTGTGTAGTGACCCCAGCCATGGCTGCAGTGTGGTTGGTGTCACCTGGGCCAGCAAAGCACAGGTTAAAATGTTGTTCTACTTAGCAACTGGCCTTTTGTCCCAAGAACAGCCCCATGTGCCCTACTCTGCAGTCACCAGCCTACCTGTGTCTGTCTCTGCTGCTTCCTTCCCAGCCAGGCTGTGCAGTGTTGGTGACACCGAGAGGGAGCTGGTCTCCCATCTGATGGGTGCATCAATGTTCTTCCCTCAGTCTCATTACAGGTGGTGAGAGATTCACCCTCAGCCCAGGCTGGCTGGTCCCTGGTGGTACCACCACCACCTCTCCTGGTTTAAAGGAGCCAGAGGATCTAGGACAGTTTTTTTTCAGAGTAGAATTGCACTTTAACCTTTTCTGGGAGCTGGGATTGCTGCCCTGGGAAGCCATGTACCCAAGTGGCAGTGCCAGCTCCCTGCTCATTCAGCCTTGCAGCTGCTGAGGAGCCTTCTCCAAGCACTGTCCTGCTGCCAGGAGATGGGCAGGAGCTCCGTGCTGCCTCCCTGCCCTTGGAAGTGAAGTGATGCTGGCTGAGGACCCTCAGATACTGTTCTCTCTGCCCAGCATGGTATCCTGAGGGGATGGGACAGGTTGCTGTGTGAAGATGACATGTTTCTCCTGGAGATTGATGTAGCAGCAGCCTGTGGTGTTTGCTCTGCCCTGTCCTGGTGGGTGCCAGTGCAGGCTGTAGCAACAAGGTGCAGAGCCTTGAAAAGGATTTGAACCAGCTGCTCAGTCCTGAAAATAAAAATAACCTCTCTCAAGCTCTGCAGTGCTGGAGGGGGTTTGGCCAATGCCTCCCTCCCTTGCTGAGTCTGACACTGGGGGATGTGTAGAAACACTGTAGGATGGGAATGTGCAGGGTCAGGCATCAGGCATCTTCCCTTCAGCCACTGCCGAGCCCAAACATGCCACAGGGCAATTGCTGTCACCAGCTCACTCCACAGCCCCAGCCCTCCCTGGCTGACAGCACAGGGAGCTGGGCTGCTTGGACACCTCCTGCTTCCAGCTGGCCAGTGGCTGCCTAAAGGGTGCCCTGGTTCCTCTGCCCCTGCCCCATATCTTGTCAAGGGAGCCAGGCCTGGGATGCTCTCTGGAGAGCACTCCACAACCTTCAAAGCACCCTGGGCTCAAAATGGTGGGGTTCTCCCTCTGCCTCCCTTCCCAGCTGTTTTCTGAGGGAGTATGGGAGTGCAGGGAGGCTTCCCTGCTGTGTCCTCTGCCTTGGGTTTCCTCTTTGCTCAGCACCTCAGGCCTGGCAGCCCCACAGGTCCCTGTGCCAGTGTTGTAGCTATAAGAGGCTCCGAGGGCTAGATTGAGGCTGCCCTTCAGCCAGCTGGGGCAGAGCAGGAATGTGGCTCCCAGGCTTGCACTGTAGTCCAGCCTGAGTGTTGGATGTGGATTGTATCCTGCTGAGATTCCCCTGACAGGGAGCAAGGTGCCTGGGCTGCGTTCTCATCGCACTCTCCCTCCTCAGACCCTTACCCAGACCTGATCTTCCCATAGGCACACTGAATGTTCCTTCAGGAGAGCTGGATTTTCAGCTTTGGGGAGCTTTTCTGGCTTTAAGTTATCCAGTCTGGATACTTTGGAAATGCAGATTTCCCCATGGCAGCTCAATTAAACGCATCAGTGCCAAACCAGCACCTTCTTAACAAAACCAGTCTGTTTTCCAGCTTATTTTCCTGTGTAATTGTTTTTTGGTTTGTTTTTTTTTGCAGTATTTAATGAATGACTTTGTGCCTTGATTCAATAACTCAGCTGGGTGGTGATGGCTGTATCACTGTGTTACGTGTTAGTGTGGTTTTTAACACTGAGACTGTTTGGTTTGATTCTTTAACTTATTGCAAATTGTGCCGTACAGGACTTGCTCTAACCGGAATGGTTTCAATAAACCCTCTTTTGCATTGTTTGTAAATGGTGCCTTGCTTTGGTGCTGGAGGTTACATGAGGCTTCGGGACTTTTTTGGCAGCCTTTTGAGTGACCTCCCTGAGGCAGAACTCCCCTCCTTGGGAGGGATCCTGGTGTCCTGGTGATGCTTTGATGGCTGCTGCCCTGTCCCACTGCGGGGAAAGAAAGCGGGAAAAGAGAGAAGGGAGCATGTGAAGGGAGGCTGGAGTTAGATAACCAGGTTGGGCCAGCCTGTCCCTGCCCCCGCCTGGGGCTCCGTGACCTGGTTTTACACCCCAGATTCCTGCTGCAGTCCATCAGCACGAAAATCTCATGCCAGGGTTTGGATTTGGATCAAGCTGGAGGGAGACGCGTGGCAGGCGCTGTCTCCTGGAGCGCAGGACCATCTGTCACTGCCTGGTGGCTGCCAGCACCGAGGGCCCAAGCCCCATCCTGTGACCCAGGCTCCAGCAGCTTCCCCTGCCCCACGCCCCTCTGTCTGCCCCAGCACCGAGCTGAGAATGCCCCTTGCTCTGTGTCGGCTCTGCGGCAGGGAAGGATGCCACTCTCCCAGCATCCCAACAGGGTTTGTTAGCCGGGATATGGGATGGCACCTCTCAGTCCATTTGGGGCTGGAGCCATCCCCGGCTCTGCTGTGTGAGTGCATGTGGAGCAGGCTGGGCTCCAAGGCATCAGCCCCCCTCTCCTTTACGTAACCACCAGCGATAATCCCCTGCAGCTGGGGCTCTGCTCCCGGGCAGGGAATAATCCTGCCGTGCGATCCTCAGCCTCTGCTCAGATTAGCAGTCCATGGACAGGGAGAGTGGCTCAGCTCCAGCCCTGCTCCTGGTGCCCCTGCCAGCCCACAGGGCCGTGGCTCTCCAGCCCCGTTCCAGAGGCCTTGCTGTCCCTCCCAGGGTGTAGGTGGGCACACCAGTAACAGCTGAGTGCCTTGAGCTCAGCCACGCCAGGCTGCTGCTGCCGCTTGGAGCAAACAGAGCCGTGGGGAATCGCTGTGCCGTGGCCACACACATCTAGGGGGGCTAATGCCCTCCCGGGGCTCTGCACCCTTGCTGGCTGCTGATGGCATGGGAGGGTGTTGCTTCCAGCCTGGAGAAGTTGCCCAGCACTTCGTGCACCTTCCACTCTGCCATTGCCTCCCTAGTCCCCCTCCTCAAAACCTCGGGAGCCACAGTGTTTCCGTATGGAGCTTTATTGTGTCGTGCCCGGGGTGGGGGCGGCAGGAGGGGGTGACCCCGCACCAGGCCGGCTGGGTGCGGCTTCCCCGAGGGAGAGGAGGGTGTGGGGATGTGAGCGGGGGCTGCGGCGGGGTCAGCCTGGCTCCGGGGGCTGGTTTGGGGGGCGCATGGCTTCTCTCCTTCAGTGCTACTGCCGGCAGGGTCCTGCGGCGGGGCTGGGTGTGCTGGGTCTGGGGGTTCCCGTGTTGGCGGGGGGGCTGCGGCCCTCAGCTCTCCTCCTCGGGCACGGGGGCAGGGGAAGGGCTGCTGCTCTTCTCCTGGGCATCGCCCGCCGGCAGGAGCAGGGCCGGGCTGGGGCTGGAATGCCGCTGTTTCCGCATGAAGGGGAAGACCCTGCGGGCACAACCGGGTCAGAACCGGCGGGGACCACCCACCGCCCCAGGGGATGGCCCCTGCCCTCACCGCTTCTTGGTCTCCGGGGGAATGATGGCCTCGGACAGGAGGTTCTTGTAGAGGTCCGACTTGAGGAATCGCGGGTAGGAATCCTGGACGAACAGAGGCGTCAGGATCCTGCCCAGCCCTGCCCTGCCCAGCCCCGCCGTCACCCACCTTCTTCATCAGCATGTAGATGTGCATCTGGGCATCGTCCATCACGTAGCGATGGGGCGTCTTGATGCCCTCCAGCGTCCGCTCCATCGTCTTGCTGTCGATGTTCACCCAGCGAGTGGCCCCGGGAGCCAGGAACTGCCTGGGGAGTCACAGACGGCGGTGAGCCCGACCCCGCCCTGGGACATAGCACCGTGATGGCCTGACCCCCCCTAACCTGCCCCCCAAACCCTCATCCCACTGGCACTCACTGGTAGATGGAGTCCACGATCTCGGCGATGCGGGACTGCTCCCCGTAGCGCAGCTCCTCACACGCCTCCCAGAAGCTCAGGTTCTCAGCTGGGGAGGGGGACAAGGTGCTGGGAATGGGGACACGGCACTGGGCATCCCCCATGGGCAACCCCCAAAGGCCATTGTGGCTGGGCAGGTGGCTCTGCAGTCCTCGGGTGGGACAGAGCCAGCTGGGGTAGCATGGGGCAGTGGGACCCGGGGAGTTGGGGCAGATTAGTCGGGAGGTGCTGGGATGTGGTGGGCTGGGGAATGCCAGAACACGGAAATAGGCTGGTTTGGTGGTGTTTGGATTAGGCACTACTGGGACATGGTGGGCTTGAACGTGCTGGGGCAGAGTGGTGGGTCTGGGTGCCAGGACATAGCAGTGCTTTGGGGGTGTGGGGCTGGGGTCACTCACCACTGAACTCTTTCTTGAGGAACTCGAGGAGCTGTGCCCGACCCAGGGGGTCGTTGATGAGCTCGCTGAAGTTGAAGCCCCAGCGCTCCACTCGCAGCTTCGTGGGGGTTGTCACCCTGCATCAGGGTGACAGTGGCATCAGGGCAGGCAGCCCATGGCAGCCTGTGTGACCTGCACTCTGTCCCATGGGTCAGGGTACTCAGGGGAGCCCAGGGCTGGGGCACTTACGTGGGAGCATTCATGACCCAGTACGTGGTGTCATCTGTGATCCAGGGGTTGCTGGGCAGGCAGCCGGACATGATGGGGTCGTGGGGCACATACTGCTCGTTGAACTTGATGTATCTGCCGGGAGCAGTGGCTGGAGGTGACCAGGGCCACCGACCCCAGCCATCGTGGGGACATGACAGGGACAGGGTGGGGATGTGCCTGACCTCCACAGAGCCTCAGCTCCTCCTCAGAGCCCTGCTGAGGATTGTGGTGCTGCGGTGCCCAGCTGCTGGGAGGTGGGTGCCCCTGTAACCCCAAAAGGGACCTGGCCCATGGCCAGGGCAGCTGCTGCCACTCACCCCTCGAGGCAGATGGAGGACTTCACCCTGGTCCTGGCCATGGCCTTCCTGCAGTACTCGATCTGGGGCCAGGCGCAGGGGAGAGGTTGGGGTGCCTGGCAGCTCGTGCCCCCCAGGAGCTGCCCCCACCCCTCGCCCCACTCACCTCTCGCTTGTAGTAATCCATGTTCTTGGTCTGCAAGAGACACACAGGCCTGGGTGAGGGCATGGCGGGGCTGGGACATTGTTGTGCTACCACCACCCTGGACAATCCAGGCACCCAGTCCCCCGCCCAGGACTCTGTAACCCATCCCTTTGGCCTCCAGCTTCATTCCCTCAGCCCTCCCAGCTCAGCCAGCACAGCCTATGGGAAGAACCCTGGCTTCCCTCCCTCCACACCCCAGAGTGACGCCAGCCCCAGGTTAGTGACACTTACGTGGGCAGAGGACACAGCACACGGCGCAGAGAAGAGAAAGTGGGTGGTTAGTGAGGACAGCCTGGGGGTGCTGGGGCAGCGTTAGTGGGGTCACAACACAAGGAAGGGCCTGGTGGCCGCTGCTGGCACCCCAGGGTGCCAGGGCTCCCCGCAACACAGCTGCCCTGCAGGGATTAGAGGTGCTGGCACAGGGGGGTGCTGGGTGCAAGGACAAACACACGGAGCCACCATGCTCAGGGTAAGGGGACACAGGGATGTTAGCAGAGCTGAGGCTCACCCCTCACCCCAAATGCGGGCACAGCCTGGGGTGAGATGGATGGGCACCCACCGGGGCAGCTCTACACCCTGGCACCGGCACTGGCTGTGCCCTGTGCCCGCCGGCAGCCCCAGGGGTGCCTGGACACCCCCACTCACCAGCTGGACACGGGTGGTGTGGCAGTTCCTGCGCTCGGGACCCTGCTCCATCACGTTGGGAGCTCCCGGCTGCAACGAGAGCATCATGCTGTCGGCTGGGGGCACCCCCTGCGCCCCCCAGCGCCGCTGCCCAGGCCGGGGCCGTGCATGGTGCCAAGGCTGCACCCTCCAGCCCGGCCGCCCCCGCCCCGCGCTCACCGGGGGCCGGTTGACGAGCCAGTACGCCTGTTCCTGGCAGTCGATGACGATGCGGTCGCCCTTCCGCCGCTGCTTGGCCGCCCTGCCCGTGCAGAGGCAGCGGGGAGGCGCTGGCACCCTGCCTGCCCGGCACCCAGGGGTGCTCCAGCCCGGCCGCTCCCCGGGGCGCAGCGGTGCCGGCCGTCCCGCACTCACCGGAGCTGCTCCCGCGCCTGCATCACCACGAAGTCCCACGTGTGGTTGATCCGCTTGTGCAGGAGGTTGTAGTTGTCCTGGGGAGCGACAAGTAGGTACGGTGTGGCACTTGTCCCCTTGCCTGGCTCCGGGTCCTGTGGCCACTTCAGCACAGGAAGAGCCGGTGCCCCTCCGTGGGTGAGCAGCCGCTCCCGGGTGAGCCGAGACTCCCCCAGCTGATCGCAGGTGTGAGGAGGACACCGCTCACCTTCTCATGCTCGATCAGATCTCCCTGCTTGCGGATGTTCTTCTTGGCCAGGTAGATGGCTGCAAGAGAAGCGGCGGCACCTTAGGGGGGCTGGGAAGGGGTGGCAGCCCGTGTTGGTGTCAGCGGCACGGGGACACCTACCGTAGTCCAGCTCCGTGGCCGGCCACTTGGTGCTGGTCCAGAAATAGGGGGTCTGTGGGGAGGAAGAGGCTGAGGCTCATGCCGTGGGGTGCCACGATGCACGGCCGGGGGATCCCCGGCGCTGGGGCTGTGCTGTGCCCCGCTGCGGCTGTACCTGGAAGCGGTAGGGCGACTCATCCGCCCGCAGCACCAGGCTGCGGGGGTCTTTGAGGGGGTAGATGTAGCCGTGCTTCACGATGAGGTTGCCGAGGTGCAGCGACTCTGCGGAGTGGGATTGGGGGCTGCATGGAGGCTCGGCAGCCCCAGGAGCCCCCGCGGCGCTGGCTGACCGTGCCAGGGCACTCACCCTCCTCGGAGATGCCGTACTTCTGGATGAGCCACTCGACGATGTCGTTCCCTGGGGACAGAGGGTGTGTTAGTGGGGTGCAGTGGGGTGCCCCAGACTGGATATGGGGGGTTTCCCGGCTGGGGCAGCTGGCACAGCGTGGCAGTGCCAGGGGTCACGCAGGGTGATGGGGACCTGCCAAGGACGTGCGGAGCGCCCGCCCCGAGCAGCCGATGCATAATTGATCCCAGCTGCGGCGCTGAGAGCCCGGGGTGCGGAGAGGCGAGCGGCGCGGGGGGCTGGCGGTGGGAGCTGCTGCAGTGCTGGGGACACCCGGGAAGCTGCCACACTCCTTCCCCAGCCCACGCGCCTCGCGGGGCACCCCAGCGCGGGGACCCACCTGTCATGGCGTGGGGGATGACGGTGATGAGCAAGCGCTGGTTCCTCATCTTGATGCCCATGTCGGGGTCCTGCATGCTGACGATCATCCGCTCCATCTGCCGGACAAAGAACCGCTGTGCTCAGCCCCGCGACGGCGGCACCGGGCCTGGGCACAGCCTGGCTCCCCGCACTGTGACCCCGGGCACCCTGTGATCTGGACATAGCCTGCCTCCGCACAGCGCGACAGGGGCACCCCGTGCACAGCCTGGGGACAGCGTGGAACCCCACAGTGCCCCAGACCACCCTGTCCTCAGCCTAGGGGCAGCCTGGCACACCACAGCCTGACCGAGGCACCCAGCAGCCTGTGATGCTGGAAGTGCAGACACTCGTCCTCCAGGCATCCCAGGCCCGGGGCACCCCGGTTTTAGGGACTGAGCTCTGCCGGGGCTGTGACAGCACCCCAGCCCGGCGTGGGGGAGCAGAGCACACAGCTCCGGGGCGCTGTCCGGAGGTATTCCCGCGTCGGGCGGTTCCCGGTGCCCCGTGGCGGCGCCGGGGCCGGGGTGGTGCCCTCTGTCCCGCGTACACGGGGTGGTGCTGGTCGCCGGTCCCCGGCGATCGCATGCCCGAGACGCCGGGGGCCCCCAATGCCCGCGTAACCCAGGGCAGTGTCAGTGTCTGGTCCCCACGGTCCCAGCGCCCAGTCCCTGGTCCACACGGTCCCAGAGCCCGGTCCCCTGTCCACGCGGTGCCGGTGCCCGATCCCCACAATCCCAACACCCGTTGCCCGCGGTGCCCGTTCCCCACGGTGCCGGTTCCCGGTTCCCGCCATGCCAGTGCCCGGCCCCGGCGCGGTGCCCGCTCCCCCTGGGGCGGGTGCCGGTGCCGGTGCCAGTGCCGGGGTCGCTCACCTTGCGCAGACAGGGCATCTGGAGGCCGGGGTGCCGGCCGCGGGGGCCGCCGATGGTCATCGCGGGTGCGCGCCCCGAGCAGCGCCGTTCCGCCCGAACCCGCCCCGGCCACGCCCGGTCCCGCCCCGCTGCCCCCCCCGCGGCTGCACCGCCTGCACCGGCTGCCCCAAACCCCGGCCCCGACCCCCGGGGTCAATTTGCCCCCTGCCCGCGGGACCCCCGGCACGGCCCGGGAAGCCCGGACCCCCCGCACGCCCTGCGCCTCCGGGGGGCAGGAGGTGCCCTGGCTGACCCAGTGCCAGCGAGGGGGAAACACACGGCTGTGGCTGCTGGATGGCGGCTGGGGCAGGGTGCGGGCAGTGCACTGAGGGTACAGGAAGGATGCTCGCGGGATGCGGACAGGGTGGACAATGTGCCGGCAGCGTGCGGAGCTGCGGGCAGCGCGGTCATGGTGCGGGCACTGTGAACAGCGTGCTCGCCAGGATGCGGGCGCTGCGGGCATGGAGGGGCAGCGCACCGAGGGTACAGGGAGGATGCTGGCGGGATGCAGGCGGTGCGCTGAGGGTACAGAGAGGATGCTCGCGGGATGCAGGCGGTGCGCTGAGGGTACAGAGAGGATGCTCGCGAGGTGCGGGCAGCGCGGGGCGGGCGCGCCCGGCGATGAGCTCACTGCAGTCTCGCCGCCCACGAGCGGCGGGGCTGGAGCCGCCGAGGGGCGGGGGCGGGCGGGGGCGGGCAGCGGAGCCGCCGCGTCTGCGGGAGCCGCCGCCGCCGCCCCGCCGGGCCGCGCCGGGCAGCTCCGGGGAGCGCAGCGGGGAGCGCGGGGGAGCAGCCGGCACCGCCGAGCGCGGCGGCAGCGGGCGGGAGGAATCGCCGGCACCGGCAGAGCCGCGCCTCGGGCCCCGCCAGCGGCCGCCCCGCCCGGCCCCGGGGGCGGCGGGCCCGGCACGGCCCGGCCATGCTCGGCCTGGACGTGTGCGAGGCCGGCGGGCAGCTGCTGGAGCTGCTCTGGCTGGCGCTGTGCTACCGAGGTGAGCGGCGGCGGCCGGGGGGCAGCGCCGGGGGCGGCGGGGTGCATTGGCCCGGGGAGGGGGGGCGAGCATCACTCCCAGTCCCCAACAGGTGAGCATCCCCAGGGCAACCGGTGCATCCACGAGTGAGCATCACCCCGGGCCCGGGGGGACCGGAGCATCCCGCGGGGGAGACCCCCGCCGTCCCTCTGCCACCTCGCAGCCTGTGGCACCCGGAGCGTGCCCCTCTGCCCTGCCACCCGTGCGCAGCCAGCGAGTCCCCGGGTGGGATGCATCCCTGGGCTGGGAGTGCCCGCATGCTACCGTGACAGCCGAGGGGCAGGGCCTTGGTAGGGGGCCCAGAGATGCAGCAGGGCCACTGCTGTGTCCCCATCACCACCGCTGATGATGGGGACATCACCCCATGTGCCCTGAGGACCCACATTTTGGCCCTGCGGCCCCACAGTTTTGCCCCTGTGACCCCGTGGATGAGTGCAGGCAGTGGCCTCTGCTCTGTGCTGTGTCCCCAGCATGTCCCCAGGGATGGGGGTCGAGGGGCTTTGGGGAGCTCAGTGCTTGCAGTCACGGGGGTGGGGGGGTGATGCAGTGGGCAGGCAGGGTCGGAGGCTGTAGGGACATCACCCACCCTTGTACTCCCCGGCAGCCTGGCCGCACCGGAGCCTCTGTTTGTTCCAGAGATGCCTTTTTGCCCTGCAGCTGCTGGTGATTTGGGTTTGGGGTGGGAGATGGGGCTGGTGGCTGCCCACCGAGGTTGGAGGGGGCCGCAGGGCAGTGACGAGGACTTCTCCGGGTGACACGAAGGGTGCCTGTGGGCTGGAGGGGTCTGCAATCCCCCCCAGACCGAGAACACCATGTAGGCACCAGCTCGCCTTGCTCCATGACCGTGCGGAAATGCAGCCCGCGGCAACACCTCTGGTCTCAGCTGTGCCGCCAGGCCCCGGGGACACCGAGGCTGGCAGCGTCCCCACGGCTCCGAGCAGGGGAGCAACTTGGCCTCCCCACAGGGATTTCCCACATCCATCCGTGTCATGTCACAGCCCAGCCGCCCCCTGCCCACCAGTGCCTTCGTATCGGGGGTGGGTGTCCCCCGGGGGTGTCCCCGGGGCTGCCACTGCCTGTCCCCCGCAGACATCATGGCTGACAAGGAGGGGGTGACGCTATCGCTGGAGGAGGAGGAGGAGGATGCCGACGTGGCCCTGGCGTACAAGACGCCGGCGAAGAAGAGCCTGCAGGAGATCCAGGAGCTGGACCCAGGGGATGAGAGCCTGCGGAAGTATAAGCAGGCACTGCTGGGTGCCATCCCTGCTGCCGTGGGTAAGGCTGGGGGCTGCTGTCGCGCTGGGGAGCCGCGGCACGCCGGCAGCCCAGCTGGGGGATGCAGCCTCAGCGGGAGCAGGTAGCCCGGGCGTGCTCGAGCAGGGAGAATCCCGTGGGGCATCCCCGGCAGGGAGGGCACATCCCGGCTGGAATCGCCCGTGGGTGCTGCCCGTGCCCCCCACCTGCGCACAGACCCCGGCATCCCCTGCCGACAGAGTACCGGTGCCCGGGGACCCCAGTTGCCTTGGTTACGGGATCACCGCCGCAGTTTCCATAGGAACGGCTACAGGGAACCGGGAAATTCATGGGGATGACGGAGAGGAGCGAGCGGCGGGGGCGGGGGGGAGGGACACCGGGATAGCACGGCTGCCGGAGCGCAGACGGTGCCCTCCGCTCCCCATGGCCCCCACTGCAGCCCCCCAGGCTGGTGCTGGTCTGCACTGGGGGTCCCTGGGGTGCTCCAAGGGCCCAGCACCCCAGTGTCCGTCCAGGAGTGCACTGGGGAGAGTGCAAACTGCGGGGAATCACAAAGCAGCGGGATGCATGAGGGGTGCGCCGTGGTATGTGAGAAAGCTGGGGGTGCAGGCTGGTCTGGTGGGCGGAATTAAACCAGTGCTCACTTCAAGGGATGCCTTGGCTGCACATGCTGCATCCTCCTCCTCCTCCTCCTCCACTTCTCCTTGTCCCACTCCCGAGCCAGGGAATGGTACACCCTGGGAAATACCCGTGTCTGGGTCCTCTAAACGTGATCTTACCCCAAAAAGCACTGATGCAAGTGATGGGGTGACCTGAGATGCCCCTGTTCTCCTGTGCCCTGCCTGGCTGCCTGGCACTCGCTGGCTTTAACACACCCACCACGGACACCGTGGCCCTTCCTGCCATTACAGTGCTGTGGGCATTCCCTTGGCTCGCTGGGATGGAGGTGATGGTGGACTGGGCATGGTGGGTAAGGTCTGGGCCCTGCTGCTTGTCCCTAGATGCCAGTGTGCCCAACGTGCAGGTGACAAGGCTGACACTGATGTGCGAGCAGGCACCAGGGCCCATCACCATGGACCTGACAGGTGAGCTGTGGGGACTCCTGGGGGACAAGGAGGAGGGGGAAGGTGCGCCAGTCTGATGGACCATCTGCCTGTGCAGGAGACCTGGAGGAGCTGCGGGGCCAGGCCTTCGTG
Source organism: Lichenostomus cassidix (assembly GCF_008360975.1). NCBI lineage: Eukaryota > Metazoa > Chordata > Aves > Passeriformes > Meliphagidae > Lichenostomus > Lichenostomus cassidix. Next base: position 13,377,020 of record NC_139495.1, on the reverse strand, counting down.
CTGAAGGAAGGGGTGGACTACAGGGTGAAGGTGTCCTTCAAGGTGAGACCACAGTGTGTGGTGCCCTGTGCCCACTGGCTGGGCATGGCTCTGCTGCCCTCCTCACACCACGGGGTCCCCGCCCCAAGGTGTCTTTGTTACCCTGAGTCCCTGCCCTCGCATCCTGGATTTCCTGCCCCAAGGGGTCCCTGATCCCCATGAGTCCCTTTTCCCACATGTCCTTGCCCCACAGAGCCCCCCCTGCCAACCATGGATCCCTGCATGCCCCAGAGCCTCTGCCTTGGGACATCTGCTTCCCACCCTTTGCCCTTGGGGTCTGTGCCCCTCTGGGGGTCCCTGCCCACCCTGAGTTCCCCGGAGTCCTGGGTTGCTGCTACCCTGGGGGTCCTTGCTGTCCCCATGACTGCCACCCCAGGGTGCCTGCCCCTCTTGACAGTTCCTGCCACCCCAGAGTCCTTGCTTTTCCCAGAGATCCCAGCAATGCTGCCTATCCCAGGGTTTCCTGGAAGTCCCTGCCCCTCCTGAGGGGGGGATCTTTGCCATCTCTGAGTCCCTTCCGCCTTTGATGATGCTGACTCCCGACAAGGGGCTTGATCCTGGAAGAGGTGGATGTCAGGACGGGTGCCCAAGGCCGGGCATGAGACAGTCCCCATGTCCCCCTTGCCTTCTGCCCGCAGGTGAACAGGGAGATCGTCTGCGGGCTGCGCTGCCTGCACCTCACCTACCGCCGGGGCCGGCCCGGTGAGTGGGGCTGGGGGCTGGTTGGCCGGGGCTGAGGGGCCCTCGCACCACCCTGGCCCCACTCACCCGTCCCTCCTCTCCCCTCCTCGCCCAGTGGATCGCGACGTTTTCATGGTGGGCAGCTACGCGCCGCGGGCCGAGGAGTACGAGGTGGTGACGCCGGCCGAGGAGGCGCCGCGGGGATGGCTGGCGCGGGGCTCCTACCGCGTCCGCTCCCTCGTCACCGACGATGACAAGACGGAGCACCTCTCCTGGGAGTGGGGCCTCTGCATAAAGAAGGCCTGGGAGGACTGACCCCCCACCCGCACCCCGGCTCCCCCCGCCAGCTCGGGGACGCGGTGTCGCCACCCCGGGGGACACCGCCGGCACCGCCGCGCTTGCCCCAGTCGCGCGAAGGGTTGAGGGGGGTCCCTTAGCGAGTGAGAGCCCGTGGTCGTGGTCTTCGCAACCAAAGTTATTTTTAATTGCTCTTTTTTTTTAAATATCGACGCCCGCCTGGTCCTCGCGGCGTCCCCATCGCCGGGGCCGGGGCTGTGACCCTGCCGTGGTGGTGCCGTGCCGCTACCCGCCCGGTCGCAGGCTGTGCTCTTCCATCGCCATTAAACCCTACAGACTGGTCTCTTACTGGTGTGTCTGTGCTCCCCATCGCCTATGCCCGTCCCCCTGCTCCCTGTCCCCCCCGGCCCTGTCCCCATCCCGCTGCCGGGGCCAGGTCTTCTTGCGGCGACGAGCGGCTGGAAAACAGCCACCTGCTCCCGCTACCTTATCGGCGGGGCTGGGCAGCCAGTAGCGGAGGGCCACGAGCCCCAGGGGACAGGCACCACCCGCCCCCAGGGCCCTTATCTGCTTCCTCCTCCCCGAACAACGTCTTCAGCGCCGGCACCATGCGCGGCTGCGGGTCCCGGCTGGTTTGGCTGCTGGTGCTGTCGCTGGCCTGGCTGGGCCCGGCGCTGGGGGGCGAGGATAAGGATGAAGAGGTGGTAGAAGAGGAGGAAAAGGAGAAGAAAGAGGATGAAGTGCTCTCAGATGAGATCAAGGAGGAGGATAATGTCCTGGTTCTCCATGAGCACAACTTTGCTCGTGCCCTGAGTGAGAACCAGCTGCTGCTGGTGGAGTTCTGTGAGTGTCCCCATCGTGGGCAGGGGTGTGGGCAGGGAGTGCTGGCAGGGGGGACCAGCCATGGCCGAGTGTGGGCAGAACAGACACATGGGCACAGGTGCACAATAGGGTAGGTGGTTTGGGCAGGGGCAAGGCTGTGGGTCAGAGGGGCAGGAGCACAGGCCATGTGAAAGGGATGGGGACAGACACATGGAGCAGGGACACAGACAGAGGCATGGGGTTGGGGTGTGTACCAGGGGCTTGGGACACAGGACAGGGACACAGGGTGTGGGTGTGTGACAGGACACAAGCTGAGGCCCAGTGGGCTCACACACCTATTACAAGCCCAGCCTGAGGACCAGGGACACCCCAAACTGTCCCCATTATCAATGCTGTCCCCTGCCCACAGACGCACCATGGTGTAGGCACTGTGAGCAGCTGGCCCCCGCCTATGCCCAGGCAGCCACTGAGCTGAGGAACGAGTCCAGCCCGGCCAGGCTGGGCAAGGTGGATGCCACAGCACAGACAGCCCTGGCCAACGAGTTTGGCATCACCTCCTACCCCACGCTCAAGCTGTTCCGTGATGGCAACCGCACCCACCCCGTGGCATACACCGGTAGGGCTGAGGCACCACGCGGTGTCTGTGGCACCCATCGAGGGGGACGCTGCCATGGGGCTGGGGTGGCTGGCAGGGGCTGATGGTGGGAGGAGTGGCAATATACTGGTGGGAGTCACAGGGTGGTGATGGTGAGGGGGGGCAATGTCCTGGTGGTGACAGTGGACAGGTGACAGCGTGGTGATGGTGTATGGGGTGGTGATAATGGGCAGTGCCGTGGTGGTGGTGATGGTTGGTCAAGGTTGGTGGCACAAGGAGGGGTGGCAGCCTGGTGAGGGGTGTCAGGTGATGTTGGGGGACTCACTGCGTGTGCCAGGCCGAATGGACAGCCAGGGCATCGTGCGCTGGATGCAGCGCCGGGCTGGCCCCAGCGCCATGCTGCTGCAGGACACAGACACCGTCGCCGCCTTCGTCAGCTCCCAGGACTTGGTGGTCGTTGGCTTCTTCAAGGTGGGCTGGGGTGGGTGGGGGCTGGACTGTGACCATGGCCATGGCTGTGGCTGTGGCACTGATGGGTGGCTGTGCAGGACCTGAAGGGTAAGGCAGCCCAGGCGTTCTTCGAGGTGGCTGCCGAGATGGTGGACATAACGTTCGGCGTGGCAGAGGCAGCTGAGCTCTTCCAGGCATATGGGCTGTCAGCTGACACTGTCTGCCTGTTCAAGAAGGTGAGTGGGTGGCAGGGGAGTGGTGGGGCCATCCTGTCCCCCCATCCCAGTCCTCACTGTCCCCCAACTTGGCAGTTTGATGAGAGACAGACAAACTTCCCTGTGGACCCAGAGCGGGGGCTGGACACAGCTGAGCTCACCCGGCTGCTCCGCATCCACAGCCTGCAGCTGGTGATGGAGTTCACCAAAGAGGTACAGCCTGTCCCCAGCCCCGTCACTGTGACCTGTCCCCCTGTCACATGTCCTGTGCTCCTTGCCCTCATCCTCCTTCTCTTCCTCCTCCCCAGACATCCAACCAGATCTTCGGTGCCAAGATCCCCCACCACATGCTGCTCTTCCTCAACAAGTCATCGTCAGAGCAGCTGTCACTGCAGGACAGCTTCAGGGCAGCCGCTGGTGGTTTTCGGGGTGAGGTGAGGTGGCCCCGTGGTGGGGACATGGAGGGTGGCTTTGGGACTCCTCAGCCTCAGTGTTCCCCGTTCCCTGCCCAGGTGCTCTTCGTGGTGGTGGATGTGACAGGGCATGGTGCTGATGTCCTGCCCTTCTTTGGCCTGACTCCTGAAGATGCCCCCACTCTGCGCCTCGTCAAGATGGAGAACAACCGCAAGTACCAGATGGAGCAGGACAACTTCTCGGACTCAGCCATTCGCACCTTCATCCAGGAGGTGCTGGAAGGCAAGGTGAAGGTGAGGGATGCAGCATGGTGCCAGCCAGCACCGATGGATTCTGCCATGTGCTGAGGGCTGTGGCTCTGAAGCCCAATGACAGTTGTGCAGTGTTTGCACACCTGTTTGCTGATACCTCTGCTGCCAGGCTTGAGAATTTGGGAAAGGGGGCAGGAGGCTGCTGCCATGGAGACACACAGAGCTGGGATGGCAGCAGAGGGGAAGATGTGATCCAAAAAGCAGCACAGGAACATGCCTGGCTGCCTGCTGGGGTACCCCTGACCCAGCCTGCCAGCCTGCGCTGTGCCCCACGGGCCCCTGGCACTGCTCAGCCAGGCTGTGGCTGTTCTGTCCCCACAGCCTCACCTGCTGAGTGCAGAGCCCCCCGAGGACTGGGACACGCGGCCTGTTAAAGTCCTGGTGGGGAAGACCTTTGAGCAAGTGGCGTTTGACGAGACCAAGAACGTCTTTGTCAAGTTCTGTAAGTACCAGGGCCAATCGTGGCCCTCCCTGAGCCCTGCCAAGGGGGTCAGCCCCTCCACGGCAGCCCCCAGCCCTGTCACAGACCCCTGGGCACTGCATCCGCCCCGCAGACGCTCCGTGGTGCCCCCACTGCCAGGCCATGGCAGCTGCCTGGGAGGAGCTGGCCGAGCGTTACAAGGACCGTGAGGACATCGTCATCGCCGAGATGGACTCCACAGCCAACGAGCTGGAGAACATCACCATCCGCGGCTACCCCACCCTGCACTACTTCCCTGCAGGGCCAGGCAGGAAGGTAGGCATGGGCACTCGTGGGGTCACCAGTACTCTGGGGATGGTGGCACCCTCAGCACCCTCCCCTCCCATGGCTACAGATGGTGGAGTATAAGAGCTCCCGAGATTTGGAGACCTTCTCCAAGTTCCTGGACAATGGGGGAACACTGCCTGAGGAGCCTCCTCCGGTGAGTGAGGTCAGGGACCCAACCCCTCCCCAGGCAGCCCGCAGATCCTGCTGGGTGAGGGGATGGATCCTGCAGGATGGGGATGGCGACAGGGTCAGGGTCACGAAGGGAGTGTTTCCAGCCATGTCTCACTGCTGCCTTCTCCAGGTGACAAAGACTCCTGGGAATGGCACGGGCAAGGAGGATCCGAGTTCATCAGGGACAGGTGAATCCCGGGATGAGCTGTGAGCCCTGTCCCACTGAGGCATGTGCTATAAACCACCTGGAAACAATGTGGGCTCTGGTCTGTGTCTGCGGCTCCATGTGCTGGGAGCACCCACGTGTCTTGGGGACACAGCCGGGCTGATGGTGGGCAGTCCTCTTGCAGCAGCTCTGCCACAGCACTCATCCTGGCAATTCTGCAATGGCACAGGGCGGCCAAAGAGCCCAGTGCTCTCCATGCTGGCCCTTGTGCTGGACTGGTGGGGTTCAGGTGATGGGGGACCAGCCAGGGTCTGTCCTTCATGACACACCAGACCCAGGGGATCCCCAAAAGCTGCTGTCACATCCAAGGCAGGCAACATGGGGTTCTACAGGGGTTCTACTTAAGCCTGGCTTGTAGCCTCTGGCAACTCCAGCACTGCCCCCTCTCCACTGAGCCACTCCTTCAGGGGCAACATGTTGGTTGAGCAGGCCAGGACCTGCTCAGCCACCCTCCAGGGAACCTGGAGCAGCTCCAGCCCTGCCATGTGCCCAGACCCTTTGCTGGATCTGCCCCACCCTCTGTCCATCCCAGAGGCTGCTGAAGGCCTGGGTCTGCTCCGCGGGGAAGGAAAAAAGCAGCAGGCGGTGGGACGTGGGGTTTTATTTCATTTTATCCAAGTACCTTTGAAAAGATCATTGTACAAGTCAGCACATGAGAATGCAGAGGAAACGTTGCCGGGGCTGCATGGCCACTATACATATTTACAGGGACCCCCTGAGAAAAACGGGGGAGACGGAAATCCCGGGCACACCAACAACCTCACCAGGCACACCACCATCAGAACTTCAAAAAACAGGGAGTAAAACCCCTCATAACGCTGCTCCCGGGCTGAAAACATTTGCAGATTTTGCTGGACTTTGTGTAGTGTATTAGGCAAGTCCCAGAACCATGTTTTAAAGGCACTCGGTGACATGTACAACAGGCGGAGTTGATCCCAGCACAGTGCCACAGGGTCCCGGCAGCTCCACCACTGCTGGGGCAGGGCCAGCACCAACGTGGGTCCCCCGGGCTTTGGGGTCACTCCAGTTTCTGTGGGTGGGCAAGGGTTGGTCTCCAAAGGAGCTGGCACAGAGCCATGGCTGTGCTGGAGCAGCATGGCCTGGGCTGGGCAAGGGCAGGGTGGTGGGAGCACCAGCACAGCCTCGGCTTCCTTGTGGCCGAGTAAGCCCAAGAGGCTTCCCAGGGCTGCCTGCTAGCCCTGCACGAGCCACAAACTGGCATCAATGACCTCCCTGGTGCAGTGTCCTCCTGCTGCCTCCCCTGAGACACACAAGCTGACAGAATATCCAGGACTCATAAAAAGATATATTTTGTCTTCAGCTTTAATGTCTCATCAGTTCCCTCCCCATTATGGCTCTCCTAAAGAGTTCTCCGCCCAAAGCCAGAGCTTGGCCAGCGGTCTGGGCATGTCTGCACCAGGCACACAGGTGCCAGCCCTCTGCAGAACTGCAGCACCCTCCAGGGAAGCAATCCCTTCTCCAGGGGGACACAGGGGACACACAGGAGTGTGTAGGCTGTGAGATGCCAGCACCCAGCCTGCCACCCTGGCTCTGAGCTGGTCCTTGCTCTGCGGGAAGCCCCCAGTCCTGACAGGCACTGACCCTTCTATCCCTTGGGAATTTACTCGGTCGCAAGGAAGCTCAGGGGGAGAAAAAAAGACCCATCCTACCATGTCCAGCAGCTGAGCCTGCCAAGAAGGCCACAGACGACTGCTTCCCAATGACTCAATAATCTTCACAGCCCCTTTGGAGTGGGACTGCCCTTTCCACACGGGAGGTGAGGGTGGCTGTGCCCCATGGTGCTCCAGAGCCATCCATGCTGGGAAAACAGGGCAGGGTGCCGGGAAAGCATGGAGCAGCCGGAGTCCGATGGATGGCTGTACACTTTGGGCGAGTTCTGCAGTACCTGTATGTTTTACATTTACATAAGAGCACTGTGACATTGGAAATATTTTCCTTTTATTACAATATATCAAAAATATGCAGCTTTAGTAAACAAGGTCATATTACACTTTCTAATGCACTGTACAATGCTACATTACACTTATATTCGGTATGGAGAGGGAGCCCAGGCTCCCACTGGCAGGTTTGTGGGGTGAAAGGGCATCCACCGGCATCCTGGAGCTTGCCCAGATCCGTGCTGGAGAGCAGAGCTGCTGCCCTCTGCCGTGGGCTCGCCTGGTGCCCGTGGCAGCAGCATCACCAGCGTCTGCCCCAGGCCTTCTCCTCCGGTCCCAGAGTCCTTCACAGTCCTGTCCTCGCTGCCCTGGAGCCTAATCAATCTTCTCCACCTTCCCGATGATCTTCTCCTCGAAGATGGGCAGGATGGTGTCATCCTCCCGCACCTCCTCGAAGACCACACCACAGTCGAACTCGTCACTCACTTTCTTAAAGTAATACCTGAACAAACAGAAATGTGGAGGAGGGTAGAATGAAAAAAAGCAGGTGAATGGTCATAGGGCACCATGTCCCCCAAACCTGGGTACAGCCCTTCCTGTGGCTCTGAGCTTGTGGTGCACAGCAAGCTGTTCCTCCAGACATGGAGGGAACTGAGACCACACTTCTGCCCCTGCCCTCAACAGTGAACAAAAAAAGTGGTCAGGATCCATGTTAGTGTGGTCAGGAGCTCCAGCCCTGAATCCAAGCCCATTCACAGCTCTCCCAAAAGCAGTAGCTGAAGCACCTGTGTTGGTGGAGCTTTCTAGGCAGGCTTTCCCATGGCAGTTCCTACTTGAAAGCAGGAACTTGGAGAGCTACATGCTCCACATGTGGCTGCTTTGGGGCTCTGGCAGGACCCAGCCTCCCTGTCCTCACTAAAGGGAACTTTGAGAGCAGCCAAGACAGCTCTGATTTCAGAGGGTCCCCACAGCATCACTGAACACTGCCTGATGCTGCTCCACACCAGCCCATAGCCCATGAGGGCAGCTCAGCAGCTTCTGTTGGAGGTGCAAACCATGATGCAGGACATTTCTGCTACAAAACCCGAAGTCCCTCACCCCTGCTAACCTGCCTCTTCACCAGCCAAGGCACCCTGGCTTTGCTGCCACATCCCCACCCCTGAGGGAATCTTCCTGACCTACCTCCCCCAACCTTCCCCTCTGTAGGGACAATGCCGCTGTGTCCTGGCAGTGGCAGGGGTCACTGACAGCTGCTGGCACCTTCCCACAGGCATGGAGCAGCCCTTACCTGTAGTTCCCTTTCTTGGTCAGCAGCTCCTTGAACTGTCCCAGCGTCACCACGCGGCCCTTGACGAGGGTGCGGTAGGGGATGGGCTCCCCGCAGAAGTAATAAGCCACCACGATGTTCTCGCAGGGCTGGGATGCTCCACTGCCTGGCCTCTTCTGGGGCTTCAACCTGCTGTGCAGAGACACAAGTGCTCAGTGCCAGCCCATGGGGCTCAGCAGCATCGTGCTGGGTCACCCGGCTGGGTTTGGGGCTCCTGGCTGAGAGCAGCGCGTCAGCAAAGGCACAGGAAATGCAGTGTGGTCCCCAAGCATCCCCTGCTCTCACTGCCAGCTCTCCTGGCACGCAGCCACACACTGAGGCTGGTCAAGGACCACTTGGAAAGGCTGGATGAGGCCAGGACACAGCCACAAGGAGGGTGCAGGTTCTAACTCAGTCCCTGTGCTGTCCCCAGGCTTTGAAAGGGCACAGCCCTCCTCACAGCACAGCTTGGGGAGTCACTGGCAGAGCCCCCCCGACCAAGGCAGCAGACCCAGGTCACCATATTCTCTACCATCACCATCTCCCCACACTCCTGGTACACACCAGAACACAGGGCTGGAGCATCATCCTGCAGGGCATGATCATGCAGACACTGCTCAGTCTGCTTGGGATTATTGCCACCATGGCCAGAAGAGCCCAGCATGGCTTTCCACTGGCCCACATCTACAGGCAGGATGCTCCTGCACCCCACAGCTCCCCTGGGCACCTCTCCCAGCGTACGTGGAGGTCTGAGGGGATGGAGCTCCCAGCATGGCATGTCCTGGAGGCTCTGCTCCCTGCTCTGTCCATGCAGGGTGACAAGGCAGCTGCCATCCCCAAAACCTCAGTGACCTGACACCTCCTGTGTTTTCCCAGCTCTCAGAATGTTGGTGTGGTCTTTGGTTCCAGCCCACACACCGGGGTTCAGCTATGTGGTGCCATCACTAGACCGAAACTGTCAGCCCAGCCCTCACCCCATTTGCAGAGACAGACAAAAGCAACAATAATACAACTCAGGGTACTTTGCCCTTCTGCAGAGCCTTTCATCTGGGGTGCTGAAAACGCTGCACAAACATTGGAGCAGCCTACACAAATTGGTACCTTGGCATGCGTGGTCTGAGCCAGAGGCAGCCTTCCCTTTCAAAGTCACATAAAACACATTTGGCAGCTTTGAAAAAAATTATTTTAAAAGCACGCTGGTTAAAAAAAGGTGATTTTGTATCTACATGGCTGGAAAGTTGCTGTAAAAACCCCAGAATCTGCCAAGCACATGAGGTAATCGCAGTTTTGGAAATGACTCTGACCTTAACCTTTAAACAGTGGCTGGCGGGCAGAGCACCTTTTCATGCCGTGCCCACACAAACATTGGCACTGCAAACCAACACCAGACACAGCCTTTCCACCTCTTCCTACAGGCATGAGAGGTCTAAAGTTTAACTGAACAATCTTCCAGGTGCCTGCTCTGCCTGGGAGACCTTTGGAGAAGATGCAGCATTCTGAGAGGCAAGGGTCTGCTCCTGGTGCCAGCAGAGCCTCTCCCATCCCTGTATCAAAGTACAGGATGCCCTTTAGCTAGAAAAACATTAAGGAATTGAGTCATCCTTGGAAAAAAAAATATGAGGCATTTAAAGGAAAAATGGGTCATAAATTCAGGCAAATTCTGTGAACTCTGTGAGCCAGAAGTTAATTGAAGGGGTTTGGAAAACCTCAAAGTCCCTGAGCTTCTCTTAATCCTGCTAGAGACAAGTCATGACTAAGAGAGGGCTGCTGTGTGCCTGGGGACCTGGGGACACAGCAATGAGCCTGGCACAGGAGCAGAGCTGGTTCCTCAGGGCTGCTGTTCTCCTTTGCCTGGGGAGCTGGAGAGGACAGGACATCCCTGAGCTCTGCCGTGGCAGAAGGAAAAGAGGGACTGTGCCAGTGGCTAGGAGTGTCCTTCCTCCTGCTGTGCACTTCACACCCGAAGGGCCACTCCAGAACATGCTCAGCCTGGCTCCAGTGAGATGTGCCCTGAAAACGATGCCTGAAATGATGCCCAAAATTGATCTTGCTAGGCACAGAGAGGAGACTGACTGGCTTTTAGTTCCCTAGGCCCTCCTTTTTGAAAATGGGGCCTTATGCTTTCCCTTTCCCAGTCAGTGGGAACTTGTCTGGACTGCCACGACTTCTTAAATATGATGGATAGTGGCAGAGACACTTCATCCACCAGTGCCCTCACTCCCTATGGATGGATTTCATCAGGTCCCATGGACTTGTGCACCTTCAGGTTCTTTAGATGATTTCAAACCTGATCTTCTCCTGTGAGTGGTTCTTTTTTCTCCCAGTCCCTGCCTTTGCCTTCTCTGACTTGGGTGCTGTGGTTGGAGCACTCACTGGTGAAGACCAAAGCAAAAAAGCCATTGAGTACCTCAGCATTCTGCATGCCCCAGGTAACCAGCTCTCCCATTTCATCCTAGACAGGGCCTGCATTTTTCCCAGTCTTCCTTTTATCACCAGTGTACCATGAGAAGCTTTTCCTGATGCTTTAATTCTGTCAGCAGAACTCACACACACCCCAAACCGCAGCCACAGACCTCGAGCAGGCTAAAGCAGAGCTGATGAATATGGAATCACTGAAAATGTAATTCTCCAAGAGCTCCTCTCGGGAGAATGAAACAACACAACTGTCTCCACTTTCGTCATTGCCAACAGATCTCTTGAGACCTCGGATTGCACATAAAGGCCACCAGACCGACTCTGAGCCCTGCCTCATTAAATCTTCCACCTGCACCCATCTCCCGGGTGTCAGTGTGACCCAGAAACACTGCCAGGTACCACACCCTGCACCTTCTGGGATCACCTCCCATTGCTGTGTTTGTCACAAGCACAAAACATTATCCAGCAGGGAAACAGAAGCACTCATCCCACTCACTGCATCTGCATCCCAGTCCTGACTCCTCAGCTGTGCATCCCACCAGTGCTGTGACAGGGACCCCAAGTCTGGCTTGCAGCACCAATCCAACCTTGCTGTGATGCAAAGGTGTCCAGCTTGCTCCAACTCAGCTCTGGGGCTGGAGAGCTTTGGAAAGCCCAAAATGAACCCAGCAGATGCTACCTCAGGGGGTGTCCCAGCCACCAGCTCTGCTGCTCTTCCAAGCCTAGCCCAACACAATTAATTCCAAACTGAGATCATCCAAGATGTTCTCCCTGCTTGCAAAAAATCCTTTCTCTGAGGAGCTGGTATTAATTACTTCAATCCAGCTGTGAACTGTGACACTGAGCTACAGGAAACAGCTCAAAACCTGTCTGTACATGGAAAAACCTGGTGGTCACTGGGACATCAGTGCTGGGCCCTGGTGTGCTGCTGGACCTACAGGTCATCAGTACCAGATGGTCAATCCTGCATTGCTTGCCAGCAGCAGCCAGGTCAGAGATCAGGGTCATTCCAAATGCTGTGGAATAGGGAGAGAAATGCTTTTTCTGGAAGAATATTTACAATTCTCAGTGCAGCCATTGCAGGTGCCTCTTTGATTTCCAGAGGAGCTGGGGTGGAAGGCAGTGAGCTGTTTGGTGGGGAAGGCCTGTGCCAGAGAGGAGTGGCTGGAGAGCCAGATAACCATGCTGGCAAGGCCAGTCTGGCTGCACAGGGCTGGCACAGTGTGCTCTCCACCCACAGCCAGCTCAACTGGAGCCTCAAGGACACCTCCGGGCTCACCTCCACCTCTCCATGCTTCCTCAAGGCTGTTGACAAACCTGGGACACTGGCTCAAATTTCCCAGAGCTCTTCAAAGGTCCTGACTGAAATAAATGTTGTTTTCATGTGAGCTCCTTTCTCAGTTTCAACTTTTTTTCTCATTGAGCTGTGGGACCTATTTCCAGGTGGGCTGCTGGGCTAACCAGAGCAGGAGTTCTCTAAAAAGCTGCCTACTCAGATGGGCTTCAGCTGGAGCCCCCAATCCTGTCAAAATCCAGCAGAGAGATTTCAACATCCAGGAATCTTTGGCTCCTTGGGACTATTGCATCCATTTTTGCCTGCTACTGGACACTGACACATCTGCTTTTCATGAGCAGCTCCCCACTGGTTTTCCAGGCATGGGGCAGGGCTGGGGGATCCCAACACCACTGGGAGAAGAGCCAGACCTGATGGAGAGGCAGTGCAAGCAGAGCAGCCCAGCACTGGGACTGCTCAGCCCATCCTGCTGCTGGTCTTCCTGGCATTTACCACATACCATGGGCTTCCTCCATAAGCCACTCTTAAAATACAGGCCAAATTATTGTCAGAGTATTAACTGCACAGCCCGGGCTGCTGTTTCCAAAGTGTGTACAGGCATTCCTGGGGAAGGTGCATGAATTTAGTGCAACTATAAATGACTCTACTAATAAACCCTATCCAATTACACACGCTGAAAGGTAGATCACATAAACTTGGCTTAACCTGGCTTGGGAGAGCCCTCTAATTACCTGGCTTTCAATCAATGCTCTGACATGAATACACAGAAGTCTGCTACGTGGTCACTGCAAGCAAAAATAACTGGAGCCTGTCAATTAAGAGCTTCTTTTTTAAATTACATTTGTGTTTCTGAGAGTCAGACCGCAAAGTTTCAAGTTTTCAGAGGACAGCTGTAGAGCTGTGAAAGGTTTTTAATGGACATAGTGCTTTTAGCAGTTAACAGTAATTATCTAGCACTTGCAAAATGCTTTTCACCAGAGAGCTCCATGTGCCTTGCAAATAATGTTCCCTGAAAGATAACACCAAGCAGGAAAATGAGCTCTGCAACAGCCATTAAGCTGAGTCACAAAAAGATGCAGGGACTTGGATATGGCCGTGCAGAGTCAGAGCTGCTGCAGGAGGGCTCCAGCACAGAGCATCCAGAGGCCACCAGCGGCCTTTGCCGGAAGCTTGTGTGAGATGGAGATAAAAGCAAAGACAGATTTGTCTTCTGCACTTAATTCTGCTGCATCCTGATGAATTCTGCTCTTGCACCAAGCTCTGAAGTTGTTGTGTGAGCGTGAATGAGCAGAGAACCAGCAAGTACCGGGGAGAGAGCTCTCCCAGCCATGCCCCTTACAGACATGCTCCCCCTGCCCAGCCCCTTCCCACCCTGCCAGGAGCATTTCCAGCCTCTCCATCCACAGATCACAAGCCCAGGGCCTCAAGGTGGGTTTTGGCATTCACACCACCATATTAGAGGATATGAGGCAGTTTCTCTGACCTCTCTGCATGCTGGACACCAGAGCAGAGGACATGGACATCCTTCAGAGCAGTCTCTCCCATCCCTCCCACACACAAATCAGACCACATCATCATACCTTTGCTTAAGGGGGAGTTTTCCAGCCCTTTTTTCCTCTTCTTCCAATCTCCTGCGAGCTTCTTCCAGCTGGGTGAGAGGGTTGGGGGCTGGGTTGGGCGGCATGGTAGGATCTTGGATGAAGGGGTGAGAAGGCTGGACGACGTTGCGGAGCTGGGCGCTGACCCAGGGGTGCACCGTAACAGGTCGCTCGATGGACAGGGGCCGGACCATGTCGTGGGGCAGCTGCTTCTTAGCACCTGAAGAGCTGCACACAAACACAAAGGTTTTACATGCACCACTGAGATGCTCTGCACGGGCACACAGTCATTCCCAGATGGACCTATTGCTGGACACAGGCACCATTAGCAAGCTCCTCACAGCGTGGCTTCTGAGGGAGAAGGGCGCAACACCAAAATCTAGAGATTTTGAGCAAGTCTTGAGACGTCAGGCTGAGCTGCCCAACCCTGAAACAAACCCTCCACAGATCAGTGTGAGGGCTCCCATCAATCCAACACATAAAAATAAACTCAGGAAAAGGCAGCTCCATCTTTTGTGACATTCTCCCAGGGGATGCCCTCCCTTGCCTACCACGAGTTATCCCTCAGATACAACATCCCCACAAGTAATCCTTGGTCTCCTAAGGGTCTAAACCCTTGTGGGGTGGATTCTTGTCTTCCCAAGATGTCCAGGAAGAAGGCAGCCTGCTGACACACCTCCCTTGTACAGGGGTTGCAATACAAATATGGTTATCCCTCGCTCTGCCAGCCCTTACCCATGGTTTGTTTTCTTATGCCTGCTGATCTCCTTCTCTCCTTCTATGATCCACTGAAGGATCTTCTGGTTTTTCTCCACGTCTTCAGGAGATCCTGGCATCTCATAGTTGGCACCATCACTTTTCCCTGAATCAGTCTTCTTAACATTCCTTTTTGAGAGCAGACTTGCTTTCCCACTGCAAGAACAAAGCTTGGGATATTAGTGCTTTGCTTATGCCAAACCACCAGAGGGGCAGAGGATGGACACAGCTATCTCCACACATGGACACATCTATCTCCAGACATTTTTCACAGCTCCCTGCTCGACCAAAGCTCAAACCAACTGTGCCACAGTTCACGCTAAGAGCAAGACTGCCTAGAGCTGAGCAAAGCAGCCTCTCTGCCAAACCACCTGCAAGGAAAGGGAGCTTCTCCTCTGGTCAATGAGCTTTAGCAATGTGGCAAGATCTCCTGGCATGAGAGGGGTTGTGTTAAAGCCTCAACTGTTTGCTCAGGGCAGGAGGTTATCCACTGTCTCCACTGCTTGAAACCTGGGTCCTTCCTATCACTCCTGGATTCACTGATACTCCAAACTCTGACTTGTCATGCCCAGAGTTTGCTTCTTACCCTGATTTGAAGTGAGACTTCATGTCATGGTGGAAGTATTACATCCTAGCAGGATGGGCTGCCTCCCCTGGGGAAGCCCAGTCATCCCACCATAGACAGAGGGATGCCAGGCAGTAGCCAACACTCTGGCTACACCTGCGGTTGCAGCAAAGGCTCCTGCAGGAACCCCATGGCACACAGGGCCACATGCCCAGGCAAGCAGCTGCAGGCTCAGGAGGCCATGCAGAATTCCCCCATGCTGGCCTGTAACTACATGAGACCCCACTGTCCTAACCACCCACCTGCTTTACTCTACAGGACGTCGCTCCTTCTGCACATTCACTAACATACACAGGAAAAACAACCTGAACACCACAGAGGAGACACAGTCACTTGGATAGCTTTGCTGATTTTTTTGGAAAAAGCCTGGAGAGGCATTGCTGAAGATCTACAAAGGCAGGGCAAGCTGACAACTTCTCTGCTTCTCCCAACATGAGGACTACCAGGTATCAAATAAAACTGCAGCAGCAGGTTCACTGCAAACAAAAAAAAAGCCTTTTTCTGCAGGTTGTCATTGACCCACAGACACATCATGGGTGGGCTGGTGGAACAGCAGACCAGCTGGGTTCCACAAGGAGTCAGAGAAGCCACCACAAGAGACTGCTGGCTGGCAAACAGAGCCATTTAGATGCAAACCCTTGTCTTGGGAAGCTTCTGATCCAGGGACTGCCAGGAACTGGGAGTTTGTGCCAGAGGAAGGACAGCTCTGAGTGTGTCCTCTTAAAATCTCATTAAATATATGATGTAGCTGCTGCTAGAAGGAAGTGTTGTGTGTAGATGGGATTTGGGTAGGGAGAGAGAGAACATCCCCTTGGGACAGGCTGCCACAGCAGCACTGCAGTGTCCATTGCTTTGTCAGGAAGAGAAAGGAGCCCTTCTGGTGAATGGGTTCAGCCTTGCAACAAATGAGGGGGTTTTTGTCCTCTCATAAGCACCTTAAGAGATCTACTTCTATTACCCAGACCTCAAGACACAGCCCCAACATTCAGCTCCTGCTGCATGGAGAAGCAGATCACCATCTGCAATTTCTAAGCATCTCCACTGCTTTAAGGAGCAGAAAACCTACTTTATAACCAAGGTCAATAAACATCCTGCTCAGAGGGTGTCTTTCAGCACCAGATCACAGAGACAAAAAGGAGTCTATAAGGGTTATTGGGGCATATCTGAAGGGGAAGAAGTCTCAAACCATGTCCCAGCACAAGCTCTCACAAGAAAAGGTTCAACCACTGTTTCCCTGACAGGCCTGTTTATGGAAGAGCTTCCCAGAGAAGCCATGGCTTTGGGAATCCCGTTGGGTGTTCCTTGACTCACCTGTAGCCTAAAGAGTCCATGGGGACAGGGGCCATGCCCAAGTTTTCACTGTAGTTTCGTGACTTTGTTGCATAGTTATGTGAATCTACATTCCAAGCAAAGCTGTTCTGCACTCGCTGCGTGGCCTCGGCCTCGATCTGCTCTTTTGGTTTCATCATGCTGTGGTGATGGATGTGGTGGTAGATATGTTTATGGTGGTATAAGTTAGCTGCATCCAGTTTCATTCCTGATTTTGTTCCGTGCTTGCCATGCCCTGGAGGAATTGTTCCTAGTGTCCCTGACAGCTTTCCTAAGTGGCCGCTTTCTGGGGACCGTGGCTTCGGAGAGTGACGGCCAGGTCCTGGAGATTGGCAGCCTGGAGTTTTCATCACACGCTGCACGTGTTCATCCAGGATGCTTTCGGGGTTTTCTTCATGGGCATCTCTCATCTGCATCCCAGCACAGCCCATCTCAGCATAACGAGGAGCAAAGTGATGGAAGGCTTGGGCGGAAGGCATCTTGTGGCTCATGACCGAGGGACCAGAAGAGATATCTGCATCCTCACCTTCTTCTTCCTGCAAGAAACACAGGGACAATCAGAGAATGACACCAGAGTGGTGGAAGAGGTCCCTAATCCTACCTTCTGCTCGCAGCAGGACTGCTGGGGTCTGCCCTGGTTTAGTCCAGCCAGATCCTGAAAACCTTTAAGATGATGGAGATGCACCACCCCTCTGGAGACCTATCCCAGACTGACAGGAAATTCCTAATGCTCAAGGCAAGCCTGTGCAGACTGGGTGCCACCAAGCAGAGCAGCTCAGCTCTCTGTACCTGCTTTTGGAGCCATTAGCAATGTTCTCCATGCACCACCCAAGCAGCTCTGACAGGCAGCCCACACATCACAACCAGGTTTACAAACACAGCTGACAAGCCTAACAACTCAACTGGAGCAGGCAGAGCCTTACTCCAAGTCCCTTGAAGGTGGTTCTGTAACAGCCAGCAGCAGAAACACAACTTACCACAGTGTACCTTTCGGCTTCCTATGTGCCTTTGGTAAGGCACTGCTTCAAAGCCCATCAGATAAAGCCCAGAGCTACAGGATATGCAGCAAATCGGTTCTGAGTCAGGTGAGACCAGGGGGGTTTTCTCACCCAAATGACTATTTCACAAGCCAAAGCCAAGAGAAGGCTTGTAACAGGAGACGGCAAGTGAAGGTCGACAGCTGCATGAATGGTTTTGGAAATCAAACATTGATTTCTCCCGGGCATGCTAAGGCTGGAGTGAAACACTTCGTGCAGATAAAGAAACAGGTTGGAACTAACTGCTTGTTCTTGCAGCTCACACTGGTCTAGGACATGCTGTTAGTGACTCTTAAGTCCTTGCCAGGAAGAATTAAACTCCTCCATGCTGACAGCCACAGTTTTGGTGCTGACGAACTACTTTATGCTCCAACATAAACTCAGATATTTATGAAGTTTCTTTATTGGAAGTCAGGATTCCTATTTGTTTTAATTACATAAGCAGGACACCAGTGAGTCCTTTAATCCTTCTCTCTTTTTCTCCTTTGGCACAGCAAAGAAATCAGTTGCTGCACAGGGTATCTCTGCCCTGCCAGATAAATGCATCTGCTGGAAAACAATGACTCCCATCAGCTTTGCCTGTCAGATGCCATCATCCATCACTTGCTAACCAGCTTCAAAGTTTCAGCTGCCAACCACACAGCAAGAAAGCAAATAACAGACTTCCTCCCAGTGTCACACCTGGGGGTGGCAGGCCTGAAGCAGGGACAATGCCAGGCTTTCAAAGTGCCGAAGGCGTGGGCGCTGAGAGCCTGGGGGTGTGACATGATGCTGGTGTCTGGAGGGGACACAGCACTTTCTAACAGATCACTATGAAGAGCTTCAGAGGCACCTTTCATCTACAGCCATGCACCACAGCCTGTCAGCCACCAGCCCTGGGCACCGAGCTCAGGGATGAGGAATGGTGAGGGATGTGCTGACTACATTCCTGCCACTGATGAGAGCATTTATTAGCAGTTTGTGATACCCAATGATACCCTCAGCACTTGGGAGGCTCTTGGGGCTGGTACCTCTCAGGTTTAAACACCAGCTGATGTGCAGGGCAGGATCTGACCCTGGTACAGATCCCTGAGGAATGGAAGCATGTCCTTTCTGCTCAGCCCAGGGCTCAGGCAGTGCTGGCACATCTGAGCAGGGTGGCATGAGAGTGACAACCCAGGGAGATCCAACCAAATGGGTGCCTGGGATTTGGGAAATCCTCTGGCTGCCCAGAATTCCAATTGGCAGGAAATGTGAACTTTTGTTTCAAGACTGAGATCAGGATGGGCTAAGGGGAGGAAAGGATCTCTCAGCTCATCTGTGTCACTGAACAGATGTGGACCCCAAGCAGGACCACAGGCAGGAGCAAGTGCTGGGGGACCTGCCTTACCACCCCTCAGCACTGGCCTGAGCCTCACATCAGGTAGGAACACCAAACAGTGAGACAACAGCAGTGAATGAAGGAATTGGGGTGCCTATCCCAAGCTGTTGTCTCTCCTCGAGATGGGCAAGGGTTTGAGTCAAGGTTGCAGGAGCCAATTCTGCTGAATCTTTTCACTGTGCTCAGTCTGCAATGAAAAAAACCACATACCTGGTGTGGGTTCTGGAGCCATGTTTTGGCACCTCGCTGTGGTGAGCTGAGAAAAGCCTGGCAATGAGCTGGGCAAAGCTTGCTGGAGATCTGGGCAAGGCCTGGAAATGAGCCTGGCAGAGATCTGGGCCTACCTTGACAGTGAGCTGGGCAAGACCTGGCACTGGGCAAAGCTTGGCAGTGAGCTGGGCAAGGCCTGGCAAGGAGCTGGGAAAAGTCTGGCAGGGAGCTGAGCACAGCTGGGCAGTGATGTTGGCACAGCCTGGCAGTGATCTGGGCGGGCAGTTGCCATTCTGGCAAGCAGGGAGTCCCAGTGCTATTACCACTAGATGGTGCTTTGTTGACACAATATTGTCAGAAAGCTCTTCCACCAGCTCCCACAGGCAGCAGCAGCCAGAGATACAGCTCAACTTTGCTGACTGTCTGCTGAGCTATTTTTACTCTCCAGCGAGGCTGGGGGTGCCCTTCCCTTTGAATTAGGAGCTGAGAGGTGCACTGATGAACCACGGGCAGGAGATATCTTGCTGCAAACCTCCTCCTCTGCCTTCTGCCAGTCCCACCCATCAGGCTGCTGCTGGTTGGGAAGAGAAAACAGCTCTGCTAAGCACGAGTGCCTCTTCGATCATCATGCAAATGATTTCCCTCTCTAGTCAGGCAGTGTTTTATATTCAAATAGTGAGAATCTCAGCGGTGGCTCTGCTTCTCCCTGGCTTATTTTCCATTTGCTCAGTTCAGACAGAGTGATCTGTATGATCCAATACTGATCTCTGTGATGAGATACTGTGGATTCCATGCGTGGACACGAGGCTGAAGTGTCTCAAAAACTAATATGGGAACATGCACATCCTCTAATCCTCTGCCACGTTTCTCAGAATAATTAATGAATTCAGCATTTGCTTTTTTGTAAAGCAGAAACCTGACAGTCTTTTCAGTAAAAGGCATTTAGCTTCAAATCAGAAGCCTCCTCCCGATGTTACTGCATGATGTGGCTTTGAAAGGAAACCTGCAGGCTGCTCGATATGGGGGAGGAAAATTCTTTTCCCCTAGCTTTTGCAAAATATTTCCAGCTTCTCTGCTAGGCTGATAACTGCCCAGTGTGACTAAGGCTCCTGGTTTTCCCTGTGCTGCTGTGCAGTGAGCCATGCAGACCTAGGAAGAGGTTACCCTGCAGTCCTGGTGTTCAGGTCACAGAAAAAAGCCCTGTGATCTATCAGGATTCCAGCTCTCCTTCTTGCTGATACCAGCAGCTCCTGCACCTTAAGTGCTGACCTAAAAAAGCTACAATTGCTTACTCTGAGTTTTTCCTGAATGGTTAATGCCAGATGCCAGCCAGTCAATGAAATACATTCTGGAGACAGCAAAGAGGTTTAATATATAGCATTAGTGGGAGTCCTGGGCTTAAAAATAGATTAAGTCACACAAAAATATGTTTAAACAGACTTAAATATATTCTCTGGCACATAGGTATTTGCTGATTTTATGGTATTGCTACTGGCAGCTTCTTCAAGGAGGCAGAGGGCTGGGATAATGTAATTTGGTACACATGGGGGCTGCAATGGAGCCATGGGAGGAGGAGGAGGAGGAGGAGGAGAAGGAGGAAGAAGAGTGTTCTAGGACTGTGTTAGCTGAAAATGCTGCTGGTTACACTGCTTTTGTCTAGAAAGCAACAGTCACCAGACAGGACAACAGTGCAATTCCAGAAGAACAGGAATCTGATCCTAAAATAGCACCTTGATGGCTTTTTCTGGCTGGATGCAGAGGTGTAGGGAGTTTGCTGAAAAACACCTGGAGCTGGAGGGGACTTTACAGATCCTTCTGCCTTCCTCAGTTCCCTGCATTTGAAATGCAGATGTGATTTAAAGCCAACACTGCAACCTACAGCTCTTTTCTGTTTAAAGAGCTACTAGGTGAGCATTTTAAAATGCTCCAATGGGGCTGAAGGTTCTTTCCTGGAGCCCCAGAGGCTCAACTTCCCTGAAAGCACAGAGCCAGCTGAGCCAGGCATCAACACTTCTGCTTTAAGGGAGGGCTGCAAGGTACAGAGCCCAGATCCTCTTTCTCAGGGCCATGGCAGCTAGTAACTGCCCAAAAGGAGACCCAAAATTCTGGCACACAGGGCTGTAGTCACACGGAACTAGTGATGTTCAGTAACACCATGGGGTCCTCTGGAATCTCTCCTGTATCCCCAGCACAAGATGTGCAGGTACCCACGAGATGCAGTGCCTCAGAAGAAAAGCTATGGTGTGAATACTGTTGAACAGGGGTCTCACACAGGTCATACCAGATGACCAGGACCTCAGTCTCTCCCTCTTGGAGCTTGTTGTGGAGCTAAAGGCCTTGTATACTTCCCATGGTTCATCTAACAAATTCTGAGGCTCTGAGGGGCCCCAGCAGTACCAGGGCTCACAGCACCCAATGCCACTGGCTGGGTATCCCAGTGGAGTCACTGTGTTTCTCTGCCCATGAGAGGGTTTTTCAATGCCACACCTGACCACTTCCAAAATTCCTAGGGATGTGCTAGGCACTGATGAGCAGAACCCTTTTGGTTGTGGCAGAAATGGCCTGATAGCAGACACAAACACCCCCAAGCACATCACCTGCCATCTGGTCACTATTTGTGGGGAAAATAGGGATCACACAAAACCTCCCATGGGAAGGTGAACCCCTCTTACACAGTGCCCAGGCATTGCTCACAAAGTCAGGAGAGCCAGGGTGCCAAAGAAGGTGATGGAGAGCATCCACGGCCCCTGAGTGATGGCAGAAGTGGGCAATGCTGTGCCATGGCTGTATCTTACACAGGGAGGGAGCACTGGAGCTCACAGAGCCCTGCATGGATGGAGGAACAGCATCATGGAAGCTCTGGGGGCTACAGGAGCCTCCAGGAGCCCTGTGCCAGTGATGAGCATGGCAGTGGAGCAGAGAACTGGCCACCCCAGTTGCTTCCACAGCAGCTGAAAGCTCCCTGTGGTACAGAGTATGCAGTCCCAAGCTGGCAGAGGAGGTAAGAAGGTCACTGACCGCTCGAACGCGTTTAAGGCGCTCCTCTAACTTCTCCTCTGCTTCACGTTCCTTCTGTACTTCCTCCAAACGGTTGATCAGCTCTGCAGCAAACTTCTCTGGTTCCACGTGGATATCCTTTGGCATTCGGTAGGTACGCTGCAGGGAGAACACAGCACGGCTTAGCAAAGGATGCATGAAAAATCCCACGTTTCTGTGGGAGCCTTTGATAACTGGAAATGCCGGTCGTGCCGGTGGGAGCTGGGGGAGGACAGGCTGGCAGGCACTCAGGTGCAGCCCAGGACCTGGGGGCTGGAAGCTGAGCCACCACCTCCCCGAGTTCCCCAGCTGGCACCAGCCCCACACACCACCCCATGGAAGGGAAAGGTTTTCTGGAGCTGCAATTCAAAAAGCTCTTTTGGCACCAAATTCCACTTAGGGATGGAAATGTCTGCTTTTCTCCCAATGGACACATGGTCAACAGGAATATCCTGGTCTCAAAGGGTGGCAAAAGAATGTGCAGACCTTTCAACCTCTCAAACCCCCTGTTTATAGCAGTTATGCTTTCCCTTTGATAGAAGGGAGGACTCTGGTGCACACTTACTCAGCTTATCCCAGAAGGATCAGTGTACGCCAGTGAATCCCTGCAAATCTAGCTCTCAGCCACAAAGGTCCCAATTCCCACAAAGCATCCTGTCTTGCTGGAGGATCCTACAGGATTGCATCTCAGCTCTTTAGAGCTGTGCAATGATTCCCTGCTTGCTTTATCAATACACCACCCTTACAACCACAGAGGTGCCATTTTTCTGCTTCCTCTGGGTGAATAAATGAATATTTATGGCAGTTCAAGGACATTCTTGATTCCTTCTGCTGAGTTACTTGGTCTCTAAATTCCTGAGTTTTGGGATAAAAAGTTTCTGTAGTGAAGTATGGAACTATCAGCTGCTGTATTTTCCCCCTCATTTTTATCCTTTCTGCATTATTTTTTTAAATAGTAGAAAAAGTAAAATGACACAGTAGAGATAAAAATTTAATTTGGAGGAAAAATAGCTGGAAAATTCAACAGCATAAAACTGCATTCAAATATTTCAATACCAACATGAGAGAAATATACACTCTATAGGACCAGAGATAAAATTAAATGTGAAGACTTGAGATAATTCATAGCAAAAGAACAAATGCAGCATCAGAAGCAGACATCGAGTTTGAAAACTTTAAAGGAGGATGAGAGACCACCCGAATTTATCCCAGGCCAGCCAGAAGATCAAAGCAGAACACTAAAATACTGCTTTGCCTCAAAACCTGACAGAAGTATGCAAATCGCATTGGCTTTTCTGTCTCTGCCAGCTGGAAGGCAGGGAAGAGAACCAGAGGCAGTAAGAACCCACTGATGGCACCGAGGAGCTGAAGACTCTTTCATGACACCCCAGATGGGTTGCAGAGGCCCCAGTTAAAGCAGTGCTTGTTTTGTTTGCCAAGAGGGATGGGTCTTCCTGAGCCTGGCAACAAATATCAATCTCAGTGACCCATCTGAGCTGGGAACGACCCAAACCAACTATTCCCTTCATCCTTGCAGCTACTGGAGAGGGCACAACATATGTGAGGTGATGTCACCACCCTGGGGTGACAATTTCTTTGGTGCCACCAGAACCTCCAGGCAAACCAACGGCCTGTGTCACAAAAAGCTATACTGCAGAAAAAGGTTTTCATCAACAAAAATAATGTTCAGTCTTGAAATATTGGCACGGGGGCCAAAGTAGCCTGTTTCATGTTAGTGCTGTCCAGAAATGGGCCCCAGACATGCTCCAGCACAGGGGATGATGTGGCAGAGCTGGTTCCTGCTCTGTTACTCCCTGAGGAGCATCTCAGGATGTCTCCCTGTTCCCCTGCATAGCCCAGGGGAGCACTTCTGGCTAAGGGATTCTGCTTCCTTCTGAAACCCCAACCCCGTGACCACCACCATCCTCCTCATGAGGCCGGGCCAGCGATTCCCAAGGAAGGAATTCTCTCCCTTGCCTGACAAGTCCCAACCTGCTGGGTGACGTGTTCCCTCCCTCCTGCCACCTCGGGATGCCAACTCTCCCTGCGGTTGTTTATAGACAGCAGCACCAAGCCCTGCTCCGTTAGACACTTAATGAGCCTAATGAGAGGCAGCTCAGAGCTCAGCACTTATGGTCTTGGGTCTCCCTGGTGGAGCCACCACAGAAAAGTACAACTGGGAAAGAATTACCCTTTGTTTTCCTAGCCTTTGATGCAAGGCAGTATCCCAAACCAAAGTCTCTCCCCAGCCTGCGGCAGCAGTGGGTGCAAGGGATGAAGTCTGCTAACCCGAGTGTCCAAGTCCTGTCACAATGAGGTGGTTCTCTGCAGGCTCAGCAATGCCTAAGGACTACAGCTCTGTCTCTGCTGAGGATCTGAAGATATTTGGAATCACTGCTGTATCCAGGGAACTCAAAACAAGATGATTCTGGGTCTTTTACAGCTAATACCTCAGCATTGTTATCCACAGTCTCTCAAAGTCTGGAAGTCACTGAAGCTCAACTACAGAAATTACAATAATTGAACCCAAGAATCTTTAGGATGAACTTGAATTCCTCTCTCTTTGAAAAACTGCTGCACCTGCAAAACCCATTGCCCTGTCCTTGGAGCTTCCCACTCAGCCCAACAGCTTGCAGAGGGCATCAGCAGCCTGTTTGAGGGTGCAAGATGCAGCCCCCTCTGCAAGGGTCTCCCTGAGCGTCTGAGATCAGTGCAACTGAAATAAACCTCACTTCACCCCATGGATACCAGTTGCACATGCCCTGTGCTGGCCTGGTGGGTACCTGTAAGGCTAACTCAGAGAGCTGGTGAGCAGGATGATGCTTTGAACATCACCATGGGTCTGACTTTATTCCTAGCTCATAGGATGAGCTACACAGACTTCGCCAAAACTAATAGTATTGCAGAATAATGAATGCAAATTCCCTGTACTGAAACAATACAGATAACTGCTGAGGGCTCTCTCTGTCTCCCTGGACAGCAAACATGGATTGCACTGACCGGGTTCAAAAGGCTTAAGACAACAAAGTGTTTGAAGCCTTTATCAAATGATGGGCCTCACTTCAGAAGGGAGACATGGGAGATATGCTCCATCAAAAACCATCCAGGCTGAGCCTGTGCCCAGAGCAGGATCCTTCAGGGCTTCAGGATTTTGAACCTGCCCCCAGCTTCCCATGGGCATACAGAGTCCTGCCAAGAGAGTTGTAAATAAGCTGCTTATTGCTCTGAAATCAGAAGGGCTCCAAATGCTTTTGTTCCAAGTAAAGGGTGCAGCACTCTCTGGAGCTGGCTGGTTTTTGAGGATCAAGCTCTTCAGTCTGGACCAGAACGAGATCTCTGGACATTCTACATCAACAATTCAGAAAGGAAGTGCTTCATTTTAAAGAACTGTTTATCTACAGCTGTCTTATCTAATGTTTTATTTAATGGCACTAATTAGATAGGTCTGTCCAGAACCAAACCATGCTGAGTTGGAGATGATGCAGAGGATAACAGATGGGAGGTTGAATGCCAGGTGGATTGGGAAAAAACAGAAATTGCTTGAACTGGTCTAGATGGAGCAATCTTCCCTTGTGACAGCTCTGAAGAAGGATTTTTTTGGGGTACCTATCACCAGACTGTGTCCTTGATATATGAAGTGTCTGAAGCTCTGGTACCTTTGTGAAGAAGCAGCCTGATAAGAACGTGTGAGACACACAAGCTCTCCAGCAGTTCCATTAGGCAACTGCTCTCACATTTTCCCCTTCTTTTCTTGGAGCTGATGGAATGGGAATTCCATAGATTTTGCTCCATGAAGCAGATGCACCTCTTGGGTTTTGATTGAATTCACCTTCCCTGAGAAACAGAGGTTTAAGGATTAAGTTGCACATCAGAACACAGCAGCATTTGAAATATGAAAAGGCTGAGAGGGAAGAATCTGACTGCAGTTTGCAGGCTCCCCTTGGGAAGCCTCAACAGCTCTGTGATGAAACAGGAAGTTTTTCAACATGATACTGGGTAGAGGTTCCCTAACCAGCTCCAGGGATCTGCGGTTTGGGCTGAACTGTTTCTGACAGATGTGACTGGGCCAAAGAATTCCGTGCTGGTAAATCTCCCTGTTCTGCAAGAGGTTTGATACCTCCATGATGCCTGAGGGGCTGTTGTTAGATCACAAGTCAGCCTTGGAAATGAAAGGAAGATGACAGGCTAAAGAAGCCAAGAGAAAAGAACTTCTGAACTTCCATGTTTCTTAGATTAATGCATTCCTCTGTGACATAAATTTTTAACGGATAAATGGTGTTTCCATACCAGAAACACTTGTGGCAGAGCTAAAGGATAGCTGGATTTCAGCATCCACTTTAGCAGCATTCAGGGATTAGCAGGGAGTCCCACTGCTGCAAGGCATTTGAGGAAAAGTGTAGAAAAAAGCTGATGGGAATTCCAAGCAGGTTCCCAACTCACAGGAATAGAAAGTTCGTTTAGCTGCAGTTATCCAGGCAGCACAACACCAGGCTCTTCCTGTGCATTCTTCACTGGTACAGCACAGCACAGTGGTCACTCACAACCTTCTGTTCCACTCAGGAACACCACAGAAGCCACCTTGCAGCATCCTTGATTGTGGGGCTGGACAGGAGAGCTCCTGCCCGATGATCCCGCTACAGCAAAAACATCACAAAATGGCTTCTTTATGCATTATGTTAAACAAACCAACCAAACACCAGGTTTAATGCTTGAGGTTGGATTTTTCTGAATTTGCTGTAAAAAAGCAGGATCTCCCATCCTCTCCTGGGAATGTATGAATGCCAGAGCCAGGTACAGCCCTGCATGCTCTGGGCTTTTTCCCTTCCTTTGGGAACTTGTTTGTTCTTTCCTTCCTTGGTGCTCCAAGACTCTGCTCAAATCCAACAGAGAGATGGAAAACCACATGAAAGCAACACTCACTCTCTGTGTAATGTGTTCCTGCCAGAGGCACAAAATAGAGGTCTCACTGCTTGCTGGAGTTCCTCACCCACTGCATTCCTGGGCAGAGCGCCACTTCACAGAACACAACTTTTCCAAACTTAGAGCACTGGTGAATGGCTAAGTGTGGAAGATGTGAGCTGCTAAGTGTGGAAGATGCAGATCAGAGCCATCCACACAACATGTCCAGCTGCAGAGCAGGATGTCCCACATAGCCAGCACACGCCGTCACTACTTGGAGGCAGCACGGCTGCTGGGACCAGCGGGCAGCCTCCTCTGAACATATAATCACTGCACTTTATAGCTTCTGGACCTAACTACAAGTGCTGCTATTAAAAGCAATATAAGTCCTTCCAGAATTTTGCATAATAGCCCCATAACTCATTTGTCAGGGAACGGGAAGGCCTGTAAAGGACTTCTGAAATGACTTTCGGAAGTAGGAGGTTCCCTATTATCAGTAGGAAAACATGCCGTGCATTCTGCAGGCACTATCAGCATGGACTCTGGCTGTGCTGGAGATAGGAGTCCATAAAGACCTTCACTCAAAGGTTGTGATTTCATCACTGCCACACGTTGGGAAGCAGCTAACCCCAGGTCCAGCCTGCTTTAGCCATGGGCTGCGGGATAGCCCAACCACCAGCTTCAGAAAGCAACGCTTGAAGAAACATTTGCATGGCTCCTTGCTAATTGGGGCTGTTTAATTCAAAGAGTGTGCTGTTAGAGGTGAATTTTAAAGAGTAACTTTATAACATTTCACACTGGTGTTGTCAAAACACATTGTCTAATTACCTTCTTCTTTCTTGGCGGATTGATAAGCGAGGGCAGAGCAGTGCCTCTCTGAAGTTGATGCCAATTCTGTGTCAGTAATTGGCTGGCAGGAGGTGCCAGAGTGTCTGAACTAAACTTTTATTCCCTGGAGAAAGACTAGAACTAACTCGACTTCTCAGTCCCCCACTCCCATATAAATATGTGTCAAGATGCCTTTTTCCCTGGGACTTAAAATTACAGTGCAGAACCTAATGGGAAGAGTGGATGTTTCACAAAAAAATCCTTGTGAAGCGTCTGTGTGTAGTTTAGGAGGAATATGTAATTCCAAAAGACTGTGTAGGTAAGTAGGATAATATAAAAATTTATAAGCAGCAGGTGGGCAATTTAAACCTTGTTTTTTACCCCCATTTTTAAAGCTGGTTTCCAAAAAGGTCGATAAAATTTAATGCTAAGTAAAACTAATTAGCCTGCAAGGAACTGCTGCTGGAATGACACTTATTCAGTTCAACAAAAGAAATGTTTGGCAGATGGAAGTTCGTTAAAGTAGACTCACTATACATATTTAATGCTCCATACTCTGAGTTTATAACCTGCAGTTCATCGAGGCATTGCCAATGCACACCATCAACAGAAAGCCACTATTATTTTTATCCAAAAGGTAAAGCCACTGACAAGCTTTGAAGTTGCAGAATATTCACTCAGTAGTTCCCACTGTTGGGGAACAGCAACAACAATAACAACAAAAAATAAAGGCCAAGCTTTCAAACTTCAACTCTAACAAAGCCATGCTTACAGTAAAAACGGCATCAAGTGAAATAAAAAGGCACCCAGCCAGCCTTTTCAACAGCAACCACACTGTGAAAGCAACTGTGTGAAAAGAGAGGTGACTGAGCAAGGATGGCTATGAGCGTCCGCAGCCAGGGCTTTTATTGTCAACCCAGTGATCAAAGCACAGGAGACCCTCTTAAATCTAAGGAAAATAATCTAATTTAAAAGGCAAAACAAAGAGTGGTGGTTTTGGTGTGGGTTTTTTTCTTTTAAATCAGATTAAAACAAGGGTGTATTTCTGCTGGTATTGTGCTGCTTTGAGCAGGCAGGATGGGAACAGCTGCGTCAAGTTTGAAGGCACTTCTGGAAAAAGCAGATGGAGGCTTTTTTTCTCCCTATTTGATTTGTGCTGGAGTCCAGCTGTCCAAAGGGGAAAGAAGCACCTTTATTCCCTACTAGATATTAAATGTCACCTGTAACTTCTCACAAAAAGAAAATAATAATAAGCAGAGCTGCAGATGGTGATGCAGAGCCCTGGCAGTCGTGTTCATCTTCCAAAAGCTGTTTGCTTACCTGGTACAACCAAGCAGATAGTGTCAGAAAAATGAAATACTTATGCCTGTACCTCTTTTTTTCCTCCTGCCTCGTGTTCCCAGGTAAGCTTTGCCGAGTCCTTGAGAACAGCTTACAGCTCCCTTGGCTCCCCAGTGCAGAAATACTGCTGGGGACTGTTGAATTTCTCCCCAGCTGACCTTGGCTGAGAGCTACATCAGCCTCCATGTCCAACAACCTCCTACACCTTCCACAAACACCTCCAGCTCACCCGAGGGCATGGAACTGCTTGCAGATAAATGCCAGCCAGTGCTTCCATTCTCATCCAGGAGAAACAGTCTGACTGAATGGTTATGAAAAAATCTGTGTTTTGGGCAGCTCTGGATGATGAGCTTGGCAAAAGGCTCCAAGCCCTTTCTTAGCACAATGTATGTCATCTTAAAGCACCCCCAAACAAATACAGCACCAAGGGGGATTAAACTCGAGCAGAAGCAGAGCAACTGTGTGCTAGAGATCTCACATATTTTGCATATTTACCCCTGGGAAGGAGATAGTGCTACTTACAGGAATGTGAGGTAGTGGCACGCGTCCATTTGCTTTGGCACTTTCTTGCATCTCTCTGCGATGCTGCTTTCGGAGTCTGTACGGTGGGATCCCATCTCTGCCAGAATAAAACAACAACATGCCCTGCTTTAGTGCCTTTCTCTGACACGTTGTGTTCATTTAAGCCTTGCTGACACAGAGTCACAGGGAAGAAACCCCTTTATGTTTGAGGAAGGCTTGGCATGCCCAGAGCAAAAGGGTTCCGTGAGGTGTATGATGCTCACCCAGGTCCCTGAACCAAAAAAGCTCTGGCACAGGGGGCCAGGAGGACTTACACATCATCCACTGGGAGCAGAGCAAGGCAGGGCTCCTGAAACCGCTCCCAAAGGCAGAGGGAAGGGAGAAGGACTTGGACTGTATCCTGGTACCTTTTATAGTTGGTTGCTTTCTATAAAGAGCCTGTAATGTACACATTAAACCATTGGGCAGGCTAAGAGAGGGGGGAGAAGGAGGAGAGGGAACTCAGTGAGCATCTACTCCAAGGGGAACTCGGTCAGGGAACAAAGTATATATTTTTAAGAGAGTGTGACAGCTTCTCAAATGGCTTATCAAAGCAAGGGGGTATAGGCTCCACTGCTCCCAAGGCAATCTCTAGCTCAGTCTGAAATTATGGGCTTGATACTGGAGTTACTATAGGAAAGAACCAACCCCGTACCCAGAGGAGGCTGGAAAAGGTTAGGAAGGGATGTCATGGGCAGTGACATCCAAGTGAACCAGCTCCGCTTGGCTTTGTGCCTGTGCTGAAAGAAGTGGTGACAGAGGTCTCTGCAGAGGAAAGGGGCCATGATCCCTGGTCCTGCCAGACTGGGAACCAGGCCTGTGGCTCTGCCATGAGCCTGGGTGCACAGGGGTCAGTGGGTCAGAGGCACCATGCTTTGCAAAGCACCCCAAATGGCATCACTGGCTAAGTGTGACTTCAGGCAAAGGAAGGAAATGCATTTTTGCTCTCACCATTGCCACTACCCTGCTCACAGCCAGGGACTAGGCGAAGGTGAGTGAGTGGAGCCCAGTTATGAAAGGACACAGACCCACTTCCTGGTGACCTTGTGTTATTTGGGGGAAATCAGTGAATGCAAAAACAAATGCCAGCCCGAAGGTTGGCAATTTGGAGCTTCTTCATTTTACGCATTACCCTGATTCAGCAGAGGTAACTGCTTGGGAGGGTCATGCAATGCCACAGAGGTGGGTGGAAATGAATGGAGGGATTTGGTTTGTCCCAACTACCACGTAACTTCCAGGCACATCTCCTGCCAACCCCACACCTCTCTGAGCTGTGAAATCGAGCCAGTCCTGACACATCTCACAATGACAAGATGTTTGCACAAGCCAAATGTCCTTAGCACCTACCCCCCTCCCCAGCTGCTTCTCCAGAACATAAACCAAACAGTTTCACCCACAGATTTTTGAAGTCAAGATGCCATTTGGCAAGAGAAACACAATTTACTGTGGTGTTTTGCCTGCAAACCTCCCGAGTTTCAAGCACCAGCCTGTGTGAGGATGGCCACCATCAGCTTTCATTTCCATTCCCATCATGCTGGCTGTCCTGCTGGCTCCCTGGAGACATGGGTGCAGACAGAATCGCCAGCAAACTACATCAGAAGAACCTAATTTCATGCAGTAACCCAGGCATTCAAAATGAAACACCATTAAAATAAAATAAAACAAACCCCATGATTAATGACAAGTGCTTTTTAGCAGGAAGACAAAGGAGGGAACAGAAAATGAGCCGGCTAATTACAGCTCTGGCTACTGGCTGCAGGTAACGCAGGAGGAGAAAGAGTGTGCTGGGAACATCATCTCTTGCTGTGCCTGTTGTGACATGGCTTGGGAGCAGGACAACTTCCCCACATTTTGTGGTACAGGGATCACGACAGTGCTCATTAGGTGGCTTAATTTTCTTTAATGATGAACCTCCATTTGAACCTCAGAGTCACAACGGTTAAAGAGCTTCACTGCATCACGGCGCAGCCTTTTCTAGACTAGATGGCAACAAAACAACTGGAAGTTTTCAGAGGGAAAAAAACCCTGGGGATTATTTTAGCCATTGCTGGTCGGCATCAATAGACAACATTTCAGCTTAACCAGTGCACAAAACCCGAGCGCCAGAACACAACTCACACGCTAAAGCCACACGGTCATTCGCCGGGAAAGCGGCATTATGTTAGAAAGTGCAATTTTTCCTTCTTTCTCTCCCTCTTTTTTTTTTTCTTTTTTTTTTTTTTTTAATTCTCCCCAGCAGCAGTCCCAGCGGAAAGAGCGACTTTTGTTCCCAGCACAGTAGTGAAAGGCTGATAATGGCCTCTAATCTATCCGGCTTCAAACACATGTTCAGCCCCGCTGTGCTGCCTTTGATGTCATTTTAACTAGATTCCCCAATGCCACCTCTGAACTTGGAACATTCCTTCGTTCAATGTACTGTGCCAACTCAACCAGAGGAAGCAAATTCAAAGATAAGCACTTTAATTTTATCCCAACAAAACCTTATTCAATAGATGGGGGGAAAGCAAGGAAAACCAATACCGTACTTTTGTTTTCCTTTTGTCAGGTAGCTTGCTTTGAGATATTTTCAATAGATAGAGAAATAATATATATATATAAATTAAACTTTTTCTACAGCACATATACTTTTAAAATAAAACTTTCCCAAACTGTTTTTCCTTGTTTCATCACATGATTTTCTTTAGCACGAGAAAGCTCAGTGCTGAAATGCAATGAGAGGAGTATTTCTATTGTTTATTTAATGATAATGCAATGAGTTTACTGTTGGGGAAATGTGGAGGCTTCCTCCCCTCTCCAAGGTGACCTGCAACAGCCTCTGGTGAGCAGTGGTTTGGCTGTGGCTCTGCAGTTGGACCCTTCTAACAAGAGCTGTGTTTGCTCCTCTGTAGGCAGGCTTCAAACCCAACCATTATGCCTAACACACTGGAAATCATAATTTGGGACCTTTTAAATTAAAAAGCTGCTGAACTTGTTTAAATATAAGAAAACTCAGGGTAATTCTGGATCACTAGCCTTACAAAAGACAGGAAACACACAGCCAAACTGGTATTTTCTACTAATTATTCTTATTAAAGCACCTCTGTCACAAGAAGCACGATAGGAAAGTCACCAGGCATTTTAGTTAAAGGCCAGTCATCCAAGGAATAGTATTTAATCTGCAAGACATTTTGAAGGAATAACCATTGTCCTAAACCTCTTTGCCCTGGGGACTGGCCATCCTTACTCTGGAGCAGGTTTGACTGGAACTGGGGAAGAAGGAGCATCCCTCTGGCCAAGCCCAGGGGCACCAAGGGCTTCCCGAGTGCCTGGGGGAAGGCAAAGCTGTCTCCCAACTAAGATAAGCCAGGACACATGACAAGACCCACAGGAAGGAGCATTGTTCAGCTGGAGCACAACACTGGGCTAAAGAGAGACATTACCTCCTATTTACCCATGTAAGCTCTTGCAGAAATCAAGATAGATATGGACCTAATGTGTTTCTGCATCTGAATTGGAACATCACATGGTGATTTAATGGTTTCAGCTGCTGCCTGCTGCCTTCCTACCTACAGTTGCCTTAACTTGCCTCAAGCATCTCTGTTGTGACAACCCCTCCCACCCGCAGACTTGCCTCCTCCACTTGGGAAGATGCTATCCCCAAGAAGGGTTATCTGAGACAGCAAGAGCAGTATAGGACTGTGCTGGAAACGCTGCTGCAAGCCTGGGGCAGGCTCTGAGCAGCCTACGGGGGAGGCAGAGCCCCAAATCCCTGACTCTCTGACCCAAATCGCTGACCCTCCACCAAACAGCAGTGATGAGCGACTCAGCCCCACCTGCAGCCGCGGCATTGCTGGGCCAGCACTCGCCAGAGCCTCTCACCGTGTCCTCCCCAGACCTTGCCTCCACACAAACCAGCTAAAACAACACAGCTGCCCTGCTGATTATAAAAACAGGTTTCAGCAGAGAGGACTGGAGCTGTTTTGCCGACAAGGGCAGAGGAATTCCTATGACACAGGAAGGCTGAAAAATAATCAGCGAAGCACAGGCATTTAAGAGCAATGTTTTTTAAGCCACTCAAAAAGCAAACTACTCCAAAAAACAGGGACTGATAACATACTCGTTATATAAATTCAACCCATTACAATAATATTTGCCAGTGCTTGGAAAGACATCCTGTTGAAAGCTGGCCTTTTAAGTAAGTGTGCTTGTAACATCACAGTTTTACAATTCCCTTGGTGAGCTTACTGCTCCCAAAAAATCACCCCAGCTCAGGAGCTGAGACAGAGAATCACTGAGGACTTTGCTAAAGGCTTTGCATGCAGCCACTTCCAAACCCTAGGTTGCTGGGATCAATCCAACATCACAGTTTGGAAGCGAGCTGGTGCATTGGAGCACTGCAAATGCTCTGCACCTGCCTTCTCCACCGGCCTGAGCTGGCTAGCAATGAAGAGCATGCCTTGCTCTCCTGGTTTATTAACGTTCCTCAGTTAGCCAGTGTTTGCATCCCAATTGTCCAGATACATTTTCCTCTGATGCAGGGTCTGATGGAGGTTTGTGCCTTGGATCACACCCCATTCACGTGCTGCCTTGCAGCAGAAGCCAAATTTCTTCATTATTGAGCATGACTGCTGTGTGTAAACAGCACACAGAGGGAAGAACCTCACTCATCAGCAAACAAGGCTTTTATTGCCATTTTCCTCAGAGGAGGCCTAAATTCAAAGCACTGAGACATGTAAGTCTTGTCAAGCAGCAGGAGTCCCTTCTTTAACTTCATCTGGTTGTTCTTCATTTTTGCTGCCTTGAGCAATTCTGCAAAAATTCCTTTGAAACTTGGGAGGAAGATAGGTTCAGCAGTGCCATGTAAAAACTGAGTAAAATCTGGTGCTGGAGTTTTAAAGCATGTAATGAAGAGCAAGTGCTGAAAACAGACAGAGTCTTTTTATGCCAAAGGTCAAGGCTGTACATCCAGAATCCCAATTTGGGATTCTGCCTGCATCCAGTTTGAGAGGCATAGAAAGAAAGGTTTACCCTTATGAAGTTTGAAACTTACTTAAAATGAACCAGTAGGATTGGGTTAGTTATTAGCAGAATGCAGTGCACGTACTGGTGGTAATTAAAGTCCTAGAAGTAGCCTATGGTGGGCATAGGACAGATAAAATGCCTAAAGTAAAAAGGGGCAGACGATGGCCAATAAGAAATTATTATGCCTGTGAAAGAAACAAACTGTGGCTAGTGAAATCAAAATTAGGAGGGTGAAGAACTCTGGCATAAATGATCACAACTTTTCACAGGTATAACCATCAGTGCAGCCCCATGAGCCTGCTGGACCAGTGGGAAAGGAAGTGCTAAAAGCTAATTAATTTTGAAGAGTTCTTACATCTGTCTCTCCTGATAAGAAGAAGTTACATGACTCCTGCTAGCTTCAGAGCACTCCTCCATATAAATTGATGAATATGAAGAATTGCAGAAGGATGTGGCAGAGCAGCTGGATTTGTATTAAATGGAGTCTTTAATTAGCGGTCGTCTACTGGGTTCTGTCCTGGGGGCATCCTTCTCCTCTCAGGCCCTTTGGCCATGGTCTGCCTCCTCCTTTTTACAACATGATGTGGATAATGTATGAGGAGTTAGTGTTAGGGTGCAGAATGGACTCACAGCTGCTCCTACATGGCCCCAAGCCTCTGTGGAGCCAGAGATGAGCAAGCTGCTGGCTCAGGTGGGGTGACCGCCACAGACACAGAAACCCCCTGCCCACATTGCATGCTCCCTATCTCACTGTATGAACTGTGCTAGCTGTGGGGACCCATTAACAGCATCCATGGCACAGGCTGGAAAGTTTCTCCAACAAGGTCTGACAGCTCCTGACACTCACAGTGACACTAAACGAGTATCTTGGAGGACTCTGTGTTTACAGCACTGCCATTAATAAAATCCTCTCCTAATTCTGTAAACCTGTCATCTCTTGCCTGAAGAATCAAAGGGTTTCTACTCTACAGAAAGACACTTTGCATTTGCACTACTAAAAACCAGACCAAACAGTTGAATATTTTTCCCCAAATCCTTTTTTTTCTCCATCACAGAGATGCAGTCACAATAAAACCTCATAAACCCTTTTTTCTTCCTTTGCAGACCATCTTTAAGGAAGGCATCTCATGGGTGAGATATAGGGCGCTGTCATGAGAGACAGAAAGAGAAAATATATTGGCTGGGGCTTATCAGCATTTTGTTAAAGCGCAGTGGTCACCAGACAAACTAGAACCAGTCAGTCACCAATCCTACTGCAGAGCCATCACAGACTGAGCTGTTACTCCATCTGGAGTGCTGTGTCCAGTTCTGGGCTCATCAGGACAGGAGTGACAGAGTGAGTCCAGAGGAGGGCAATGAAAGGACTGGAGCATCTCTCTTATGAGGATAGGCTGAGGGAACTGGGCCTGTTTAGCCTCAAGCAGAGATGGCTGAGAAGGGACCACATCAATGTCCATCAGTATCTGCAGGGAGGTTTCAGACAATGGACCAGGCTCTGCTCTGTGGTGCCCAGCAACACCACAAGAGGCAATGGGCAGAAACCAATGCCCAGGAAGCTCCACCTGAACATGAGGAAGAAATGTTTTCCTGTACAGTACTCTGCACCGGAACAGAGACCAGAGAGGGTGTGAAATCTCCCTCACTGGAGATATCCCAGAAACACCTGGACACAATTTTGTGAAATCTGCTCTAGGATGACCTGGTTGTGGTCTCTTCTAACCTGACCCATTCTGTGACTCTGAGTTTGGCAGCAAAAAACCTCAAGAGAAGTACCCAGTAAGTAGAAAGCTCTGTCTGACATTCAGAACATAACATATCTCAAATCAGTTACTACAAAGTCATTCAACAGTACCAATCCTTGCACCTGGCTTAAGAAACATTGCAGAAACTCCAACTGAGCACCATTTATTACAGTTCACAAGTATTTTATGCTGCAAATGTTCCCAAGGCTGGCAAGGCTGAGTAGCCTGCACAGCGACAAAACAACTGAACAGAAAGTGAGACTGATCATGACCATGATCTATTCAGGAATTCCTCCCAACCTCAGCTGTGGCAAAACCTCTCTCCCAGAACAACCCAACAGCAGCACTGCTGAAGACACAAACACATGACTGTCCCCCCAGTGGAGTTACTTACACGCTGCTGTCTGTCAGTGACATGGTGTCAGCGTCGCTGGACATGCTCTGCTGCTCGCTGTCGTTGGCACTGGTGGCTGGTGCCAAAGCATAGCCCGTGTTGACATAGTAGGGGTTAACAGGCTCTCTCCACGACCCATGCCTGTGAGAGAAAAAAGAGAGTCAAATTGGAAGGACACAACCTTGACCATACTCTGCATCACCAGGAGGAAGGACTCTGCTGGAGCCCCAGCCCCAGTGACAGGCTACAGAATAAGCTGTGTTCATACTGAGTTGCACTGATAGAGCTATGAACAATTTGAGTCGTAAGTGGAAGAAAAAGGGAATTAATGGAGTAATGAAGATGATAATGTCAGATAAAAAGAAGGGAGGGAACAAGACTGTATAGAAGAAGTCCAGTTTCCATTAGGGTTTATAGAGTCCATGGCTAGCTGCTTAGCATTGTCATTCTATGAGCATCTAAAAATAACACTTAGAGAGTAAGATGGCATTCTTCTTAGTCCAAGTAGGCTTCTGTTCTTCCAACAGGGAGGGATGTGTAGCACAGCTCACCAATTCTATGCACACTTTAACATCTCTCTTTACTCCAACATGTTTGTTGAGGGAGGGAGGTGAAGCAAGGAAATAACACAGTACCTAAAACCAACCTCCAGTGTCACACTGAGGTACATCAGCCACTTGCAAATTCCACCAGGAAGGACCATCTAATCACACCAGCTTTTCCAGTGGACAATCTCCTCATGGATCTATGGAGGCTGGTTTGTACACAACACATACCTTTGTCATTCAAGTACACATGCAGGCCAGCCTCCTTCTCTTCAGCAAAACAGCAGGAGGGGAGGCTGCCTGCGTGGGCTAACCTGGGAAGTGAGTTCCTTGCTCAGGAAGAGACCTGCAGTGATGGTGAAGCAGCCTGTGAACCAAGCAGGCAAGAATTCCTTCACACTGGCTCTGCCACCAGCATAGCAAAGCCACTGCTGCCAATGTGCCTCCAGCACTGCCACCCTGCAGGACAGACAGGCCATGCAGGCATCTTGTTCTCACTGCAAGTAATTTTGCAATTCGCCAGAAGAAGGAACAAGCTGAAACATTCACACCAACCAAACAGCACTTAATCCCCTGCTCTCCCTGCCTGCCCCTCTGTATGAAGATCAGCATCTTTAAGATATCTTGAAGTTGATGAATTCCTTGGTTTTCCAAGCTCTGAAAATCAGAGTCCTGTTTTAGTTTTGATCACAAAGCTCATCAGCATCATCTTTTATTTAGTAACTCAGTAATTGTCACCTGGCTGATGTGGTCTGCAATGGGCCCTGAGCAAACATCTCCATGGAGGGCACATCATGCAACATGTGCTCCCCTGTTCTGCCAAGAAAAGCGTTTCTGGCTCTCTGCAGTGGCTAAAGTCCTACAGACAACAGAAAGCAGCCCTGATGAGTTTACATTCAGATAAGACAAAGAAACCCCTGAGAAACACACAGATGGAGGGACCAGAGGTGAGGAAGACACCAGCAAAAGGAAAAGATGGCAGTTTGTGTATATTTGTATGGAGTAAAAATGCAGGACAGGCACTACATGAACTGGGACTGGCAGAGACCCCATTTAAGGCAGAGGTTTTCGGATGCTGTTATGGAAAATGTGGCACATGGTGTGCCAGGATGGAAGCATTACCAAAGCATTTTAAAACTTGAATTGGACAGAGCTGGAGCCTTCAGCTAATGCACTGCTCACCCAGCTCCTATTCACCTGCCCTTTGGATCCTTGACATTCAACCTATTTTCCTTGTTAATTCAAGGGGTCATGGATATTCACTGGTCACTAGGAAAAAATATTGTTTCTGGTCCATCATGGGATCAGTTAGAAACAAATTACTCTCCTACTCTCACAAAGAGAAAACTAATATTGTGTGTGCCACAAACCAACTACAGTATTTCTCCTTGGGTGATGAAGCTCAGTACAGTTGCAGACTGGTGCAAAGTAACATTCAAAACTGAGCCAGCTGAGGCTTTTCAGGGCTGTTTGGCAGAAGGGAGCCTTGTGAGGTTTCTCCATGCTTGGCTACAACCTAGAGTCAGTTGGGGATGAGTATTGAGGGAGCCTTGGGATGCTGAGTCACCACAGGCACCTTCTAGCATACAAACTTTCTGTCGGTTGTTGCAGATGTGCACTGGAGCAGACTTATTTCTATATTCCATCAGATTTCAGAATGGCTTTCTAGTGCAAGTACTGGAAATAATTTGAACAAGTTCACCCTAAAAAGCAAGGGATAATAAGTGAAAACCTTACCAGCCCCCTTCAGTTGTTCTCCCTGAGCAGAACGGTCAGTTCTGAACATTAAAGGAGTGCTGTGCAGTGCAACCCTCCTGTCAAATCTGACATGACAGCAGCGTGATGGAGGCTGAGACAACCTCTTAAATTGAGGCAGGAATGATGGATAGCTCAGGCCTTCCCTGAGGGCAAAGAGAAGGATGATTTTTGGACAACCCAATTAAAATATAGCACCAACTTCTAGTGGACCTTTCGCCAGGACTGTCTGGAAGAGGCATGGATTATTCTAGCAGTATATTAAGAAAGCACTGAGATATACAGAATAAAATGCACAGGGCAATCCATTTCTCCTTTGTATCTGCTGATACAAAGAGCAGCAGAGAGCACCTGAAGAGGTCGTTGGGTGTGGAACTGTGATGGCTGAAGGAATGAAGAGTGAGCAGATGGGTGGTCTCTGGCACCTCTGGAGGAGCTGGGATGGCTGGGCTCTCCCACAACACTCCCCAGCTGTGGTCTTCCCACTGAGGATGCAGGTTTGGTCACAATTGTTGTATTTAGCTAAAATTACACACTTAAGCATGTATACAACAGGGATTACTTCCATTTTAGCTCTGCCTCTAATACATCAATGCAAATGTAAACTTTTGGTAAGCGTAAGGAGATGGAAAGGGTATAGGATTTCAAAGCAATCATAACAGGTTACATTACTTTTGAGGAATCCATCTGTATTCAATCCTTCTCCTAATGTTCCCTCTCCCTGACAACTCTCTTCAGCTGGCTCATATCACTATTTGAATGTTTTGTGCCGTGTCTCTGAAGAACGCTTTCAACATCTATTAGGAGGAAAACATTAAAGGAACATGGAGTCTAACAAAAAAAACTGGTCACTTCTGATCTGGGAGGGGAGGCTGCTTTAAAAGGGATTCAAGCACCCTCAGAGCGATTTGAAATGTCAGCTAAAAACCTCACATACCGAGCTCTATGCACTGATAAGGGTGATAAAAGGAAAGGTGAGCATTTAAAGTTAGACTTCACAAAAATTCCTGCAGACTTCCAGAATTTTATTTCATTTTTTAAGACAGAAAGAGCAATGAGCGTTTTTGAAATGAACACAGAACATTTCACACATTGCAGAAATAAAGCTGCACGACTCTTCTGCAGCTCTCAGTTGCTCAGCCCTCAAAATAATCACATAGGGAACAATTATAACAGAGATCACAGCGACCTGAGTAAGTCAGCCTGACCAGCTGCCTTTTCTTTGCATAAAATCCTCCACTGATCACTGCACATTCTGGTAATGCTGACAAGGGCTAAAACTGCTGTAATAAACCAGTAAGAATCTCTTTAGGGCTTCCTTCTACCTGTTCTGGGTTTATTTTGCATGCTGTCTTTGCTGCATCCCATCCATCCCCAAATCTCCCACTCCTCCAACCAAGCACCCAGCACTCTGGACATCAGCACCATCAGATCTTGGAGCCTCAATGCAAGTGAGCAGAGAGGTGAGGTCCTCTTCAGTCCTCTTGCTCTGTGCGGAGTTCCCACTGTATCCTGAGTCCCTAAGGGTATTCTTTTCCTTCTGGCCTGGGATCCCCAGTCTCCTTCACACAACTTCCCCCAATGGCTATTTCAATTTTAAATCGGAGATGCAAAGTCCCCAACCTTTGCCAAACACGCTACTCTTCACTCTATGCAAAAATCCCAGGGTTGGTGTGCTCTGGGGAAGAATTGCATCACCTCCAGCATCCACAGTGGGAGGAAGATCTCACCAATCCTGCCTCCAAAGCCAAATCTGTGTGGCACTCCCTTTGGTTCTCACCAGTTATGTACCTCCTTCACTGATGTTCTTCATCAAGCATGGGAAAAAAATCCACTAAGCCAAGAAGGAAACTTCCTTGAAGATGAAAGGCCTCTAGGCAACTAATTTCTGTAGAGTTTTAATTTCCACCAGAGGGAATAAGTTGCGCAACATTTTACTGGCAGGTCTGAGAGACATGGTCTTCCCAAGCCTGCTAGCAGCTCCAATGTGGCTGGAACAGCTCCCAGTTCAACAGAGAAGCTGATCAATCCATCAGTTTTCATTGCTACCACCTTCTCCAGCTCCAGCACTGAATTTTTATGACACTGACATTTCCTGGAAAAAAAATTTTACTCAAAAGACTTGAAGCTGTGATAGAATCCAGGCAGGCTGGCAGACCTTCTCTTGCAAGGGTGCCCCACCTCCCTGACCCTGAAATAAGGGAATCTCCAAACTCCCTGGTGGCATGGGAAGCACCTCCAAACCCCTGCACTATAGAGGAGCAGTTATTTGAAACACAATAGTAGTAAATCCAAGATATAAAACTCATGAAGCTGACAACCACAAAACTCCCTACGCATTCTCCGTAAGCAGCTCTTCCAGAAGTTTTCTTCCCAGTCCATAGTCTGAACCTTTGGTCACCACAGTTTTGGTGAGCAGCTCGTTTTTAACATGGGAGAAACCCCATTTTCCAGACACCTTGAGCCATGAGGCAGCTGATAAGCACCCCAGATTCATGAGTCACCTTGGAAGGCTCTGAGCTGCAGGAGTTCTGGAGATGTTGGCAAGTCCTACAAAAGGACACCCCAAAATGGACTCTGCAGGAGCTCCAGATGTCTCAGCTGTGATGCCCTCCCTCCTGCGCTGCAGCGAGCAACCTCACAACAGGACACAACTCCTCCTGTCCTCTTCTGGTGGGTGGTGGTTGGGCTGAGTGATGGTGCCCTGAGACTACAGATCAGGGCTGCAACTCAACGGGACCCAGCTGCTCATACTGTCTTCCCACCCTGCTTTTTCACACTGACTTCTGAAAAATTGGTTCAAACTTTTACAGTCCTGTGTTTCTGAAGATCACTATTTCCAGGAATCCAGCATTACTAAGCATTACTCTTATTTGGTGTCTCTGGTCAAGTTGCCTTTGTGATTGGGAAGACGCAGTCTAATGCTGAGACATCCTTCCAGCTTGTTATTTTGACATGTTCCATTTATTCTAGGTGGGGAAAAAAGAATTAATTTAAAACGGTACGTACTTCCATCTCCAGAATGACAGGTCACAGAGTCTCCAGCTGGCTACTTATTTCCTAAAACTTACATCTACCAACAAGCAGGTGACTGTCACATCCTTCACACAGCTCCACATTTCATGATCATAACCAGTCAATGAAATTAAAAGCTGCAGATGTTGGCTTATGATGTATGAGCTGAAGCAAATCCCTTCAGCATATCTAAATAGCATGTGCTGGCAAGAGTGTCCCAGCAGCAGGGTCACCTTTAAACAAGGGATTACAACAGCATCCACCAAAGAGTCTGATTTACAAGATTACATTAATCCACCACCTGAACAAAAAAGTCTCTGTTTCCAATCCGTGGCACCAACAACTATCACAAAATTTGCACCATACAGTGTTTCCCAAACCATCGTCATGAGAATGTTTTGGAGCTACGAACAAAAAGGCTATGAAGATGCAAAGCTGAAAACCTTCCCTCCTGACTGGATTTGATCTGCGCTAAAGACGCAAAGTCAGCTCAAGAGGTTAAAATTGGGGATTTACCTGATAATCTGATTGCAGATTGTTGGGGTTGCTCCACTTAAAACTCTTCCCAATTACTCTGGGTACGCAGATGCTGCTGTGCATCTCAACTTTATCAC
Organism: Lichenostomus cassidix; assembly: GCF_008360975.1. Classification (NCBI taxonomy): domain Eukaryota; kingdom Metazoa; phylum Chordata; class Aves; order Passeriformes; family Meliphagidae; genus Lichenostomus; species Lichenostomus cassidix. The sequence goes on along the minus strand of NC_139495.1, from coordinate 13,334,492 downwards.
TGCCAATGTCAGGCTAATCACATGTGCTCCAGGCAAGGGCAGCTTCTTCAAAGATCACATCAATTCTGGACAAGTTAATCTGTTCTTTGAGGTCTCCAGATGGCTCTTGCCAAGAAAGTTCACTTCCAGCTCTGCAGCCGGCGAGCACAGCGGCCCCAGCGCTCTGCAGAGCATTACAAAGGAACCAGATCAAAGTTGTGTCTTACAAAAAAATGAAATCTGAAGTTTGAAAAGCAACAGCAGCCTGTCACTTGTAGGCTTAAAGACGACTTCTGCATGCTCCAGCTATCAGGGAATTTATGATTACAGTCTGGCTTTTAAAAGCTGATGAAAAAAATGACGCTCTTTAGCACTCCTTGCCTTTGCAAAACTGTATCTTCTTCCCTGCGTATTCATCCTCCCACGCCAGAGGAAGAAGGGAAATAAATAAAAATGCAACTAAAAGTACAGATAAGGGCTCTTCTTCTTTTCTTCTAAGGCATTCAATTCCATTTTAGGACTACATGGAGATTATTTTATGGGGAGCTTCAGCAATTATTGTGAAGTATTAAAGCACAGTTACAAAAGCTAAATCCAAGATTTACCCGTCTAAGTTTCCAGTTTCTAACTCCTTTGCATTTACCAAGGACATGCTAGTTCTCAGGCAGGACTAATGTACAGAGGATGCATTAATTGCAACCAGTAATTTAGATCATAGGATACAGCAAGGTGGGGGAGAGAATCTAGGAAGGAAGTTGAAATACAGGAAATAAAATGTTTGCCTTAGGAGGCAAATAAGGACTAGATAGGCTAAATATTGTGGCTCTACTGCCCTATCGCCACCCTAACCTTCTTAGGAAAGGCTTTCACACAACAGGATGAAACCACTGTGTTCCAAGGAAACTGCAGAACAAGTCCCTCAAGATTTCATCTGACTGTGCTTCTCCAAACCAGCCCTCCCAGCTCCTCCTTCCCAGTGGAGGCGAGGCTGTGCTCACTCATCGCCCCAATGTAATACTGGATTTTGTCCACTAGTTACAGATTTAAAATCAAAACTGCAGAAATCCGAGTCTGACAAACAATAAAAGCAAATCCTGCCTAAAAACAATGCATGTCTTCCCTAGAATAAGACCACAAGACACATTTATTTAATACCTCAAAGCACAAGATATTCATTTAAAAAAAAAGGGCAACACAATGACTGCACATCAATTAACAGGACAATTGGATCATCTTTCTGAAATAAAGTGAATGTTGCAGAACATTCTGTTCCGTATCTAACAATAACAGGTATCTGCCTAGATTAATTTCAATATATTAGTCTGAGTTTATACCATAACATAGTAGTTTTGCTTGGTTTTTAAATGATGACATGATTCATATGAATCCTTACCCGTCATGAAAGGCTGACAACATTAGGGACATTTCCTATATAAAATATTCAGGATATTTGGCTGCATTAATTGTGTCTGAACAAGAGCCTCACTACTTTGGAGCAGTCAGGCTGCATCAGCCATCCAGAACTGCTGTAGTGACTTAAGAAGCTACAAAAGCAGGCAAACCCAGCAGTGTGTGTGCATTTTGGATATCCAGGGTACACTGCTCCCACCCGTGAGCCACACTTGCTTCCATGTCCTGGCTTATGTCAGGCAACACACCACAGATAACCACTTTTAATATTTCACTGGAAGGGACAGAATCAAGCTTGTGTGGGGATGTGCTGAACATCCATGCATGTTAACCCCTAAGAACGAGTGAGACCTGTGTCCTCATCCCTTATTCTTTGACCCTCCAAATGTGCATTCCATGGGGCACCAGGATCACTAGCATGGACACAGGTAGAAGGCTGATAATGCAGTCTCCTTCCCCCTGCTTAAACTAAGAGCTGGGGAAAATTCAGCAAGAGGCTGATTGGCAAGAGCCTTCCACTCTGCAAATTGGCTTCTCAGACTGAAATGACATCTATGTTTAATACAAGTGATTTTATATATACGTATATATATACATATATATGTGTGGTTAAGTGGATGAACACACAGAGGAGGCATTTCAGACAGCATTTCAGTGCCAGCTCCCTGCTCTCTGCTTTCTTTGGTGACCATCCCAGGTAAATTGGGGCTGGTGGAGAGGGGAAACGCTTTGCAAAGAGCTCTGGGGGTCTCTGCATGGGCTTCTCTGCTCTTTGCTCTGCTGTTTCCCTTCCCTGGGAAGGCAGGCGGGGAGGCTGGGAGACGTAAAGAAGGTCCAGACGAAACGGTTCTTCCCAGAAGGAACCACCACGTCCCAGATGGAATAACACCAGCGAATCTCCCAACAGCTCAGAGCCTTCCATGTTGTGCCAAGCAAGCGACCAGCCGTCCCTGCCTGCAGCACGGGGTGCTGCTCCCTGCACAGATGAACAGGCAGCCAAAAGTGTCTCCCGGCATTCCAGCCGCGGGCCGGCTGTGCTGGGCTGTGCTGACACCCACGCACCGCGGCTCCCAGCCCAGAGCAACCCCCTCGCCCACAACGAGAGGGCCTTCGTGGAACAAATTACTTCCAAATGCCTGGCTCTGAGGCACAGGGAAAGAGGGAAGCCCAGGTTTGTACCTGGGTCTGCTCACAACATAAAGAAGGCAGCAGCTCCACTTAAAAACACCACTGCCTGCAAACTATCAAATTAATCCCAGGATTTCAACAGCTTTTCTTCATTATTTTTTGTCTCAACCAAACCACAAATTTACTTAATGACTAAACCAGGCGAGTGAGTACTTTGTTTTCCAGACAGCAGGAACATTTCTAACGGGATCCAGGTTTTCAGAACACACGTTTACCCAACGTCAGGCAAGGAGGGAGAGGTTCCATTGCTGAGATGCGTTTGATGCTTTTTTTAACTCCTCCAAACCTGCCAGCACCGTGGTCGGGGCATCTCCGAGCCCTGAGCCCGAGGAGAGGCGCTGAGCGGGGTGAGGAGGAATACAATAAGAACACTGTGTTCCAGGAATGACTGAATAAAGGCAAGAGCATGCTTTTGGCCAGCAGGATTCAGTGCTGTAACTCCGTCTGCCACTTTTCTTCTCTGTCTGAAGCAACGTTGTTTGTCCACGCTTCTCTGAAATGGAAAGTATTTCCTCTTGCCTGCTCGTTCCAAGGAAAGATCTTAGGAGGCCTGGTATAACCAGGCAGAACTGGGGATTCTCCAGTGACTTGACTCTTCTTTGCCAAAATTTCTGCTCAACAAGAAAGGGCTTACAAGAAAGAAATTACGAGCAGATTTCTCTGCAAGCTCAGTAACTTAAGACCAGGGTCTGTAGAATGAGTAAGTTTTTGGAAGGAAACAAAGCATCCAGCTTTGGCTAATGACTCCAGATCATTCCCTGCCTTTGTACAAACCTACAGAGCATCTGGAGTGTTCAAAAACGTAGGACAGGGCAGGGGCATCTACAGGTACACGGATCCCATTGAGGAATGGGAGCCACTGGAATCCAAGGACTAAATAAGACCACGGGCGCTCAGTCCTTCCTTAGACCACTGCAGTTTTTCAGGAAGGCATCAACCCCAGCACTGCAATTGTTGTATTGCTTCCAGGGATAAATTTCCCAATACTTCAATCACAACAGTGGTATTGCAGATGGCTGAAATGAAAGGGGAAGATATGCAACTCAGGGGGTCCCTGTTTTACAAAGACTACTTGGAGTTTTGACATAAAACCGCTTGCCTGTACCGCTGGGCCATGTAACAGAAGCTGAGCTGCACGACCACAGACTTGCTAGCCTCACTTGAATTCCCCTCTAAACAATGGTATGAAACTCGATACTTGTTACCAATTTATTGCCAACAAAGTTGGTATTTTAATGAAATTATAAATTTGGGTGGCAGAAGAAACCAGTCAACGTAGTATTCTGAATGCCTATGAGGCACCTGACTTAGCACCTCAAAACCCCTCAGGTTGGCCCATGAAGACCTTTGACAAAGCCCTACTAATGATGAGGTGGGCAGAATTAGCAGTAATCCTGAACAAAATGAAAGACTTTATTTCACTGATTAAGGTCTGGCTCACAAGGCACATGAAGAGAAGAGGTCTGCCTCCAAGCACAGTCGCTTGCTGGTGTCTTAACTCCCACAGAAATGATCCAAGAAACTTCCCCCATTGAACAAGAACCTTTGAGGTGAATGAACTCTGACCTCAGCTGGTAACAAAACCAAAAACATGGAGGGCTGGCAAGACCTGGCAGAGATAAAGCTGAGAGCCAGGATTTAATAGTGCTCCCAGAGGGGAGATTCAGCTGATTAGAAACATCCTAATCTTCTCTCTCAGTGTATATTAAAGGTCAAGAAGTGGGATCAGATATTGGCAGCACATGAAAAAACAACTCAGTCAAGCAAAAGACCTTCACAAAGACGTTTCATACCTTCACATTAAAAATTCCTGCAAAGCCTTAATAACTTTACTTCCATCTAGGGAACACATTCAAGTTTAAAGTCAAGAGACCATTAGATCGGGACGGAAAAGAAGTACCCCTGCAGAAGACTTCTGTCTCCAATCAGTACTTTATAATGAGCAGGAGTTCATAAGCATCAGCTGACTGCAACCATGACAGATAAGCAGGTCTCAGAAGTACAGCACCATGAAACAGAGCTTCTCTAGCAGTGCTCTGGAGTCTCACAGGCTCCCCAAGTGGGGTCATTAAAGGATACTTGTTGGATCATGTTAACAAACGGCAGGCTGTATCAACAACAACATACTGGCAAGCTGCAAAAAGCTTTTAAACTTGCTCTATTATTTATTGCTCAGCTCTGAAGAGATGTCAGCATCACAGCAAAAGCGTAAATCCTAACTTGGTCTCCTGGTCTCTTCTGGGAGCTCATAATCTGACTTTCACTTCACAGCTCAAGCCGACCTGGCCAATGTAACACAGGGTCTGGGGCAAGATGAGTGCAGACTGAGTCATGTTGTCCTTCTGACAAGGTCTATTAGAGGTTGACAACAATGACAAATCCTCAGAAGGACTGTAATAACAACCACCAGAAGGAATGTGAAATGCAGAAACTGTGTCTAACGGAGACAGACGCTGTTAAAAAGGGTATTTCCTTTCCTAGAGATACTAATTTTCTTTTTCTTTTAAGAGTTTAGCAGACTAACAGCAAATAACTTGCTGTTCTCCCTGGAAAACAGGCATTCAGAGGAAAGGCAGTCTTGTGAAGCCGCTACAAACAGCCTTGCTTTTAAATAAAGATTAAAGTAACTTTTCCTTAGATGGTGAGCATCAAGTATTCTTTCACAGTCCTAGTTTTGGGACAGTCACCAAACCTTGCATCTCCAGCCAGACCTGGAAGCCACACCATCAATTGCTGTGTTGAGGTCACACAAAGTCATATTTAAAAAGGAAGAATGAAGTCAGTGGATTCAGTTTCCCATTTCTCGTGGCCGTTCTTTTACAAATGGATCTAAATTTGGCACCTAATTGACAAACCAAGAGCAAAGAATTTCAGAGCAGTGAGAAAGATGGAGACCAGCATCCAAAGGCAGCCAGGGCAAGTGGGTCAGTAATCCCTGTTTAGTAGGAATTCCTTGACTGTAACTCCAAGGTTGGTGTGCTGGGCATGCTCTGCTCATGAGGGTGACACAGCTCCAGACGCATTCACTAAATAATCCTAGGTGAAAGAAACAGTTCCCCTTATTGAAACAGGTATTAAAATGTAGAGAAAAACAGCTGACGGAGGCAGGGAGGAGGGGAAAATTAAAAACTAAAGAGTTGCTCATAGACAAATTGCACAGGAACTCACAAGGCTGTTTGTGGGACACAGCAATACCAAAGGGTCCAGCTAAACTCCAGACCTGAGGGGAGATGAAACACCTTCAATTGCGGCAGTGTTTGGGAGGCTTAAATGTGTAGTCCATCCCCTTACTGGGTTTGGCCACTGCTCGGGCAAATCCTGTGCTTGTTTTTCCTGGGGGCACTTCACAGCAAGTGAGACTTGACTTCAAGAACTGTGCTGGGGTTTGTTGTTATTTTTGCCTTCTAGATTTTTTCTGTTTAGGTTCTCATCCATTGGAACAGGCAGATATATGGGCTTTTAACTTTATTGCACAAATTCCACAGTATCTTTTCATATGGTATGCATTACTGTGGGATATATATGAAGTACCATGTCCACTTCAAGTGCTATAAAAGAGCTGTTTGAACCCTTGTTTCACTCCTCTTTATACAATTAAAACCAGTTGATGGCTCTGTATGGGAAGAGTCACAATGCAAGCAATGTGCTTTTTGTTCTAAATAAATTAACCACTGTTCAGATAAAAGATGACTGTATTTGGTTTTTTACCTCAGTTTCTTAAAGACACAAGGCTAGATGAGCAAACTCTGTGTGTTCCATTGATGTCTTTTTAATCCCCCCAGAAGTTCTGAGTGCAAGGTACTTTCTGACACCCAACCAAATTCAACAAGGGAGGGAGGTCCCAGAGACACTGTGATAATTAGCGAAAATGGGGAATTGTGGAGAGACTTCTAAGTGCTCTGAATAACTGATCTCAGCAGAAAACCTGCATGCAGAGAAGATCTTACAGTCACCTCAAATGCTCCAGCTCCAGCTGACAACTGCCCAGACATTGAATACAGCACAGGACCATTGCAAAAGCCACATTTATGTAGCCCCAGAGGTGACACCTGGTTTAATTCAGTATTTTGGATGGCAGTGGGTGGGCCCAGAATCACCTCCAGTTGACATCGTGTGTTGCTGACATAATTTTCTTCTCCTATAGCAGTAGCAGAGCACTGCAGCTCATCTGACCCACTGCCACACTGCAATCATCCCAAGTGCTATAACCAGAAATGAAATCCCATGGATGAAGGGAAAGGCTGTTTTCTGTGTACGGCCTGGAGCACAAGAGCTGTGAAACACTGGAACCCATCTGTGTGACACAAACCCACCATCTGTTACTGAGTGCAAATGGGCCACACCATACAGACCAGATTCCATTGACCAGGTAGGTACTACAGGGATGCAATCACTGCTACAGATGTTTTCTCCTTAAGACAGCAGGGAAAAGCAATCTATAGGTTGGAGAAAAAAGTATATTCTAGTCACCTCTCTTGTGCTCATGTATGGCACTATCTGTTAGCTCTCTCTGCAGAACTTCATCTGCTCAGGGCACAGGAGAAATGGATTGATATCTTTATTTTGCCCCCCTCTTTGTACTTTTACATCACCCCAATCTCATGTTGAATGCAGCATTACTCACTTTGTTGGAGACTACTCTATGGCAATTTTCACAAGTGTATCTTGTATTTATTTGTGCTGCTATTCTGGAGAAAGGAAAAGCCATTATCCTCTTAGTCACAAAAAGCCAACTGCAATGCTGAAATTGTCAGAACTTTCTCAAGACGTGGGTGCTCAATTTGAAATGCTCTGGGTCTAACACTCAGCATTTTTTAAGACTTCTGCCTTGATGCATGCTCAGCACATCAGCAAGTTTAATCTGGGTCTCCAGTAACAGACAGAAAGCTGAGACACAATGACTCTCTCCCAGGGTGAAGAGCTGTCTTCCAGCTTTGCTCCAGCAAAAACCAGCACAGAACCACCTCTGTTTTCCTGCCTGTACCTCCCAAAAACTCCAGGAGGCATTGGAAAACCCCTTTCCAGTTCCAATGCCATGTACAGTTGGTCTCCTGCTAGCTCCCAACACCATCTGCCCACCATTGGAAGAACATCCTCTCCTCACCTCCTCCCCATCACTGCCCAAAAAGCCTTTTTTTTTTTCAAGTGCCTTTTCTGGAGGACTTGAGAAGAGAGCTGGCTCACTAAATGATGAGTGCTGGAGACTCCACAATCATCATCAGCAGGAATTGCAGTTTCCTGTCTCTGAAGTCTTAGCCATGAGCACCGTCACAGCAAATACACTTTTCAGATACTCTGACTGCCAAAATTTTAAACCATGTAGATTGTAGAGCTTGCCATTTCACAAGCTTACAATTCAGTCATATTGAATGGATTCTCACATGGATGGCAAAATACGTGTTCAAGCTGCCAGCATCCCTCCCACCTCCAGCAACCTACTTGCCAAACCCCTGCATCAAAGTGGGAAAACTGGAAGGTTATCAATGTAAAGTAAATTGTAAGACTCTGACATGAACAGAACAATGTAATTTCCTCCCCCTCTGTTTTTACTAAAATTTGCCAAAATAATTCAGCCTGAGGCAGAATCTCAGCGTGGAAGAACACCAAACAACACAGTCTGATAAAGATATGAGCAGCTACAACAAAGTTTTATATAATGGGGAATGTTGGGCAACCATGACTACAGTCACTGCTGCCAGCTCTGCCTATAGAGTAAATGAGCAATATTTTAACATCCCTATTAAACTCCTCTCCAAAGCTACAAGCAAGCCTGGAACGTGACTCACAATATCCTTGGCAAACATTTTGATCCCGAAGTTGATGAAAGCACCTGTCCCTGAACCCATGTATGAAAACTGTAGATGAATTAATCAAAACATGCAGGAGCTTGTGACACCAATCTCTGAGCCTGTGCATCTGCAGTTGCAGTGCTGGCACTGATGTGTGACATGATGTGACAGCAGAGTGACACTGCTGCCAACCTTTGCTGCTGGTACATTGTCACATCCAGGGAAGGGAGGACAGTATTTGCCAGTGGTTTTTATTCTAGAAGTGACCTTCCTAGGCTATGTGTACATCCACAGTGTGATGTAAAACTCACACTGAGAACAGAACAGACAAAAGACTCCTCTGTTGTGTGTCTGTGTGTTGCTAACACTCAGTGGCATCATCTCACTTGAGATGATAACAGAGGTCTGTGTATGCTGCAGATGTGTTTGCAGCTTTTAGCAAATAATAAAGGAATTTATGAATTCCACTTTTGATGACTTGGTGACATGGATTCTCCATGTGCAGGATCACTTTGCTCCTTTCCTGTGGGCAGTAGGGTGACTGCCTGGTGGGATTGCCTACCTCAGTCAGGTGAGCAATCAGAATAATTAATCACAGTGCTTTCTCCAGAAGTAAGGAGGAGGGCTTTCTCAAGCGGTTTTTCCCAAAACTAACCTTGCAAACCCTCTCTGCCCCTGCAGGCTGTATTATCTGGGAAAACTTAGGGAACTTTGGGACAAAGAAATATCTGCACAATTCCTTTACTGGGGCCAACCCCAGGAGATGAGAAGGCCATGGATGACTGCAAGAGGTTGACCCTGGAACCCACAAGAATAATCCCCTTTTACTGTTGGAAATGCAGCTGCACAAAAAAAAACCAGTTTTGGGGATTTTATTTCTGCTGCAAATAGAGGAGAAATGGGGCCACAACAACTCACAAAGACTTGGGCTTCATTTTTGGAGAGACTGCCATTGCTCTCTTCTGTCCCCCTGGTAGTTTAGGGCAAGTTTAAAAAGTGATAAAACTCTGACACTGAGTTTGTGTGAAAATGTGGTAAGAATCCAGGAGACTGAATACACACCCAGAACGGTGCCTGCTCAGCTTCTAATCTAGAGAGATGTTTTACCAGTCCTAAAGAGGAACCCAGGATCCTGATTCCATCAGCAGGAGAGGATGTGCTGGAGATCATCAGACCCTAGAAAATCTGATCCTGACCAACACCACTCCCAACTGACAAGAACTAGCAGGCCAAGGTCACCTGCCTGGCTGAAGTTCAGCCCAGGAGGGCTGGCTGAACAGCAGTAAGAGAGAGGGCTCTTCAGACAGAAGTCTGAAACGTGTGGAACTGCTAGTTCTAGAGCAAGAAAAGATTTTGACCCAGTTTCAGATTTTAAGTCCATCTCCTAAACAAAAGCAGCTGAAGTTTAAATGAGCCAATTCTGCAGATCATTATGTTGCTATTACACAATTCCTTCTAATCCCTGAAGTGTGGAAGATGTGCCAACGCCAACCCAGGCACATCTTTGTCATTTCAGCTGGACTTCCATCCTTTCCACTAAAGATTTCATTCTGCTAAACCATTCTTGATGAATGCCAAACACTAAAATCTCCCAAATATTTATTGTAATTTCTTTGGCCACACTATCACAAGTGCCTAAATTCCCCTTCTCAGTTGGAGAGCTGTCTAGACCAGAGGTCTCCAAATCTTTCAGCCAAATAAACATCACAAAGGCTCACGAGCCCTATGAGTAGTAAGGGAGAGATTGTTTGTGCTACAAAAGGAACAAAAATGACCAGCCATCCCCTGCTGGCTGTTCTCCTCCCCTAAGAACTTGGTCTAATCCCCTCTACCCTAGAGTCCTTAAAAAACAATGTGCCAAGGAAAGGGAGCAACTGCTATGCATACTGATTCCCTGCAGCTTGGACATGGCTTGTGGAGGACCACTGCCAGCCAACTGCTGAGAGCAGCCCCCTCTGAGATGCTCTGCTAAGGCAGAGGTTGCTTTTCATCCCTCTGTCTTAGGGATTGCCCAAAGAAACCATCGGGATGGCTGCAGCTCTCCTGGGATCATGCGACAGCACAGCTCTTCCCACATTATTTTTGGGTCTCCTAAGCCCAGCCCATAAAAGGGCTGTAGAGCTCATAGCCACTCTTGGACCCTCCCTGAGACAGCCCAAGAAACAACTTGGGCTCATCCAAACATTTTGGAGAGAAGAGGATGTAGTCCAAGGATAACACTCCTATTTCTCTGCCAGTGGCTGCTGACACAGCACCCTTTAGGTGAGGAGGTACACATGCTCGCTGACAAGCCAAGCAGGGAGCAAATGCCTGAGGAGGCAAGGGAAAGGGAGGAGATGAGCCAGAAACATGGGCTTATGGTCATCCCTGTGTGCTCCAGCACGCCAAGGCCAAAGCTGGAAGCACTGCTGTATCTAAAAGAAGCCACAGTCGAGAAGGTAACATTATAAACCTATAAAAATAAGGTTTTACTGCTGCTGACTAGCTGGGACATGCAGAACATGTGTTGCAGGGAACATTGCATGATTTTATTAGCAAACACAAAGCCATTCATGCCGAGTGGCCCAAATGGGGTGGGTTGAATTAAGAGAACAATAGCAGTTCATCAGATGGCCCTTTCTTTCACATATGTCTTCAACTTACTGCGCTAGCAAATACTTAAAGCAACTTGGAAATACATTTTCATTCGAAGAGACTCACATTATTAACACATTAGATTGAAATCAAAATAACTAAGAATGTAACCTATTCCTGATGCATTAAATGACTAAATCTAAACCATCAGCACTTAGGCAACCCCTTCCTTTTGGAAACTCACTTTGTGATCAAGTGACTATTTGCCCAATTTAGCCCAAGCCAGCACTTTGCAGGTCTCCTGAGACTAAATGGGATGGTCTTTTAGTAGTGAACACAGCACTGTATCACTGCCCAAGTGTGTGGGTCACAGGAGAGCTGTGCAGTCCTTGAGATGACCAGGGGAAGATGTGCTCAGGCTCAGACCACTCTGAAAGGAAAAAAACCCACCCTGTTGCGTCAGAGGCTGATGCTAACCACATTTCCAATTCAACCATGGATTCCAGTTCTCCAAATAACAAAACAATAGACACCAAAGAGGAAAAGTGGAAACTGCTGCTTGGGGAAGCTTGCCATGACATGCTGGCTGGAAGTGTGCTGGGACCAAATCCTGCTGCAACCAGGCTGGGGCTAAGCACACCAAGGCAGCCTGCAGGGAAGGCAAGGATGGCTTCCCTGCTCGGAGCTGCCTGCTGGTCTGTCTGCTTCCCTCCCTCCCTTCTGCTTCTCCTGCAGCTCTCCTCCAATGCACAGTATTTGTGCTGCTCACTCACCCCAGGGTGGGATGAGAAGTGCTGGGACAGCCTGGAGATGGGCTTGGGAAGGAGAGACTTCAGAAGTCACAGCAGGGTCTGGCTCTGACTGTCCTGTGATGGGCACTCCTGCAGTGACTTCAGGATCTAGAGTTGCCTCAGTCTTGTTTTGTGCCTAACCATTTTTAAGACTTTTGTTTTGCAAAACAGCAAGGTAGGTTAGCAGAGATACTGCTGGTTTAGGAATGGCCTGCCTACTTAAATTGCAGATTTGCCACAGGACACCAGTACAAATGATTAGGCAGCATCACCCTGGCTTAACCTTTGTCAAAGAATTCCTAACCTTCTCCAAGATTAGATTTTTGTTCTTCTTAGCTGTCAGCTAGACTGCGGGGGGGGGGGGGGGGCAGTCCCACAGACAAATTAATTACATCAGCTGTAATTCACACCTCTGGATGTGTTTGTTAAGTGCTTTTTCATAAGGCAGCTGGGGGCAAAAGAAATCTAGTAGTGTATCACATTGAACTATAGATTCCTGTTGTGGAAGGAGCACTACACAGGTTAGGGGGGTTAGGACTACTCTACACCCTGGTACTCCAACAGGTGAATTCAAGCAGACAGTTTATTTCAGTGCAGGACTGTGTCCATCAGCTTGCAGAGTCCAACCAGACACCTCTAAGATCTGCAACACAGCAATAAAACAGCCATAAGGAGAGCTCAGCTTATCATCCTCAGTCTGTAGCCCAGAATTCAGACCCCATCCTGCACAAGGGCTCAGAGATACAGGAACTTCCCAGCCACTGCTGAGGGATAACCCTGCCCCCCATCCAACCCCACCAATGGAAAGCTGAAACGTCACCAAGGAAGATGCTCTTCCACAAGGGCTGGAAAATTCCCCATCCTAACACAAGTCCTAACATTTCCCCCCTCTCAGCTGAGTGAGCAGGGACCTCCCAACACCAGTACTGTGCAAACAACACAGGAAAAGTGTTTTTGCTGTGGCAACCTTTGCAGTATGACCTTGAGGTGAGGAACACAAGGCTGCTGGCGAGCCTGTGGAGAGCCAGCTCAGCACCCCACTGCACCTAGAGGTGACAGACCTGTGTGTAGGGCAAGGCCAGGTAACTGCACAGTCGTTCCCACTGCCCAACACCCCACAGGGAAACTGGGAAAGACTTGGTCAGTCTTATGCTAGTGTAAGGACAATGTAATTTTCCTATAATTCACTAGAAAGAAACTGCAGAGTGGCTTGGTTTGCTCAGAGAAGGAGAATTCCCCATTGCACAGGGTGATGGCTGAGCAAGGAGACCCAGCCATGCCTGAGCAGTCCAGATTAGTCCTGCCTAACCCACAGAGCGGCAACAGCCAAACGGAAAACTCCATGCTTCCATCCTCTCCCCGACTCCTTCCTGCTCCTCCAACCTGGGGACTACAGACAGAGAAAACCACCAGCAGCCCAGTGATGGGTGGGCAAAGCTTTGACGAGTATCAGATGATCAGCACCCGGAGGCTGATGGGGAGATAGTGGCCCTAAGCTCATCCTTCTGGAATGGCACGTCAGAAATGCCCTGGCTTTCTGCTTCCCAGCCAACAGGGTAGCAGGGGCAGGATGGGGTAGGGGAGCACAAGTTTTAGGCATTTTTTTGTTCAGTATTCCTACAGCGACCACGTGCTGCACAAGAACAACTTCCAACCTAATTAGAGAATGAAAAAAACTAACCCAACACTAAGGACTAATTGCTTAAGATAAAAACACCTTATCTCCCAAATGATTTCCCTGACCTTTTGATGCATGGCAGTTCTCCTTTGAATAAAAACGTGAACTATTTACCCAGGGTGGGATTTTCATGAGGGCCTGTAGGTGTGTCAAGGCCAGGTCAGTAAGGAGAGAGGACTTTTTTTATTTAAGTTTTTTTAAGGCCAACAGTTACTGCTCGGTAAAGCTAGCAAGGAAAGGTCCAGGCCCTCAGATTACCCTCCTGGTCTACAAGAGAAGTAAGAAACTGAAAGTCAAACACAAGCTGAAAGTAAATGTTTCAAGTTAAATACATTAATCAATTAGATAATTGGAGTGAAAATGCTGCCCAGTGCCCCCGAAAAGGCCAGGAGATGCTAGCGAGGGGAGACATGGCAAAGTTGTAGAGAGGCCAACTGTCCTCCATGGAACACTGAGCTTATGAGGCCGTGAAGCACTAAGACATACCAGAAAAGAAATGTTCTTTCTTGAATTTGGCATTTTTACAATCAAGCAGAGAAATGCTGCTTCGAGGCTTAACTTCAGAGGCATCTCCTGGGCCTCCACGTGAATGAGAGCTGCTCCTTGGTGCTTATTCCCCAGAAATGCAAAGTTTGCAACAGCCAGGTGGGTCCCTTTGCTCTGCTTCCTCCAGACCTTCCAAAAGTGAGCTGGTTTCGACACAGGGGTTTGTTTGGGATGGCAAAGCCCTCCAGGTCTGCAGGGATCCTGCAGCACCAAGCCTGGGCAAATGATGGTGACCACCTCTGTCCACAGACCCTGCCTGTGGACAATCGCAGCTACAACATGATGGTGCTGATGCAAAGCCAAACTCCTTCTTTGCATAGCTTGGAAAGAATCCCAGCAATTTCAATGGGAGGCAGTCCCCCTGCCTGCCATCTCCCGTGGATTTTCAGCACAGCTCCTTGAGGCTGCCGAATGCCAGCTCCATACACTGCACGAGTGAGTTATTCCAAACATTTTCAGCCCGTGTTGTTGTGCGCTGAGGTAGAGCTGGGCGTGAAGAAAGCATTCGTTGAGTTAACTCTGTTTTACTCAGCAAGTGGAACAAATTTCATCACCCCCTACAAGTCCATTCTGTTTTCTATTTATACCGCAGCCATTTGGTGCAGGACTCAGAAGCAGCAGGAACAGGTGATGTAATGCACTGTACAAACAGCATTCTGTTCATACAGTGGGAAAATAAAGTGCATTCTCTTGGTTTCTTTGATCACACTTAAAACAACCAGATTAGAAGTCACAGATAACCCAATACATGCTGGAGATGAAAGGACTCTGGAGAAATAAATCACCCAAAGTTAGATATTAAGCAAGATTTCTCTCTCAACAATCAACTTATCTGTAGAGAGAGGAGGAATGACCATGTGGTTTCAAAATCCTGCCAGGCATTTTATTTATTTTTATAATACCATAAAGCTACTCCACCCACTTTTTCAGAATGAACGTTGCATTACACAACACATCAAAGGGACTTTATGGCCTAAATTAAGCAATAAAATAGTTGAGATTGTGCGTTATGCTGAAAATTGGCCTGCTCCTGGTGCCTGGGAGATGGGAGGCGAACACCACATGTTCAGAGCACCTGAAGAAAGCTCAGGGCAATATGGCCTGAGGTACTGAAGTGCGTGGCACTTGCATTTAGTAGCCCAAAGTGAAGTTTGAGGCTCTTGGTGCCTGTTATATCCCTCTCTTGCCCAGGCTACAGTACCAACTCAAGCAATGGCAAGGGATAGCAGCGCTGGCATGAAGACCTGGGATATTAAGAGGATATGGTCCTTCCCATCCATAACCTTTAGGGTTTGGTTCATAGTCAAAGTTCTCTTGGAAGCTGTGGGCTTCACGGATGTGGCTCCCCACCTTTGACAGCAAACCATGGCTTGGGAAAGCAGATGGGAAAACCCAAGGGAAAGGTGTTGGTGGGGCTGAAGCACAGCTGCACTTCTCACCATCTGGCAACCTCCTGCCTCTCCCACCTTGATCAAAATGATACAAAAAATAGAAAGAATTAAAGCCTCTCTTAAAACATTTTCTGACTCATGTGTATTTTGAATTGAAAAATAATCAGAAGCTGGGATACATAAGAATGGTGTGCTGGTGCTAAGTGCTTATTTTCCAGGTCTGCCTCATGCCCTTACAAAGGGAAGCGGGAAATGAGAGGATATCAAGAGAGGAGAAAGTTGGCAGATCCCATTGGTCCAGAGCAGAGAAGGGACTAGGCAGAGTTTCCATTAGAACAGCTTGGGAGGCACAAGGAAAGTCAGCTTGCAAGGACACATGAGCTGGCAGGTCCCACACACTCCAGTGCATGTGTGCCCTTTCCTTTCCTTCCCAATCTCCAAACAGGGCTCAAAAAGAGGTTTAATTAATTTGGGCCCTATCATGATTTTCTGTGGCCTGACTCACAGCGTTTGATCTCCCAAGGCTGGTGAGAGGTGTTTGAGCCTGCCCTCAGAGCCCCCGGCGCTCCAGCCAAGCACCAACAATGACTAGACAGACTTGAGGGCCACTCCTTCCATCTATCAATAGAGTCACTGTTGGGTGAGCTGACTCACCGCTTTTCCTGAGAACTGTTCGGCACCAGGTCACCATCAAAAGAGCAAAACTAAAATGAAAAAATTCTATGTTTGCGGACAGTTAATTTAGCAAGAAGGGGGTTTTTATTTTAAGGTTTTGTTTTTAGGAAGCTCCTCCAAAGAAAGCTTGTGCTGCTGCTTTTGCGTGGCAGAATTGGCCAGGAGCTCCTGGAGGACACTTTCACTTCTCAGTCATGGTCTAAAGGCACAGTGAGAAGGATATTGAAACCCACAGATTGCATGTAAGGAAAACACATGTACACAAAAACTCTGTCCCAGGTAGAGAAGCAGAGCTGTTCATAAACCAGCCTGCCTTGCCACAGCACCTCCCAGGCCTGCAGTGGGCAGTGAGAGGGCTTTTAATATCCCTTTGTGTCTCTCCAACACCTTATACAGAACGTAGAGCCCCAGACAGGATGTGCCAGTCTGTGTTAGTTTCCCTGCACTGCTCCCCAGCACTGCGCTGGGTCAACACAGCCAAGCCTGGGTGGAGATAAAGGAAGGGTGAGCATACCTGGTCTGATGGTTCTATTGCTGCTGTAAAACACAAAACCCTCCCGGAACTTCAAAGAAATTCCCAGTAAGTTCCCAGCCCCATCTAAGTTCAATTAAGTAATAACATTTAATGTCCCTGCCAGGACAGATGCAGCTTGTGAAGATCATGACAACAAAAGCTTCAGCATGACTATGCATGACACAGATCCAACAAGAAGAGTTTAGACCTTGGTCACATAACATATCCCCCAGCCAGGTCACCCCAGGATCCAAGACATTCCCACACATGCCCTGGTCCTGGAGGAATGCCAGCGTGGTTGGGTCAAGGACAGCCACACAGCAGATGGGACACAAGGACCAACTCCCTGAGCAGAGATGTCTGACTGGGACCAGACATGCTTTTAGTCTGCAGCAGATCAAGGTTCAGTAGAACCCTATTCTCTACAGCCAGGTACCATCACACACCGACGAGGATCAGGATTCTCTGTCTCTATCAGCTTCCTTCAGGCTGCTAAGCTTTAATTAACTGACTTCTCTAAGGTATCCATGAACATCAGCAAGCTCTACAAGGTCTTCTGACTAACTGCATTTAAGCAATTATTTCTAAATCAGCCTATTCCTCCTGAAACTTCATGCAATATGACTGAATAAAGAGATGCCACAACCTTGCTATGAAGACAGCAGCTGTCTGAAGACGGTTTTAGGAAAGTACAACCCAGACTTCTGCACAACAATAAATGAAGATGGTATTTAAGGTTTTCAGGTTCTTTGAAGGCCTCCAGGACTCCACAGGAGAGACCAGCCCCAGCACAAACAGGTCACCTGATGAAATTACAAGTCGTGGTGGAGTCCCCACACTTATCTCAATCAGACACTCTTGATTTCCTGTTTGCGGCACTGACAAATAAAAAGCTCTACATTACAGGTAATTACACTTCACAGAGGACAACAATTAAGAAATAGCCAATTACATTTTACAAGCGCAGGATAATCAAAAGCTTCCTCAAATATCTAGAGTTGCAATAAGTACTTAGAAATGGCAACTCCCAACAAATTGCAGGTAATTTAGAGCAATTTACACAGATGACATATTTCCCTATCTGTGCTCAAAACCTACAAACTTGGTTCTGAAAAATACTGCAGGAATTCCCAGAACACAGCACTGCTGATTTCTAAAAATAGTTCATTACCTATTTCCACCTTCACTGGCCTTGAAGGTGAGATGTAGGACTCTGGTCAGCATGGTGTAAAGACAGATTAACTACCAGAAGACATTTTAGCTCAGGTATTTAAAGAATGGGAGGATCATAAGATGCATACCAATTCTAAACAACAGCAACAACAACAACAAAAATCTATTCCTTTTATTTATGTTATTCGAAAAATATGCTTGATTTTCATAGTGCATAATTTGATTTAAGCCTTATAATTTTTAAACGAACTGTCATGTCTTTTATTTGCAACCCAGTGCTGTGGCTTCCACACAGTCAAGGCAGCAGAACCAGGATCAAAGAGCAAATTAAAAATCGTTAAATGATGGAGAGGGAAAGGAAACATGCCTTTTTCATTTACAACTTTTTAGACAGGAGATCTAAAAGCATCCCGCGAGAAGCAGAGGAAGAGACATAGATAAGGATGCAACCTAATGTAGATGGGTTGATACAGTACAGCAATTTCATCCCTCACTTTGGGGGCTTTTTTTTTGGGGGGGGGAATGCTTTTCCTTGCTCATATGGGTTGTTGGATCTGGAGTTTTACCTCAGAGCACGGTTCCTGTATAGTATTTCATCAATCTCTGCTGTGATAGCTCCCTGTCTCCTAGCCACCAGTCCAGCTGTTAGTGCCATTACTTAACCACACGAACATACGAAGTTCTGCAGGGCTTGCTGCTGCATAAAAACTGATGGAAGTCCCTCAGGATCTGCTTGGCAGTTAATTAAGGACTAAAATCACAGAGGTATTGATTGGAAAGGACCTTTGGAGGAGCAGAGTAGTCTAACCTCCAGCCTGAAGTGGGACTACTGTCAACACCAGGCAAGGTGACCGCTGCTGGTGTTCTCACTGAGAATATAAATATTTTAAGAAATCTGGTTAGAGAGGTAAAATCCTGATTAGTTGTGGCCAGATACTGAAACTGCCTTTTCTGATCTTGCATCATAGGGACCATGGGAAGATCAAGGAGGAAGGATTAATTCAAGGAAAGCTGTCAATGTGTTTGAAAGAGCCTGGAACAGGCAGCAGCCTGGCATTAATACAAACCATGGCTGCAGTGTCAGCTGGAGAGGGAGCTAGGTGCAGAAGGGTCTCCTGTATCAAAGGGAGAGCTCATTAACACCTTTTGAAGGCATGAAGGAGTTGACTGCTCAGTACAAAGTTTAGATCTCCTATCAGGAGACCCTAAAAGAGTTCTTTTCAAGCTCTATCTCCACCATAACTGCATTGGTAACAATGTGGTTAGAAAGAGATTCCTCCACCATTCTCCAGGACTGTTTTCCTTGTCATCTGTGCCACAGGCAGAGTAATCCGATGTTCTACATCCTGTTCACACTCAGCTATTGCTCAGGACTGAATATACTCCCATTTGACAAACCTGCCTGTTTTATTAAGTAGCTAACTACACTGGTTAGACAATTTCAGGTGGAGGCTCTTACAACCTTGATTTTTTTCTACCTGGCGTATCAATGTGTGTTCTTTCAATTTAAAAAGAAAAACTATTTTTAAAATTCAAATTTTAAAGGAACCACATTTTTCTTCCTTGCTAATTGCCTTCTGTGGCTTGGCAACATTTCTGTGGACAATAGGTATTCCTGCCACTACTGTCCCATCTGGAACGAGAGGTTTGGCTCCAGTCCCACCCTCTTTCTTCAGCTCAGGCTTCCAGGATGATTTCCAAAGCTGGGAAGTGAGAGGATGATGCCACTCCATACCACCTGAGGCAACATACTACACCCAAGTCCACAGCCCAAGATGGGCTACCTGGGAGGGTTTCTAACGCTGCTGGTGCCAAGCCACAGGCAGCAATTAACGAAGGAAAAGAGTTGCTCATAGCTTGACTGCCGGCAGTGTGGTTGATGGCTCTGGACAGAAGAACCTACATGGACTCAGGGCGTCACCACCAGGGACCAAAACCCAGGTGACCTTGCTGAGGCCAAGCAATTGCTGCTTCTCAAGTGTATCCTGCTGCTGGGGAGGCAAATCCAGTGGTCTGTATGATGCATCTACCCCTCTGAGCATGTGGAATAGCTATGGGAAGGCACTGGAGGACTGCAGGGCCAGCACCCTTATGATAAAACCAGTGAGGTATCAGCTGACTTGCTAGAGCTCCAACGAGCCACCTCTCCCAGGTGGGGAGCACCCAAGTCAATGATACTTGGAAAGGATCAGGTCTCGAGAAGGGCCCCGGCACTGCATCTAGAAATCAAAATAGACCAAGGTGGGGCCAGCTGATCTTTCTGCTTAGGCTTCTGCAGGAGCAGAAAAGCCTCCCTGAGCTCTTGACTAAAGCTGGAGCTGCTGGCAGCAGGGTTAGGTGAGAGAGGGGCTAGAACAGGCACTAAAGTCTCTGCCTTCCTCATATTTGCTCATCTCTTCTAGCCACACTGCATGAAGGAGCAGTGGAGCTTGACTGGTGACCTGCCCCAGGGACTGGCAAAGCGTCTCAGGCACCAGGGGTGCCCTGCTGCAGTGTCTGCTGGAGCAGACACAACTCGAGATGCCCACCTTGGATACACTCCCCAACTCTCCCAGCTCTGCTGCAGCGGAGCAGCGCCTGCGCCGTGCCTCTGGCTGGAGGAAAACGCACCCAGGGCCTGATGAAACTGCAAGGCGTTGGTTGCTCGGCAGTGCCACCCACTGCGGTGCCAGCTGCCCTCCCGGCCACGCGGGCACGGGCCCTGCCCTGGTGGATGTTATCTGGGCCGGTGAGTCGGGCAGAGTGCTGGCTTAGCACAAAAACAACAACAACAACAACTCCCAGCTGCTTTCCGTTCTGGGTAGTGCATTTCCGACTTCTTGGCATGTGACAAATGTCCCCCCTGCCAATAGCATGGGGCTGAAAAGAAAAATACTCAGTTTTGCCCAGCTGGGCAGAAAACACCAGCAGCTGCAATGACACAACCAGAGGAAAAGCACTGCAACTTCACTGTGACCTCTAAAACCAGACGTGGCCAGCCTCCTGCATCTGAGTGTGATCATGCAAAGGAACTTTCCTCCCTTCTTCCCCCAACCCCTACAATCCACACAACAGGTACTGCTGGAAGAATGTAGAAAGAGGAAAGCAGATGCAGCCCATAGCTTGGCTGTCATGGCTGTGGGCACATAAAGCTGCTCCCCAAACATCTCTCCACCAGCCCCATCAGTGTGTTTGTGCCAACCAGCCTTTGCCACCACCTAAACCTACAGAAAACAAATCTACATCAAACAGTAAAAAGGTGTGAGCCTTGATTGCCTGCCCATCCTTGTGCCAGCCACTGCTACAACAGATTCCACCTGACCAGTGAAAAGCCTGGAGACAGCAAGGCCAGCAGAGACAAAGGTGTGCTGGGTTTACCTTTGAAGGGATTTAGATCTGGAGCACTCAACAGGGACAAACTGCTGAGACAGGCATTTACTCAGGTGTATAAACATCACGGGCAGCAAACGCCAGCCTTGCAAGAATTCTCCTCCAAAGCTTAAGAATAAATTCAACATGTTTTTAAATAATTATGGATGAATCACTTGAAAAAACTTCCTACATTTTATCTTCACTTGCTGACACTGATCGTGCAGCTGGTTTGTTTATAATGTAATTACACATTCCCACCTACTTGCACTCTCAGTGTGCAGCAGAGTACCTCAGGTAGCAGAAAACCTAAAGGCTGACATTTCCTTCTGGCCTTTGGAAGTGAGAGAACAGTTAGCACAAAATTTATTTGAGGTGGGAGGCAGGGGGGAAAGAGAGGCCGCAAGTTAATCTCCCTTAGAAGCCCGATGGTCCCCACCCAGAAACCTGCACACAAAAGAATACTGCCTTTAAACTGGTAGGTTAGGTCTGAGACCAGAGCGAAGGTTTGTCAACCATGACAAGCTCCGGCTTGTTTAACAGTCAACCGGAGGGTTGAAAAGTCTAATAAAACCAAAAGGCCTTCCATAACAAAGCTGCTGCCACTTAAGGAGAACATTCACACCCATTCAGCAGGGCTTTTTTCAAACATGCAGAGGTACTTGGAGCCTCCAAAGCGAGCAAAGAACACCAAAACACAGCAGCAAGAAACTGAAGCTGGAAAAAACTGGAGTGAGCAATAAGGAACACACTGGGAACAGTGAGTAACTAACCACGGGAAGAGATAACAAAAATGCTGCATGACCTCCCTCCCATCACTTGGATGCCTTTCTAAAACAGACACTTCAGCCTGACCACAAGTTATTGTGCAAGGATCACTGGGTGAAGCTGCGTGACCTGTTATCTCCAGGACTACTAAAGGAAAGTTTTTCCCATGCCCATTTGGAAAGCTTCCTCCCTTCAAAAGGAGGAAGGTTTATATGGATCAGTTTTGCAGGCTCTGCCAGCCCTGGCTGGGGAAGGCCCAACGCCACTGCTTGGGAACAGTGGGATGCTCTGCCTCGTTGAATTCTCCAGTTGGGCTCATTTCCCCAGCCGGCAGCACTCAAATCCCCCGGGTCACAGATTTCACTGCCTGTATCCGGAGGGGAAAACCGCCACACTGTTTTACAATGTGACAAATCCTACGCTGCTGCAGTGACACATCCACACGTCCTTTGCTGCCCATTTCCATCTCGTTTTGCCAGCATTGGTCTGTCTTGAAGAAAAAAAGTTCAAGGAGCCTTTTTCAAAGTAGCTTTTCCCAAGAGAAGAAAGCCAAGTTCCACTGAATGTGCAGATGATCAGAGACACATTAAATGTGTATTTCCACAACAAAGAAGGCAGCTTTTGTCATTGCTTTTCCTGGTACAGCCATGGACCAAGCAGCAAAGGACTTGTGGTGATGCTCTTCGTTCAGCACTAGATGAGCAGAAGACACATGCTGCACACACCTGAGGTTGCCAGCCTACCCAACAGCTTCCTTCTGTGGCTTTCCTCAAGAAGGAACATTTTTCATTTCCTAAGAACTAAATGTTATGACAGTCACATGGACAGAATTAAAAGTACAAAGACCAGACTTCTTAGCCAGAGACCCCAAATTTCATTAGAAAAATTAAAAAATACATACCCTTGGAAATCCAATCTGAGTAGGGCCATAAGGACAGCAAGAAGGTTCCAAGGTCATGTTTTACAATCTTTTGAAGCAGGAATGAAGCCAATGTCCAAAT
The DNA here is from genome assembly GCF_008360975.1 of Lichenostomus cassidix. Classification (NCBI taxonomy): domain Eukaryota; kingdom Metazoa; phylum Chordata; class Aves; order Passeriformes; family Meliphagidae; genus Lichenostomus; species Lichenostomus cassidix. The sequence continues at coordinate 13,311,667 of NC_139495.1, read as the reverse complement.
GAGACATTCTGTGCCGCCATCTGTACAGAGCTTCCCTTTCTCCAACACATTGCAAATGTTACAGTGCAAGAACTTGCTGTCTTTGCTCAGGCACTCTTTATTTATATACAATAAAGGCCTTGTGCGGGAGATCAAGGCTGTATTTCATTGATTTGACATGATGGTTAACCTGTGAACTTTGCCCCTGCTAATAGAATAATTTTTATTTGCTGATTCCTCTTTTGGGATCCTCGAGGGTAACAGTAGCTTCATCCCACTCCCATTTGCATGTCTGATGCCAAATGGTTTTACAGCTCTTACTTCTGTGGAGCAGAGCCAGGACAAAGTTGATCAAATGCAGTAGCCACAGCTGGATCATGAGACCCCACACCTCTCTCCATGGATCCTACCTGTAATTCCCAGGAGCTTCCCAGTGACTTACTTGGCTCTGATTCATACTTTGCTTGTGAAACCTTGGAGAGGTCACAGAATCATGGAATGGTTTGGGTTGGAAGGAACCTTAAAAGCTCATCTTGTTCCACCTCTTGCTACTTGCAGGGACACCTTTCACTATCCCAGGTTGCTCCAAGCCCTGTCCAACCTGGCTGTGGACACTTCCAGGTATGGGGCAGCCACAGCTTCTCTCGCCCTTGGCTACCAAACAATCAATCTCACAGAGGTCCCAAAGCAACAGCCTGGACCATTCTGGCAGCAATGGCAGAACAAGGAAGCTCCTCTTCCAGATAAATCTCTCCCACTCCATGAGGCTGATTGCCAGAAAAGAAAATTACCAAAATTTCTGATTGAAAAGGGCCAATCTGTTAAACACTAAAGACATGGCTTTCCAGCAGACCTAACCCAATCTAAACATGGAGTGCTGTGAAAAAGGCAATCCCACCTGTCCAGCTGTACTGCTCTTCTCATTCCAGCACCAGCATTCCTCTAAACACATGCTAGAGATAAATGATGGAAAACAAAGCCTCCAGAAAAGAAGGAAAATGAAGATGGAGAGAGAGAGAGGACTGACTCTCTGGTCTACAACTGGACAGGGAATATGTGGGAGTCAGAGGGCTGAAGGATAAAGCCCAGTAGTTTCTGGTCATTAGCTCTGGAGATACAGCTAGGGACTAACATGAGACTGTGCTGCTAACCAGCATGTCTCACTGGGGTATTTCAAAGAGGTTTTTTGCTCTAGCTATAGCTTTGCCTGGCTCCACTGCTTATCATCAGGATAGATGAAAGCTCTTCATCTATTAGCTATTTAGATCAGATGAAGACCTTCAAAAAATTGATACTTTGAGGATAGGTTGTATCTCGGGAGCCAGGGGACCAAAAAATTCCAGATCCTACCACAAAAGTGTACTCTGGAGTCTTCAAAGGTAAAATCCAATTTCCATGTGGGTTTTACAGAATTCAGATAATCTGACTTTAAACTGCAACGGTTCTACTTAAATTCATCACTGACTTACAACAGTGAGGGCTCCAGACCAGGACTGAGAGGAAAGATGGTTTTGCTTTTACACACAAGCGTGACCTGCAAGAATTTAATTTCTGAGTGTGACTTCAGGCAAAGCAGCTCGCTCTGGCACACACACAGGAGGAGTCAGATCTTTCCTGAAGTTCCCTGAGCTGGGCATTCAGGGCTGCACCAATGAATGAAGAGGCAGCTTTGCTCCAGATGAGCAGAGATGGGTGCTGCAGCCCCCAGAGGAACTCACACCTGAACCAAGTGTGTACTGCAAACTAGGAATAAAATGAGCCTTTTCACAAACAAATTGCCTCAAACCCAGCTCACTGCCGTGGGAATGAGTACTTCCAACAGCATGATCTTTGTAGAGTCCGATGCTGCACTTCCAAGTGGAGCAGGCATTAATTAACTAATTTATAGCATTAGGATAGATGATATCAGACATTGTATCTGGTAAGTTCAAAAGTGTAGCTTTCATCTGGCATTGTTCCACTTCAAAATCATCTCTACTGACCCTGCAGCAGAACTCCAACATCCCATAACCACGAAAAAGGTGGATAAAGTGGCACCGAGGACACTCAGCCTCACCCACTCTGGGGTGACACAACACAGGCTGCTCCATGCTGCCTGGCCAGGCCAGGCTGAGCAAGCCCTTGCTCTCAACCAAGTGTCAAATCTTTTCAGAGAGATGCTCAGAATTATATTCACCAGCAATTTGACTTTTTAATCATTTCAATTACTGTGACTAAAACCCTTCAATCGGAACAAAACCAGGGAAAAATAACCTCTCTCCTTCTGAAGCAGCCTGCCTAGCTTAACAGACCATACCAAATCGTGAAGGTTTTTGCTTTTGTGGTCTTCACATATTTCATTTAATGCAGATAATTAACCTCAGTTTCTAATTTCAAATCCTCCACATAAGGAAGCAAAGTGACTGAATACATTCACTGACAGATGGAAAATTAAAATATTACTACAGCTTCTGCATGGCTCAAAAGACAGGGCCTCGCAAAAGATCTTTCTTCTTTTATTTGACTGATTAACTGTAATTTGCTTAATGGATTTAAGGATGAGCCTAATAATCCAATGATATATCCAGGAACTGATTCAGGATATCAGCACCTCTGTTCTGATTTTTTTTTAAACATAGCAATTTTCTGCATTACAGTCACTTCTGAAACCAGATTTTCCCACCGATTGTAATAAAATCAGGTACATGATTTATTTTAAATGGGTGCTGACTGCATGGCTGGCCTTGCACTGAGCAGCCACAGTGCTTTAACTTCTTGGAGCACCTTCTGAAGTCCCAAATCTAGGGATGACCCACAAGCATGTCGTGTTCCAGCAGCCACTGACATAACCCAGCAGGCAGCCAGGACTTCTTGGGAAGATGGGAAGTCAACAGTTAAACCATAACAGGGAGCCAGAGTGTGTTCCTGCAGCACCCCCACACCACTCTAGGTCCCTTTTCCACCAAGAAAGTCTAGCATAACAGGATTTCACAGTCTGTCTCAATAGTTAATAAATCCAGGATCTAACAGACTATTAAAGGAAAACATCCAAGAGGCAGTCATTTTTAAAATGTCCAATGGCAACTAATTATTCAAGGGATTAGTCCATTATAGTAACAACAAAGAAACTCTTAAAACATAAAGCCAAGTTGAACGGCAGATCAAAACCAAGGTGTTCCCACCCCGTGGCCACCTCCTGGGTGCACTTCTCAATGTCCTGGCATTGGTTCAGCTCCCACTCAGCCTTTCAGCACCCAATTCTTTCTGAAACTGGGCAGAACTCAAACCAGAATGACTCAAAATATAGTATTTCATGATCTGTGCCATCATTGTAAGCACACAACAAAACAGGACCATCGCCAGGACTGGACCAGTTAGGCCACAGCTCTGTCTAACAGGGTTATGAAGCCCTCCAAGGATAGAAATTTCCACCCCTTTGGTGCTCTGTTCCTAGGCTGCTTCATACTTCCAAGATTTTTTTTCCACCATGTCCAACCTGGACCTACCCAGCACCAAAAAGAGGGAGATATAACTCCCCTCTAGGGTTTCAAAGAGAAAATATTCTGTAACCCAAATAAAACTCCATCACAACAATGCAAGTTTTTGTTTGCTGGAGAAGGGGATAAAACACTATTAATTTATCAAACTAGAGTACCAAAAGCTTAACCACCTGTCTTTAAAAAGAAGCCAAAGCACTGATCCATTACCAAACAACAAACACACCACTTCTTCATCTTGATTTGTGTGGAGGCAAAGCTATGGGCACAAAAGGTATCCTTCTTCAAATAAAATCCATTTTAAAACTTGGCAACCGCTAGCATAAATACTTTACACTGTTAATGTAATGTAAGCATTTCCATGCAGAAGTTTCACCAGCTTAACAACACATTAAAAAAAGCTGGCGTTAACTTCTGTGCAAAAACACCATCAGTCTCCGTCCTGTATATCTTACAGTGCTTCAGCCACTAAATTACCACTTAGAGCTATTAGCACCAGACCCCCTCCCTGTTGGATTCACTGATTTCTCTCGAGAATAATGCAGAACCCAAACTACTTTTCTGCAACTTACTTTCTTTAAAATTGGAAATAGCCACTACTCTACAAGGACTCCAAACACGGTGGTACTGATTACAAATGATACTGTGGGCCCAGCAATTTTAATTCAAGATAAGCATTCCCAACTTTACATATGGGTTTAACATTCAGTAGCTAATTTTTGTCCTGCAAACAAGCTCCCATGAAGCTCCAACAGCCTAACTCCAAGGTGCATGTGCTGCCTCTCCAGCCAAAAGAAGCAGAACTAAGAGGGTAACACATCTTTAAACTTTCTAAACATGACTGCTCCTGCACCAGCGTTTGTGATTTTGCATCCCTGGTTTTCCAACCGGTCAGTACAATTAACACCAATTCCTTCACCACCACACAGTCTTGAGTCAGAGGCGTGCAATTTAATATTTAATTATGAACGAGGCAGCCAACCTCAAAATTAGGGCTGCCAGCTAAACTTCAGCCAGCTCCTTCCTGATGCAGCCCCAGCTTCTGACCGCTGGACCGTTTATGCTCCCTAAGCCATGGAGAGATCCTGTGTCTCCCTGAACCAGCCTCTCCACGTTAGTTTGTCACCGCACTGTCCCAGAACAGAGGTTGTCACATCCCTCTAAGGTTCTTCAGCTTTTCTCCACTTGCCTCCTCTGCACACCCTGTCATGAAGTGCTGGCTGTGTGTTTTGGGGAGAGCTGCCCACCCACGTGTCCGGAGAGGCTGCCAGTGCGTGGGCACAGGCACAAGGACTCTCCTGGTGATTCCTACCAGCCCGGTGGAGAACCACATCACCCACCCTTTTCATTTGAACCACCAACACTTGTGAAACGCGGTGAGCTTAGTCAGCTCCACACTGTGGAAATTAAAGCTTGGAGCCAGCTTCTTTGAAAAAAACCCAACCCCCTGCGTATATCAAAGCCCACGCTGAGAAATTTCTCCATCCATGCCCAGCAGCTCCACCACCAATGCTCCTCAAAATCCAGCAACTGGAGACTTCACCCACCACCATGTGTCTTCTCATCACCTGTACACTTCATGGAACAGGTTAAACCCCAGAACAACTGCTAGAACTAATGCAAATCTCCCAGTTTGCCTGGTTTTCATGAGAGATGAAAGCAGAGCTGCTGGCAGGTAACGCCATATGCTCTTCTCACTTCCCACCATGGAAGAAAGCAAAGGCAAGGCCTGTGAGTGCTGCTCTCCGATGTTTTGGGAGTGGGATGGGAACCCCTTCCCACACAGAGCTAAAGAGAGAGCAAGAGAAACCCACCCCAGCAAAAGACACAACCAAACCACCAAGCACCAAATCTCCAACTTTTCAGGAGGCTGCGTTTTCCTGGAGCGCTCGAAAAGCAGGCTGCAGGCGGTTCTCAGGCACAGGTTTAATTTCTGCTCTCCAGCTCCGAGGAACGCTGTCCCGGCGTGTCGGAAGAAGGTTAATGAACGATTTAGCCGCCCTCACAACCACGTTAGTGTCACTTTCGGAAGCTGCGAGTTAATGCCCGAGATCTTCGGGGGTTACCCTCTTTGAAGTTCACTGATCCATAACCAATGTCCAATTAATTTGCAGGAGCCTAACGATAATGACTATTGGCCTTTTCCGACGCATACAAAAACACAGTGGGTAACAGCGATGCTTTTGGCTTCAGTATATTCTCAAGTCTGCCTGCACATTTGCACACCTTCAAAAATACTCAGCACTAACAACGAGTTGTCTTCTGCTGTTTGAGGAATTTTTTACATTTGCTCTCCCGAGAGCAGAGCTACTGCATCAAGATTTATGAACTTTCTGTTGCAAAAAAGATTGGAGCTGATTCAAGATGCTCATTTGCTAACAGAGAAATACTTCTATTGCATTTGCTTAGATTCCTCTTTATTTAGGGTTTCCATGGAAGCCAAGGAATAGAAGTTCAGTCTTGGGAAGATTAAACAGGCCCTGAGATATAATGCAAAACAGCTTATTTCAACATTCCCCAAAGAACAGAAATGAGAAGTTCTTCCACACATAAGCCAAAAAAAAGGAGGTTTGTGGAAATTTTCAAAATAAATTGGGACCCAGCTTTTCAACTGCTGCACGCAGCCATTGCTTCCTGCTGCAAGCAGCTTCACCAGCTTCCAGCACAGCTCCTCAGGGGAAAAAGTAAATGAACAAGAAGACTGCAGGATAAAGATGCTACAGCTTAAAAACCAGCTTATTCAAGACAGTTATTGCTATACAACATCCAGGAAGAAGGTTAATTCAACCACAACATCTTGCACAAAGAAGAACAATCACCTCATAAATTAGTATCTCAGCAGTTTTTAGAACAAAAAAATGCAGATTATGCAGTTCAGCAGCATCTTCCATGGTGATGCTCTGGACGCCACAGAAGCTGACAGACGAACATTTAAAAAATAAAATAAATCCCTTATCTTCAGCTACTCCAGGCAGAGAAATGACTCCTGCTCTGGTGAGAATGGCAAACATTTCCTTGCCTCCCTACCCCATAGGTCAACAGAATGTTAGTAGCCACAATGACACTACAAATTAATAGCCACACATTTCCTCTGATCTCCATCCTCCAGGTAAAGATTTATTTCATGCTGTTCCAATCTGCTATGAAAATGCTCAGGACCAATGAACTCTACTTCAAAACACTTCTATTTCACAGCACATTTCTTAAACCATTTTACAATTGGGCACAGATATATTCAGATAATGGGTAAAGTGCACCTTTTCCCTGAAGTTAGAGCTAAAAAGCTCAGTGTCGCACACAGGATTTGCCACCCGGTCTGGTAAGGAAACTAAACACAGCTGACCCTTAAGTAAATTATTTTCAATCTTAACACCATTATTGCTTAAATAAAAAGATACTTAAATCGTAGACTTTTCTAATCCTTCATTTATGGTGAGCACCCAACTGCTCAGTGAAATGCACTTCAACACACATTCAAGGTTTTTATTAACTCCATGGGAAAGTCCCAAGACACTGGGACATTTTTTTTCTGACTCCTGATTAAAACAGCAGGAGCCCACATGAATTCCCTTTCCCCACCCTGCCAAGAGCCTCACATGCAACATCCCCTCCTCAAAATCTGTAAGAAAACAAGAATCAAACCGAGAACATTTTGCCATGAAAGGCGCTGAGACCTTGCGCGGGGTGGGATGCGCTTCCAGCTGCCAGCCTAAAGGGACGGCTGAGGGAGATTAAACACAGAAATGCTTTTCATAAGGCAAGAGGCTTTGAAGAGGACAGTTCAGCTACTTCATTTCATAATCTTCACAAAGCGTCAGATTTTAGCCTAAGCAGGTCTTAAAACAAGGAGATTTTACTTAAAAAGGGGGGGAAAAAAAGTAGGAATGTGTTTTGGCCGGGTTCTGTTGATTCAGCAAGGGTTAGACACACACATGCTTATTGATCCCAGAGAGCTCCCTGCTAAGTTAATTGTCTGGAATTTTAACTGAGCTCTCAGCAAGTTTCAAAATCCATGTTGGCTGGAAGTGGGTGGGGGACCCAGAAAAAAAACAGGCTGCAGAACTGTGCAAAGTCCTCCAGTTAAAAAAATCCCAATTACTTTCATGAAGGGAAGAGCTGCAGCAGGGAATGGTTTTAACTGGATTTGGGGATTCTGACTTTGACACGGCTAGAATTCAGAGCTGGAAATCTCATACGCAAAGCAGTACCATTATCAGGGAGCACCATCAGTGCTGCTTTCACTCCTACCCACATCACCGAGGTGAGGGTATCTATCTCCTGTGAGCTCCCTATTGTGGCTCATGACAATTTCTGCACAGGAAGTGTCACCACCAGCTGTAGTTGCCTGTGTTACAGTACCTGAACACCGACCTTCTGCTGGTGCAGGCTATGGACAACCTGGCATTGCAGCTTACCCAGTCACCTGTGCTTGCACGAGGGCTGCCCATGGCTCTGCACTGCCATGGGCCCTACCTGCCTCCAGAACACCTCCAGCAGCAGCTCCTCCAGGTAAGGAATATGCTGCAGGGATGATTTGGCATTATGGTACAGGAACAGCCAAAGACACCTTTAAAACAACCCGCAATTACATTCAAACAAAGCTTTGCACTCCATCGAACCACTCAACAATGCCATCCTGTACCAGTGCAAATGCCTATGGTCCTCCAAGGTTTCCCATCTCCCCCATGCCCATGGCAGCTCCCTGACCCACAGCCCACCTACCTGAACTCCCTGCCCTCGCTGTAGCGCCGGGCTGAGGCCGCACGTTGCGTGGCTGTCTCCAGAAGCAGCTTCTGTGTGAGCCTGCTGGAAGGCGCTGAGTCCCTGCTGGCCTCAGGCTCAGCCTCTTGGTCACACTTCCACTCCTCGTCCTCATTCAGAGTTGGCAGATAACCAGGTAGCCCTTTACCTGTCCCAGACCCTGAGCTCGGATCACTATAAATTTTTGGACTTTCCCCACCTGTCCTTGTGTATTCCAAATAAATATCTGACTTAAGGAACAAAGGGTAGGTATTGTCTTCTATCATGCACTGAATCTCTGTTTGGGCCTGGTCAAACATGTCAGGGTCAATCTGCAGTTTCATGACACAGTCTTTGATGAAGCTTTTTGTGGCTGGTTTGATCTGCCGGGACACAATGCCATTGTTGTCGAGGATGTATTTTTTGTAAATGGCTTTTGCCAGCTTGAGTCTTTTTTCCTCGTTAGACACACATGGCTCCAGCTTCCTGAAGCCACTGCAGGCAAACCAGAAGTCCAGCAGATCCGCACAGTCCTCCTGTTTCAGGAAAGTCCTGAAGAGGTTGATACCATCTTGATCATCCAGCAAGGAGTGCAGGGACTCGGCCCACTTTAGGTAGGGTGGAGTTGGTGAAGCACTCCCCTCAGGCTCGTACCCCAAATCCAAATCGGAGCGCCTCGGTGTTGCTGTGGATGTCTCATTTCTGACCACATCACCTTTACCAGAGTAGAAACCATGGCTAACTGGCCTTGGGTCTGTGGACACGAGCTCCCCCTCCTCACCAGGAACCGGTGGCCTTGGAGCATCTTCAGTGAAGCTTCCTCCAAGGTCCAAGGGGAAGCCTTTCCCCTGGATATTCATTTTTCTGGTCCTTGCTTGTGCAGGAACAGTGGGGGATGAGCGCCAATCTCAAATCACCAGTATTTGTAGCTCCAAGGTGAACAAGTTTGTTCGGCTGAAACAGATGAGGAAAAAATAAGCGAGTATCACTGGAAATAAACACTAAGATGACAAACTACTGGTTGTGCTCTGCTCCTTTACTCTACTAACACTTCCTTTTCAGCAGAATCAATGGCTTGGTGACTTCTGTGAGCTCAGAATAGAGCACAAACCAGGCACAGGCTAAAAATCACAGCTACAGAATATCCCAAAACTCTACATCCAGAATTTGGAATCACTGATATAGCTGACCCTATGCTAGAACACCAGCCAATTCCTCAACACTGCTGGTTTTACACGACCCTGGCATGAGGCAGCCCCCACATCCAAGAGATCCATGCTCAGGTACCACAGGACACATGCCATCTTATGCAGTGCTACCAACTCCTCTGCACTTCCTACCTGGACAGAACATATCCCAGATCATACTAAGGCAACATGTTTTTATCTGGCTAGGGATCTAGGAAATTCTTATCATCAAACAGGAATTTAAGGCTTGTGAAAATTATTTTTAAAGAATATCCAGTTAGTCCTGAAAGCGGGGCTGCACCTTAATCAAACACAGGTGGCTTTCGTATGCTCAAGTGACATACCAGCACCACATTCCTCACAAATCTCTGCGTTTCAGAAATACGCCGCGTCGCCTCGTCTAGCTCTAGGGGAATCCAGATGCATCGTTGACCCTAATATTTTGGGCATCTGGACTGCATTCTTGCTTCAGATGGGCATGTTAGTACAGGAGCTCGGTTCTGGCACTGCTGTTTGTAGGCAAGCCGTGGAGAAAAGGTTCATTTACGCTAACAAAATTGCATGCTACGAGCCTGGGAAAATTTCAGGTCATCAAAGGGAGATGAGAAAACCACCTTGACAAGGAAACCTGATCAAGTATAATGTTTTTAAAGAAGAGCAATGAGTCAATATGGAGGATGGAAGGTATGGGGAAGGCAGAGAATGGCAGGCAGTCCCTGGGTTGCTACTTCTGCTGCTCAACAAATTAACTTCATCATTTAAAGCCAGTAGCAAAAGCCTTACGTTACAGAACAGCCTCAGCCCCTAAGCCCCAAGTACTGCAGAACCCCAGCAGCCTCACAAATTACTCCTTGCACTGGATTAACTCAATTGGACATAAAAACACACCGGGAAAGACACATTTTACCTCATCCTCCCTCTCAAAGCAAACCTCACACCAACGAACATCTTTGGGATGCTTTGCCATTTCCCCCCCATTTCCTGATCACGGCTAAACCAAGAACCGCCGCCGATGCCGATGCCTGTCCTTACAGCCCACCTGTCCATCGGGAAACAACCCAGAGAGCCCGGGAGCGGCCAGCGAGGGCGGCTGGGCCCCGTGTGGAGCGCGGCAGGAGCCAGCGCCGCGCTCACAGCCGGCCCGAGCCCCCCGGCACGCAGCCCCTGCCCTGGCACCGCGGGACGGGGCTCGGCTCTGGCACCACGGGGCGGTTTTCACCCCGCTGCTGAAAGCCTGCGCAGGACTCGCCCCCCCGTCTGCGGTACGGGTCCCCGGTGACCCCCGGCCGGGCGAAGGGGACCCCCGGGGCAGCGGCCCCGCAGCCCCACAGCCACGCCGGGCATTGTTGCGGCGGGGCGGCGCTGGCTCCTCGCCCCGGCCGGGGCAGCCCCGGGGAGCCTCCCGGAGGACACGCGAGGCGCCCGGCCGAGCCGCCCGGCCGGCTCCGGAGGAGACCCCCCGGCCGCTCCGCGGGAGGCGCGGGGCCGGGCGGGCTCCGGGGCGGCCCCGCCGCTGACAGGGCGCCGCGCGGGGCCCCCGCCGCCCCCCGGGCAACTTCGCGGGACCCGGCCCGCGCCGCCCCCCCGCCGCCGCCCCCGGCCCCGCTAGCCCTCCCGGCCCGCCCGGCCGCCCCCCGCGTCCGGGGCGGCCTAGCCCGGCTCGGCGGCCCCGGCGCGGCCCCGCGCTCCCGCCCGCGGCGGCCTCGGCGCGGCCTCGGCGCAGGGCCTGGGCCGGGGCCGCCTCACTCACCCGCGCGGAGCGGCGGCGGCGGCCCGGGGCGGCGCGGGGCCCGGCCCATGCGGCTCAGAGGCGGCGGCGGCCCGGCGGGGCGGCGGCGGCACGGAGCGTGCGGCCCGGGACGCCCATGGCCGCGGCCGCGGGCGGGTGGCGGCGGCGGGGAGCGAGAGCAGCAGCAGCAGCAGCGAGCCGAGCCCCGCTCCGCTCCGCTCCGCCTGCGCCGCTGCCTCCCAGCCCGGCACGGCGGCTCAGCCGCGCCCCCCGCGCCCCCGCCCGGTACTGCGGGACCGGGGCCGGAGCGGGGCGGAGCGGGCTCGGCACGGCCCGGCCCGGGGAGGCGGCGCGGCGGCACGCGGGGCGCGGGGCGGCTGCAGGCCCCGCTCCCGCTGCAGGGCGGGCCGGGGGAGAACCGAGCTCCTGGCTCGGGGAGGCTTCGAGCCCCGGGAGCCGCAGCACATGGCCGAGGGTTCGGACTGGGCTCCCCGGACAGCCCCGGCACATGGCCCCGGGGCCAGGCACGGCTCCGGACAGCTCTGGCACATGGCCCAGGGTTGGGTCTGGACTCCCCGCAGAGCCCTGGCTGGGTGGGCACCTCAAGGGCTTAGTGGCTCCAGGGCTCTGTGTGGCCCTGGATGAGAGGAGCCCACATACCCCCGTGAGCATCCCCGCCAAAGACGGCCCCAGAGAGACTTCGGAGACGTCCCGGGTCTGGTCGAAGGGCCCTGCCCAGGAAAGGTATCAAACCTCAAACACCACCAGCCTCCACGGCTCTATCCGTGTTGAACACCATGGCACACCTGACCTTTGTCCAGTTTGGACTGTGCACCATGGGACTGGGGATGTCGGAGCACCAGTCCACTAGCTGCTCTTGCCTCCAACAAGCTGGAGATGGTTTGGAGCCTGCAATGTGTGTCCTGCTTCTCTGAGCTGGTCAACTCTGCCGCGGGGAGAAATCAGGGACTGTCCAAGAGGTGGCACTGCATGGACTGGAATGGGTCACACCACGTGGAGACTCCCCAAATCGAGGATGGGTGGTTATGGGGAGCAGGGTGCCCCAGCTCTGAGGGTGCAGTGATGCGGGACACTGCAGGGAGAAGAAGGGGATTGCCACATGCAGAAATCAAATGAGAGTAATGTGAGAGGGAAGTGCAAAAGCCTGCTTCTTCCCTGGAAAGCAGTGATAGACTCGGAGCCAGGCAGACCCTAGATACCATTCCAAAAGCTGAACGTGCAAACAAACCACAAGACAATCCTCTAAAAATCAGAAATCACTCAGAATGATTTCCAATAGGAATTGTTTCTGCTTTCTTATGCAATTACACTACTACAGTTGCCGGCCTCGATGCATTTAGGGAACACGTTCGGAAATGTAACTTTTTTTCCAGCTTTGTGAAACTCACATACGTCCACCCTGGGCAGTGACACTCCCCATCCCACCCCAGCACAGAGCCTGGCAGGATGATGTGGCTCCTTACACTCTCTCATGTGAACGATGCTCGGAGCTGATTTACACGTAGCAGTGCAATACTGATCTCAGGCGTAATAATAGAAAAGCTGATGTGGGATTCAGCTGGTAAAGAATTAAAGGATGGGAATATAATTAATGCAATCAGCCTAGTTTCCAGAAAATAGCTCTTGTCAAACTCTGATGTCATCCTTTGAAGAGATTACAAGTTTGGCTGATAAAGGTTATGGCATAGAAATAATAGTCCTGGGCTCTGTTCAGGCATGTGACTTAATCCATATACTATTCTGATTAAAAATTAGCACAATACAACATCAAGAGGGACACCTTAAAGGGGCTGGGAGCTGGCAAACCGACAGCCATCAATGGGGAATCCCTGCAGAATGGGAGCGTGCTCAGTGGGTGTCCAGGCTTGGATGGGAAGCCCAGTGCTATTCAGTATTTCCATCAATGGTCTAGAAATAGATTAAAAAACCCTGCTGAGAAAAACGCTGGGGCGAGGGAAATGAGAGGGGCAGGAGACATGGACGAGGTCAAGACAGCTGTAGAAAACTTCACAGGCCAAGTCCCCGGCAAATAAACCATGCTTGAATGCGAGCAGCTGTGAAAGGGTCTGTCCACTGAGCACAGGGCCCTTCTGCTGGAAACCCGGGATCTGGCAAGGACGGATTGGGGGAATTAAGGAGGCAGGAGGGATAATGTGGGAGCAGCAGGCTCCCCACAGGGGATGTCCAGCTGGGTTGGGGCCGGGTGCTACAGCAGAAGGGTTCCAGCATCTGCATTTTGGAAAGGATGCTGAGGGATCGGGAGAAGGAGGAGGAGAGTTAAAAGTGAGCTCTGCTTTGCAGGGGTGTGGCTGAGGCCCACAGCCTCCCCAGCAAGTTCAAAGGAGCCCCGGAGACGCCTCCATTATAGCACTTCAGCCACTTCATGGGTGAGAGACGATCAGGTATTAGAGAGCTTTTCATCTCCCAGAGAAAGGCCCAGCAAGATTCATGGCTTGAACTGAGTTTGTTTGAGAAACCAGAGCCAGATTTCTCCATGGCAAGGGGGAGCTCGAGGTGGTGGGTGGTGAGTTTGGGTGCAGCAGGATGCAGGTGGCTGCAGTGCTGGGGCTTGACATGCCCTCCCTCACAATGCCTTCCTTCCCAGACCTTTCCTTACTACTCCTCGGGTTGGGCTGGCCCTGGGGAGATGGGAGAAGTGCTGGAGGCTCATCTTACTCCCACCAGCTCCTGGTGCATTCTCCTGGCTCAGGGGACACAGCCCGGGGTTAGGAGCCAGCCCCCATCCCACTTGCAGGCACACATGGAGGCAGGGGGCTCCAGACTAGCCAGCAGGTCCCTTCCAGCAGTGCAGGATCGCTCTGTGTGTGCTCCCAGAGAAAGCAGGGCCAGCACTGCCCTGCTCCAGCAAAGGCAGCCAGGCAGCTGCCCCTTCGTAGGCTTTAAGAGGCAAATTCCCACTGGTTGATGTCAAGCCCTCATGGTGCCTCATTATTTTCTGGCTCTCTAGCAGGGGTGCTTGAAGCTGAGAGAGCCATGGGCTCCCTCTGGAGTCCCCTCCCTGCCTTTTACCCCTCAGGTGGCTCATGACAAGGAGCCCTGTCTCTGCACTCTACCAGGGGCCAAAATCACTTCCAGATTTATCTGAGGACATGAAACAGATGATAAACCAAACTGAGCATCCCTGGCTGTGTGTGGGAGGAATCAGACTGCTAAGTCTTTGAAGCCAATGAACTGAACCTGGTTATTTTTCCCTTCTCCACCAGCTGATTGTGTTGCTCTCCCTTTTGCCCCAAATATCACCCTTATACCAAAACTGCCATCACCAAGATGGCAGTGGTGTTTTGGTGCACCCCTGGTGTCACTCTGCCACCGAGGCTGGTCCCATGGGAACCTGGGATGCTGGACACTTCCCAGCTCCCAATGCACATATTCCTTTCTGCCCAGAAGAGTCAGCAAACACTGGAGAAAAAGAACTGCTCTCAGCCTTTGGTCTGAAGAGTCTGTGCTGTATCACTGGTGCAGTGCAACTCCAGAGCCTCCTTGCAAAGGGATGTTTTCTGTAGCACCCTCCCCTCCTGCCAGGGTGGCTTGGGACCCGCAAGCTGTCCAGTATCCATTCTGCATAGCCTGAAACCTCTTGGATCAGCTTCAGCACTGACAAAAGTCCTCCCAAATGAATTCTCCTCTTTGTAGTGACTCCCCCAAAGCAAGGTGGGCCTGCCCCAGCGCTGAGGGGTGATGGCTGGTGGGCTGTCAGCAGTTCCCTTCTAGCCGCAGGGATGTGTGTGGGTATGAGCCAGCATCCCTCCGGCGTGGGCGGATTGGGAAGGAGCGCACTAGATGGTGCTGTTCAACCTTTGGCTGCCATTTAAAAGGCTCCTGCAAGGTCATAAGCGATGCCGAAATTCAGTGTTTTTATTCGAAAACCTTTTGGGAACTGGGGGATAAATAGAAATACCCTGAAATATGAGGTCCTACACTGATCACTGATGGAGCCAAAGGACAGCTTGCTCAGAGGGACACGTGTTGCCTCCCCCCTCGGGCCTGCAGCACCCTCAGTGCTGAGGCAGGACCTGGGGTTTGACTACAGAAGCAAGGATAGCTTGCTCCAGCAAAGGCTCAGCCAAGAACAAAATGTCCTGGGGTGCAAGAGGGGGCTGACAACTCTCTCTTGGACCTCTGGCAAGATGATGCTTGCAGAACAGGAGGAAGAAAATGTATTAGAAGTTAAGATAAAAGTATTGGTGTTGTGGTGCCAAGACTGAGGGCATCCCAAAGAGCCTGGCTGGGATGAGGCACTGCCACTGAGGGGACAAATAAGCAGAGCCACAGGATATGGCTGGCAGGAGAACAAAGCAGAAGTGGGCATGTTAGTGTAGCCAGTGAGGATGCCCATAGTCAGCCGTGCCAGGGCTGGGGGCAAGAGTGGAAGTGGGTGATGCTGATTTCAACCATCACAACATCCCTTCTTGCAGGATCTAAAGATATCTGCCCACCCTGGCCATGTTAGCCTGCCAAAGCATCCATGGAACAGTGGGTGCAGGTCTCCCACAGGCAGCCTGGGTGTGCCTCCTTCTTTGGATTCCCCAGCTCAAAAAGGCAAACACCCCCAAATTTGTTGTTTTGCCTTGGATCTGCTTCTAATGTTGTGGAAAAAGGATGAAGCACTATTTGGACACCAAGTTTATGCCTTTTAACTCAGATCCTGCTCTTTCATAAAGCCCATGATCCAGCCTGCTGTTCCAAGCAGTGGGAAGGCTGCAGGGCTTGGCTACTCTGGGCACTCAGATTTTTCCCCTCCAGAAAAATCATCCCAATTTCCTACTTCACTCCTGTTCACACGTGGATGCTTGCTTGCAAATTCCCTGTGTATGCAGGAGTACAGGCCTGGAGTAGGTGGATAGGGCAAAAGCTTTACTGCTCACATCCAAAACAACAAAAACTGCAGCCAGGGTGACCTCCTTCCAGGAGTGTAGGGGCAGGAGGGCCTGGACCAGTTAAGGCAGTGGTCTGAACTGGTTTTTGCAGTTGCCAGTGTTTGCCCATGGTGGTGCAGATGCCCAAAAGGCAGATGGAAGCCCCAGTACATAATCCTGAGCCCCTGCAGTGTCCCAGCACCCTGGCCTGTTCTCCCCAGGGCTTTGTTCTGCCTTCAGCTCTGGGTGTTTTTCTTTGTGCCTGCCCTGGCATAAGCCTCGTTCCTCCAGCTCTGCTTTGCCCTTCTCTGCTGGATTACAGAGCCCCCAAACCTGATGTTTCCCACAAAAAAACATCACAGACAGGCTCATGCTGTGCCTTGGGAAGCTTGTCCAGTGGTGCTGCTCACTCAGCACCCTCCTCACAGAGGAGCTTGACATAGACTTGTATATGTCTTCCCACACTTCTGTGACCCTCCTACCACCAGCCCTCAGACCATCACCAGCTCCTTTCTAGCTATCAGCTACCTCTAGCCTCATGTTTTGGGCTGAAGACTGGAGTTTTGGTCAAAGCTTTCCCCTTGCTCCTTCTCCTCCTTTCCAGCCAGACAGGGAGAGTCACAGCAGCTCATGGCCACTCTCCTCTGCTTGGTTTGCACCATTCATAACCCTAGTCACAGCCAATAACCACATGAACTGATGTCCCTCTGCCTGGCTGGGCAGAGCCCAGTTTGTTCACACTGGCTTCTCTTCTCACTCCTGTCCCAGTCACCCCAGATAAGCCCTGAGCTCCCATCCCAAGCACAGAAATGTATGAGCTGATAGGGCTGGCAGGACCTTGGTGTGTCCCCTAACCCTCCCCACGTGGCCTCTGTGCTGCTTTTGGGGGAAAGGTTCCCATATCTGGCAGAGCAAAGAGACCCTCACAGACCCCTGATAGATTTGAGACCCTGCCACATCCGAAACCCTGCCAGATCCCTGCTGCATCCCAGACCCCAGCATCCCCCTGGCTCTCTGCCAAAAGCAATGGCACTGGAGCTCAGCCAGCACTGCCAA
This sequence comes from Lichenostomus cassidix, assembly GCF_008360975.1. NCBI lineage: Eukaryota > Metazoa > Chordata > Aves > Passeriformes > Meliphagidae > Lichenostomus > Lichenostomus cassidix. The sequence goes on along the minus strand of NC_139495.1, from coordinate 13,294,602 downwards.
TGCCCAGTGCCCTTCATCCCCAGCTGGTGGAGGTGAGTGCCCCTCAGTGACACCCCACATGCATTTCTGCACCCACCTTTGGGGTCCAGCCTGGGCCTGTGCCCTGCTCTCCTGCTTCTCCATGCTCCAGACCACCAGGCTTGCTGTTCCTCTTGGGGGGCCAGGGGTGGGAAGCCATCCACATGCATCCCAGAAGTGCCACTCTGCAGAGAGAAGAGATATCAGTTCGTCCCTGCTGGGACCACCCTGCCCAGGAGATGTTTCCAGGGGAGCTGGGCCAGGCAGGAACACCCTCTGCTCCCCACTCACAGGAGTGGATCCTGTTCCCATGGTCCTGAAGGACACACTTCACATCTTGGCCCTACATGAGGTGGAGATGTCTGGAGCGGGGTATGCTCTGCCCTGAGCATGGGAGCTCTGGAGCGGTTATCCCTGCTGAGATGGTCCCAGTCTACAGAGCTGGGGCAGGAGGGAGCAGCAGCATCAGGGGACAACCTTGTCCCTAGTTCCCAAGCCCTTCTACAGAGCCAGGGCTCACCCAGCTGCCCAGGCCATTGCTCGCCCTCTGCTCCAGTGTCCCCACAGTGGGATGGGATGAGAGGAGTATGGGGTGCAGCTGGTTCCTGCCTGTGATAATTCAACCTGCTTGATTCTGCCAGGAAAGAAAAATCTCCTTTATCCAGCCATCGGTGACCACAACCTGGGCTGCTCGAAGGTGGGGAAGGCTGGTACAGTGCAGAAATATTGACCACTCCACTCTTGCAGATCTGTTTTGTAACGCTGGGCAAGATCTTCTGGTTTAACTGGGGTCACCAGCTGGTGAGAGCCAGCTGAGCACTCACTGGTGCCTCAGTGTCTGTCCTGCAGCCCCCAGATTTCCAGTGTGACCCTTTGGATATGTTCTCCATCAGCAGTGCAGCTTGGAGAGCTGGTCTCCACGCTACTCCCTCACTACTCCTCGAGGGGCAGCTCTCCCAGGGAGCTGGCAAAAAGTTTTGCACCAAGTAAGGCCTGTTGATGATGTTTTGGCTAATTTTCCACCTCTGGTGACCAGGCAGTGGCCAGTTGGACACATGCTGCTGTTTCTCTGTTCTCTCCTGGGAGGGGTCTTGCTGACGGTGCCTCTGCTTTGACGAGGCTTTTCCCAGAGGTGAGAAAGATGGTCAAGGAGCTCTCTATCCCTCAATTTTGGTTTATTGTGAGTCCACCTAGTGGCCCACGGGTATATGGTTGCCTTTGCTGGGCGCAGGGAGGCTTGTGAGGACATCCCAGAAACTCTTGTGCATCCAGGGCAAGCTCTAGAAAGCATTTTACCTCTGCACTGTGTCTGACAGGTACAGTTTAGGTCCCAACTTGCCGTTGTCCTTCACGAGGAAACCTCTGAGACCATGAAGTGACAACAGCAGCTGAGGTTGTGGCTGGTTTGCTGAGGTCCAAATCCCAGCCAGTCCTGAGCAAAGGATCTCTGTGATCACATCAGACACTCCTGAGGGGAGCCCCACGGCATTGCCACCCCTTATTTCTGCTGCAGAATGATTTTCTCAGCCTCGAGCTCCTCAGACAGGGCATTAGATGCCCCAAATGCCCCTGTGAGTGATGCCGTGCCCTGGGGAAGTATTGGCTCTGTGGGCCCAGGCAAGCCAGCAGCCAGAAGCTCATTGCCACTAGCAGCTAATTGCCAGTACTGGGCTCCTGGTGGTGCCTGTGTCAGGCAGGACAGCTGTGCTGTCAGGAGGTCACAGCCTGCCAGCCAGAGCCCTTGCTGGGCCCTTCTGTGGCACAACACACTGTGCCACAGGACTAGGTGTGTTCCAGGCCAGGGGGACTGACCAGCCCTAGCTGGGGGACCCCTAGTCCTGGCAGGACACTTTTGAAAGCCTCCTGCTCTTTCAGCTCTCTGATAAGACCCTCTGGGGTCTCTCTCTACCCACACAGAGACTCCAGCCTCCAGCACCCCTTTCCCAGCCTCCAGCTTCCCAGCCGCACCTGCAAAATCCCCAGCTGCAGGTGGGGTTGCTCTCCTTTGCCATCTCCCCAGTGAGGTGTCCCTTCCTCAGAGCAACCATCCTGTGCCTCCTCCCCAGCGAGGGCCACCCCTCCTGGCTGAGCTGGGAGATGAGACCCCTGCACTGCTGTGTCACCAGCACCCAGTGCAGGTGGCCATGGCTCAGCACGGGCAGGTCCTGGAGCCCCTCCACCCCCAGTGATCTGCCCAAGGGTGCATTGCCTTTGGGAAAGGAGGTTCCCCTGCAGAATTTCTCCTTCATGGTGAGAGTGAGTGGGACAGTGCCAGGAAAGGCTCAGCACTGATGGACACCAGCTGAGGTCCTGACTAGCCAAAATGCTGGACACAGCCCAGCAGTGCCTGTGGGTGACCTGCTTCCTCCTGCAGGGAACAGTCCTGGATGATGAGCTGAGGCTGCTCAGTGAGAGCCATTTATTCACACCCTTAGGGAAGAGTCTCCAAACTCTTCTACAGCTTTAACTGCCCCAGCACAAACCCAGCCCAGGAGATCATCTTGGCATTGACTCGTCTCAAGGCTTTCCAGCATGAGGTGAACAGATGTGGAAAACACTGGTCTCATCCTGAGAGAAAACTGGAGAAATTGCTTACAAAATCATTCTCTGTGGGAGGAAGCTCAGAGAAGTGGGGGGGTCTCTGTCTTTGGAGGAGTCCAAGACTTGCTCTACAGCCAAGGCAAGCCTGCTCTGGTGCTGGATGTCAGCCATGGAATTCCCTGTCCCCTTCTGCCAGCACTTCTGAGACTGTCACCCATGCTCACCAGTTGGCAACTCTGCCTGGCTGCCTCTCTCCTAAAATCTCCTCCCCTTTCTGTGCCAGGCAGGTGAACCACAGCAGAGACAGGTCCTCTCTGGGACAGAATGTTTGGGAGCAGGGAAGTTGTGGGATAGTGATCATGAGCATCCTACAGCATCCCGCTTCCCTGGGAAAGAGATTACAGGAACTGCTCCTTGGAGATGTGAGCATGAGGCCAGGCAGCTTTGAGTGCCCCATCTCCTTCAGACATCAAGCCTTGGGCTCTCTTCTGTGGAAGCTGCTTCCCAGCCCTTCATGCCCTGTCCCCATCAGGACACAGAAGCCTGCTCTGCAGGGCTGGAGACACCATCTGGTGTCCAACCATCCCACACCACTCGTGCTCATGCCATGTCCTTCAGCCGGTGCAGTTCATCTCCCCCACAGTGGGAGCTGACAGCAGCCTGAACCCTGCAGCCATGGCCATCTCACCTCAGGGCTCTCCTTGTGCTCTCCCAGAGAATAGATTCCCACTTTGATTGTCCTGCTGGGCATCCTCTTACTAGTGCATCTTCTGTCAGAAGTCCTTCCATGGGCAAACGCTGGCACAGTGACCATTCTCCAGAGAACCCATGGCTGGCAAACATGGGCAAATCCAGTCTCCTATCATCTTTCAGGCTGATCCTTTACAGTTACAGTGGCTCAGAACAGGAGAAAACACATCTGGCAGCAGATGTACAACTCCAAATCTTGCCAGATTTGCCAAATCCTTGGACTTAGACTCTTCCTGTTGGCAGCTGAGGCCACATTGTGGAGAATATGTGTCACAGAGGAGCTCAGCATGGACTTTGGCTCCTCTTCCCACACATCTGTGACTCTCCCAGGGCCTTGAGGTAAGTGCCCATGGTCTTAGGGTGATCACCTTGTGGGCAAAGTCCCATAAGACACCAGTCATTGCCAGAAGTCATCCCAGCCCACCTGAGCTTTGTCCTGCAGTGGAACATGGAGCAGAGGTGCCTGCCCAGGAGGTCCACGGCTTCCTGTTCACAACAGAGAGGTATTTTCAGGTCTCCAACGTTGAACATTTTTATTTATTTAGCTTTGTCTTGCATTCAACAGCTGCCCAAAGACCCCTGCCATGAAAATTCTGCCTGATAGAGATGAATGATTCAGCCTGAATTCTCATCCTCTTTATCCCAGGTGGTTTGTTCTCCCCATGTGTCAGTCTGGCCTGGCAGCTCCTGTGCTGGGAAGACCTCTGAATGGACCATGTGGAGCGGTCAGGAATTTTGGGAATGCCTTGGTGATGATCAGAGCAACTGTCTGGGTTGGGCAGCAGGGCTCAGTGAGCCCCCACTGTGGTTTATCCTTCAGAAGAGCTGGGCAGCATCACAGGTGGCATCAACATTCCTGACTCCTGTTCCTTGGAGGATCTCAGGATGGACTGTCCAGGGCCGGTGACTCACAGCTTTCTCACTCTGTTTGTGCATCCACTCCCTGCAGAAGCTTCTGGCATTGGCCATTTTAACCCCACTGGAGTGGAACTGTAGTTCTGGAGGATTCCCCATACCTGTGAGCACCACGAGAGCAGAACAGCTCGACACAGGACTTGCAGTAACAACCAGATCCCTTGGAGGCAATTTCCTCCCTGGGTCACTTGTGCCTGACACTGTCCTGTTAGCATGATCCCAATGGCTGAGTGCCTGTGCCCACCTCAGAAAGCATCTGGGGGTGCAGTGACCCCCTCACCCTCAGGAGAGGGACTCCTCTCCTCTGCTGTCCCTTGCCATGAAGACAAAACCCTGGACAAGGCCTCTTGGCTCTTTGAAGTGAGTCCTTTTGGTTTCTCCATTGCTGTATTTCCTTTCCTTGCTCTTACTGAAGATCCTCGTGGCTACACATGAGCCACTGGCCTTGGGTGGCACTGAGCTACCTGCGGCAGGAATAAGGACGTTTTGGACTCAATGGTATCCTGGGAGGGTCATGGGCTCCTGAGTGAGGTCACACCCACCAGACACCCCAATTCCTTGCTCTGCAGAGTTCCCTGATGGCTCAGCCCTATCCTCATCCCCACCAGCACCTGTCCAGCCATGTAGTTCACAGATGTTTTCAATCACTGTGGACCCAGACTGACCATCCATTCCCTCCCGCCCTGCTGTGGGCCAGGTATGAATCCTCACCCAGAGCTGCCCCAGGGGAGCCCATTGCTCAGGACAGGCTGTACCCAGTGCCTGGAAGGGTGGGTGGCTGGTGTACCCTGCTCACCTCCAGCATCCACAGCTGCCACCTTGACCCCTCTCAGCTCAGTCCCACCAGCTCCCACCTCCTCCTGCCTGAGAACCCACATTAGCCGGGCTGTGGCCACATGGTCCCCACTCATGTCCCACCTGCCCTTCGCTGTTGTTGCTTTTATTTCCTTTCCAGGTTCCTCAGCTCCGGTCACTGCTGTGCCGTGATGGGAAGACAAGGTAAGTCCAGGTGTGATCTCCACCTCTCCTCCCCAGTGGCGCTGGCTCTTCACAACATGGACACTTCTATTCCTGGATCAGTTGTATCCCGTGTCCTTACGGGAAGGTGATTCCCTCATCCCAGGGCACCTTCCCACAGTAAATCCCAGGGGATGGCTAATTTGAGGGGAGCCACCCCAGCTGCCAAATCCCTGTGGGAACCATCACCCCAAAACCAGGCCTGGAACCAACCTGGCCTTGCAGCCCTCTGTGCCTCCACTGCCCGAGGGAGGTGGCGAGGGGTGACCGTCCCGGCAGGGTCCCAGCAGGGTCCCTGTGGGGTTTCAGTGCCGGCCAGAGCTGGGAACATCCCTGCCCTCTTTGTGCTCCCCTGGTAAACAGTGCAGTGCAAGTATCAGCTGCGTTCTTTGAAATGAAAATAAAACTGATAAAAGTCAGGCAAATCCTGCTGCCGCCCCCGCTGCCGGCCCGAGCAGTGGCTCTTTCTGCCGCCGAGCCGGCTCCCGCAGTTATCAATACATTATGTATGCCGGTGTCCGTCGGCCAGAGCCTTTTGTTGATGCTGAATATGTCCTGGCCAACAAAAGTGGACTGGATTAGCCACAGTGGATTAAAAGATTTTCTTCTTGGAGTTTACCTAATAATATAACAATTGACATAGAAGGTCTCTTTGAACCCTACACGACTCTCTTATTTTACCATCTGTGAGTTTGCTCTCCGTGCCGCTGATGGGGCGCCCGGCTGCCGGTGGTGCCGGTGGTGGGAACGCCGCCCGGAGCCAAATTTATCGCTGAGCAGAAGAAAGCAGCCCGCGTTTGAAGGGAGGCGGCAGGAAGGGAAAGTGGCACAACTTCTGTCCTCTTGCCTTTGTCCTCGGCCCTTCTGCTGGTGGCTCACCAGGCTGGCGAAGCCGCGGCGCGAGGAGAGAAGAGACCCAAGGAGTGGGCTCCAGCGGTGGGGAAGCCACCCGCTCATCTGCAATTCGAGGTGTCTGGAGAGGTCCCGGACGGAATAAGCTCCTTTATTAACCATGAATTTTGGGAGAGTTGCCGAACTGTGAGCCAATGGAGTTTGCTCGTCTCGGTTCCAGCCATTGGGATCTGGCCGCTGTCCCTGGTCTCCATTGCAAGATGGGTCAGACAGCGGCGGCAGCGACACTGGGAAACATGGAGGGCAGCGGCAGCAGGGGAGGAAGGCTCCCCCCAGCATCCTGCGGCGCCGCTGGCCCTCGCCCCCTCCTCCGACACACCCTGGCGTCCCAGCCTCAGGCTTTGATCTCATCCGGGGGGGCTCCATTCACAAGTCTTTCATCGCAGCCTTTGGAAATATCCGTCCTCAGAAGTCGCCAGTAATGAGATGGGGAGACGATGAGCAATTTAGGCGCCGTTCTTTCTCGCTTGCGTTTTTTATCTCCATATCCCCCCCCTTTTTTTTTCCCCTCTTTTTTCTTCTTTTTTTTTGCAAAGACACTTCTGGAGCCATGCCGACTTTGTATGGGATCACCGCACCACCCCAGACCTGCCGGGGGGGCAGGAATATGGGGCTCGTGCCTCTCAGCCGGGGGCCTTTGATGAAGCTGCTTTGCGAAATTTGATTTGAAAGGCCTACGATGGCAATTTGGGGAGAATGGTGGAGCCTTTCTCCACCCGCCTCTCTTTGTCTCCTGCCCAAAGGGGGGTTCCATTGTGGGTGCCGGGGCGAGGGGGTCGGGGTGGCGGCATGGGTGGGGTGGGGCAGCGGAGGGACCGCGGCGCGGGAGAACAATAAGCGGGAGATGGGGAGAGTTGGGATTCTCACCTGCCCGGGCGTTCGCAGTCCGCCATGACGGGAGCAGCCGCCCTGCTTGCCGCCGGCCGCAGCACTTTTTTTCCCCAGACTCTTGAACCTATTTCCCTTTCTTGGCAAGTGCGTGGCTGGAAGATGGGAATCTTTACTTTATATTGCAGCTTGGGCTTCCCAGCCTGATTGGCTGCAGCCAGGACCAAATGCTGGTCCTTCCATCCCATCGTCACTATGGCAACCGGCCCCGTTAGGCACCACCGATTTACTTATAATTGCTGGGTAAATAGTCAAGACAGGCCGCTTTCATCCCGCACCCAGAGATTGCTCTTCCTCATCTCCTTTTTTCCCTACTTTTTTTTTCTTGGAGGAGGAAGCCCTGAAGAGCAGCAACACTTACGGAAACTCTTTGAAGGCTGTTGCAGAAAGCGGTTCCTCCCCGGCCAGCCTTTCCCATTGCTCCAGTTGCACAAAGCCTTGGTGCCAAGGCTTTCCCACACCATCACGGCTCATCACTGCCAACCCTCACCATCCTTCTTCTCCAAGGAACAGCACTGGGTGCAGATGCATGATGCCCTACCAGCCACTTCTTCTGTCTGCTGTGGGGATTCCACAGTGGTTCCTCCCAAGAGCCCGGATGGGGTCGAACCGTTCTCCATAGCCTCTCCCGTCCTTCCCCACTGCTGCCGTTCGTGATTCCTGTTCACAGCACCAGGGTTTTCTGCTGGGGAACTGGGACTGCATGGATCAGACATCTCTTTTCCTGGCTTTGAGGTGCTGTCTGGAACAGGGAAGTGGTACCTCTGGCCACACTCATCTCTGGAGCCTGGGATGCTTCCTGTCTTCCTGGAGGGCTACTCTGAGCCATGTCTGCGAGGTCTGGAACCTCCCATTCCTGTGGAGGGTGTTAACAATGATGGGCAGAGCTCAGGGCTGGACACCAGACCTGTGACATGGGCATGGGTTCATGCTCATGGCTGAATGGGTCCTGCAGGTGGGAATGCAGTCCTGGCTCCATCCTCATGGTCCAGGGATGGATGTGGCACCCAGAGAACAGCAAACAGCTCAGTTCAGCCATGCTGGCTGGAACACTGGCATGGGACCTGCAATGTGCTTCTGTTCCCATGGGTCATTACAGTCATCAAACAGCAATTCCATGAGAATGGGTAAAAACAGTTCTTAGGGAGACTCTAAAGGCTGAAGAGATCTGGGGGAAATGGACAGCAAGGTGAGATATGAACAGGGTGGGCTTGAGGGAAAGGAAGACAAGGTCATCTTCCAATTTCCTCCTGAAAGCTATCCAGAGAGTAGAGTCTTTCAGGGCAGCTGCAGGAGGAACCCTGGGAGACACTGCCCAAGCTCCTTATTTTGGTTGGAGAGCTGGGGGATTTCCACCCTGGGGAGCAGAGAGGAGACAAAGGTAACCACAGAGGGTAACATGAACCCAGCTGAGAAGGGAGCAAAAAGGAGCCACGAGGCAGGAGGAGTGTCCAGAGCTTCCAAAGGAACTGGGGGGTGAACCAGCTGATCCTCAGACAGCTCCTATGTATCTAGTCCCAAAATGGGCTGTCTGGAGCCTGGCAGATGGGATAATAAATTTCCTTTTCACATATCACAGGGGGAGCCTGGAAAGGGCAGGTCACTGACCCTGACAGAAGTAGCAGAGAGATGGCAGAGACACTCCTGGAAATGGGCTTTGTGGGCACCTGAGTAAATACCCTCAATCTGGGAAAGTGGGATGATTGCAAAGGGAAGCCTGTCTCCTAGGAGCAGCAGCAGCAATGAATGATGCCCACAATAAAGCCCCCATGGGTGTGCAAAGGGCTGGTGACAACGTGGTCACCAGAGGCTTCCAGAGAAGCAGAGCAGCCTAGGGAAAGGGCCTGGCTGGTGCCCGGAGCAGCTGCTGCCGACACAGCTAGTCCCAGATGTGGGCAAAGAGCCCACCTGGGGCAGGGCGAGCAAAGGGAGGCACCAAGGTTGGCTCTCCCCTCCCACGCTCGTCAGCAGCAGGCTCTGGGTGGCCGGGAAGGCTCAGCTCAAACCAGCATTCCAGCCCTGATCGAGCCGAGAGCTGAATCCCCCAGTGCAGCCACACTTAGGACAGTGTCACAGCCCCAGCTGTGCTCTAGGCCAGGAGCTGGCTGCTCCGGGCTCTGCTGGGCACGGGGGACAGGTTTGGGACTCAGGGATGGGACCCTCAGCACGGCTCAGGGGTTTTGTGGGTCCTGCCATGCTCTAGTCCTGCTTGGGGCTGCTCTCCTGCTTGTGCTTTCTCTCTCTGTGAAGCTCTCCGGGGTTTGGCTGACTGGGGATGGTTCCCTTTTCGCCGAGGACGAGTTGTACCTCCCCAGGTACTTGCAGGTCTCCCAGCCAGGGTAGCTCCCGCCTGCTCGGGGCCGTGGCGGCAGAGCCCGCCTGCCCTCCGAGCATCCTCCCGCAGTTCCCATGGAAACTCGCGGCTCTCCGGCTCCGAGCCAGCAGTTCCAGCCACATGCCCTCACGGCTTCAGCCACACACATCCACTGCCAGCTCCCTTCCAGGGTCTCGTCACCTTCCACTCCCTCCTGCCACCGGGACCTGCTGGTCCCTCCACACTTCCTTGCTCCTCACTGCAGGGAGCGACTCCACAAGGCCCCCCCTCAAAAAGTATCTTCCACAGAGCCCTACAAAGGCCTTAATTCACCTTTTTCTGCAGCATATCATGAAGACAGGGGGAAAAGCTGATAAAAGGTGACACAGCATTCCCAGAGGAGAGGGGAGCTCAGCAGGACACATGGGTCTGGGTGATTTCCCACCACAGCATCCCCAGCTCTGCACAGCCCAGGAGCACCTGGCCAGGTGGAAACCCAGCAGCCTAGCACTACATCCAAGGAGATTTTCCCCCATTTTTGGTGCTGGCACACAGGTCCCACACTTTAAAACAGTGGTTGAGAACTGGTGTAAGAAGACAAAGCAACAGCTAATGATTACTAGAAGAAAAACCTTTGCAGCAAGACCTGAATCTCGACTGAGAGGTTAAAGTGGGAGAAAGAGGAGAAAATCCCAGGTATGGCAAAGTCCTGCACTGGGAGCAGAGCATGGCAAGGCTCCATTCCCAGAACTGGAACAAGGCAGCTTAAAGTTAGGAGTAACGACTTTCCACCCCTTGAAACCTTCCAAATCCATACATGGCTTTTAGGAGGAAGGATTTAACCAAACTCAGCTCCTTGACCAGCCTCAAAAGTCATGGAACAGCATCCTAAGGAATAAAACAAATGGGCATACAGACGGTGACGGGTTAGGGTGCAGAGTCACCTCACATCCTGCTGGGCAGGTGAGACTCAGCTGGAAAAGTCCACCTGGGTCTCACAACACATGCAGGGGAGTCTGTATTAAGGGCTGTCAAGGAAATTAAGATGCCTTGGAATGTGTGGGTGGAGTCTCCATGGGAATAAATACCTGGCTGAAGCACAAAAATCCTGGCCTCATCCATGCCTGGAGCACTGCCAGAGAAATCCCCTTCCCACTGCTCCCTTTTCCCTGTAATGTCCCATCCTGTGAGCTTCCTCCAGCTCATTTCACCTCTGCTTGGGGGACACACCCCTGGGGGCACTAGGGCTCAAGAACCTTCTCAGAGCAGCCACAGCCCCCAGCACCCAGAGGTCCTGTGAGCAGAGCCCTGCTCCCATCTCAGAAATGCCATTTTCTGTGTCTGTGAGCTCTCTGGCTGGCCTGAACCAGCACCATTTCCAGTGTTACCATGGCAATGGCTGCCTGGAAAATGCATGCAATGGATGCACAGAGCAGCAGAGTCCAGCCAGGCAAAGGACCCTGTGGCCAGACCAGAGATGTCATGACTATCCCTCACCCCCTCAGCCCTTTCTCCTGGAGCCAAGGAGCCCCAGCTTGAGCCCAGGGCGTGCAGTGGGAGCTGGGGATGGAGGGAACTCTACCTGCCCTCCCCTGCTCCCTGTGTCCCTCTCTCCCCGGTCCAGTGTCCCCAGTCCAGCTCAGCCCAAGGCTGCAGGAGGGAGGGCAGCAGGAACACGGCAGGGAGCTTTAGGCAATTCATTTGCATATGTAGATTTTATTAGTTGCTGTTTTTCTTTCTTATGACTCCTTATTGTGTAAACTAACCTTCCGTGTCCCTCTCCACCCAGGCTCTATCAGACCCTGCCTGGCCCCAGGGCTGGGGCAGCTGGCCAGGATGAGCAGTGTGGCAGGAACCAGCAGGGCTGGAAAAGCCAGTGGTCACTCGTGGAGAGCCGCCAGGGCCTTCTGCCGGCCATGGCCAGCCAGCACCCGAGGCTGACAGCCCCAGGGACGGTCACACAGAGCCAGGCTGGTGTCTGCTGCTCCCCTTCACTGGGCTCCAGGTGATCCAGAGTGTGGCCAGTGACTCCATCCTGCCATCCCTGCCTGCAGCCACCTCTCCTGGAGGTGAGGGTTTGGCACACGAGACAATTCCTTGGGTGGATGGGAGAAGAGAGAGCACAGCACGTGGCTGCAGAAGGAGCTTCAGGCAGGAGGGTGACTGTCCATACCCTGGAGGAGGGAGGGAGCAGAGCTGCTGGACTCCCTCACCTCCTGCCCTGCCCATCCCCCCAGCACCTGGGAGCTGCTCTTCCTCAGGCCATGACTCACCCCCTCCTCAAGCTGATGCTGTCTTGCAGGGAGGAACTGCAGCACAAAAGCTGCAGCACAGAACAGCGAGGTTGGGAGGACCTCTGGAGGTCTCATCCCAGGCTCCTGCTCTGAGCAGGGCTGGCTGTGAGGCTCCAGTGGGTCACTCATAACCTCAGCCTGTCCTTCTGAAAACTTTCACCCCTCCAGGCCCTATCCCAGTACTGCACCACCCTCCTGGGGAAGTTTGTCCTTAACTCCACCCAGTGCTTCCCCCACTGCTACCTGTGGCCTCCTGTCCTTCCCTCTGCAATGAGCCTGGTTCCCTCTCGATCCCAGAAATGCAGAATGATTTGTTACAAGTGTTACTCATGGGAAGAGCCACCAGGATGTTTGCTGCCATTTCTTCATCCTCAGAGCAAATTCCAGGTGGAGAGCAAAGCTTTGGGGGTGAGCACAGCACACACTCCCAGCCCCAACAGCCTGAGCATCCCAGTCCAGCTGTGTGGTAGGAATTGAGTCCTGTGGATCCAAAAACAAACACTGCAGTGATATTTGAAAGGATTTGCTGGGATTGTCCAAGTGAGTTTCTAAAGTTCGTGTCTCCTTGATTTAATGTCACAGGATGAGGGATGACTTTCAGGCCACATTTTGACCTGTGCTGACACCAGGTTTGGGCTGATTCACAGTGCTCCTCAAAGTCACATCCCTTTTCAGTGGTGATTCCAAGCCAAGAGCCTCCAAGCCAGGAGGGAAAAGACAGGCTTACCTATGAGACCAGCAGGAAAGGACATGCTGTTTTTGCTATTGCTCCCCAAATATTCCTTTTGTTTGAATACAGAGAGGCTTGCTGGGAACTTACAAGGAAAATGCTGTTTAATTCATGAGTGTAAACAGGTAAGAAAGTGTTTGTTGAGAATCAGAGCCTTAATCTCAAGCTGGTTTTTGGATCAGTGACTGCGACTTGCTGGGAATCACAAGTGAGACAGGCAAAATTCAAATCTTGTTTCAAGGTACTAGCAAACACCAGAATTTAGAACCACCAAGTCTGCACCCGAGTCCTGCAACTGCTAAACAGCAGGATTAGTCTAGCCATCCTACCCAAGGCCTTTCAGCTTGGATGCTTTCCCCAATTAACCTTTTTCTCTGCTTTATTATTTTGCAGTGTTGGGTTTGGGGATGATTCCTTACCAAGCTCCCTCCACAACCAGCACATGGGCCCAAATTTCGTGTTCCAAGGGGCAGTTTCATATTTGTGGCTTGCTGGGACTATTAAAGAGAGTGGCATGTTTTTGTTACCTGAGGAATGAATTAAACAGGAATCCCTCAGCCCTGGATTGACTTTCTGAGTTCCCAGTGCTAGTGGCTGATACAGCACACGTGCTTCTCCCAGCCTCCCATTCATCTTCCTTTCACTGCTGTCTTGATGAGATCATTTTTCACCGTTCCTCCTTCCAAGCACTGCCTGGTCTAAAGCTGCCAGATCCAAGGTGACCTTGGGCAGGGTTCTCTGGCAGTCTGTTGGTGGCTGTCACGTCCTTGCCAGCTGCCGGCTCTCTGCTCCCAGCCTGGTGTTGGATCCTCACGATGCTCCACGTGCCTGTGCCTGGCTCTGGGCCAGGAGCAGGAGACTGGTGACCTTTGCAGAAGCCTGAGGCAGTGCTGGGGTCTGAGCTGTGCTTGGCAGCCAGGCCCTTCCCCTGTCCAGGCATGGATTTCCAACCTCAAGCTGACAGCACCCTACTTGCACCCATGGGTTTGTGGCATCTGTGGCTTCCTGGGAACACGTTGTCATGGCAAACTACCTGTTCCTCTGACCCCTCTTGTCAGGGCAGCAAAGGAACCATTATCTTTCAGACTGAGCCCACCTGGACAGGTAAAACCCATCCTTCAGGCAGCACCAAAGTCTCCAGCTGCAGCCAGCACTGTGAAAGCAGGACAGGTCTAACATCAGGCCCTGAGGTTCCTCCACCTCAAGTTAACCTGGCTGAGGGTTTCATAGCCCAAACTACCCCAAATGCTGCACAGGGGTTACCTACCCACCTCAAGACATTTAGTACTGTGCCCAGCAGCCCTGTGTGCTCCAACTCTGCTTCCCCTGAAGCTGCAGCACTCCTGGTCCACAGTTTCCAACTTTCCTCAAGGCAGCAGAGTAATCCATGAGAGTACATCCTTGGACCACATCCAACATGCATATAAGGAGCAAGGGGAAGGTTTCTCAGCAAAGACAGGATGAGAGAAAGTCAGGATTCACCATACCTTGAATAGATTCCCCCAGAGAACCTCCTGCTGCTCCAGCTGTGCTCATGCAGTGCCCCACTTAGAACCCTCACCCCCAGCAGGACAGGAGCTCTCCCCCAAAAGCTCCTGCTACTCCTTGTCACCCACCAAGCCCTCCTGAGGCAGTAGATCCTGCAGATGCCAGAGCAGCTCTGGAGAACAGTTGGGCTCAAGGCTGGGCAGTCCTAGCTGTGGCAGGACACACAACCAGAGCCCTCAGTTCCACAGAACCAAAACCTCCCACCCTGGGACAGAGCAGCAGCTGCTGATTGTCCCCTCAGCCACCCTCAACAGCCCCCTGAGCACCGAGGAGCTCACCCAGGGACCCCACAGGGCTGGGCAGGATCCAGGCAGGCGCCGGCCAGGCTCGGGAGGCCAGGCACGTTCCAGCAGAGCTGTGGAGGGGGGCCAGGACAGAGCCATGGGCTGAAGCTTTGCTGGGAGCTGCATTAAAATGCATGAGCTGCGCTGGCCCTAATGATGAGCAGAGCTGTCAAACAAGGAGCTTGTCCCAGCTAATTATCTCTAACGAGGGCAGAGTGTCAGGGTCCCCGAGGAGCCGGGCAGCAGCTTCCCACTCAGCTCAGTTGCAGCAGAGAGAGAAGATAAGCAAATGTCATTGTGCTGGCCTAGCTGCACAATCATTAATTAGGCAAATGTGACCTTCTGTGCCAGTTTGCTCTTGAGAACCTGGACTTGCCGGGGACGGGACACACAGGCAGGCTGGAAACATCCCAGCTTCTGCCACCCAACCTGTTCCCCCTGTGACCCTGCACAAACAGCACAGCCCAATCTGGCAGCCCCAGCCAGCCCTACCAGCCTGTGCCAGGCTCCCCTGCAGGCTCAAATACCCTTTACAGGGACTCCAGCCCCTTCTCTGGAGCAGCAGTACTAAAGAGCAGCAGAGAAGTCTGGTTTTCATGAAGTGCTGCTGTTTAGATCACATTCAACTCTACCACCTCCCTCAACCCAGCCCCCAGCACAGGCTCTGCTCTCACCCACTGACTGCCTCTGCACCACCTTTCTCCAAACCTTCAAGGCACCGGGAATCTCCACTCCCCTGTGGTCCTAGTTCATTCCAGTGCAGAGGGAATGAGCCACACTCTGCTCTACAAGCCCAGTTTCTCTCTCTTCAGTCCTGTGGCTCACAAATCAAGGCAGTGCACTTGCCTTGATGTGCCAGAGAGGGGGAACGTGTCAGCCCAAGACAGGGGTAAGACAAAGTCTTCTCCAGATGGGCAACCAATGATTCAGAGAGATGACCCACACAAGGTTCAGCCTGCAAACTCTGTGCTCGTGCCTCACCTCAGACCTGAGGTGAAGGGGGAGAGGCTGGTTTTGATCCACCCAGAAACTCACTGCACCACCACAAAGCTTCCAGACAACACCAGGGACTCCCAGTGCTGTTCATCAGCCTGTAATTATGGCAAGTGCTTTGCAGTCCCTTGCTGCCAGACAGCAGCAAAGGCTTCAACATCCACTTCAATTGCATTTTTACAAAAGAAAAGCTTTAAAAGTCACCAACTTAAAACACAAACAGGGCTGTAACCCAGGGGTTAGTGAGCTGTGCTGGGGAGCTCAGCCCCACCTGCTGAGGGGTTTGGGGTCACATTTTTGGGGCACAACCATCTCCGCTGGATGAGGCTAGGGATGATCTAAGTTACATTATGTCTCACAGTCCCTGCTACAACACAGTAATGACCAAGAAGTATCAGAGAAAAGTTTACTGATATTAACTACCACAATGTGTATTTTGTATCATAACTGGGCTCTCAACAGCAGCCAACTGCTTGTACAGGCATGAGATTGACACTGAGTCAGTCTGACAAAAACACTCCCAGATCCACAGCACTCTTTCCTCAGCCCACAGGAACAGGTCCTCACTGAATTCAGGCTGTCATGACACTTCAGGAACATGGTTTTCAGGTGGCTCCTTCCCCACCAGCATGGTTCAGACAGCAGAGCCTCTAAACCCCTCTGCTTGATCTGCAGCAAGGGTTTTGCTCCCAAGGTTTCTCTCCTTCTACTGCTTCTGCACTGCCTGTTGCTGTTCTTTCAGCTGGCTGACGAGCTCTTCGGCATACACCTTGAAGAGTGGGACAGGGTCCTGCAACAAAGCAAAGGATGAGCCACTTAAAAGGAGTGAACCTGAGCAGCAGCAAGGGGTGAAATGCAATGGGGAGCCCAGGGAGTGCTGACAGGTAAAACCACAGGAAGATGTGCCTGGGTTTTAGTCAGTGGCTGAACAAGACCAGCTGCTGCTGCTCAGCTCTGCACCCCTCCCTCAGAGAGGACAGGCACCTGCATGGGACATTCAGCAGCCTCCCCAGTTTGAGAGCAGATGGGAATCAACAGTAGCTCCCAAGGATCCCCTTCCTTTCTCCCTTTTCCTTGCCCTCCCTCCTCACACTGCCTGCCATCAGAGCTGTACTGAAGCATGTGGGTGAACATATCCCATGAAGAAGCTGGAGCCCCACAGGTTTCCATGGCTCAGAAGTGCTCAGGCTCAGCTGAGCTGGATGTGCAGCCTGATGCAGCCACCAACACCTCAGTGCTGAGCACTGCCTCAGCAACTCACCTTTTTTTCCAGGAGCCTCTGTTTTTCTATGGCTTCTTCCAAACTCAAGCCAACCCATTCAGCTTCTTCTTCTGGGATCACAAATTCCTGTGACAAAAGAAGGAGAAGGTGGCACAGTCTTTGCAGGTGACCAAGATGTAGATCCTCTCTATGCCTGGATACAAACATGTGATGCAGTGGGAACACTTCTATGGACAAATCTTAAAGCACTGTTCCCTCATTTCCAACAACCAAGGTTCACTTCCCTTCTCTCCTTAGCAGGGGTCCTGCTGCTCTCATCACCTGTGTCTGCTTCTGCAGCTCTTTTGTGTAGCTCTGGGGCTGTTTCTCAGCACAACTCCACGGATTGTGGGTGCTGGTGGTGTTTCCATGCTGGCATCCACCACCAGCTTCACAAAACTGAACAGCACAAGGGCACTCTGGGCTCCTCCCTGCAGAGGCAGTACAAATTCTTGCTGCTTTTTGGTGAGGACCCTCACTGAGCTCAATCACAGCAAAAATACTGCTTTTTGTGTTCCTGAATGATAAGTGTAACAATTAGGAGCCCACAGAGAGACAAGAAAAACCTGATGATGTTTATATTTTCTCGGCCCATACCCTTGTCCTTCAGCACAGGGGCACCAACACCAGTGATGGGTGATCATCCAAGCAGCAAACACCAGGACAGGGACTGCAGACCACAAACCCACCTTGTACTTGTCATAGATGGCCTCTCTCCTGGCTGGATCATTGGGATGCAGCGCAGGATCCCGCCGGGCCAGGCGCAGCAGCATCGTCCGCTTCAGATCCATGCCGAGCTTGGAGCACATGTCAGCTTTGGGAGTCTGCAGAAAGGGAGGCTGGAGTTAAGCTGCATCAAGGGAGCAGCTGCCAGGGACCACAGGAGTCTCCCAGCACACTGACAGCACCAGCAGCTTATCCACACAGAGCAGAAGCTCTCAGGACACATGCTATGAAATGGAAAGATCCGTTGGATTTGTTCTGGGATTCTGGAGTCAATTTGATGACAGTTCTGAGTTTTAATATCAAGGGCTCCAGTCAAGAGGGTATTAAAGGCTGGGAGTGTTAGATCTGCACTAAACATTAACAACAGCAGCTGCTCAGCCTAGAGAAGAGGAGCTGGAGGGCAGAGCTCAGTGGGGCCTGCAGCTCCTATCTCTGCTCCCTGTGACAGGGACAGCATCCAAGGGAATGGCTGGAGCTGTGCCAGTGGGGTTTAGGTTGGATATCAGGGAAAGGTTCTTCTCCCAAAGAGTGGCTGAGCACTGCCCAGGCTCCCCAGGGAATGGGCACAGCCCTGAGACTGCCAGAGCTCCAGGAGTGTTTGGACAATGCCCAGGCACAGGGTGGGATTGTTTGGGTGTCCTGTGCAGGGCCAGGAGTTGGACTGGGTGATCCCTGTGGGTCTCTTCCAACCTGGGATTTTCTGTGCCCGAATTCCAGGACTCGCTGGCTGCCAGCCCGTGGGTGAGGCAGCGTGGGCACAGCCCCGGCCCGGGCCGTACCTTGAGGATGTAGAAGTCGAAGCCGAAGGCCGCGTCGATGAGGTCAAGCGTGCGCATGGTGACGGTGATGGTCAGCGTGGCGTCCAGGATCTCGCTGTAGAACTGCCGCTCGAAGAGCTGCGGCTTCCACGTCTTGGGCAGCCTGGTGGAGAGCTGGGCACGGCCCGGCCGTCAGGGGCTGCCCCGGGGGAGGCTCCGCGGCCAGCGGGTCCCGGTGACAGCGGCGGGCTCGGGGAAGGGCGCGGCGCTCACCTTGTCGTCGCGGGCGTAGCGGAAGCCGCGGATCCATCCCTCGCCGCCCCAGAGCCCCTGGTTGGCGGCGGGCGGGAAGTACACGGGCACCGGCACGTCCTGCACGCGCTCGCGCTGCCCGGTGCGCGGGTTCCGCCGGTAGCGCAGGCCGTGCGGCCGCCAGTGCACGGGAGTGGGCGGCGTGTCGTCCTGCAGCGACGCCAGGTAGTGCTGCGGCAGCCGGGCGCAGATGCCCTCCCGCATCCGCATGGCGGCCCAGAGCCGCGGCGGGAAGCGGTGCAGCGGCATCGCGCCGGACAGCGGGCAAGGCAAGGCTCGGCTCGGCTCGGCTCGGCTCGGCTCGGCACGGCTCGGCACGGCTCGGCTCGGCTCGGCTCGGCTCGGCTCGGCACGGCTCGGCTCGGCTCGGCTCGGCTCGGCTCGGCCAGGCCGCCGCCGCCGCTTCCGCTTCCGCCCCGCGCTGAACGGCCCAGCCGCCGCTCACTGGCTGGCGCGGCCGCAGCAGGACGGTGGCCGGGAGGGGTCCCGCCGCGCCCGCGTTTGGCCCCGGGAGGCCGGGAGGGGTGGGATGGTGTCGGCTGCTCCCGGCGGTGCTCAGCCAGCAGCAGCGATGGGCATGAACTGAAACTCGGGGGCTTCCACCTAACAGACCGGGGAATGGCTGGAGATGTGCCGCGGGAGGGTCAGGCTGGATCTCAGGAAAGGCTCTTCCCCAGAGGGTGCTGGCACTGCCAGGCAATGGGCATAGCCTGAGGCTGCCGGAGCTCCGGAGTGTTTGGGCAATGCTCTCAGGGATGCACAGGCTGGGAGTGTTGGGGTGTCTGTGCAGGGCTGGGAGCTGGACTGGCTGATCCCTGGGGATCCCTTCCCACTCGGGACATTCTGTCACTGTGTGCACAACTCCACACGCAGGGCGGCAGAGCGCTGAGCAGCTGCCCAGGGAGGGTGTGGAGTTTCTCTGTCTCTCTGGGGACATTCCAAACCCACCTGGACACGTCCCTGTGCCACCAGATGACCCTGCCTTCCAGACGATCTCCCTGCCAGCCCTGTGATTGTGTGACTGCAGCCACCACGCATCTGCCCGCAAATACCATCACCTTTATTAAATTATAAAACCGTAAGCTTTAAAATTTACCATATAAAATAATCACAGGTATTAACAGCAAAGAAAAAAATAACCTTTTTTTTCTTTTTTTTTTTTTTCCCAGACACAGGAATTCGCTCAGATTTGACCCAAAATAATTAACCCTCCCTCCTGCAGGCACCAAGGCCAAGTCAGCAGGGAGGGAGCAAAGCAGAATTTAACACAAAATAAACAATCATGTCAGCGGGATTTCTCACCCTAAAGCTTCTCCTGCTTCCAGCATGGAAATCCCTGAAGGGAAAGGCCCGATGAGAAATTATTGCTTCCTATGATAACCAGCAACCCCGGCCATATCGGTGGCATCAGGTCACACTGGCAGCATACAGCCACACTGGTGGCACCTGGGTCATACTAGCAGCACCCAAGTCACACTGGGGGTACTGGGTCACACCAGTGGCACCTGAGCCACCCTGGTGGCACCTGGGTCACACTGGCAGCATTCAAGTCACACTGGCAGTACCTGGGTCACACCAGTGGCACCTGGGTCACTCTGGCAGAACTCAGGTCACCTTGGCAGTACCCAGGTCACACCAGGGGCACCTAGGTCGCACTGGCAGCACTCAGGTCACACTGGGTGGCACTCAGGTCACTCTGGTGACACCCAGGTCCCAGCGGTGGCCCGGCACGGACGGCACGGCTGTGAGGGAGCGGCGGTTGCCTCCACAGTGCTGGGGCCACAGCACCGCTGTGCAAACCGAGACAGGGCGGAAAAAGTGCCTAAAAGTGGGAAAAGTTGGAGGAAGCCCTGAGGGCCCCATGTCCCCCTTCCTGCCACGCTGCCCTGGATGGCAGCAGCACAAGAAAGCGTGGGGGACATGGGTGAGGGGGGGATGACACTGCTGGGTGTGGACAAGTGTCCTTCACTTGTCCTGCGCCTGCTTAAAAAGGGGGACTTTGCAGAGGAAGGGGAGGCAGAGGGATAAAGTGCAGAGCTGAGCTGGGCCCTCTTCAAAGCAAAGAATTAACCCTGAGGAGGGAAATTCTTCATTAAAAGCTCTCTTCCTCCCCAAAGCCACCTGAGGGGGCTCCCAGCAGCACACACCAGGCTGACACAGCTGGAACGATGTAGTTGAGCCCTTATCTGTAGAACAAGGATGGGCAAAGACAACTGCCCTGGCTGCCAGGTTCTGCCCTTGCTTTCTGTGTGCCCTAGAGTAAGGCTAAGGTGAGACACGCTGCAACGGAGACCGTGGCCACCTGGGGAGCCCCTGGGGAGCCCCTGGGGATGCTCCTGCCTGGGCTGGGACACTGCTGTGGCCTCGGGACCCTGCAGCACATCCAGGCTCCGAGGCACAGCAGGCTGGAGGAGCAGCTCAGGCATCATCCTGAACCACCTGTGCTGCCCCAGGCAGAGCCCTGCCCATGCCAAACCCCCAGAAAGGAGGAATACAGTGAATCCCTGAACACCATCAGCCTGGCTCCTTCCAGAGCTGAAGTTAAACTCAGACTAAACCCTGCTAAACTCAGACTAAACTGCTGTGGGTTTCACAGCCCTGGCTGAGATGCTGCTGCTGCCTCCTGCATGGGGTTTTTCACATTCCTGCCAAGTCTGATCCTGAATCCAAGGCCCAAGTCCCAGGCTCATTTCCCCCACAGAATCAGGACCAGATGAGAGCAGCAGCACCTGTTTCACAGGGAGAGAGGCTCCAGACCCCCAAGGAGACAGCAGCCAAAGGCCCAGCATGTGTTGGGATCAGCTCCCTCCCTCCCCATCAGCACCAAGGGCACTGAGCAGCATTTGCTCCCCAGAACAGAAGAAATGTGTTCTCTTGGGTTCAAGTGCTAACTGTACGATGGCAGGGGAGGTTCCTGTCCCACATCCTCTGCCAGGACAGGGGGTGCAGAGAAGAGCCCAGCAGCCAAAGCCTTGGCTCCAGCTCAGTGTGGGCTAAGCCCAAGCCTCATGGATGCAGCAGCGGGGGAAGAAGGGTTGGTGATTTCCCCCAGGGCTATGGGGAGGTGGGGGACAGGCTATTCCTTGATCTGGAACCATGAAGAGCCTGCTCCACCCCAGCAGAAAAGCAGAGGTGGCCTCAAACTTGCCTCCACAAGACCAACCCCAACCATCTTCATCTTTAAACCCAGTCCACACTGTGCCCTCCTGTCCAGGGAAGGAGCACTTGAGAGGACTGACGACGTGTGAGGGACAACCCTGGCCAAGAGCAGCTTCCCCATCCCTCCACCCCTGCGAGCAGGACAGGTCAAGTCAGGTCACAGCATAGAGCTCCTCACGGTCGTTCTGGCAGATCTGATAGCGACACGTGAGCTTCTGGGACCAGGCCCAGGGCTTCTTATGCTTGTCCCGAGGAGGGAGCAGGAAAGCAACGCTGCAGGCCACCAGCACGTGCCAGATGCTGTGGGTGTAGTAATAGTTCTCATTGGTTTCCATGAAAGCATAGACTGAGATGGCAATGAAAGCCAAGGTGATCCCTGGGAGGAGGTAGAAAACCCAGCGCTTCCACGAGGAGGGGTAGCAGTGCTTGCGCTTGGCTCCGTGGTGAACCTGGGGGGTCAGAGCACACGAGGGTTAAGCAGCTAAGCAGAGGCTTAGGCGGGGGGAAACAGACCCCAGAGCATCTGCCAACCTCCCAGTGGGCCTGCTGTCCCTGAGGAATTGAGCTTCCCCACCTCCTGGGCCCATCTCAGGTGTGCCAAATTCCCCCAACAGCTGTGGCAGCACAGCCCAGCACAGATGCTACAGCTCCTGCCCAGGGCCAAGCCACAGCCTGTGTTTTGGGACAGCAGTGCAGCTCCAGGTCTGAGACCCAGAACCAGGGGATTTCTCAGCTACTGCAGTGCTGGAAGCTGAATCCTTGCACTGCCCCCTCCACCTGGGTGTTTCAGGGTGACCAAGCCATGCCTGTGGATGGGCTGGAGCCTTGGGTCTGCTCTGCACCACCATTCCCCATGGGGAGCAAAGGGCAGCAGGTCCTGCCTGGCTGCCCTCACTTACCCACGCTGTAACCATGATGACGAGGGCGAAGAGGCAGGGACCCATCATGTTCCACACCCCTCTGCGGTCCAGCTGCAGGGACATGGCAATTAACAGGGTCCCCAGGACGAAAAGGACCTGGAAAAGAGACACCACCACTACTGTCAGGAGCTCATCTCCTGAGAGAGTACAGCCAGACGTGCCAGAGGCAGGGAGGATCTCTTCTCCTGGCCGCCCAGCCCTGCATCCATTCAAGAGTCAAGAAAAACACCTTCTGAAGAAGAAACCACAGAACCACAAACCTTTCCCCTAGATCTCAGGGAAAATCTTCAGGCCCAGCCCCTACAAGCACGCAGGCTCACAAGCCAAACTCCTGGGACAAAACAACTCAGGGCAGCCTTGGGTGACAAACAGGCTTTGTCACCCAGCTGTGTCATTAACCCAGCGGTGAGAGGGCTCAGTGTGCACACCTGTGGCCATGTGGGGTCACCCGACACTCACGTATTTGAGGATCTTCTTCAGGCGGGCCATGCACAGGATGGTGACCCAGATGGACACCACGGAGCCCAGGAAGTCGCAGTACTGCAGGGTGTCATAGTCCATGATGCACATCACCGCCACACCCGGCTGGTCACACGCGTGGTAGAACTGCAGCCAGGGACAAAAGCAAAGGTCAGCAGGAACCACAGCACCCCACGGCTCTCTGGGAAGGGGAGGCAGGAGAAGGCTCAGCTCACAGGCAGGATCTCTCCTACAGTGGCTCCAGGAAGCTCCACCAAACCACTGTGGCCTCATGGAAAGCAGGTGAGAGCAGGCACCCTGCACCCTCCCAGCAGTTCTGAAAGGGCAGGACATGTTGTTGGAGCAAGTCCAGAGAGGGCCATGAGGTTGATAAGGGGACTGAAGCACCTCCCCTACAAAACAGGCTGAGAAGGCTGGGGCTGTTCAGCCTGGTGAAGAGAAGGTTGCATGGAGAACTTGCAGCACCTTCCAGCATCTGAAGGAGGCTGCAGGGAAGATGGAGAGGGACTGCTCTCAGGAACTGTGGTGGTGGGACAAGGACTGACATGTACAAGTTGAAAGAGGGGAAATTTAGATATGAGGAGGACATTTTTTACTGTGAGCATGGTGAGACACTGAAACAGGTTGCCCAGGGAGGTTGTGGATGTCCTAACACTGTCAATATTCAAAGCCAGGCTGGATAAGATCTTTGGCAACGTGATTTAGTGGGAGGTGTCCCTGTCCATGGAACTAGCTGATCTTTAAGGTCCATTGCAATCTCTTAACATTCCAGGACTGTATGATGTGTCCTGGGAGGTGCTTCTCCAACAATCCCAGAAGCTCCTTGTGGAGCTCCAGGATGAGCTGCTCCACCAAGGACTTCAGTCTGGCGCAGCACTCCAAAAGCTCAGAGGGGGTGGCAGGGGACACAGGGCAGTGCCTACCGTGGAGAAGAACATGGTGTAGGTGTACACAGAGGCCTCCACCAGGTAGAAGCGATAGACGGCGACTGCAATGGCAGGCAGGAACATGAGGTTGCTCAGGGTGAGCAGGAGTGTGGCCAAGTTCTGTGTGCCCACGGACTGGGCCTTGGTGTCATCCGTGCAGCTCCAGCCGCCCCAACCTGCCGACAGAGAGGCTTCTGTGGATCTCACACACCTTGCCTTGTCCTCCCACAGCACCCAGCAGGAGCCTGGGATGCCTGAGGAGGAGCAATCCCACCACTGGACCATCCCTGAGCTCTCTCACTCCATCAGCCTCTCCCACTCCTGCTCTCAGGATGGTCTCATTCCTCATGACATGCTCTGCTGGGAAGCTGGGGAACCCCAGCAGAGCCCCGTGGTTGCCCTGAAAACATTCCCCCCAGCTGTTCCCACGTAGCAGAGGCCATCCTACATCCAGACTGGTACTTTCTACCCCTACAGTAACTCAGCACACATGCTACTTGCTGGTGGAACATCAAGCATTTGAGGTTCAAATGCTTCCCATGATGGTGTAAGTGGGATGTAAGATCCCTACAGGTCCCAGGAACCAGGTGGAGAATGATCCCCAGAACTGAGGAAGCCACTGGGCTCCTCTCCTACCAACTGTCACAGCAGGGCAGATTCCAAAGCCAGGTCAGGCTGCTCTGGACCTTCCCCAAGTGATTTTTGAAGATCTCCAAGGATGGAGACCTGGAAATTGCAAAAATGAACAGCTCTGAGGGGGAAAAAAATGTGTCTTCTTCAACTCAGGAGAAAATTTCCTAGCTGCAGCCAAAGTCTGTGACCTTTTGCCCTTTCCCTGTATTTGCTCTGCACAGCTGGCTCCAGGGTCCCTGTAACCCCCATGGGCAGCAGAAAGTGTGATTGAGTCCCACTCCAACTCCTCTTCCACAGGCTGAACAAACCCACTGCTGTAGCCCATGGTGACATCCAGGGCTGCACAGGAGAGTGGAAGTGAAAGTTCCCTAAAGGACAGTGCCTGACACAGAACACAACTCTCAGCCTCAGACTGGATACTAAGGACTGAACTGAGGCAATTCTCTACGAATGCAAATCTTCTTCAAACTCTTTTAAAAAATTATTTAAATTATTTTAATTAAAGATTAGGATGCCCATGCCCTCCTTTTGAAGAAAGGAGGTGAGCCACAGGGCAGCTGGGGTATATGCAGGCACTCCGTGGTCAAGAAGCAGAGTTAACAGTAGCATCCATCCCATTCCAGAGTCTCTGGAACCCACAGCAGCAGCTCTGCCCCGTCTGCTGGCTCCCTGCCAGGCAGAGCCCAGGGAAGCTGCTCTCTCTGGTTTATTTCTGGGTCACGAATATGCAGATGGGGCATTTTGCTCCGAGTGATTCAGCAGAAAGCTGTCCTCAGCCTGATTCCCCAGTTCCCTTGAGGTGCTCTGTGCTTCCCAGAACCTGGCAGCCCTCGGGGAAATTGGGATGCTGCTCTCCATCTCGCTCCTCACCCATCATCAGCACTGCAGCAGGGAGGTCCTGGCTCAGGCCCAGAGCAGCAGGGAACCACATTTTGCCTTGTCCTTCTGCTGAGAACAGGTAATGGACCCACCCAAGCACAGCAGAGCTCATCTTCCCTACACCACAGACTTCCCAGGCCATTAAGATAATTAGGTGCTGACACAGAGGTTCCTCCTCCAGGGGCACCTCTGAGTCTAAGGCTCTTGGCAGGAGACACACAGGGACTGCAGCCCAGCCTCATCACATCCCGTACCAGGAGCCTACACAACAAGCCTCCCTGACAGGCTCTGACACAGGCATTTTCAGACACCCTGATCTCTCTGGGGATGCTCAGAAGCACTTCTCCAAGCCCTGGGGAGCTCCAAGCTGTCCTCACCCCAATTCCCCATAACCCCTGGGCTGCCCTGTGCTTCTCACAACTTCGCTTCCCCAGGCACTGTGACACTGCCAGCAGACCCCAGGCTCCCCCACCCAAACACCACCACCCTAAATCGTGTTGTCCCCTCAGGGAGGATGGCAAAGCTGCCCAGGAAAAGGCACTCACCAGCCTTGCAGCTGCAGCCAGCGTAGAGGTAGCCGTGTCTGCGCAGGAGGCTGCACTGCCCGTAGGGCCCGCAGTCGTTGAAGCAGGGTGTGAGGTACGAGAACACTGTCACTTTGGCTTCTGCACTGCTACAGTCCCTGCAAGGACAGCAGGTCCCCTTGGTGCCACACTCCGTGGGGCAGCCAGTGCCCAGCTCCTGATGGCCAGGCCATGCTGCTGCATGCAAGCTCCCTGGTATTTTGGGATCTGCTCTGTCCCTCCCAAGAGCCAGGGGCACAGTCTGCTCCTTCTCCACTTGGGCTGCCAAACTGATGTCCAGCTGGGTGTCAACTGTCCCCAGACCCCCATGGCAGACCCCAGAACCCAGGACTGTCCTCAGGACCAGTGTCACCAGTGCTGTTTTGCATCATGCACTTGGCTCCTTGCACAAGATACCAGCAGGAAGGCAAACTGCAGGAATGCAGGCACAGCTGCCTGCACCTCAGAGACCTCCCAAAAGGGTGACAGCAGCAATTATTCCCCAATTTGTTACCTCCAAATCCACCTGGGGAAGGGGAAGCTCACCCAGGCAGGCTCTGCCACCTGCAGTCTGCTTGAGATATGCCAGCTCAGCATTGAACAAGCTGCTTGGGAGCTCACAAGGGAGCAGGTCAGCAGGGCCACACACCGCCCTGTCCCTCTGCAGCCACAGTTCAGCTGCCACCAGGTGAGAGGAGCCCACGGCCCAGACGTGAGGACAGGGGGTCAGGTTTGCTCACACAAGGCCAGGGCAGTGGGATGTAGCAGGATGACATCCAGACTCACCCCTGGCCCTTGGGGCAGAGGAGCTGCAGGGACACAAACCAGTCATCTGTCTGTGGGTACAGGACAATCAGCATCGCTTCCGCAGAGGATGTGCTCACACTCAGAGGGTAGCCCTGGGAAAAAGCTGGAAGAAAAGAGGGTGCTGTGATGTGCCAGGGCTTGAGGAGAAGGGCATACAGCAATCCCTGGCTGAGACTGACCACACAGGAATCGGCTGCTCCTGTGGCTCCTTGCTCCCATGCTCAGGAAGCACCACAGGCATGGAGAGGACTCCTGCTCCCAAGAGCCTTGTTTTTTCTTTCATCTCTGTTCCTACTCAGTGTCTGAGTGGCACAGGCCTGGAACAGCCTGTTGTCTTGGCTAGGCCTCCAGGGTACAGCTCAGCTGCTTTGCACACCAGCAGTACCTTCACCATCCCCAAAGCACCTGCCAGCAAAGCTGGAAGGGTCCAGCTGGTAAACAGACCTTCCTTTGGTAGAGGCTAACTCCTGGAGCCAGACCACCACCTGCACCCCAGCACCCTGGGAATGTGCCAGCCCAAAGATCTCAGGAGGCTCTGTGCCAAAATCAGTTTCTATGGGACAGTCAAGTCCTGAGTCAGTCAACAGCTTGCCAGGTCTAAATCAGAGCCCTGAAATGACCTAGTTGAGCTGGTGGCAGCTGCCAGCATCTGTCCTACCTGTGCTGCAGTTCCGTGTGGCGTTGAGGGACAGCACCGGTGAAGCAGCACTCACACAGGCCACCACAGTGGCATTGGCCAGGCTCACAGATGTCTGTGCAAACAGAGCAGTGTCCCACGTTAGAGTGCCCTGATGGCATCCCCCTGCACCATTCCTCTCCTGCAGTGCCCACGGGACAATAAACCCTGCAGGTCAAGTCACCTTTCAATTCAGGAGGTTTCTGGTCACAGCACAGTGACCCTGTGCTGGCACTGTGTTATATCATGGCTAAGAGGCAAGAGACCCTCCTGGGGGTCCCTCTCAGGGGAACTGCCCCAAAGCTGGGACACTCACACATCATTCCAGCACCAGCACAGGGTGGCACAAATCAGAGGCTGCAGAACATCAGGGCTGAGCCCTGCTCCAGCCCTCAGGGAGTTTCATGGAATTTCAGGGGGCTGATTTGGGGGGGAGGTCACTGAAGGAGCCTGGGAATGAGTGACTTGGGGCAGGAACAGCTCAGGGTTTCCCTGCTCAGCCTCCTCTCCTGGTGGCAAGGTGCCAGGCTCCCGTGGAGAAGATGGCATTGCAGCTGCTTTCCATTTTGTCTCCTCTGCGTCACTGCCGCCACATGCCGCAAGCTGTGGCATTTGAATGGGAGCTGGCAGGTGGGACATGCTGGAAGCAGCTAAAATAGGCTCAGAGTGTTTTGTAACAGCAAAGAGAGAAATAGTCCCACTGGTACCTACAACCTCTGGAGCACACAGCCCAGCAGCAGGGACAAAGCCCTGCCGAGGGATGCAATCCTGTCAACCACCTTGCATACCTTGTTAAGCAGCAGATTGACCACGAGGGCTCCCCCGCTGTCCATGCCTGTGTTGAGGTTGAGCAGGAGGAGGCTGGGGGAGAGAGCATTCACGGGCACGCTGGGGCCGTTCAAGAGCCGGTAGCGCACGGACACCACGTCCAGGTCCTCCCTCACCACGGGCTGGTTCTGCAGGCAGGAGCTCTGCTGGCCAGACGTGTTGTGTGGAGCCTCTCCAGCAGCTGGAGCAGAGCTCCCTGCTGCTCCTGGTCTGCCACCAGCCTGGCTCTGGTTTAGGCTGATGAAGTTAAGGAAGGAACTGGTGCTTCCTGGTCTGCAAACTGGAGCAAAAAAGAGAGGAATCAGCACAGCACAGACTGGCACCTCACCCAGGCAGGCCCCAGCAGCTCCAGTGCTCCAAGAGACAGCACTGACTAGGGGGTTTCAGGGAGAGCAGAAGAAGGAATAACACAGCATCATCAAGATGCTCAGGGAATGCTCATTTGCCAGCAGCAGAGCTCACCACTCAGCTGTTCCACAGCCACAGGCTGCACAAAGATCCCTCCCAGCTCCCCAAACAAAAGCAGACAAGGCTGAGCAGAAGGGAGAAGCCAACCCAGTGGAGCTACAGGCACAAGCTATCACGTTGTGGTAGACGGAGCTGAATGGGATACTTGGAGTTCCACTGCTGGAACTGTCCATTGCTCCCAGAGATTCCAGTGCTCCCCTCTAACACCTCTGCTGCCAGTGCCACATCTTCCAGCACACAGGATGAGGTGGAGGTGGCAGAACCCCTAGCACAAGAAAATTTAAACAATGTTCCTGGTTGGTGAGCTTACAGCAGCCAGACAGGGATTATGGTCATGTAATAGGTGCAAAGGTGCCTATCACAGCCACAAGGACCTTGTGACCACCTGAGCCACAAGGTGTCACCTGAAATGGTGACATTCTGTTGCTACAACTCCAGACATTTCCCCCAGTAAACCTCCGTGAGGTGGTTTCCTGTCCGTAGCCTGCTCTTGGCCAATTAGCAATCAACACAGCCTCAGTCTGTTGTACCACCCAAAACTATTCTCCCCACCAGATTTTAAGCCAGCCACTGCTTCCCAAACAACCTTTAGAAAAATAACACTGAACTTTTCAGGTGTTTCCAAAACAGGCAGCCCTAGCAAGTGGCCCTCTGGGGTGAACACTGGAGCCTTCAATTTTGACACTGAAGCAAAAACTAGGGCCTCCAAGAGGAGGCAACCAGCACGCTGGGGAGCACAGGCCACCCAAAGGCCAGAGGGAGACACGGCAGACACAAAGTAGCCTCTGGTCCTTCCCACAGGGCTAGAGAACATGGGATCCCACCTGTGAAAGAAGCCAGCATCTCCACCGACACGCTGGCATTGGCAGTTCCGAGACTCTCCACCATGATCTGCAGCCACTTCTCCCAGGGGGGTGACTCCAGGGCCAGGCTGCAGCTGATGCTCCCCGTGCAGGTGAGGACCTTCTGGAAGGACTGGGGCAGGGTGATGGAGCCCAGCAGCACCCGCACGGTGCAGGCTCTCTGCTCGCTGGTGACGCAGCTGCTCAGCTGGAACTTCATCCCTGTGGCGTGTTTGGGAACAAAGACCCTGTGGGAGGAGGGAGCAGCAGTTTGCAGAGCTTGTACTCTCAACACGAGCCAGCCACAGCCCACCACAGTCCCCAGGGCTTTGTGACACGAACTAGACTGCCTCGGTTGGTGCTGTGAAAATCCTTCCCAAGGCAAATATCTGGAAGAACTAAAATTCCCGCAGTTGAATCCATGACCACCTGGCAAGAGTTGGAGAAGGGTGGTTGTGTGCTCCCCGTGCAGACTCTACCACTGCTGCAGGGAGCTCAGCAACAGGCTCAGAGACCCCCCAGCTCCAGCCCCACGTGGGAACAACACTGGCTTCCCCATAGCAGCTCCTGTGGGAAATCCCACCCCGCCATGCCCTTGGCTGCCCACCCGCTGCTCCCACTCACTTGACATGCAGTGGCTTAGCAGGCGAGACAACGGTGTGTGGCATGGGGACACCAGGCTCCAGGACAGGCATATCAGTGAGTCTGAGCACAAACATATCTGCCTGGAACATATAGGGGCATGGAGTGGAGAAGCCCTGCAGGAGGGGAGAGCACAGGGGTCAGCTGTGGCCGTGATGAGACACCCGGGGCAGAGCACTGGGCAGGAGCCTCACCTTCACCTCAATCCTGCCCGCAGCCTCGGGCAGGTGGGCAGCAATGAACCAGTCCCCAGCAGCAGGGGTGGTGACGTTGACGAAGGTGGTGTTTTGCACAGCACTGCTCAGGGTGATGCTGATGTTGTAGGAGGGACGGACGGTGGCGTTGGCAGGAAAGCGAGTGCCCAGCGGGTTGATGACCGGAGGAGCTCCGTGGCGAAAGTGCCTGCGAGAGAAACCACGATGAGAGTAAACCCAGGATGTACATACACTGGCAGGATAAACTGGGATACAAACTAACCAGGGGACACCCAGGCTGGCCTGGGACTGGAGGGTAGGGAGCAGGCTGGAAAATCCCACATTTTCAAGTGGAGTCATCATTTTCATCTGGTGAGAACTGGCTGCTATTAGCTTATCCGGGATTTATTTAGAAATTGGTTTAACTTGGCAGCTTATTAAGATAAGGATTTACATAGTTCTATCAAGCCTGGAAGCAAATTTCCAACACTTATTAAGGCTAAACCCCACCCACAGACTACTGCTTTATAACCATCAGCAAATTCCCCATATAGGGAAAATCGTCTACAAAGAACTTGCGTTTTCTAGCTACAATCTGCATCTTCCCATTTCCTCTTTTAAGGAGGGCAGAGAGAAAGTACAAAGACACTTCCCAAGGAAGGCCCATGTTACAGACTTCAGTACAGCAGCACTTCTGCTTTCCAGATAAGCCCAGCATTTGAAGTGGCAGAAACACACGGCTAAGGAACGTGGAAGATATTTATTCAGTCAATTTGGCATTTAATTTGATTGCTTTTGGACTGCACCGCAACAGGTCCAGCAAGCAAACATGACAGGTGATGAGGTGTTATTACCCCTTGGATCTTATCTGGGTTAGCCATCACTTCTTGGATTATTGTTTAGCTGCTGCCTTGTCCCTCACATCCCCAAATTATGGGAAACCTCTCTGGGAAGCAGAAAGCAGGAAGATCATCTGTGCCAGGCTGCTCAGGAACAGCTAAGAGCACCAGGATAAACCAGGGAAGCACAAGCACAACAGGTCAGTCACCCCCAGACCTCTGTGGAATAGGTGCCAGACACCCATATGGCTCCATGGGCACAGCTTGCTGAGGAAGCTTGGTGCTGTCCAAAGAAAAAGCTCAAAATCTGGCAAGTTTGTGACCTCAAATCCTTCATCAAGTCAAGTACTGCTTTAAGCAGCATTTCTTTCACTGACATTGAGTTTCTAATCTTCTCATGCACAACATTCCTCCCCTACCTCTGCTCCACACTCAGCCACACCCCTCACAAAGTGCCCCCAGACCTCCTCAGTTCTGTACTGGGCAGTTTGTGCATCTCCAACCAGTCTGGGTCTGCTCAAGTCCCTTGTAGTCCTGCCACATCCCCTGGCACCGTGTGCAGGTTCTGCCAGGCCAGGAACCCCTTTGAGCAGCACATCTGCCCCACTTTGAAGGTCTCTCTGGTGTTCTAAGGGGTCTGTTGGACCACACCTGACAGGCAGCCCCAAATCCACTGGTAACAAGAACATGAAGCACTCCTACAGGTTTAAACAGAGATTGGGTGCTACTACATGAAACTACATGAAGAAACTACAGCTCCTGCAAGTGAGGAACAGCCCAGCCTCCACAACCAAGCAGCCCCAGCCACGAGTGACCGGGACAAGGGGACGAGAAGCCCACAAGGATGAGCCCTGGCCCAGGGACATACATACACAGTGATCTCCATGCTGGTGCACTCGGGGCCTTTCCCCCGGGATGCCTGCAGGAGCCAACGGAGCAGCACAGTGTCTTCTGGCACATGGAAGTGGAAGAGCTTGGCGTTCCCATACCAGCTGTAGAAGGACAGCTTCTGTGCACTCTGAGAGAAGTACTCGGAGACATACAGGGAGTCTGGAAGGGAGAGAGCACAGCAGTTGGTGGGGGCCTGCTGGGGGCAGCCTGCAGGGCTTTATCCACCCACAGAAGCACACAGGAAGCTTAATATTTCTTGGAAAGGCACACTTTGTGTCCCTGTTCTCTCATTCCAGTCCCATTAGATATGTGGTGATCCATGCACTTCCAGCCAGAACCACCCACACTCTTGCTATAAAACCATCACCCTGAACCTGAGAGCACAAACAGATGCCTAAACTACACTCTGAGAGACATGCCCTGAAGATGAGAGTTCACCAGAGAGACACTGAGGAGCAGGAAAAGGTCAGGAGGAAAGGTTGATGGCAGAAGGAAGGTGGTGGAATAAGCAGCAGGAAGCCCTGGGGCACAGTGCAGAGCAGATGGATATAGGCAGCACAGGGGTGCCCTGTGCCCCAGCAGCAGCTTACAGTGCCAAGAGGCAAGAGCTATGCCCTTGTCTTCTGCTGAGCACATGGGCTGATGTTTTGCATGGGCACAGAGTGAAAGGACAGGGGAGGGATGGTTTTAAACTAAAGGAGGGGAGATTTAGATTGGATGTTAGGAGGCATTTTTTCCCTGTGAGGGTGGGGAGGCACAGGTTGCTCAGAGAAGCTGTGGCTGCCCCTGGATCCCTGGAAGTGTCCAAGGCCAGGTTGGACAGGGCTTGGAGCAACCTGGGATAGTGGAAGGTGTTCCTGCCCATGAGATGATCATTAAAGGTCCTTCCAACCCAAAGCATCCTGTGGTTATCCATTCACCCACCTCAGGACACAGGTACTGTCTTCCTGTGACACCCAACACTATGAAAATTCATGTGCTGCAAATGTAACTCTGCTTTCAGACATAGCTTCCACAGTCTAAAGATTTTTCTACTGGAAGGAAGGCTGCTGGGATAGCATGAACAGCCCCAGGGTAGGCATGCAAGAGGACAACAGCTACTCAGCCAAAGTGCCATCAGGACTAACTAGATCCTCCATCCCTCTGCCCAGCTGTACCCTCAGCAAAATCATACATTAACCAAACCAGCCAGACTGCAACTCAGGGCTGGAAAAGAAGCATCATACCAGAGCTGAGGAAGGGATAAAACTGCACAGACACAGCAGAGCCAAGGCCATGCTGCCCATCCAAAACCAAGGTTCATAACACTCAGCAAGGGGGTAGAAGGTTATGGCTTCACATGTCTCCAGAGTGCTGCCAGATGCTCCTTTCCTACTTTGGAACCCTCAGAATGGGGAGAAACTGTGGCACCTTTCAGAGGGAGATTTCTGATTTCTATCATAGAATAGCAGCAAGGGTGAGTTAACTTGCCTTCCTCCAATGCTGCCCAGGGTCATGCTGGAAATACAGAGGACCTGAACGTTTAAAAAAGACAGCAAAGAAAGAGGAAAACAGTCCTCGAGCAGGACCAGATCCTTGGGACGTACTTCCTGCCGGGAGGAATCTAATCCTAGCAGGAACTCCGATTCATGCCCCAAAGGAAGACGCTCACAGCCTGCACCCCCGGCACTGCAAGGAGACAGGAACGGTAATCATGGGTTTAACTCCTTGGCAAACTACCAAGCCAAAGCCTGCGGGCATCCTGCAAGGCCAGCAGCGAAAGGAGGAAACAGGAAAGCCAGAAATACCGGCCACACCAGGCAGCTGGAGGATTTGCTCCTGGAGGAAGAGCATGGCTGCCTGACCTTGCCGCAGGGGCTGCCCCAGCCACGCACCCACAGGGGCCAGCCAAGGGAGCAGAGCTTGCAGCACCTTCGTGCACGGAATCAGGAAAGGCCATGGGCAAAGGTGAGCCCTGAGCAGGACAGCCAGGAGGCCACAGACTGTGGGCAGTGTCCCACAGTGGTCCCCATGCTGGGGTCACACTGCTCTCCAGGCCAGCAAGGAGCAGGCACCACAAAAGGGGCTTTTCAAGCCAATGCTCCCTGGCTGAAAGGGCAGTGCAGTGCGTGGGTACTGTGGACAAGAGCTGGCTGTGATCCCTGCAAGCCTGGGGACATTTCCCACACAGGGGCTATGGAAGGAAGCAGGCTTTCATCAGTGGTGTCCATAACCCCAGCACACTCCACATGTGCTTGGCACACTCATTTCTGCAGTTCCTGGAGACATTTGGGCACAGGATGAGGGTAGGCAGGGGCACAAAGCATGATTAGAGCTGGGAGAGCCCCGGCCCTGCTCAACGCAACAGGTCCCATCAGACAACCTAAAATCTGCCCCAACACACACTGCCCCAACCCCACCAGCTGTCAGCCACCGTCACCACCCACCCTGCACGTCCTCACGAAGCCAAAGCTTGCTTTGTGTGGTTTTAGGGGAGGAGAGGTCAGGCAGACTGCAAAATTAAAAACTCCAGCAATCGGCAGTGCTCTTTATTAAGGACTGGTCAATTATATGGAGTGAGCTCAAGAGCTTTACCAGGTCAGAGCAGGCAGACCTGCCCTGCCCACGCACTGCCTGCCACCAGGTGAGCACCAGCTGGGGCTGTGGACAAAGTCCGCTGACAAACAGCTTCTTGTGGTGACAAGGGCTGAGCCTCTGCTCACAGGCTGTGCTGGGCACCCGGAGCTGCCAGAGCACTCCCAGAGCACCCTCCGCCCGGCGTGACAAGGAAATACCACAGATAAACGGAACATCAGCACAGAAAAGCCTGAAAGACAGGTCACTGCAGCCGAGGCGTGTGCTCTGGCAGCCAATTTGCATCAAGAGAGAGTTCTCTGGCAGTTGTTGCGCTCCGTTTGTGTCCACCCCCATCTATTCAATCTGCTCGGCACCAGCATGGCAACACCTGGAAAGTCCCACTTGACTGTCCCATGATGTGCAGCAAGCTTTCAACTGAGCGAGAGACCCATCCAGTGGACGCTGTTTCCATCCTCTCCCATACAGATTTCACATAAGCAGATTTCAAATGTATCATGCAAAAAGCAAAAGTGTTTCAAGAGGCAAAACAGAACGCGGTAGAATTCCTGATGCAAGGAGGAGATACATTATTTCAATTTCAGAGTAAAGAGTCACCTACTACAGCTTGGGTTTGCTTGTCCACAGATGATCTCATGGTAGTTTTAGGAAATAATGCCTTGACTGCGGCTTTCACAGGGCTTCCCATCAAAGGGATGAAGCCCTCATTTCAAAGCAGACGCTGTCAGAAGCTACAGAGTTGATGCTGAGCCTGACTCAAGAACAGACTGGGCTATGTTGCATGATGTTTTCCCATTTACACAGTAACAGAAATCCCGTTCCTTTATCCCGGCTCAAAAATCCACCTACTAATGTTGCAGAGCAAGGACTCCTCGCATCCCCGGGGAGGAGCGGATCTTCCCCAGCGCCCAAACGTAACGCTGAGGAGTCATTCCCTACGGAGGCATTCCCACAGCCGGCGGGACGGCGCCGGGACAAAGCCAGCACCACACCTGAGGCGCAGGGGAGCTCTCCAGGGCTGGGAACCCAGCGAGCAGGATGCCAGAGCAGGGTGGGCCTGGAGCACGGGGCCATCTCACCCGCGGCTCCCCGAGAGCCTCACGCTCTGCGGACTGTGAGGAAGCAATAACCATCATCAATAGGACAACCACGGGCAGAACGAGCCGACCTCGGCGATGGGGTGAGCAGGTGAACAACCTCACCTCCCCAAACCTCTCCACCGCCACAGCAGCTCCGGAGGTGGAGCGCAATCCCCGCGGGACCCCAGAGCTCCTGCACCCTCCGCTCTGCCAAAAGCCCAGCTCCCATCCATCCGTCTGCACGCACTGGAAGTAAAGTAACCCGAAAACAAGGCGAACCCAAGGAAAACAAGCGCTGCAAACACAGCAGAACCCTCCGGGACCGGCCTGACCTCCCGCTGCTCTGCAGGGCCGGCACAAGCGCTGCTCCCCGGGGATGCTCAGGAGTCCCCGACTCCCCCGGGAAAGCACCGAGCCACCCCAAAGTCACCGCAGATCCACCCCGGCGGCAGCTGCGGGACCCGGGGCAGCTCCCGGCGCTCCCTGCAGCATCACCGCGCCGCTTTCCCACCGCCGCCTCTGTCCCCCGGGACCCCTCCGGCCGCCCCCCGCCGCCCCCCGGCCCCGCCGATCGCCCGTCTCCCGCCCCGCCGGCACTCACCGGGGCCGGTGCGGTTGCCGCGGCCGGCGGGCAGCGCCAGGAGCTGCAGCAGGAGCAGCAGCAGCCGCGGCAGGGGCGGCCCGGCTGCCCCGGCCATGGCCGCCCGCCGCTGCCCCGGGCCCGCCGCCCGCCCGCCCCGCAGCGCCGCCGCCGCCGCCGCCGCTTCCGCCGCCCGCCCCGCCCCGGCCCGGCCCCCCGGGCCCGCCCCCCGCCGCACCGGGAGGGACGGACCGGGAGGGATGAGCCGGGATGCCCGAGCCGGGATGCCCGAGCCGGGATGCCCGCAGCTCCCACCGGAGCGCACCGCCCCGCTCCATCGGGGGAGCCCCCGGGATGCGCCCCGTGACTCGGAGCATCCCGGCCTCGGCGGAGAGAGCCCTGGGGTGGTGCCGGTGCTGCTCCCGGGTTTGTTTCTCGGCGCCGCGAAGGCCGAGGAAGGGGGTAATTTGAGATCAGTTTAAGCTGAAATCACAAATATTTACATGCCTCGGTCATAACCGGACAGCACACCGTGCCCTCGCTCAGACGGGAAATCACTGCCGAGGCTCAGCCCTTCAGTCTGATGCGTGATTTAATGCTCGTTCCTGGAAAGTCTGATTGCCTTCTCTGCCCTCACTTATCTGCCATGTTCATAGGACTTCACGGGAGATGTGGCTTTCACAGGCATGGTCAACTCATTCTCTGATTTTCGTTGATTTCAAAAGAGTCAAGGATCTTCCCTTTTACATGTTTTTCCTTGGGATACCTTCTGATGTGTTCCCCAGCAGAACACAGCCTGGGGACAGTCTCAGAGTCCTTGCTCAGGCAAAACCCCCACCACTTCCTTACCGGTAGGCTTAGTTGGGGACTTCAGACCTGTTTCAACCACAAGCTCCCTGGAGATGAACTTTCTACTTCTGGAGCTCAAAATCTTTGCTTCTTGCTCTCACAAGATATTACTCTTTGCAATGAGTTCCTGGGACACGCGAAGGAAATCCCCGGGGGAAGTGCCAGTCATTTTCTAGGAGCTCTGACAGCATCAAAAATCCCAGTCATTGCTCAAAGCTGGCAATGTCCTCATCTGATTTCGGAGAAGACTTCCCTGAAGTCAGCCCAGAAGCCTGAGCACATAAAGCATGGGACAGGAAAGGACTGCTCTGCTAATTCCCAGCTTCAATTTGTTCACTGCTTGTTCATTTCCCTTTGTCCCTGTGTAATACTGTCCTCGAATTTCCAGAGCTCTCCTTCTAAGAGGAAAACAAATAAACCCTTCTGTTCCCATTCTACATTAATTTAGCCTTCAACTCCACTTTTAAAAATATCAGCTCATCTCCAATCTGTCCTTATGAATTACTTTCTTGCAATGCTGTTTCTAGTTACAGTTCTTTTCCTTTTAAAAGAGAAAAAACTGGCATTCAAAGTCAAAGATCTGAGCATAAATCAAGCTTATCTAACATAACTCAGAGTCAGATCCAGAATGTGTTACAGTACCAGTTTTTCACAGCTTGGGTCCCTTAGAGTTGCTTGTTCCCAAGAAAAGCATTCCAGCGTTCACTGTGTGAATGGATGCTGTAGGACATGCCACCTCCAGGCTGACAGCTGCTCCAGACACATGGGGACATGAAAATGTTGTCATTGCCTTAGTGACTGTCTAGGCTGCTCCTTTCTCCTTTGGCTAAGCAGCCCTGCAGCCTCAGAAGGGGTGAGTTTGGGCCAGGAAGGGTCTCCTTTGTGCTGCAGAACTGGAGCTGGAGAAGCTGAAGCTTCCTCCACTTGCACAGGCAGTGCTGCAGGTGGATCACAAAGACCTGCAGCCAGGCAGAACATCCAGCTGCAGTGACATCTGCCTCATCCTGTGGTGACAACAAAAACCCTCAAGGTTTAGAAAACCACATGTGAGGTTCTGTCTGTGCTGAAACCTGAGGGACCACGGCCGTGCTGGGGAGAGGGTTTCTGTCTGACTCAGGGACACTCTGAATGTGGTGTCGGTGTCCCTGTGATGGTTAGGGCTGACCATTTCTGCTTCTTGTGTTTTGATCCATGAGTCTTGAAGACAGCCCTTCATCAGGAAGTCAGACAAAAGAGGAAGACCCTGTTCTGAAGAGTGTATTTCCTGCAGTGTTTCAAGCAGACCTGTGGAGAAAGCTGGATTAGAAACTGAAAGTATCCCTCTTTGAGGCAACGACCTGGAAAAATAAATAATGGTGGCCTGTCCAAATTGGATTTATGGAGCTTTAACAATGCTGACCCATGAATTTTGATAAATATATTTCTACTATTAATAAAGGCACTCAGCTGCTCAACCATTGAGGGAGGTATAAAAGCTTTCTGGATGAGCAGCTGCAATGCACATTTTGCTGTATTGCTTTCCATAAATCCATAGCTGGGATCCTCTTGGCCATGTGCAAAGGTCTCTGGAGAGCACAGAGCTGGCACAGTCTGCTCCCCTATTTCTGTTTGATCCCAGTGCAAGGAGAAAAAAAGTGGTACTGGCTGGAAAACTCTCTGTTTTATCTATCTCCAGCTAGATCCTCATTGAATTGTATCCACCCTGCAACTCGACTTGAAGTCAATGTGACAGGGAAAGGAAGAGTATAAGGAAGAACTGTATCCCTGGATTAAGGACCAAAAATCTGCTGTTAGATATGCACAGTTTTAGCTTTTGACAGAAAAGTCAGATGATACTCCATCACTGCAGGAGACTGGTGAAAGGGTATTTGATGTACTCTGTGGAACTTGGCTATGTGCAGCTCTCAGTGTTACTCACAAATGGAAAAATAGAAGGTCAATCCTTTCAGGGTAGATAAAGAAGGTGACCTGGATAGGGAAATATGATCTGAAACAGAGGAGGATGAACTTACACTGGCTATTATAGCTCAGGAAAAAGACGCTGGAGTCCTCACTGATGGTTCACCAAAATCATAGCCTTGAAGTGCAGCAAGGAAAAAAAAGCCAACAAAATGTGGTGATGTCATCAGGAAGGGCTTGAGATTACAAAATAAGAAAGAGGGCATCTCCTGCCTGCTGTGTAACAGCTTGGTGCACCCACATCTGTGCAGGTGTGGCCTCTGGTTGTAGAATCCTAGAATCATGGAATGATTTGGGTTGGAAGGGACTTTTGAAGGTCATCTAGTTCATCACCTCTGCCACGGGCAGGGATGTTTTCCACTAGACCAGGTTGTTAAGAGCCCCATCCAACCTGGTCTTGAGAGTTTCCAGAGATGGGGCAGCCACAGCCTCTCTGAGTAACGTGTACCACCATCATCACTGTGAAAAACTACTTCCTTATGTCTAAACTAAACCAAACCTCCTTTAGTTTAAAACCATCACCCATTGTCCTATTGCAACAGCACATCTTAGGATGTAAGAACATAGTGGACTTAGAGCCCTGAGCAGGGCAACTGAGATCAAGGGATGGGGTAGCTGCAGTGTGAGGGGGTCCTGGGGAGGCTGGGATTTTTCTCTGGAGAAGGGGAATAAAAAAATAATGATTTTGCCAGCCCTACAAAATCATAAAGAGAATGTGGACCTGGTGTACATCAGGTGCTGCATGATGAGAGTTGGAGGCCATCGATCAGTCTGGTAGATTGGTTCAAAATGGATGAAAAGGACTTTATATGGAGCAGGTGGGAGAATGAACTTCTGGAACTCACTGCCACAGGAGGTTGTGGAAACAAATAGGATCAGCAGGTTTATAAAAGGTAGAGCAAATTCATGAGCAGCAGCAGGTCAACAGACAGATGCTGAAGGCAACAGGCAGGAATGTACCCTCTGGAATTGCTGTTCCTGCTTGTGTGGGAGCTGGAGGAGCTCGACCAAAGCTGTGCCCTCCCCAGATGGCATCTCAGGCTGCTGAAAAATGCAGAAAAGCAACGCTGAGAGAGAGGAAGCACTGATGTTACCAGCAGAGCATTGCCTATGATCTCAGCCCTAAGCAAATTCAAATCTTCCCAGGTGGTTACTGTGTGGTAGGAAGACAGGGCAACCAGCAGGAAGAAAATTTTTGCATTTCTATTCAATTTCCATCTTTGTAGTGAAAATCTAATCAATGCTCATTTTCTGTCTTCTACCACTTTTCCTTTTTCCACTGGCAAAACAGGCAGTGGAGGAGGTGGGAGGATCCTAAAAAGTTTGAATTAAAGTATATTTCAATCATTCCTTATTTTCAGACTGCTTGCCTGAAGAAAGAAAAAAGCCCCTTTACTTCAAAAACTGATTGAAGCCACTTCCAAACATCAATATCTGTGGGAAAAGGGGGAGGGGGATGGGGGTCACAGAAACAAGACCATTGTGTCTCTTATCATTAGCAGGGTGAAAAGAGGAAACCAAGGAACTACAAACCAGTTGGCTTCAAGTGGAAAAAAAAACAACCCAACAGTGGGACATTTAATCGAAGAAAGAGATGAGTAATAATCATGGCCATTGCCAAGAATGAATTATTTCAGATGAGTCTGTTTTCCTTCTGTGACAGATTCCAGTTCTTCATTTACCATTATTATTCACTGTTCTGTCATCAATAACTTGTGTTGTAGTGGAGAATGTCCTTATCAAGTTCTCAGATGGTCCTGAGCTGGAGGGGCTGCAAGCACTGGCTTAAAATTCAAAAAGATCCAGACAAATCAGAGAGATCAGATCAGCAGAGAAAATCTGGCATTTAGGAAAGAGTGGCTGTCCAGACACAGCAAACAAGCAGAAGACCTATTGGCTGCACCACTCATGGGTTACACTATTGCCATATTGAATTCCAATATGGGGATGTATAAACAAGAACAGTTTGTAAAACACATGATGTTTTCCCTCCTCATTCCAGCAAGAGGATCTCTCAACTGGTCTCCTAAGATCAGCTTCCAGTGGGGAATTAATTCTCTATCTTCCCACTGCTTTTTTTCTAGATCAAAATACAGCAGATAAGCAGTGGGAAGATAGAAAACTCATGGAGAATTCCTGTTAAACTGCCTTAGGATGCTTGACCTCCTCCAGAAGTACATATTCCCTTTCCAGGACACACTCTCTACAGCCATGATAATCCAACATAATAAGATTAGGATCCAAGCTGCCTGGACAATGCTGTTTGCAACCCCACAGGAAACTGGTGAAAGTGTTGTGATCAGGCAAGTCATAACCACAAAGCTCATTTCCTGATGTCATTTTAGCTCCTCTTTCAAAAAAAATGAGCTCTGAAATGCCACGTGCCTTGGTGACATCATAGAACAGAACACTGTGCAGTTCTGGGGGTATCTTTGAAACACAGGTTCTTTGTCCATCAAGAATAAATGAGAGCTGAGAAAGGCCTGCAGAAAGTGGAGACATCAAAACAGGAATGACCTGGAGATATTCATCTTCTTTCTGCCTGGTGTGAATCTGCCTCCTTCATGCTGCCATGGCCTCGATTAGGGGGCTTTGTCCCCAAAGTCCACCTCTTCAATGTCACCTGGGGCTGTTTGAGGCTGCTGCTGCTGTGGTAATGCAGAAGTTGCCTACAACTCTCCCCTCAGCGCTGGAGCTGCAGCAATGCCAGCTGCAAAACCAGTCTGGGCCAGCACTGGGGCAAATATTCACAGAATCACAGACCATGTTGAGTTGGAAGAGACCCACAAGGATCATGGAGTCCAACTTCTGGCCCTGAACAGGACCATCCCCAAGGTGATCTGCCCTGTTCCAGAGCATGGCTGCTGCAGTGCCAGCAGGTCCTGAGGCAGCTGGGCAAGGATGCCAGCTCGGGGAGAGCCAAGCTGTGGGCAGCTTGTCTGTCCATGGGGCAAGGCTGTGTCTCAGACACACAAAGCCATGGCCACCAAGGGTTGCCCAGTGAAGGGAGCCCCTGAGCTGTGAGCCAGGAGGCACGGGGGGCTTGGGGCTGGGACAGTCAGCACTGGGCAGAGGCTGATGGGGAGGGTCCTGCACTCTCTCCGAGCTGGCACCAGTGCCCCCAGCGCCCTCGGGATGTGGGGCTGGCTGGGAGCTTCTCCCAGCCCTCGCACCCTCTGCCTGGCCCCGATAAAGCACCACGGCTTGAGGTCCCCCTCTTGTGGCAGCAGGGACAAACGGCTGCGACAACACGAGCTCAGCGGTCCTTTGGCCAGGCAGAACCGCAGGGAAGTGCTGCAGGGGCAGGACACTGTCCACTGCCTCCCGACGTGTCCTGCCTGAGGTCACAGCACGGTTTGGGAGCAGAAGCCAAACTGGGAACAACTTTCACCCTTCACACACACGTTGTTCTTACACCTTGAGTCATGCAGCCACCATGCTCAGGGTCCTTGGTTGCTGGGTTTGGAGGAGCCAAGTCTGTGCTGGATTTGATGCTGGCTCTTCCCAGTGCTTTCCACACCAGTTCACACCTCCTTGCACACTGGTGTGCCCCGAGCCCCCAGCATGCCCTGGTTCTCCCGAGATCCCCAGGGAGTTGTGCCCACAGCTCTGTCTGGTTGAAGTTGGCTGGAACCTGCTCCATACCAAGGCAGGTCAGCTCGGCCTGGGATGCCCTGACTGGCTTTCTCCTCCCTTCCCCACCGTGCCCAGGGACAGGGGGCAGGTAGGATCACAATGCCTGTGGTGCTCTGCAGGAGAAACCCCAGAGTCTGGAGGGCCTCCTTCTCTCTTCGGAGTTACTGGAGTCTCTCCTGTCTCTGTGCATTCACTGGCAGTTCCTGGAGGCCATGGAACTAGGGGAGTGTCCATCCTTGCCCATGCCAGGGGTCAAAGGGGCCCGTGGCAACCTTGGCTGGCTCTGTGAGCTACCCTGGGGCTACCTCGAACCTTCCCCCCCAAGGACCTCCCAGCCCTTACTCAGCAGCTGGCAGGTTGTAGCCTCCCGGGACTATCTGTTGCCCAGTCTCCCACCACACCCACAGCTGGAGGAGAGCCCACACTTTCCTTTATCTCTCCCCACCACGGCCACCCTGCTGTGGGCTGTGATAAGGGCTGGGGGGTGCAGACACCAGCACAACTCCTGGGCTCCTTTTCATGCCCTGACACCCCCACACTGCTGGGTCTGGAGCTGAGCCCATCTGCTCCCCTCGCAGCTCCCCAGGACT
Source organism: Lichenostomus cassidix (assembly GCF_008360975.1). NCBI lineage: Eukaryota > Metazoa > Chordata > Aves > Passeriformes > Meliphagidae > Lichenostomus > Lichenostomus cassidix. The sequence continues at coordinate 13,251,327 of NC_139495.1, read as the reverse complement.
CCTCCACTGTGACTCCCCAGCAATTTGGGCATTAAGTGGAGACAGAAGTCTCACACTGCTGCACAGCCCCGTGTGCTGGGTGTGCAAATAAAGATGTCCTGGCACAGGGAGGTCCTCAGGGTGGCCTCACTGTGCCACCGGGCAGAGGGTCACAGGTGCTGGGAGCCCCTGTATTCCAGTGTCTCCTGCAAGCATTTCCAGGAGGATATGCCCTCTGACACTTTGTCCTGAACGAGAGGTGCATGAGGCTGGTGGCAAGAGGGGATCCCAGCATGGAATTCTGGTGAGACAACCTGGGGCTGCAGGGAGCCCCAGATCTTCCATGAGTCTTTCCCCTCCACTGGTGCTCAGAAATGCTCTTCTTGCTCCCAAGAGCCCCACAGCAGCAGAGCAGTGTCTGCCTGCCAAATACACCCCACAAATCCTCCTCTCAAGAGACAGCAAAACCAGAACCCTTTTCCTGCAGGCACCCACCTGGCAGGGGGAACCCCCAGTTCAGACCCCCGGAGCACATCCCTCCCGCTCCCTTCCCGCAGGCAGCACACAGAGCAGGACACCAGAGCTGGAGCACAAATGCAAGAGATTTTATTTCAGAACATTTGACTGCTCGCTGTCAGACGGCTGCTGGTGTGTTGGGTCCAGCTCTAGCCAGGGTACACGATTTAACGGTACTTGGCAGTCAGCACGGTGCCCACAGCACACAGGAACTTGTCCAGGGAAGCGTGGACCTCTGGGGTCAGGAGAGCGGGGTTGTGGCAGGCCACCACCACCAGGAAGCACTGGCCCAGCAGCTGAAAGGCAAAAGGATGTGGTGAGCAAGGGGATGAGGCAAGGGGGTAGCCAAGGGGTGTAGGAGGGGAGCTGGGCTGGTCAGCCCTTCCCAGACACTCACTTTGAAGTTGACGGGATCCACACGGAGTTTTTGGGCGTGGAGGTCGCTGAGCTTGGACAGGGCACCAGCAATGTCATCGATGTTGTTGGCAGCTTCGACCAGGGCAGCCGCCACCTTCTTGCCGTGACCCTTGACCTGAGCAGAGCCCTTTCCCAGGTCGAAGTGGGGGAAGTAGGTTTTGGTCTGGGGGTAGGCGGCGAACATCCTGGAGAACAGAGGGGTTCAGGGGCAGGTGAGACAGGGACAGGGTTGCATAGGACAGACAGTTGTGGATGGGGAGAAGAGGGGAAAGATGGGAGGGACTCAGGGCCGGAGCGGAGAGAGGGTCACACAGGGGAGGGACACGTACCTCTCCAGGGTCTCGGCGCCGAAGGCCTCGGCCTGGCCGCCGATTTTGCCGAAAACGGCCTTGACGTTGCTCTTGTCGTTGGCGGACAGCACCATGATGTCACCCTCGCCTTGGCAGCCCCAGCACGGGTGTCCCCTCCTGTCGCTGCCGCACTTATATGCGGTGCCGGGGCTCCGCCCGCCCAGCCCTCCCCGGCCCGGCCCGGCCCCTCTCGGGGTGCTGGAGCCCGGCCAGGAGGGGCCACCGCCCGTCCTCCTCCCCGCCCGCTCCGCCCGGGCACGGCCAGCGGCACCTCCACCGGGGCTAGGGTCGGGGCTTGGCTCAGCGCAGCGAGCTGGTCTCTGCACAAGCTGACATGGCGGCAGGGCTAGGCTTGGGGTTAGGGTGAGGTTGAGGTTTAGGTTGAGCCTGGGCTGGCGTGGGCTGGCGTTAGGGTCTGCACTGGCATGGGCAGAGGAAGCGGTGTGTGACCCCTCCTGGCGTGGGAAGGGACACTGGCTGGGTGTCCCTGGCACCGCTGGCACGGGTTCTGGCAGGTGTTGGGATAGCAGCGTGGGGCAGTCTGTGCCCCACACCCACACACAGCCCCGTGGGCACCTGTGTGTACCGACTGGCCATCCAACAGCCTGCACACACCCCGGAGCTGACCCGGTACACGCACTGCCAGCTGACACCTACAGATCCCTGCTGACACCTACAGATCCCTGCTGACACCTACACATCCCTGCTGTCCCCATGCATCCCGTGCCATCCAACACAGCCCCTGCGCACAGCTGCCCCATGTGCTCCCTACTCTCGCTCCTCAGGGATACACCGGTGCATCTGACACCAGTGCATCTCACACCAGTGTATTCTACACCAGTGCACCCCACAGTGTGTGCCCTCTTCAGTCCCTGCTCCTTGAACCACAGTCACATCCCTTTGCTAACAGACCCCGGAGCTCGCCTGCCCCAGCCTCCCTCTCCTGCACAGTCTGTGCTGGCCCTGATGCTCTGGGGCATTGGGGGACCCTGACTTCTGGGCAGGGAGGACACTTGGCAGAGCCATGGGATCAGCACTGGGCACTGCTGCAAGGGCTTTTGGAAGATACAATGGACCACAGTGGTCTTTGGTGAGCCCTATGTACCCCAAATGATGGAGGTGAGGAATGTAACAAGGGCAAGGCAGATGAGGATGGTGAGGGAGGTGAGGGTCAGGGGCTTGCAGAGCTTCCAGCAGGTTCGGAAGGTGGCGCAGGCCAGCAGGTGACAGCTCACACCCGTGTTTCCTCCATGGCTGAGGTTCTTATCATTTGTGTTTTGGGGAGATTAGCTCAGTCTGGCACCACTTCAGAGTGGGGAGGGAGGGCTGGGGGGGCTGAACTTCTGGCAATCAGCAGTGGGGCAGTGTCTGCTGCCTGTTTGTGCATGGGGGGAGCTGCCAAGGCAGCAGAGCCCTTCAGACTGCTGGCACAAAAATAAATGGGTGTAAATGCACATGAGCATACCGGGATGTGCACTGGGATGTGTCTGAGGATGGAGAAGTGCTGTGGGTTCACCTGTAGGAGCAGGGGCTGCCGTGGTCAGGGACTGCCAGCCCTGTCTGTGGGCAGGCAGGGTCCCTGCATGTCCCCACCTGCCTTCTGACAGCACCTGGACACTCAGGCACTGCTCTCCTGCAGGATGTCATCTCCTCCCTCTGGTGTCACAGCATGGAGCAAACCCAGGGCTGATTTAGCATCTCATAGCCCATCACGTGTGATCAATGATTTTTTTTTTTAATTCAGGCTCAAAAGCCCCGAAACCAGTGTCCCTGTCCTGGACTGCAGCTTTGCTCATCCCATTCCTATCCTGCCCAGGTGCCAGGAGAAGAGCAGACACCTGGGCCAGGTGTGGGGGCTCTTCCCTGGCAGTTGACTGGGATTTCTGGCTCAGGAGGTTGAGTCCAAGAACAGTCATTTTTTTGTGCTCAATGGTCTGTGGTGGACTTTTTTCACTCCATGAATTCTCTGATTGCTTCTGGAGCTCATGCAAGCACTTAGCTCCTGCAGCATCCCTAATAAAGTCCTAAAAAGCCATCTTGATAGATGGAGACAGGCAGGATTTATCTTACACCCCCATCACCCTCCCAGGAATCCTTCAAGGAGATGCAAGGATCCCGTTAGTCTGGGCACAGCCTCCACCCTGCTCCCTGGAGGGATGCGGGCACAGCTCCATTCCCTGGGCCCTGCTGTCAGCTGCATCCCATGCTGGGGACAGGCTGGGAGCAGGCAGGGTCCTTGGGGACACCCAGGGAGCCCAGGGCTGGCGCTGCCCCTCGCGTACCACATCTGCCACACCGGCAGCCCCCTCCGTCCCTCCTTCCCTCCGGCAGGATCACCGCCGCGCTCCCGCCCACCGCAGCCCCAGCCCCGGCACACACGGACGCGTTGCTGCAGCAAGAGTCTTTTTTATTGATGGTTCACAGGCACGGCTGACAGCTCATCTGTACTTCTCAGCCAGCACGGCGGCCACGGCCGACATGAACTTGTCGACGGCGGAGTGCATCTCGGGGGTGTATTCCTTCCCCAGGCGCACGGCCAGAACCACCTGCAAGCACTGCGCCAGCAGCTGCAAGGCAAAACGGGGCTTAGCACCGCCGCTGAGCGCCCACGGCCCCATCCCGGTCCCTGTCCCACATCCCCTGTGCCATATTCCCTGTCCCTCGCTCCCCTTCCTGATCCCCCTCCCCCATCCCGTCCTCCATCGCCTGTCCCCCATTCCGTGTTCCCCAGTCTCCATTCCCCATTCCCTGCCCCCCATCCTGATCTTTGTCCCCCATTCCCTGTTCCCCAGTCTCCATTCCCCATCCCCTGTCCCCTGTCCCCCGTCCCCCATTCCCTGCTTCCAACCTAGTCCTTGTCCCCAAACCTCATCCCCATTCCCCATCCCCGTCCCCTGCTTGCCTTGAAGTTGACGGGGTCCACACGCAGGTTGTAGGCATGCAGGTTGCTGAGCTCAGACAGGGCCTGGCTCAGGTTGTCCATGTTCTTGATGGCAGTGCCCAGGGCAGCCACCACTTTCTTGCCATGGCCACGGATCTGGTCAGAGCCTTGTGACAGGTCGAAGTGGGGGAAGTAGGTCTTGGTCGGGGGGTAGGCGGTGAACATCCTGGGGGGAGTGGGACAGTCAGTGGTGCTGACCCCAGCTGGACCCACCACACCAGCCCCTCCGTGGGGCTCCCACCCGCTCGTCCCACTCGCCCATGGGGTCCCCAGATCTTCACCTCCATAGGGTCTCAGCGCCGACTTCCTCCTCGGCACCACCCATTTTTCCCCAGACCTGCTGGATCAGCTTCTTGTCCTCGGCGGTCAGCATGGCGGCGGCTGGAAGGGTAGGCAGAAGTTGGTGGCAGCAGCACCGCTGGGACGCCTCTTATAGCCACGAGCACCTCCACCCAGCCTTATCTTATCACACTGAGGGGCGAGGGGATGGCCGGGCCCTGGGAGCGGCACTGCCTCAGGGGGCCCAGCCCTAAAGAGGCCCCTGGGGGGCACAGCTGCCTGTCCTGCCCCACTGCACCAGCCCCACACCACAATGGGGCTGGGGGCAGCACCTCACCTCACCAGGCTGCCCCGTGGACAGCAGCAGCCCTGGGCATGTCCCATGGGTGCCACAGCCTTGCCACCCTGGCTGGCATGTCCTCAAACCTCCTGTTGTGATCCGTGGATGGGCTAGGGTCCTCCTTGGCTCTGAGGGTGTTGAGGTGGATCCCATAAGTGTCCCTGGTCCTCTCCAGACTTCAGCACATCCAGCCCCTCTCTGCCCCAAGAGCCCCATGGCCTCTGAGTAGGAGCCATGGACAAGCCCTGCCAGAGAAACCCAAGCAGGGAACAACTTCCTCTTTGGGTTCATGCTCTTCCAAAGCCCATCCTGTGCTGCTTGTCAGTCCTGGACTCCTTCCCTTCTTCCCCCCTAGTGTGTGCTCCTGCCTCTCCCCAGAAGTGCTGGGACATTCCACAGGGCACACGGTGGTTGGTCATACAATAATAGAATTTTAGAATAATAGAATCATTAATGTTGGAAAAGGCATCAGGATCATTGAGTCCAAATATTCTCCCAGCACTGCCAAGGCCAACAGTAAACCAGGTCCCCAAGAGCCACATCTACACGTCTTCTAAATCCCTCCAGGGACAGTGACTCCACCACTGCCCTGGACAGCTTGTGGCAGTGCCTGGCAATTCTTTCAGTGAAGAAAGTTTTCGTAATGTCCAACCTAAGCCTCTCCTGGCACACCTTGAGGCCATTTCCTCCGACTCTCAGATCCTCTGTCAGCCTCTGTAGGCAGGAGTTGGTGCAAACATGGGGTTAGGCACACCCCAGCTGCTGACCTACCACCCAAGTCACAGATTTAAACCTTCAGGTTACCCGACACCCATGGATGCAGAATGCTTTACAAGCTGCTGTGGTGACATGTTTAGAGCCATTTGGTGGCCTGAGAGCTTCCACACCACCTTTCTCCCCCTTGCCCAAGCACAGTCCCTAAATTCCAAGGATGAGACAAGGACTGCTGCTTGCAGTGCTGGCTCAGGCTGGCTATCACAGCATGCTGAAGGCTTTGCAGCCACTTTTTTGTGTCAGAAGTCTCTGAGACAAGAGCTGACATGGTGCTGTGCTTTAGATTTTTGGCCAAACTGGCCCTGGTAACACTCTGATGTTCCTGAATTTGTTGAGCAGTATTTGCACAGCATCAGGACTGTCTCTGCTCCTCACTCTGCCCCCACCCAGGGAATAGATTTTGGAGTGCTGGGAGAGGACACAGCCAGGCAGATAGGCCCAACTAACCAAAGAGGTATTTTATACCACATAACAAAATGCTCAGCAATAAAAGGGAAAAGAAGGGATTTGAGGGAGTTTTAGGGGGGTTATCCATTGTTTTTGCTCATGAAGTGGACAGACATCAGCCTACCCATGGGATGTGGTGAGTGAGCACCTTTGCATCCTGTTTTGTTTTATTCCCTGTGCTTCCACTAATAATTCACTAATTAAACGATTATTTCTGTTTGGCCTCAACCCCCAGTTTTTCTTGCTTTTATTCTTCCTTTGCCTTTCACCTCACCCCATTGTGGGGGGGAAGTGAGTGGGCAGTGGGGTGCAGTGGCTGCACACTGGGCTTGACCCACAGCATGAAGCACAGCAGATACCACACCCATACCCCATGGAGAGAGGCATGAGAGGACAGTGCCCTGCATTGCAATGCAGGTTTGGTTCCCAGCAGGCTGGGATGGGTTTTGGATAGGTCAAGCAAAAAGCCTGTGTCCATTCAATGTCCTAGCAGGGTAAAATACTCTTTCCTGGTCAGCCTGGAAACAGTCTGTGGTGGATATCCCTTGGAGAGCAGCTGCAGTCACAGAGCTCCAGCCTGTTCTGGGCTTCTGCTCAATGGTGTGTTGTTCCCACTGAATGTTATGTTCCCCACTAAATTGGCACATGAATTAGTACGTGAGTTTATTAGTACGTTAATTAGTGCATGAATTTATGAAGTTTAGTATTTCCCCCTCCATGTTGTGTAAACATTTCAGAGCATCCCTGCCTGAAAGGCCAGGTGTAGGTGGAACACACCAACAAGATGAAAACACAAGACCATAGCTCACATTTGAATTATTTATTGTTTTTTGCAGATGGCTGAGCCCCTGCAGTGGGGATTTGAAGAGCTGCCCAGGAATGGGTGATACCCCAGAGCCTGGCAGCAGGGCTGGGCTGTGGATGGGCCTCCCTCACTCTCTGTTGAGGCCATTTATCTGTACTTCTCAGTCAGGACAGAGGAAACACTGGACAGGAACTTGTCCCATGCAGCATGAACTTCTGGGGTGAAGTCACTGGGGTAGCGGGCAGCCACGGAGCACAGGATACAGTGGGAAAGCAGCTGTAAGGGAAAGCAACATGAAATCCATCATAATGAGCATCAGGTGTCAGTGTAGGGGTCTGCAATGGACCTCAGACCCAGCATGCTCTGGGATGACAACTATGTGTCCCAGTCAGGCAGTGCTGCTGCTTGAGATGGGAGTGAAGAAGCACTGTTGTCTTTGGTACAGGGCAAAAGGCACTGCTTGATCCCCCTCCCTCCTCCATGTGTCCCTTCCTTCCTCAAGGGCAACAAAGTGGGAATGTTTAGAATTTATTAAGACTTTGTTCAAGACAGATGATGTAGCTTGATGTGTGAGGGGGATTAATGAATTACAGCAAACCCCATGAGCCCCCCCGAGTAGTTCTTTGCCTGCACTGGACCAGAAGTTCCATTAAAAGATCCAATCCCAGGTAAAAAATCCTGAGAGAAACAGGCTGTGCAGCACAGGCAGAGATCAAGCTGCCATTAGCCCACATGACCTGTGGTCTCCAATTTTGTGATGGCAGTTTCCACCCCTCCAAATCCCAGTGCCCACTGACCTTGAAGTTCACGGGGTCCACCCTGAGGATGTAGGCATGCAGCTCGCTGAGCTTGGCCAAAGCCCCTCGAATGTCATCAACGTGCTTCACAGCTTCCCCGATGGCATTCATGACCTTGGAGCCATGGCCACGGAGCTGAGGTGAGCCTTGGCTCAGGTCGAAGTGAGGGAAGTAGGTTTTCGTCTGGGGGTAGCTGCTGAAAAGCCTGAAGGGAAAGATGACAGTGAGGGTCAGCATTAGAAATGGTATGAGGTGGTAAAACCTCAGAGCAAGGGCAGTGTAAACCTTCTGCAGCACATGCAGAGTAGACAGCAGGCTAATCTGTATGTTCTAGAGAAGAATTAAATGTTAAAAATAATTTAAAACTTAATGTAGTTTTGGATTTTGTTTTTAATAAATAAAACCCCTAAATTGTCACCAAATTTGCTGTATTACATTATAACCAAGTTCCCAGGACCTTCAAACTAATGAACAAACCAGAATTTATAAGAGTGGTACTCAGAGTCCTGAAAGGAGGATCACAATACTTTATACTGAGCTGTAAATAGCATTTAAGTAACTTTGAATAACATATGAATTTCTGAACATTTCCAGACCCTTCTGTGCCAGCCTGCTTAATTGGTATGAACTTTGGATTACCGTGTATGAACTTTGGATTACTTCATGCAGGGGGTCCAGTTGTCTTGTTTCCTAAGTTTGTTACTTACCAACTGGAACAATGAAACCTGAGCATCCAGTGAATTTAGTGAATAGCTATTGTCTTAATGCCTAAAAACTGTAAGAGAAAGTGCATCACTTGTACAATAAACCACTTCAAGTTCATCCCCTAACAGAGATAATGCTGTTTCAGGACACTGAGTATGAATGACTTTGAATTCCTCTCCAGTGCTCCTGGCTATGAATTCTTCTGAATTGCTATAAGGAGAAAAAACCCTATTAAATTGTTTAAATAGTCATAGTTTACTGTGAGATTTTGAAGCATTCAGTAGCACAAATATAACTCCTGAAGATTACATACCAAACAGCACAACTCTCCATCAAGCCTCCCCGCTCCCAGCCTGCTCTCACCCAAGTTCTACATGAGATGGATCCCAATAGCAAAGCCCAGGGAGGGACCATTTTTGGGGGAGTGCTGGGGCCTTACCTCTCCAGTGATTCTGCCCCAATGGCATCAGCTTGGGTGACCACCTTGGCCCAGATGGTGACCACGGCGGCTTTCTCGGCTTGGGTCAGCGTCATGGTGCAGGAGGTGCTGGCTCTGTCCCCTTGCAGTGACCGCTCGGAGCAGCTTTGGACTCACCCCCCTGGCAGCCCTGGTTATAAAGGGGAAGGGGAGAGTGGCCCTTGGTGGCTGTCCACACTCATTGGTCACTCCAGAGGCCCACCCATGCACTGGGGACGCTTATCTCCCCAAGAAGCAATGGTCATTTTGGCGAGGGTCAGCACACTGCCCCCTTAGCTTGCTGGCCTTATCAGCTTCTTGCTTCTTAACACAATGGCTGTGTGGTCCAAAGAATTGTCTGGATAAGTATTGATACATGAACAGAGAGATAATGCTGCAAAATTCCATTGATGAAACATTGGGGTACATCTTCAAGCTGAGGAGTTTATGGACTTTGAGAATACTAAGGAGCTTAGAGAGGAATCTGCATTTCCTGCCTTGGTTCACAGATGTGAACGTAAGACTCTGGCCCTTTCTGGGCTGTGCTGTACGCTGCCAGTATATGTAGCTGCACCATGGTGCAATATTTCACATAAAATGCATTGTAGGTAGTGGTAGGGACAGGCTGGGAGATCTGTGGTGTAGTTCAGAGGGGAAATGAAATCTTGATTTTGTAAGAATTAGTGAAGATTTTGCCATTTGCTTCAGGACTTCATTTTGCCAGCCTCTTACAAAGAATTAGGGACCCACTTTACCATTGCTGCCTATAACAGCAGTGGTAGTAAGGATTCCTTTGGATACAGGAGCAGAGATTTTGTGAAGTTGAGTACGGTGCTAGAAAAAAGTGTGTGTGTGGGAAAGCCCAGTCAGACTTCTTTTCTTCATCCTCAGACTGAATACCTTTGATTTCTAACGGTGAGATCTTACTGTTAATTGTCCCTTGTACTGTAAAACAGCCCTCAGCACCCCAGTCAGTGCTGGCTGTGCTGTGCTATGTCCTGGACATGCACAGGAGCTCCAGGTCCCACAACAGATGGCTGGTACCATCAGGGCACAGGCACGCTGGATGGATGAAGGACCAAATAAGTAAAACAAAGACCAGCACAGGTCTGTAATCACAGATAAGTGGGCAAAGTGTCAAAGAAATACCCTACTGGAGATGGTGGCTGCAGAACCTGTGGGAATGAATATCCTGCCAGCACATAAAGCAGAGATAAATCTGCCATGCTGATAAACCACAGCAGCCTCAGACATCACCCCTGAAAGCTGGCAGCCATGCACAGAGCTCTGGCTGGTGCTGTCAGAGGGGTCAGATAGTGCTCTCTGCCCAAGTAGCCCTGCAGACTAGCATGGAGAAGGTTGATGTGTCTCAGACAGACATGTCAGTGTTTCACAGCTGCTACAGAGGGTGTTCCCCAGCCATGGTCATCCTGCTGAGGGGAAAGCCCTCGTGGGGATCTAATGATCCCAGGGTCAAGCATGGGTTGGAGCATGCCCAGCCTATGGATACCTGTACCAAAGGTGTCACCCAGGAGTGTGCTCTGGCCTTGGAGCCTCTCAGGAGCCACAGGGAGCGGGGCTGTGCTGCTGGGCAGCTGCTGGGTTTGAGGTGGCACCCATGTGTGCTGTGTGTATGGCAGGGGGCTCTCCACTCTGATCCATGCACTGCAAATAGACAGCACACTCCTGGGGCTGGGAATGAGCCAGCAGTGGGGTCAGAACCAGGGATGGGGTCACACAGCAACTTCTGTATCCTCTGGTGTCCCCACTTTCCTGGGGCAAGTGGCACTTGCAGAAGGGCTCTGACCCACCCCAGCTACTCTGCACTGGGCTCTAATTTAAGTCTCTTTTCATGCCATCTGTCACACAAATTAGAAAGAACCTTGAGCTTTCCCAAAGGGCAGGCACAAAGCACTTGGGGACTCTGGATCTGCAAGCCTGGCTGGGTTTGGTGATCTTGAATTATCATCCCCTCTGTGGAGGCCAACAGCTCCTCTGGGATTTAATTTCAGATTGCATTCAGTGGCACAGCTCCTCCTCAGCCCTCCGGACCACGGGCTGGGTAATTTAGGAGGGGATACAAGAAGGGACTCACCTGAGACCCAAGGAGGACAATTGTTTTACCATAGGGAATGTTATCAGAGGGCTCTTTGTATATCTCCCCTTTGAAAATGCACACACATCCACTGAAAACCCAGAGATCACTCGGTCTTGCTACACAGATGCAGAGCAGTGCAGTCTCCAATTCCAAGTGCCTCTGACAGTATGGGCAGAGCCAGGGCACAGGACAACACGATATTCAGTTCATACAACTGAAATGGATGGCAGTACCAAGAGAAGCTGTATTCATCAACCCTTGCTACACACATTTCCAAAAGTTGCAGTTTGCCCTTGGAGATTTACTTTGAAAATTTAGATGCTGTTGTGAAGTATCCATTTACATAGTGTTTTTGTCTGCACCCTAAAGTGCTGCCTCTTACACGATGTGCTACATGGCTGTGCTCCAAGCTCTCCTCAGTGAGAGTGCTTTTAATCAGGGGTTACTCAACCAAGCTGTGACCCAGATAAACACATGGATAAGGCACAGACCATCAGGACTCCTTCCTATTTTGTGTAACCTGAACATCGGTCCTCTGTGACTGCAGGATTAAGGTTTGTGTGCACACAGAGTGATGTCTGCACAGGAGGATTTATCATCACTGAAATCATTATGAAATTTGAATTCCTTTTCTGAGAGTTACTCCTGCACTATCACAAAAGCCAGAGCAGCCAAAAGGTGACAGTGGTTTGACAGGAGGTGCTCATTGCTCATCCAGGATCAGGGCAGTGCTGGCAATGGTTGTGGGAATTCCTCAGGAACATGCCTGGTAGGAGAAGCCTGATCCTCAACACATGACATGGAAAATGACTGTCTCTGGCTTTGCATGGACCTCTCAGCCAAATTCCTCATCCCTCTACTTCAGCTGCCCATGGGGTAGCGACACAGCGGGTCCTGGCCTCAGGAATTCAAAAAGCTAGACAACATGATCACTGCTGTTCCTCTGTCACAGGGCCAGTAGTGAAGATATGGCCTTTGGGAATCCCCACCAGACCTGCCTTCCTCTCTTGCTGCTGCTTTTCATGATGATCCACAGACCCATAGCAGAATGTCCACCCTTGGGCAGACAATGAATCTTTGTCATGAAAGCACCAAAGGTGACTTTTTTTTTAATTAATGTAGGTATTTTTTAATCCTGTTCCAAAAGCTAGTCCAGAACCCATTTTAAACAGAAGTGAACAATAGGCCTGTTAGCTAATTGTAAAAGTGGAATTCTAATTTCTGTCAGCCCTGACTGTAGATCCAGTGAGCAATCAACTGGCATCACAGAGAGATCAGGGATAACTTTCCCCACAGGCCTGTATTATCCACAGGAATTGCCTTCCTCTCAAGGAGAATGCTGTGGATAAGGGAGCCCATACATCTGCTCTAACTCTGAAATATTTGAGGCATGTTAAATTTTGAAAGTCTGAAAAGTGGAGTCTAAATCCTGCCTGTAGTCTTTCATTTCCTACCAGGGCTCGAAGAACTTGCAATCATTGCTTTAAACTATGAGACTAACTACAATTAAATGTCCAAGAGCTGGGAATGACAGATAGGCCTATAATTTATTATTTAAGGAAGTAAAATTATATTTTGTAGCAGACACACTGAAATTTTAACGTGACTGCCCAGTGCTAGTGCACGAGGAATGCTCTGCTCTGATAATACCACTGGTCTTTAATCACCCCATGACAACTTTCTCCCCTCAGTGTCAGCTTCTCTCGCTCAATTATTATCACTGGCCTTGTGCAGAATGGCCCTGCAGATTACACCCTGCTGGGGCTGCTCATCTCTCTCTTCAGCCACCCACCTCTGCCCTGTGTCCCTGGGGGGACTGCAGAACAAAACCCAGAGTGGGGATATCTCAGAGTGTCCAAGTAATGCAATGAAATATAGAAGAATTTGCATTAAACCCCAGGGCATCCTCTAATATAATTGCTGATAACTTCTGATCTTGGTTAAACACAAAAAAAGATGAAGGCACCAAGACTGCTGCCAGGGGAGTAACATCACCCTTCCTAATGCAGAGGTAGGAGCAAAAGCCCAGGAACCACGAGGCAGGGTTTGTCAGAGCTGTGAATATGAGCAACAAGCCCGAGCCAGCCTTTCTGTGAGCATGGGGAGCCTACAGGTCTGACTTCCACAGCTGCCCTCCTGCAGGCACCCTGGTATCACAGAATTATTAAAGCTGGAAAAGCCTTCTGAGATCATTGAGTCCAACTATTAAACCAGCACTGCCAAGCCCACCACTAAACCATGTCCCAAAATGTCACATCCACAGGTTTTTTTATACTTCCAGGGATGGCAATTCCATAGACAAGTCCATAGGCAATTCCAGTGCCTGTCCATTGTTTTCATGAGGTTGATAACCCAGGGGGAGGGTGTGTGATGAGCCCTGGCTGCTCTTTGCCACCAGCTCTCAGGACAAGTTCTGGAGTCGATGACTGAACTGGCTGAAAGCTCACAAATGACCCAAAGCTGCCAACTAACAGCAGTGGGCAGCCCAGGATCTGGCAGCCCCAGGGGAAGGATCCAGGTCTGGGGCACTGTGCCCTGTGTGGGTACAGGGCTGAGCTGGGGTGCTGGGCCATGCTGGGGGCACTGGGCTGAGCTCGAAGGTGCTGGCTGCAGGCATGTGAACCACTGGGATAAACTGGGAGTTTATTGCCCCAGTGGAACAGGGAGCAATGTCCATGGGACACTGGGATGATGGAGGAAATGTATGTGTCAGGTGCTGGCCAGAGCTGGGGGCACTGGGCTGTGCTGGGAATGGGACTGTGGATGCACAAGGTGCTGGGCTGAACTGGGAACAGTGGGCTGTACTGGGAATGGGGCTGTGTGTGAGGTGCTGCTCTGAACTGGGAATACTGGGCTGTATTGGGGATGGGGCTGTGTGAGGTGCTTGGTCAGAGCAGGGGACATTGGGCTGTATTCTAGGTGGGCCGTGGAGTACGAGGTGCTGCTCAGACTAGGAATACTGGGCTGCACTGGGGATGGTGCCATGGGGTGCGAGTTGCTGGTCAGAGCTAGGGGCACTCGCCTATACTGGGGATGGGGCTGTGTGTGAGCTGCTGGTCGGAACTGGCAATACTGGGCGGGATAGTGCCATGGGGTGCGAGTTGCTGGTCAGAACTGGGAATGCCGGGCTGTACTGGGGATGGGGCTGTGCGAGGTGCTTGGTCAGAGCTGGGGGCACTGGGCTGTCCTGGGCACGGGCCGTGGCTGGAGGGCCAGAGGAAGCCCCGGTCCCAAGCCGCAGCCCCGCCGCGCTGTCCCCGCCGGGTATCGGTAGCAGCCGCCGTGTGCCGGCGGAAGCGGAAGGCGCAGCGGCCGGGCTCTTCCTGCGGGCAGCCCGAGCCGAGCCGGCATGGGCGAGAGCACCAGCCCCATCAGCGTGATCCTGGTGAGCTCGGGCAGCCGCGGCAACAAGCTGCTGTTCCGCTTCCCGTTCCAGCGCGGCGCCGAGCACCCCGCCGCGCAGGACAGTAAGTGCCGACGCCGGGGGCCGCAGGAGCCTCCGCCGGGGCCTGGCACCCTCCCGGGGGCTGGTACTCCACACGCACCCCTCACACCCCCGTCGGGGTCCGGAACATCCCCCACATCCTTCACGCTGTCCATGGGGGCCTGGCACCCCTTACACTGTCTGTGTCATCCCACACACACCCCTCACACCCTTTGTGGGTACCTGGCATCCCTCAGCCCCTCTGTGGGTACCTGGCATCCCGCACACTCTCTGTGGGTACCTCCCATTCCCACCTCACCCCTCACACTCTCTGTGGGTACCTCCCGTTCCCCCCTCACCCCTCACAGTCTCGGTGGGTACCTGGCACCCCTCACACTGTCCATGAGGGCCTGGCACCTGACACACACCCTCACAACCCTCTGTGGCACTCTGTCCTTCTCAGCCCCTGCAGGTGCCATCACTGCCCCAGGTGCCCTGGGACCCTCACATCCCACGTAAATTGTGCCACATCAGTGTCATTGTCCACCTTATTGCTGTTCCTGGTGAGGTGAATCCCGTGGGCTTTGGGCGCTGCAGGGGAAGGAGGAGGCAGGATGAGAAGGAAGGCACTGGTTTGGAAGAAGGGATTCAGAAGACACTATAAGCTTTAACCAATGATAGGTAGAAACTATGAAACTTTAGTCTGTGGTTTTGCATAGTGTGGCTAGGGGAGGTTTAATTTCTCCTGGCAAACAGGACCATGGGACTGTTCAGGTGTCGGCATTGATTGCATCTCTTCCTCTGAAGCTCCTGATCCAGGACGGTGCCTGGGGCTGGACTGGGACCAGTGTCAGTGCAGGTCCTAGAGGTGCTGTGGGGTGATGAGGCTGTGTGAATTGGGGTGTGTGCTAACTGCTGTGTGCCAGGACAGCTCTGACTCCCCTGCTTAGGTTGTGAGTCTTTATGAGAAGAGGATCGTCTCTAAATCCCTTTTCACTTTCATAGGTAAAATCTGAAAAGATTTTTTTTGCCAACTGCTTCCCTGCCAGCCCCTTTCTGCTTTTTGTTGGTAAGGGGTTTCCCTTCATGTCACTGCAGGAGCATTATAATTTGTCCCAAAACCTGAGCAATAAGGAGAGAAATGCATTGGTCAGAATTTTACTTTTCACTCTTGAACTGTAAACTGTTACCTGTGTCAGTTTCTGTGAATGTTTCACTTCTTCCTCCTCATCCCTTGAAGAATAAAACCTCTTTCTCCTCTTTTTATGTTGAGTGAGAATAAAAAAAACCATTCAAACACCCATTAAGGAGATTGTTCCTGGGTAAATTTATTTTTATTCTTTGCTTCAGACAAGCCAAGGAGTCGATACGCTGTGAATGGCTCTGGTGACACTACAGAAGACCAAGATGGGGACTCCAGGTAGGAGGGAAAACATTAATCCTGGCCTAAGATTTTGAAACAGAGGAGAGACAGCCTCCTGCTGTCTTGCCTCCTAGCTCCTAGGCACATTCTCTCAGACTGTGTAGAAGACAACCTGGCAAAAAATGCTTTAATATTAAGTTATGAGCAACTTAGTGCTTAGTAATGAGGACTGTCTTGTGAAGGAATGTTGCTGAATCTGTTGTTTCCTTGGCAAGGTATAGGTCAGGTATTCTGTGCTCATTAAAAAGGCAATATTACCATTTCAAAACTAGGATTATTAATCCTTTGGCAAAATCCCACTCTTCTTCACCTGCCTAGTTCTAACTGGATATATTATTCAGTTGCCTCGACTTCTTCCCTAGCTCATGTAATGGTCGTGTGGAATTGCTGTGCACTAATGAATAACTAATTTTGTTTCTCCAGATAGAGCTGCCGTTGTGTCAGTGGAGTGACACAGTGGCTCAAAAGGAAACTGAGACTCGAAGAGAGTTTTTTAAGTACAGGAAATCAGTGGGTAACAAACGCACTGAAAATAGGCAGTGTGGTGTTCAGCATGTGTGTATGTATGGATGGACCTTCTAATTAGTTTTTGCAGAGCATTTGAAATCTGCTGCATAGCTCTAAATTTATCATTACTCTATATGAGAGAAATCTGGGAGAGAAGAAGTTTTTTTGTCTGTTGGCCCATATTTCAGTTGCAGATCTTCGTGATATGTATTTTAATTCCCAATATTAGTAAAAGGGGGTAGTTGCTGCTCTTCTCTTATATAAGAGTACCAACTAAGTAATCATCACTTTTCCTTCAAAAAGAAATATAAGCTTGTTGTTAACTTTATGACTGAGAATGGTTTAGCTGAAATTCAAATCACCCACTTGACCATAAACATCCTCAGTTAGTTTGGTTTTCCAGGACTGGGATCTTACTAAAACACATTTTGCTTGAGGTCATTTGTATCTCCTGTCTCTTCTGATTCCTTTGAAGCATTCAAATGCAATCTTTGGCTGTGTGTTCAGTGAGTGCATTATAGACAGGGCACAGCTCCTGTGGGACCAAACCATTTGTATGTTTGGGAGCTGGTGACTGGGGTTTCCAACTGGGCTGTGGATGGCAGGAGGGCTCAATGCACACATTTGCTGGTTATCCCAGGGATTTTGTTGGTTGCTGTTCAAACCCCGGGCTCCAGTATTTCCCTAGATAGATTAAGGTGGTCTTGGAATGATACCAACTTCTGTGTGACACTGATTCTTGTTGCCTCTGCCACTTTGGCAGGTTGGACAAAGCACTTAATGTGTGGCTGTGTTTGTTGGATGTTGCCTGTTGCTGAATCAGTGTGATACAATATGTGGTTGCTGCAGTGATGTAGGAAAAGCTTTTATCATTTCAAATGATGGTCAGATGAGAAGAGTGCTGGTGTTTCCCTGAAAGGGGTTTTAAGATTGAATGTGCTGACATGTTACCTAAACAAATATTTAGATTATTTTGTGGTGGTGGTGTCCAGAATGCTGGACATGAAAGTTCATGCTTACTCTCCTGGTCAGGCAGTTGTTACTAAACTTTTGGTGTTTAAAATAATTTATTCAGATCTGTCTGTATCTGCCATGCCTATGAAGGGGAAATAGAAGAGGAGCAGCATTTCTGTTGCTCTGAAAGTTGCTTCTTCTAGATGTTTGATACTGGAATCCAGCACACTGCTGGTGCTGCTTACATGGCTGGGCATCTGCCTTCTGAAATTCAAAAGTCCCTTTCAAAATTGTGTTTGTTTCCAGTTTGTTTACTGAAAGCTTTTTCCCAACAGCAGTGTAATCATCACTCTAAGTCCCTGGCATCCCACACAACTGGTGTAGCAGCTAAATGTGTCCTCTTCAGTGGTACCTTTCAGTAAAAAGGAAAAAGGTTTCTTTAAATCCCTGCATGTCAGTAGCATCTGTGGATGTTTTTGGTTTCACAAATTGAGGCTGTGGAGTGGGCAGACTGGTAGGTTGAGTTGGTGGTGTATGGCAAGTTTGATAATGTTGTAGGGTTGGGTTTTTCCCACTGCACGTTTAGTACAAAGGTTATTTCAGATTTATCTTGTAGCTGCAATAGTTTTTAGGAGGATTGGATTAATTCTTTTTTATGGCTGTCTTTAATTTATTAGCAATCTAGCACCAGTTGTGTCCTAGGTAAGGTTTACTGTTGCTTTTTCCCTGGGCTGCTGGAGCCCAGATCAGTTACTTTGGAGCTGACCTTTCTTAGAGCAATTGAGGTGTATGTATTTCTTCATGGTCTCAGAAAGGACAAAATTAGATCAGTTTAGGTGCTTTAACTCAATTTCCATATAGAATATTGGATTCTATGTGGAAAATAAGATAATTGGATTTCTTCTAGCCTCCAGTCTCAATTTCCTGGTCATTGTTATGCTTTTTGTTTTTTCTATAGACAATGGCAGCCTATTAATCATAATCCTCCCTCCAGGTTACTGGAGTGTGTTTGCTTGTGTTAATTTCTACTCAGTGGAACTGTGTTTGGGTCTTCAGAATACATATTTTACTTCCTGTGAAAAGCAAGTTGAGCAGCAAAAGTGTTTGAGGTGTGTTGGTGGTGGCCGTGCAACAAAAAAGGTATTCAGAAGACTGTCACTGTCAAAACAAATTGCTTGTCAAGTGTCTCTCGTTGTTGGCTTCTTCTCAGCCTTTCATCATTTGCACTTTTCAAAAACACCCTTCAGTTTCTGAGTGCTTTACCAGGAATACACTCCCTCCCAATGTTTATGGAGATGCCTGCCAGGCTTTTTTCTTTCCCCTGAAAAAACACGAGGCAATTACTCCTTTGAAGACGTAAGATAATGCTTTGTGAAATTGGTTTAAGATGGTTTTTTTTCCTTTGTAGTTTTTCTGAAGGTGGGATAGGCAGCCAGCAAATATCCTAATGAAGAGACACAATATAGTAACATATGTTACAGCAGCCTTTGCATTTTTAGTAGCATAGCTGACTAACTGAAGGAGGGTTAGCAAATTTGGCAGCACTGATGTCATTAATTGGCCAAATGCTTCTGTTATAAAAAACTCCAAGTTACTGACAAACAAGGATTTGAATGTCCCTTTCTAACAAACAGTAGTTCTCCTGTGATAACATTTCTGTCTCCTCTGTCCCTCTTTCACTGGACTCTAGTGTTCTTCCTTGTATTTGTTCTGAAAGGCTTTCTTTCTGTAAGCTTGTGCTTTTCCATTCATCCTCCCATTCCTTGAAACACCCTTCCTGTAACATCACCCCTTTGTGTCATTTGCCATTTAGGTTCTCTTTTCAACATGACTGTCAGAAATCTGCTGTGTTTTGTATTAAGTAATTGTTGAAGGTTTTGATTTTGTCTCCCCTTTCTAATGTGAATAGTATAAAGCTTTTCTTAGATTAATTTTTCAGTACATTCCTGAAATTGCTTCAGGAAACAAGTAATTTTTTATCTTGTTAATTGGGGGGAAAGTGGCAGTTGACTGTTAAAATGGAAACAGGTGTTTCTGATATAAAAGTGAGTACAGGTGCTAACAGAGCCCTGCTCTGTACACCTGCTGTAAAGAAGGGGTTTGGGTTCTTTGCCTTGAAAGCTTTTTCAACTTGCACTTCCTAATTGCCTTATTGCCTGAGGCATACAGAGGGGCAGAGAAGGACTTCACTCAGTGTGTGCTGTGAGTCTGGCCAGCCTTGAACCTTCTGTGTGGATCCTGCAGAAGCAGTGCTGGCTCTGTGTGCCAAGCCCTTTGCAGAATCCTGCAACTAGAAACACTGGGCATCCCCTTTTCCTAGGTCGTGGGGGTATGGAAGCACCAACTGGGAAGAGCTGTGGGTTGTTTGGGGTGGCATTGGGAGGTTCTTTGGTGAAAATGATAGTGACAGTCTAGAAAAGAAACTGAGGTTTAGGATCTGCTCTAAATCAGACTGCAACCTCTTCTGTTTGTCTTAAGGTAAGCATGAATTAAAAAGTATAGTGGAAATCCAGCTCCATAAATGCTGTGTACAGTGGGAAAACACAGGGCAGCAGCCACTGTTAGTACAAGGACTAAATTGCCTTAGCCTGTTTTCTCTGTGTTGTCACTCTCAGCCTGCAATATATCCCTGGAATTCACCTTCCATTAACTTTTGACTCTTCTCAACAGTTATATTTCCTTTACAGGAGTTTAACCCTTAATAGTTCATCCTAGTTTTTAATATTATCTCTTTTTTTTTCTTTTGTATTTTGTGTACTTGCCTCGTTTATTTTCTTTTGTTGTGTTTTGTTTTGTGTTTATGGCCATGTTCCCATTTCAGAGACCAATGTCCTCTAACTGATGAGCAATTGGTTTCAGGGTAAGACCAAACGTTCTAAACAATCACCTTTGTCTAGAATGGCTTTCTTTTCTCACCATCCTTTTAATTGTGCTTTTGTTTCTGGTTTCTGTTTTATACTGAATGATGAGATAATTATATGCTAAATCACAGTGTCTGTAGGAAATGTATTGCTAAAGGTTTGTGCCAGGATAATTACAAAGGTCCTACTAACATTTCTGTGCTTCCTATAGGGAATCCAGAATGGGTGTGGCACTGTCCCTTCTGTGAATTGGAAAAAGCTGGGAGTCTTTGGGAATGCAACAAATATAGCCTTGGCATTGTAGTTATTCCAGTCAGGAGCCCTAAACCAAATTGCTTTCTGAGGAGAAATGGCTTAGAAGTACAGATCAGTGAGTAAACTATTTAATCCCAGAGTAATGATGGAGAGCTCTTTAGAGACCTGGGTTTGAGCAGCTGTGCTGGTTGCTTGTTCTTGGTGCCCCACTCAGATAAATGGGTTAAACATGTGGAAGGGAAAGTGCTTAACTCAGGGCCCCAGAAGTAAAAAAGAAAGGCATCCTAGTCTCTGCTTAAAATAAACCTCACCCAGGTACTCAGATGCTGTTCTAAAATACTTCAAAGAAAAAATCTTTATAAAAACCTTGCTTTGAATTCTGGTGGCATGTAAAAAATTACTGTCCATTCTTGGGGGAAAAATGAATTTGTGTTTGAGTTCCCCCATCCCCCCCTTCTTTTTAGTGTGCTGTTGCTATGTTGTGATTGGGATAGAAGTGGTAGGATATTTTGGGCAAATCAAAGCTTTTGTTTATTGTATTTACTTTCTGCCTGCTGAATTCCTTAGTACAGAAGAGGTTTGCTTCCCTCTGGAATTCACAATGCTCAGACTAATCTCATTAAAGGAGAAGGGACTGTTACTGCCCAACTGCGAAACCTAATCTGCTTCTAACAAACTCTTGGGGTCTGACAAGTCAGTGGTTTTAGGTCATCTTATTATACCCCAGAGACTGGAAAATGTGCATTAAAAGATTTAAAGTAAAAGAGTCATTTTCTAAGATGAGGTGATGAATTGAAGTAATGGGAATAACGCATCTACTGTCCCTCGATTTCTCTATTGTCCTGAGGCCTTAGAAATGTCAAAATTCTGTAGAGCACTATGGGTTAAAAAACACCAAGACCAGAAATCCAGGCTGTCAGAGGAAGGAATGGGGCTGGAGTCCTGGTGACTCTTGGGAGAGCCTGTGGTGATAGCAGGTGCCTGTACCCATCAGGTAGCACCTATGTCAGGATTATCTGTCCCTGAGCTTGTCATTTGGCTGCAGTTCCAGTACTCTCCCAGACAGAGAAGTCCCTGCTAGGGAGAAGATACTGAGGGCTTTCCAAAACCAGCCTTTTAAGCTCTTCCTCCCCAAAGAGCTACATACAAGGCAGGGCAGACAGGCCTCTTGGTGTCATGAGCTCTCCTGGGAAACTGCTGAATTCGTACCTTCAGCACCACATTTATCTGTTAGAAGGTCTGCTAGTGTAGTTCCTTGTGAAAAGTCATCATAATGATCAGTTTATCAGCTCCCAGCTATCCTTTGCCAAGACTGGAGGAGGGAAGGGTAACTTAATTTCTTACCAGGAAACCGACATTTTCTAGTTTGCCCTCCTTCTCCCTTCACCCCCCAAAACATATGCTGCTTTTGGATCCATTGCTATTACCATCTTCCTAGCTCCATGATAAGCCAATTAACAATCAGCTGAACAGGGCAAAGAGAGGAGGAGAAGCTCATTGCTGTCATGGTGACTTTTTTTCCCTATTTTGAATGTCATCTCCAGGGACCATCAGTCCAGGTCCTGTTCGAGGTTGCTTTGCCCTTTCCTCCCAAACTTCCCAAGTTGTGCAGCCCAGTGGCTGAGGAGTGTGGGCTCAGTGGCCCCAGGAGTCTCTGGCAGGGCTCTGCTTGCCCTTAGCTAGGAGTTTGGAACAGAGCAGTCAGGAATTTGGGACTTTATACACAGCTGCTGCTTCTATAAACCAAATGTAAGCAGTGTGCAGTGGTCAGGGTGACCTGTTTGTACCAACACCAGGGGCTTTGGCAGCTTGGGCCTCTGTGGTCCTTCATCTACAGTACCTGTAGGACTAATAAAAGAAATCCCCTGTGTCCCTGTATGCATTTGTCTAAATATCTGTAGCACTCCATAATTCAGAGGGAAGCAGGACTAAGGTACATTAATTCCATCTCTGGCCATGGAGGGCTCACTTGTGGCCAAGAGATAAGGTGAGCACAGCACACACCCACGCCTGCCCTCCTCTCTGAGTGATACTGAGTTATCTGGGATACCTGCCTGCTGGAGGGGGATGGGCTGGCAGGGACACACATCCCTGGGTGTAAATACAGAAAACGAAATAAACATTTTCATTCTTAAAAAAAAACCCCAACTCTCATCAGAAAGTGGTTTGGAATTCATTTGGTTAAATAGGAGCCTCTGGGAAATCAGATGAGGAAAGAATTTGTTAATAACAAGCCTTGCACTGCTTCTATTCTAGAGCAATACGTTTACTCCAGCAGCTGAGGTACTCTTCCCTGTGGGTTTGAGCTTCCCTGTCCCAGGGGACACCCTGAGGACAACAGGTGTTGGTAGGGACCAGACCAATGTTGCAAGGCCATTGGAGAGAGCAGTTGTGGAATTCCTCCCTTGTCATGCTGGATTTTTAGCTGGTTTTGCAGCAGTAGCTGTATTTTACTGGGCAGATACCTTGTAGATAGTTACCCTCCTGTCTGAAAGCTGCTGCCTTCTCACCACGATCCAGAGCAATTCAGTTACTCTGTGGCTGGCATTGGGAAGGGCCTGCCCTGTCATGAATGTGGTTTATCAAATAAGAAAGCCCAGGTGAGGCCAGGAATCTCTTGGAAAGTGCCAGAGGTCTGCTGATCACAGGTTCAGATCTGTTAAGTGAGGAACTTGGAATGTCACTGATGAGCTTTGGGAAAGGAAGGACAAGCATTGGCTGTGTTTCTTCTAATTCAATCAGCTCTTTCTTGCCTTCCCCTGTGCCATACTGGGTGGCTTAAAGATCTCTGTTGTGCTTGAGTGACAGGCTGTGTCAATATGTAGTTGCTTAGTAAGTTCATTAACCTGCAGCTAAATCCAGGCAATGGCTAACTCCAGCTGTTTTTATATTTAAGCAAACTGCATCTAATCTTTTCAATGTATTTTGCTGAGCATGTAATTAAATGAGCATGACCCTGCAGTCTTTGTCGTGAATGCTTCCTGTTTTATAATTGTGATGATCTGAGAGATGTAATTTAGGGGTCCTTAATTTTCCATAATTGGTGGTACTCCAGGTACAGCAATTTATTCACAATTTACAACGCCTTAAAAACTTCCGAATTAAATATATCTGTATTTGGAGGAATATTTTGGGGGTGTGCTTTATGAAAATTATTATAACTTCTGTTTCTGCTCTTCAAGGTTTTCGGATGTCATCCTGGCAACAATTTTGGCTACCAAGTCAGATATGTGTGGCAAAAAGTTTGAACTGAAGATTGACAATGTTCGCTTTGTTGGCCATCCCACATTGCTGCAGCATGCCCTTGGCCAGGTACGGTGTGAGATCCCCTCTGGGGTCCTGCCTTCTTCACAGACTGCCTGGCTCTAGTGAGGAAACTTGGAGTTCAGAACGTGCATGTTGGCTTTCCATCCTGTTTTCACTTCCTGATGCTCCAAGCTGTCTTTTACTTACTTCCAGGTAAATGGAGTGAGTGGCAAACTGAGGCCAGCTGTGTCAGTGATCACAGAAACTCTTCTGCTTACTGTAGAGAAGCAGTGCGAGTAAAGAGAAGTAAAACTGGGCACTCCAACTCAGAAAGCTGTTTCTCACTATTTTAGTTACTGCAAGTTAGCTTTTAGCACCTCTAATTAGTGTGGCAGTTTAAAAAAACCCACCCAAAACCTTCACAAATGCTAAAAGCTGCGTCAGCCTTGTTTGGCTTTTAACTCTTCCTGAGGCTGAAGATGATCCACGAGACTTAGACAGAATATGTAGGATGTTGAAAGAGATCTAAAATTTTCTTGTGGACCAAGTCAGGCTGCTGTTTGCATTGAGACCTTCCTCCTTGGCCTGTGGTTTAGGTGCTTACAGTGAGAGCAGTTTGCTACCTGGGCTATGGAGGAGGCCCTGCTTAAATCTAGGAGGGAATTCAACATGCTTCGGTGTGCCAAATATTCCCAGTTCTATTCCTTCTTCCTGACTGACTGTAAGAATGAAGTAGGCATTGGTAACTTCTGAATCCAACAGTGATCCCTGTCACCGAACTGCTTTGGTCTCATTTTTCACCAAATTTGCTAAGTCATTCCTTTTTTCAGGGGGAAAAAAGTCTGCTTGCCAATTCTGTCCTGCTTTCTAGCTATTATTAGAGGTGGAAACAGATTGTTGGTAACTGCTGCTTGATATTTAGAGGAGCAGACTGCTTTAATCCCAGCGAGGAGCTGGCCTAAAGCATCAAAAGATGCTACTTTGGGAACTCAGTTGTGAGTCTACAGGAAATGTCATGGAGGATCATCAAGACTCAGTCCTGAAAGGTTAAACTATCTTGGAAGACAGAATTCAAGTTAGCCCAAGCTGGGCAAGTCCATCAGCAGCCCCAGACAAGGCTAGTGATGAGCTTGGCCCAGGATCTGTATTTGGACCCCAGCCAGGAGTAGAAGGAGAAAGGCCCAACTTCCTAAATGTGCTGTAAATGAGGTTGAAAATTTGTATTTACATTTTTTTCTCCACATATTATTATACATTCTTTCCAGTGAGCTTAATCCTAATTACATGAAATGTCATTTCATTTAAATTTGTCTAAATAAAATAGCATCTGGGTAAATAAAATTATAAAGAGCTGTAAACACTTTTTTTTTTGGTTACTTCTTGAAGGATCTTCTTTTTGGGTGTGTCTTATCACCCCAGGAGGCACCCCAGTCTAGAGTCCAGAATGTTCTAGATGTGGCAGCCATTTCTGCTGGTTCATCTCAGCCTAAATCTGGGACTTTCCTGCAGTTAGGAGGAAGCCAGATGGAGCTGCTTTCCCATGGAGCACAGGCAGGGACTGGAGTAACCCAGCAGCCTCTGCTTTGGGTTTCCTCAGAGTTCATACTGCAATAAATTTATTCCACTGGACAGCTCAGCAAATTCTTACTCAGATGAGATTCAGGAGTTACAAGAGCACAAATATTTAATCCTGTGTGCCAGATTGCCTTTTATGTAGCAATGTGCTGAATTCTTCAAATTCCTTCAGCATCTTCTTTCCCGGCTTAATCTTTTTTTCTGGGCAGGAGGTCTTATGAAGTCTAGCCTGCATCCCAATTGATGTTAGTGGTGGTAGTTTCTTTGATTTTAAAGAAGGAACAGGATCACTCTTTACACTTGGAAATTCACAAGACGTTTTGGAACCTGTAACTCCAGAATAGATAAACACAGTAAACTGCCTTTACCACCCTCCTGTCTCTTCCTTTTTGTCAGAATGTAATTTTCACTTTAGGGAAAAAAAAACCAAAAAACCAAACCTAAAAATATGTATCACCTCTTAGTTTTATCACATCTTAGTTTTTCTAAGTTTTGACACTCCAGAGTGAAAGCAGTGAGATTTTGGAGTTCAGTACCAAGCAGTTCATTGCTGGTGTTTGGAACCTGTCGGGAAGGGCAGATGGTGCTCTGTGTTTGCCCTGGCTCAGGTGCTGCACATACTTTGGGTAGAGACCAAGTATTGTTTGGCCTGGCAGGATCCAGCTGTTTGGACTTGGGATTTTGTGGGTGTTGAGCAGGGAGCTGCAGGGGAGGTGGGAATGTCCTCTGCATTTTGTGCTCCATCTTGTGGTGACATGTGCTCCCTTTGGAGTTGTTGGTCTGGCTGTGCAAATTCCACTCGCTTGTCTCAGCTCCAGCTGTTTCTCCTCACTGGAAAGTCTGAATCTGCCTTGGGGTGGAACTCTTTGATGGAGAGAGAATAGCAGGGCTGGAGAATGTGTTTGAAATCCTGCAGGAAGAGAAAAATCAAACTTTTTATTTTAGTACTGCTATTCTGGAGCATATTTTTTCTGATAAAAGCAGCGGCTTGTAACAGGATGCAATTTGAATGGGGATTTTAGGGAAGGAAGGAATAGGTGTGGCCTGAGATGAGAAATCTCTGGAATTCTGCTTAGTTGACTATATCTGACAATTGTGCTAAAGAATTTAAACCTAAGGTCCCTAATGATGCTAAGTGTAATAACAAAGACACAAAGTAAGAGTCCTGTCTTAACTGACACTCATTTCCATGCTCATGACTAAAAGGCTTTGGTTTAAGTCTTCACTGCTGCTCAGCAAAGGCAGTGTTGTAGAGTAACTGTGACACTTAAATAAAAAAAAACCTTAGTTTTATTTTTTGCAAGTAATATTTGACAATATAATTTGATTTGTGTGCTCTCTTTTCTCAGCTTGTTATTTCACTAAAGCTTTCCCTTAATTTTTTTTTTATTATTATCACTTTCCCTTAATTTTTTTTTTATTATTATCACTTTCCCTTTGTTACTGGCTCCAACTGACACTAGCCTGTGGCATTTTTTTAAATATATTTTTCAGGTATCCAAAACCGACCCCTCACCAAAGAGAGAGATGCCCACCATGATTCTGTTCAATGTGGTGTTTGCACTAAGGGTAAGGACTGTCTCCATTCCATCTGACAGTGGGATGTGCTTTGGATGCATGAGGGAATGCAGCAGGCTCACACTCCAGGCTTGTTTTATGATTAATGGTCAGTGTTTGAAAGCTGCCTCCTCTCAGCAGTGAGGTCATTGTAGAGGGAGAGTGCCAGGGAGCAGCAGCTGAGCAGCTAAATGAGAAGAAGCTACAAGTGAAGAATAAAGAGGTTTCAATGCTCAGCAAAAACCTGGAACAAATACATAGTTTCTGCTTGGAATTTTTTTCAGGCTTCCTCTAATGACTAGATGCTGGTGTTAAGGGATCCTGGCTTGGCTAATTAGGTGGTATAAAGCCTGAGAAATTTCATTATGTTCAAGCATTATTTGATTTCTGAGCTCTGGCTTTCTTTTCCCAGTCCACGGGTTGTTTAAAAATAAAAGAGGAGCTGGAATAGTCGTCTTTATGCAAGTGGTTGATTTTTGCTCAACTGGATGTCATGGTTTAAAAACTTCCAGCTCCCTGTCTGTGAAAAGACCTGGTTTTCTTTCCTTTCACCACTAGTACCTTTCTTACTTTCATGGCCATGGCCCCACTCTGGATGCTTTGCCCTCAGCTGAGGAGCAAGTTTTCACACAAGGCAATTATCCCAGTCTGAATCAAGCAAGAAATCGTTCACTGAGCTCTGCTGAAAATCCAGTGTTCCTGTGCTTGGGGACACTCCTGGGTCAGGAAGTGCTGAATTTGCAATAGAGGAGTTGATTTTAGATTTCACACATTAAGAGATGTTGTTTTGGTGAAGTTAAAGCCTTGTGCTTTCTTTGTAGGGAAGTGTGTGTAGATGCACCTGCAGACACACACACTGATGTACACTGAGTCATGTGGCAGCAGAAGTGTTGAAACCAATGCTCTTTCATTCACAAGAGCTTGCTGAAGTGCAGTGAAGACTAGCCCACATTTTTTCTGGAATCTAATTTCCAGTGCTTCTAGGAAAACTTGCTTTTTTTGCCCTTGAGCCATGTGATGATACTGATGTAATTGTGTGTGTGATGCAGCACTAAATCCATTTGCCAAATGAGACACTTGGAATTCAGAGAGTAGTCAGGCTTCTGGAAAGTGCTGGGCAAAAAGCAAGTGGAAATTTTTTTCCTAGGTTGGAGTAGTGCAGTGCAGGGGGTGGGTGGAGGCCCTCAGAGATAAAGATGAGTGTCCATCTGCAGTGGGCAGACAGAGCAGGCAAAGGCCCAAGTGTTATAATCAGCACTGATCCTGCTGTGTTTGAGCTTCAGGGTGACCAACATGGCATGACTCAGCAGGAACAGTGGAGTCAAAAAACTGATGAGTCACGGTTTACTGGTTTCTATGCCAAGTGGTCACTTGCCACAACTTTAAATTCCTTTAAATGTCTTAACAAACACGAAGCAGCTGCTGACTCATGCTGGAGCCACCAAGTCCCCCCTCACCCCCCTTGGCAGCTGTACTGACATGATAGATTTTTCCAGCACTTTCTTTCTGGGACTTTCATAAATGCAGTGTTAGTAATAAGCCATATTTGTGAATTTTTTGGGAGTGTAAATCCAAATTAATTCAGATTTGGGATGAAATTTTTGGTCATGTGATGGTAATTGTTACCTAATTGCTGCCTTGTCAGTATATAGGAGAAACACCAGTGTGGCAGCACAGAGTGAGTGGGACATGTTAGAGGCACTGCAGCCCTTGTGCTCCCAGGGAGTTTAACCTGAACATTGGGATATTCAGCCTTTTCAAATAGCTTGACACTTTGTCTCATTGTGTGAAGCTGAGTTCTTTGCTCTCTGCTAGTAGAAGGTCCATTAACAACTGAAAAAATAAACCAGGTAGGAGTATCACACTCCAAGTGTGGGCTGTTCCTTTGATGCACACAGACAAGCTGAGAAATCCATGAGTTTCCCTTTACATTTTGACATTGCTGAGCTTCTGCTTGGTTGCTGCTAGAGAAATTCCAGTTTTTTGCCAGTTGAGGCTGATTTTTGGTCTCAGTGGAAAATCATTCGCCTACTTCCCCATCCTCAGTGCAGTTCCATGGTGCCTGTGGCTCAGTGGCTGTTTGTTCCCCACAGGCCAACGCGGATCCGTCGGTGATCAACTGCCTGCACAACCTGTCCCGGCGGATCGCCATCGTCCTGCAGCACGAGGAGCGCCGCTGCCAGTACCTCACCAGGGAGGCCAAGCTCATCCTGGCCATCCAGGACGAGGTGTCTGCCATGTCAGAGAGTGAGTGAGTGCTTTGAGCAGCAATGGCTCTGCCCCAGAGCACTTTTTCACAGAGGTGCTGGTTGTGCCTTATTGCTTCTTTTGTAGTGTGAACAAGTTTTGGTGCTCTTTAGCATTCTGACACCTTTTGGCAGCATTTTGCCTCACCCAACTTCACTATCCCTATGCAGAGATGTAAGCCTTGGAGGTGAAGTAACAAGGAAAGCACTTTCTTTGCTTGCCTTGCTAGTTAAGTTCAGCACAATCCCTGGAGACTGTGCACTGAGCCATCATGTTTGCCTCTTCCTGTCAGACTGACATGGAAGAGCTCATACATGGCCTGCTTCACCCAACCTAGAGCAAGTTTTCCATGCTTTAATGCTGTCTGCTGAGTCACCAGACTTCCTATGTGGGAGCTTTACTTTTCCATGCTGTTGCTGTGGCTTGCAAATAGTTACAGAGCATTTTTACAGTCTGTACTTGGAAAATGTACTATAATAATATGTACTATTTAAGGTGAGCTCTCTCTGACAATGATGCATCATCTTGCTGCAAGCATTAAAAATTAAAGCTAACTTCTGGAAAAACAAAGCATTTAAAATCATCATTTGTCAAATTCGGTTACATGTGCTTAACTGAGTTGAGGTTTAACAGAAGTTGGCAATAATTTACTGTTATTATTTTGACATGCAACTTGAGTTTATTGTAAAAGCTTTGAAAGATAATTGTAGATTCAAAAGATACAAATTCTGCCCCTAAGATACAGGTTGATACCCAGTGGGGGGAAGAGGAAACTCTTTGATTTGAAATCAGTTATTTGCTTTCTTGTTTTGAAACTTTCCACAGCCACAGAAGGACCCCAGTCACCTTTTCATCACATCCTACCCAAGTGCAAACTGGCCAGAGATCTCAAAGAGACATATGACAGGTGAGTTGGATTTTAGTCCTAGCTCACAGTGTGCTGTTTCTCACTGAAACCTCTTGGCTCTGTTCCTTAGGATATTATCCACCTCCTTATGCTGTTAATCATTGGGATTTGGGTTTTAAACCAGGCAGAGAGATGTGAAGCGTGGCAGTCAGGTGATATGTTTGCAGAACTGCTATCCTAATCACTACCTTCGTCTGTCTTTGATATCTTGTGGTTCTAAAAAGTTGGTGATGTCTGTCACAGCTTTAGGAATTATTGTTTTCTTAGCACAGAGGCACATAATGGCAAATGAACTGTAGAACTGACGAGTGTCACAACATGGGTATCAGCTCTGGAGAAAGTGCTCTAAGATGCAGCTAAGAGCAAAGAGCTGCATTAGCACTGATGGCAAGTCAGGTGCTGCCCTGGCTCCATTTGTACATGTCTGGACAGCAAATTTGGATGAGATGCTGAGATTTCCAGCAGAATGGAAAGTGTAACATGCTGTTTCTTGACTGGATTAGAAGTTCTGGCAAAGGTTTCAAAGCAGTGTGGGGTTGGTGTTGAACTTGAGCAGCAGCCTGTGCCTGTCAGTGCTGCCTCCTCGAGCCCAGAGGCTCCTCCAGCTGGGAAGTGGGCTTGGGGAAAGGCCTGGACAGAGGGGCACAGAACCTGTGGGTGGAGGGGAAGATGCTGTGCTCCTTTGTTGGGGTGTTTGTCAGGGATTCAGAAATCAGGCTGGAGCTCCTCAGGGCATGTTGTGTGATGTCAGACAAACCCTTTATCCTCCCTGGGCTCCCTTTATCCTCTTGTGCAAAGGGGATCAGAGCCCTCTCAGGTGAGGCACTGGGACCCTGAACCATTTAATGGTTGCAAGGAGCATCAGAAAACTTCTGCCAAGCTGCTTTTTGTGTTCAAGAGCTGTGAATTTCATCTGGTTTGAAGGAATGTGGTGCATTGTTCCACACACCTTGCACAAAACCTATACTAAACTTTTAAATAAGGCACTTTTAATGCAGCCTGTAATTCTAATATTAAAGTTGTATTTTTTTCTGTTCCTCTGGGGCTATGTATTTATGACTGGGCAAACCCCGACTGTGTTTCCAAATATTTTAGGGACACAGTGACATCTTGTGGCATTTAGCTGTGACTGAAGCGACACAGAGCCCGAGCTTGTGGGCTGTGCTGACGTGACCCTTCCCAGAGATAAGGAGGAATAGACAGACCATGGAGAAACACACTTGGGTGTTGCCACCAGATGTAAAACAAGGCAGTTTCTCCCTCGTTTAGGCATTGTGAGTGGGGAAGAAGTGTTGCAAGTTAGGTTTTGACACTTTTGTGTGACACTGTCAAAAGCAAATGTAAGAAATAAGGTGTTGGTAAAAATCTGAAGTGCCTGTGTGCCTGATTGGAAAGTTGTGCTTGAAGAGGAGCTGACAGTGTCATTGGCTGGATGGGTGATAAGGAGGTGTTCTACAGGGTTTTTCCATTAATACTTTATATGACAGCATAGAAAATTTGCTTGTTATACCTGCAGTCAGAGCAGCTGAGAGGAGCTGCAGCACCTTACCAGGCAGGCATAGATTTAAAATTATTTTTTAGCAAGGCAGAAGAAGGGGTCCAGAAATACAATTTTTTTCTGCATGTGCAAGGTGAATTAATTATTCCTGTGTGGCAGCAGCTCTGGATTGAAGTCTGTGTGGTCTTCTGTGAAGTGAGGGTTAGTCATAAGTGACATGGGATTACAGAAAAAACAGATAGACGAGAATGCATAAAATAAAAGTCTTGTCTGTAAGATGGGAACCAATCCTGCTCACAGTTGTAAAACCCCTGCTGTAATAAATATTTTATCCAGTTTTGGATACCACATTTCAAGAGGGATTTGGGCCACCTAGAGAGTGTGGAGGAGTGCAAATGACCTCAGAGGGAAGATGGAAAGATTCGGTCTGTTGCTTTTCAAGGAGAAGGGACTGCTGGGAAGGGTAAACCTTCAAATGCATGCAGTGACAATGTGCTGTTTTAAATTTACAGAGACTTCTGGCATAGCCCTTGGCTGTAGGAGAACAGCCAGTGGAGTGGAGAGAGCACTTTGAATTGCAGATGGAGCCCAGCTCTCCATTTGAGATTTGCTCCAACCAGCATTTCCAAGTGTGTGCTGATTTCTGCAATTCCAGCCCAATTTCCAGGGTTGCTCCAGAGGTGCTGTGGAGCCCTTGGTTTCCTGTAGATGGTGCTGAGGTATTTCAGGCAAGACCCAACATGTCCCTGAGCAAGTTGGTTTGTGCAAAATCACAAATGTAGGAATATTTCTATCATTTCAAGTGTTCCTTGTGTTTTGAATGAAGTGCTTGTGTTTTATAAGGCAGGATCAGTACCCAGGACATCTTGAGTGTAACACTATTGCTGCTATGGAAATGGAGTGCTGTTAAACTGACAGCTTAGAGGCTTTCAGCATCTACTTCCTGGGACCTTTTTGTCTCTGATGGAGAAAACTAGAATGCTTCTTTTTGATTAATTCAGAAAATTGAGAGTTTTTCTTCATCTTGTTTCCAAACTGCAGCATTGGTGTAGAACAGAAAGCAATGGCTTTTAGGCCCAAGGAAGTTCTCAGGACCTTCAGTGCTGAAAAACTTACTGGTGTTACAATATGTGTCTCTTTTAAAGAGCTTTCACCAAGTTTTATCTGCAACTGCAGATAATATGAGAGCTTGTTACTAACTGCTCTGTCTGGTTCTAGTGAACTTCTCTTAGCTTTGCTTTGAGATAAAAGTGAAAATATGGAGAGGTTTTTGGGGAGGTTGGGATGGTTTGTTTCTTCTTTTTAATGCATAAAGAGCCTTTATAAATTTTTAGCCTAGTGGGAGTTGTACTGAGTGGTAGATCTAGCCCATCTCAGCAGCTCAGGGAATAATTATGAGACTTAATGAATTACTGGATGTGATTTCTGTGGCTGTACTGTCGAATATAATCCAACTACAGTTATTTATCAAAGGACAGGCCACGTGTCCTCTATAAGGAAATGTGAAATCCTTTCAAAGCTCTGAGTAGTCACAACCTCTAGGAAAAACAAACTCCAAAGCTATAAGCTCACCTCCACCAAACTAGAAAATGTGATGCTAATTTCTGATATAAATAGGATAGACACAATCTGAGGTATGTTTATGTAAAATTTCATAACTGTTTTATAAATGTGAAGTGGGACTGCTTTGTTTTGCCAATAGTTATGAAAAAGGCTGCAGTTCTGGGAGATACTGGCAAACTTTCAGATTCTGATTTTGGGGCAGTAGCTCACAGTTCTGGACACAGCAGAACAGAGCAAAAGAGCAGTGATATTCCCCAAAATATTCCCCAGCTTCCTGCAGCTCTGGAGGAGTTTCTGTACATTCAACAGCTTTTGGCTGATCTCACTTCCCGGAATTAGCCCTCAATCCTGGGAGCCAGAGTAAATATTTGAAAACCACAGCATCCTCTGATAAGGAGCTCCATGGCTTAACTACTTTCTGTGTTTCTTTCTATTTCTTCTGAACTTTGCTCCTTCTTGTATCATGAGATGTCTCATGGGCCTTATGATGCAGACAATAAAGAACTTTTTCCTATTTTCCTCCCCCTGTCTCCATTTTAAACAGTGGTATCTGATTATCCCAATCCTTCCCCATGTATCCCTAGCTTGCTCATCAGGTATTATCAAACCAGAGATTAAAAAAAAAAAAAGGTGTTGAAACAAAGCTTTAATGGAATAAAATGTCTTTGAGGGTTTAATATCCTACTGCCTCAGTCTTTGTGTCTGTACTGAGGGCATTATAACTCTGCTGTCTGGCTAAAGGCAGTTGCATGTGTTGCTGCTGTGCTGGAGGGTGTAGCTTGTTCCTTGTCAAATTACAGACACTTAAATTATTTTCCATCCAAGGAGGGGCAGGTGAAAGAGAAATTGCGTGCGTAAAGCTATAATGAAGGCTGGAAATTGTACAGTTGGATGCAAATGCAGAAGAATGAAATTAAGATCCAGATCAGAACTGAAAATCTGGTTTTGTTGTTGTCTTTAATTCTAGGCTTTTGTTGTATAGTGCACTATAGACAAAATTATGCTGTGGAGAGCGTAATTATGTAATTAAAGCTTTTGCCTTGGTGCACTTGGACCAAAGAATGAAAGGAACCAACTAGAATTTTTTCTGAATGTTAAGCTCTGCAGGGAAAATATCCTTGTAAGTGTTTCATGCTTTCATACATCACTGCTGCTTCTGGCTAACCTGTTTTTACAACCCCAGAAGCTTTCAGGTGGTCTCTGAACTTTCTTGTCCCATTCCTTTATTGTCATGTCTTCCCTTGTAAGGGTTTGGCCTGGGAGATGGTGTGGATAACCGCAGCTTCAGCCCTTCTCCCTGAGGTATTTTGAGGGGATCCAGCTTTATCTGTCAGTTGGTGTGGTGGGATAAGCAGTGTTACTGGAGCTGCAGCATTTAAAGAAGAAAAAGGGAGGTGTTTGTGCTTTGCATGTTCCTTCAGGGTTGGGAGCCTCTGAGCAGATAAGAGGTGGTGGGGCCGGAGACACACTGGATTCATCCTCTCAGTTCCTTTTTTAAAAGAGGAAAACACCCACAGTATCTGCTCCACTTGCAGCTTGAAAAATCAGTATTTTCCAGAGTTCAGTGCAAGATTTGAGAACAAAACCTTTTGAAAAGCATTGTCTGCAGTGAAGTGTTCCCTAATGAGTCTGATCATGTATGAGGCAGGAGGGGATGATGTTGTCTCCCTCACCACTCTGTTGTGGTTTGGTGAGTAGTTGCACCAGCAGCCAAAACTGCCCAATGTTTTTGTTTAAAGCTGAAATTTCAGGTCTCTCCAAACCCTGTACACAGCCAGATGAGCTTGGAAAAGAGCATATTAGTTTGTGGCCTGCAATTGAATGCTGGTTATAAATGGTAAAATCACCACATGAAGACTTTTCCAAGACGTGTATTTGCTCCCGGCCTGTTCCTGGCATGTTTTTAATCTGTTTTGTGTAGAGGGGAAAATTCATGGGAATTATTGACACAAAAGTCATATTGTGAGTCTCAACACACTTTGAATTTAAAATTCAGGCTGGAATATTGAGAGTGCAAACTTTGAAATTAGATTTTAAGCCAAAAAACATTGTTTGGGAAGAAAGTTTAAAATCCAAAGGGCATTGAGAAATTCAGTTCTCTGGTGCAGACAAGATTAGCTGTTCCTTGAGATTGATCAACAAGTTAATATGTGTTCCTCACTCATGAAAAGGTGTGGTGGGCCTTGTTGCTTCCTCCCAGCACAGCATTTCCCAGGCCAGCATTCCCTGCCCATGAGATGGGAATATTGTGAGAGTTTGCAAGGTGGTGCTGGCTTAGCTCCTCATGGTGCATTCCCTATTTTTAATAAATAGAGTTCTCTCCCAAGGTGTATTCCAGCTCCTGGCTAGATTTGCAGACTTCTGTAAAAGCACCTGAATGATGTTCATGGCTCTGATCTCCAGCTTTCCTGTTTTTTTTCAGTAAAAGAGGCTTATCGTTGCTTTCAGGCTGAATGCCAGGGTCAGACTTCATTGTCATTCTTGAGACATCCATCATTTCCACTCCAGTCCTGTTGTCTGGAGTCAGCTTAAGGGCTTAGCTTAGTCCCTGTGGTTTCCTAGAACGAAGAAACCATTTAACAAGCATGTTTGAGATTTCATGTGACAAGCAGGAACAGGTTAGTAGGAAACAAACAACCTAAGCAGACCTGAAGGAGGCTGTTATTGTGGAAATGTGCTGATTGGAACAGCCCTTGCCCAGTACAGACATCTTCTTTTTTTTTTCCTTGGAGAGGAGGATGGAAACTGGAGGTAAAAACAATGTGCCCAGTTCATCTTTGCCCTTTGAAGCTTTGGCCTAGGGAATTTTCCTTTGCCTTGCAGTAGATTCTTCAAGAAACTTTTTTAACTTGAGACACTGCTGTGATTTAAGAATGGAGAGAGCAGAAGGTCTGTGGTGAAGTCTTTTGAGATCTCCCCCAAAATGCCATAGGGGATGATGCTCTGTAAGGCCAAGTTTAGGAGGTCCTTGCAGTTAGGAATCAGCCAGTCCTCAGCCAGCCTGGGATAGAGTTCATTCAGTCTTTTCCTGTCCTGATCTGATTCCTGTGCAGGGGTGACTGGACCACTGCTTTAATTTGTGATGTAGGGTAAATGGTGCATGGATTTATTGTCTTCCTGTTTTAGTCTCTGCACGACAGGGGTGGTTCGTTTACACATCAACAACTGGCTGGAAGTGAGTTTCTGCCTGCCTCACAAAATCCACTATGTTGCCACCAACTTCATACCCCCAGAAGCAATCGAGAGGAGTCTAAAATCTATCAGGTAAGAGGCAGCTCTGCCCCTCAGAGTGTGGCCAGTCGTTGCTCCAGTTCCAAGGGTGGTGCTGCAAACACCTGAGCTGGCACAGGAAGGGGGATGATGTGACTGGGCTGTAGAGTTGAGGCCCTGGGCTGAGACAGGACTCCCTGGAGCTGCTGCTGTGGCACTGTGGTGCTGCTGGATTCGTGGTGCTGGGAAGCAACAGCCTTGGTGTTAACACGAGATGGTTGTGCTGAGGGGATGCTGCAAGAGGCCTGCACTGTTTGCAGTCAGGAATTGTGTGTGCATTTTAATCAGAAGTAATTCTGCTTCTGGAAGAAAGAGAACCCAGACCCTGAAATTCCTTTTTTCCTGTGTTTGTCTACATGCAAAAGTAACTAGCTCTCCCCTTCTTCCCTTCTTCTACTCCATTCTGTATTTCAGTAATGCAGATGAGCAGTTTTCAGACTAATTCTCAATTGTGTGCCAGTACAGTACAGTCTTTTTTCCTTGTCATTGGAGTATCTAGTTACCATGTTACCCTCTGTCCCTTTTTCATAGGGAGCATCTTATGGTGTGACATAAAAACAAGCTTATTTTGAACCCAGTTAGAGCAAAAGGATGATATTAGAAATTCTTTTTTACCATCAGATTGACCCCAGATATCATGGTGTGGGAATAACAAAGCCTTCAGGACAAGCTGCAGTTTACTGTGCAAATGTATTCTATTTTTCTGCAGGCCTTACCATGCCTTATTACTTTTAAATGATGAGAAGTCATTGCTTAATGAGCTCCCGTTGGACTGCTCTCCTGCCCTGGTGAGAGTAATTAAAACTACCTCTGCTGTGAAGAATTTGCAGCAACTGGCTCAAGATGCTGACTTGGCATTGCTGCAGGTACGGGGAGCTGTCAGCAGCTGCTGAGATCCTTTTAAATCACGAGGTGTTTTCTCCTGTGTGCCCCTGGGCTTCTGTGGTGCAGGAGCATGGCAGCTCCCTTCCTCCCTCAGCGTGAGCAGAGAGCAAGTGCCAGCCCTGGAGCCTGGGGAAAGGCTGCAGAAACAAAGGGCAGGGGTGCAGGGACAGTGCTGGGCAGCCCTGCAGCCACAGCCCATCTCGGGTGGGAGTCCCCATCCTGGGGGTCTCTAGTCCCCAGCACTGCTCAGAGCAAGTGCATTAAAACCGGCTGGGGAGAAACTTCTGTTCAAATCATGAGCACCTCCAGGCTTGCCTCCCACAGTCTCTCTGGTCCAGCACCTGACCAGCATCAGAGTTAAACCTTTCCTCATATCTGAGGGGAATTTCCCATTGTCCCCCTTGGGTGTGTTGCCTCAGGACCTGTTCCTGTGCCCCTCTGAGGAGAGTGACTGTCTTCTCTGTGCCTTCATGTTTGGTGGTTAAAACCAGAGCAAATTGTACTCTTGACTGACACCACAGTGGTCTGGCCCAGTACTGCCAGGCTGATGTCTGCGTGCAAATGAGGCACCCAAAACCCAAGTGAATATTTACAGCTGCCATGCTTCCTCTGGACTTGCCAAGATCTTTTCTACCAAAGACTTGTGAATGCCTGTGCAAACCTTCCCATCCCTTTCCCTTAGTCCATTAGTGCACTGACTTTGCAGAGTCTTGGGAAGAAGATCTAGCTTAGGCTTGGGCAAAAATTTGGAGCTAGTGTCCCCAAGCTCTTTCCAAATGCCTTTCCAATAGTGACAGCCAGCTCTCAAATCTGAATTGCTGGAGCTGACGTGAGGAGCCCTTGGAAAGGGAAGTTTGTGCCAGTGGAGGGACAAGACCCTGGCACTCACATGAGTTGTGAGGCCGCTGAGAGATCCCTGTGGATGTCTGTGATCATTGAGGATGATTATATGGGATGATCTCAGAGAGGTTAGAGCCACTCCATGCTCCTAAGGGTCAATCCAGAGCCAGGGACACAATCTGTGCTCTCTGTGATGGGGGAGCACAGCTCATCATCACATGTTCTCCTGTTCATAGGTCTGTGCCTTCTCTTATTCCAAGGGAAAGGTCCTGCTTTGTAATAAAATTCCAGGTCTGCCTGCAGTGGTCTGTGGTATTACTTGGCTATGGGATGAACTCTGGAAATTCCCTACTGCTTCTGTAGTTTTGTTCTCCACAAAAAAGCACAGTTAAATGCATCTAATGATACAGGCTGGATTTTATGTCTCATAGACACCATTTATGTGGCTTTTCCAGAGCCATTAGCAACCGCTGACTTGTTTAACACATTAAAATACTTGTGTAGCTCATTACTGAAATACCTCAGTGCAGTAAAAAGGCAGAGTTGGTTTCCTTTATGTTTGTGTCATGGTAGAGGTTGATTCTTTCATTTTATTTTTCATGTATAACACAATGCATTTTGTGCATAAATAGAAACGTTTTTTTGGGGCATGAAAAGAAGCTAAACTTGTATTGATACAGTTTGAAGAAATTCCTTTGAGGCAGGAAATACTAAGTTGCTTAGAAATGTGAAATGAATCTCTGGAAATTCATAACCTTGTCAAGTGCTTTTTGATCTGCCACATGTTATATTAAACCATGAATTTACTCTGAAGGCAGGGTGAAAGGATGGAACATTCTTCTTTCATTTCAGCTCAAACAAGACTTTTTTTGTTGTTGTATGGCACGCTTACTGAGAATTTGAATATTGCTTTTGCTCCCCTAATTTTTCCCTGTTTTCTCAATACAGGTTTTCCAGCTTGCTGCACATCTTGTTTACTGGGGCAAAGCAATTATTATTTATCCTCTTTGTGAAAACAATGTCTACATGCTTTCTCCAAACGCCAGTGTCTGCCTGTAAGTAGAAGGAAATGCATCTGTAGCAGCAGACACTGTGAGGTGTGCAGATGCACTTTCCTTCCCTGTCTGGATACAGAGTGGGAGCTTCATGAATTTGCTGAGACTGTGCAAAACACAAACCATTACATGAGCCTGGACTTGCACAGCCAGTGTGGGCAGGGAGGAGCAGCAGAGCAGATCAATATTCCTCTGTGGTGGTGAGGGCCCTGGGAGCAATATTTAGCCTGTGGAGCTGCTGTCAGTGTTTTTAGTACTCTTGCTCACAGAATGCCCAATGTGGGAACATTTACAAACCAAAATAATTTATGATTAAGTTAAATGAGTGGTTTATAGGGCTCTCTGTGTAGCTGGCACACCTGATATGAATCAAAAGTTGCCATCACTCTTGTGTTGATGTTGTTGTTTGATGTGGTGGCATTCCACACTGTGTGTCTTGTGACAGACAGAAGGCAAAGTGGCCATTTGGAGTGCAGGCAGAGCCACTGCAAGGAGGATGTGGAGGCAGTGATGGGTATTTTTGCTCTGCTGAAGATTGGCAGCCCTTCCTCTGTTGGATTTTGAGATGTTTTTAGACCCTGTGCTGGAACTCAGTTATAGGAAAATAGTTTTAAATCAAAACTTCTGTGACGGAAGTATAAAAATAGGGCTGGAAGGGACCTTGAGGTCATTCAGCAACAACTGTGCCTGTGTCATATATGGCAGTGCTGTTCTTGAAGACCTTGGAAGATGGCAATCCTAAGACAGGCAGTTTCCCTAATACTTAACTTGACTGCCCTTTACTTCTGCTCAGTCATATTGCTTGTCCTGTCAGAGGGCACAGCCACATCTGCAGCTGCAGTTTGCACATCCAGAGGTTGTGTGTATCCTGCCCAGCCCTGCCCAAGCCCTGTCCCTTTGATCAGAGGCTGCACAGGTCTAGACATTTTATCTCTTTTATTTTTCTCCTCTGGATTCTCTCCACACCTTAAAAAAAGTCCTGGAGCTGAATGGAAGGCTGAGGTGAAAGTGCAGGAGCTTCTGGCTGGCTTCTTCAGGACACAACATGCCAGCAAGTATCCTTAGGGGTATTCTAGATCACAGGGAATATTACATTTAGGAATTGGCAGTTCTGTAGTGCTTAAACTGATAGAAGTTACCCTGACCAGCACTAGAGAGCTGATCTGTGCCTTTGCCTCTCTCCTGCAGTTACTCTCCCCTGGCAGATGCCTTCTCCTGTCAGTTCCGGGGTCACAACCTGCCCTCCATGCTGGCCAAGTTCTCCCTGCCGGTGTCGCTCTCCGAGTTCAAGAACCCGCTGGCACCGCCTGTCCAGGAGGTGAGCTGGGCACTGCCCAACAGCTCCTTGTTCTCCTGCTAACCTGATGGTGCTGCTTCTGGAGCACTTGGGCAGGAACCTGCTGTTGCACACTGACAAGTTCCCAATTACTGTGTTTCCAACCTTATGATTTGTTGTTTCGTGTCCTCGTGCCAAAAAGCTTGGAGGATGTTCAAGGTAAGAGGATGCTCTGTGCTGGCAAAGCACAAGCCTAAGAGAAATATTAGAATATTTCTTTCCATGGAGTGATGTAGCAGGGAAAACTGAAACTCCATTTGGTCTGTTGCAAACTGTTGTAAATTGGTAGGGCTGAATCAAGTTTGTAGATTCCTCACAATCTACATTTGATTTTATTCTGTTCCATCTGCTCCAAGTTCACAATCTGTTTTTAAATCCAAGTCTGTTCACTTGGTTTTGCTGTAAAACTGGAATTATTTAAAAGCTGTTGGAGGAAGTAGACTCAGCATGGGGTCAGCAGAAGTCCATGTGTCTCTGCATCAGCTTTTTAGTGTTCAGATCTGGGTTAATAAAATATAGATTTGGGATTTGTGAGCTGTTTTGCTCACGCATCAGTCATGGCTTGTGGCATTTCTGGGAACTGGTGGAACACAAGAAGGAGCTCAATAACATGAGGTCTCCTGGCTGACACTGTTCTGCTCTCAGATGGAGGAGCTTAGACCTCTGAATGTGGCTCAGTGTGGCAAGGGAAGCGTAGGCAGAGTTTTTCAGCTGATTTCTCGTGGTTGTTTCTGGCCTTCAGACTTGGGTGCCTTGGTGGCTCCATGGACTTAGCCCCTACTCAGATACAGAGAAGATTAACATGGCCTGTGCACTTGAGCACAGCTGTGAGGGAAAAATTGGTTGTAATTAGAGGTTGGCAGAGATGATGATCAGAGATAAAGATAAGTAATGATGTAGGTCGAATCCCAGTAATATGTACTGGTCAGCTGCCACTTTGGGACGCAGGGGAAGAGCAGGACTCCACTGTAGTTACAGACAAATAAGTGTCTTGAAAATTGAAGCTGAAATCATAGCATTAATTTCATTCTATCTGCAGTAGCTTCAGGAGACATTCTCAGTAATCCTTTTAAAATTAATTACTTGCCTTAATACTTCTCCTTCAATAGTTCTGGTTGTTCTCAGACGTCCTACTTTTGTTTAAAATACACAAATAAAAGTCTGCCAGTTACTGCTGCAGTTATGCCTTGAAACAAGGCTGCAATAAATGCTTGCCAGAGCTGATGGAGTGCTAAAGGGTGTTTTTAGAGTGTGTATCTTCCCTCTGCTGCTCACCTGTCTGTGGTGGGGTGCTGAGGGTCAGCAGCACAACTTGCTTTCATCATCCTTTCAGCCTTATTGGAAGGATGAAGGATCATACTGTGAAAAGCTGTGACTTTTTGATAAAGCAAAGTGTGACAGTTCTTGGGGGAGTTTAGATTGGAGACAGTTTTTATGTATTTTCATATCAGTACATTTTCTTCTACTTTGATTTACCTATGTAGGACTTCTTGTACTATTTTTTGTTAGGAACCAGTCTTTTTAAAAAGCGATGACTCCAATCCCTGCCCTGAAGTGGTCAGGCTCCAATTGTAATTAACAGAGATCTAATCAATACAGCAATTAATCTAATGAAATGTGGGTGGGTTTTTGTTCCGCTGTGCTGTGATAAAAGATGTACTCTGAACTGTAAATATTGTCAAAATGTATTTGCTTTGCCTTTGAAAAAAATTAGCAAAGCTGGAACTTCTCTCTGTAGTTTTGTTCTTTGTGTGCACAGGAGATATGAGATTTTTCAGCTTTAAAGATTTCCAGTGGTTGTCTGTTTTCTCATGCTTTTCATCAGGCTGAGAGCACTGTCTGTGCTCCTGAAGGTCACTGTGCTGCAGGGTCAATACTGTGGGAGGGGGTGTATCTTCTGCAGAAACTCTTGTGGCCTCATGGCATCCATCCCATCTGATGCTTCTAAAAGCATGGCATTGGCTCCCTGCCTTTGGCATGTGCTTCTGGATGGGTAGAGAATGCAGAAGGCATTAATAAAGCCCACGGTAGGAAATAGGAGAGCTCTTAGAGCCCTTCCTGTTTTTATACAAAAATACTGCTTGATTTGAAAGGGGACAAGGTTATTTTTGTTCAATTACCATTACATGAGTGGAATTCCTCCATTCCTTTGGGTAGATGAAAAAAATGTGACACTCATTTTTATACTTGGGGTGCTGTGGTATTTTTTGGCTGGTAGGAGATATGAACACCCTGAGCAAGGACAAGACTGCCTTGGGAGTGCAAGTCTGTGTTCTGCTTTTGGTATCTGCCTGTCAAGTCGGTAGGAGGTGTCCAGTGAGTGATGTGTGCCAGGCCTGCCAGTGCTCTCAGCTGTGCCCTGTGCCAGAGACTGAAATTCTTGATTGTGTCATCTTGATCTCTTTTTTTGCCTGTGATGAGGAGCAGGGTATTGCAGTGGAACCCTGGTCAGTGTGTATCAATTGAGAAGATTTTGGTATTCCTGCATTGCTCCCTGCTAGTTTCCCTCTGTCTGTGTTTCCCTGGATTCTGTGGCTTTGCTGAGCCAGCAGTGCTGCAGCAGGGTGAGGATGAGCCCATGCAGCCAGCTCTGCCAGTCTAAGGAGATCTGGGTGCTGCTGAGCCGAGGCCCTGCTGTTCCTTCCCACTCCCAGGTGTGCACACAGAGCCTTCTCCCTTCCCTCTCCGTTTTCCTAGAGCCCTGGCTCCTGTCCAGCATGACTCCATTCCTTTAACTTGTTTCAGCTGCACAAGTTTTCTGCCAGGTTAGCAGGTGGAATTCACTCAGGGACATCCAGTGAGCTGGTTCAGAGTGAGGGAGGTGACTTTGGCAGAACTGGTGCAGCTGGGGGAATGAAGGGAAGCAGAAGCTGTTTTCCCCATTTCGCAGTGAGTTGTCTCTTAGCTCCACTGTGCCATGTAGTGTCACCAGGACTTGCAGCAATCCAGGGCAGCCTGGGACCGTCCTGGATCTCACCAGGGTGCAGCCATGGGGAAGGAAGATCCTGTGAGCTCATACAAAAGGGAGCTCATCTTGCCTTTTGGTGTTTTTACTGGAAAAGAAGCAGTTTGCATCTCGTCTACCTCGACCCCAAAGAAGCTGTCCTTGTTCTGCGTCCTGTAGCTGTGGGTTCATTCCCTGTGCTCTCCTCTTGCCTGAGTGGCACAGCCTTGCTGTGAGTGCAGAGCACACTGGGCTGGAGCTCTGGGGGTGCTGAGTGGGGTGCACAACCCTTCCAAACCTCCTGGGAAAGCCCAGGAGCACTTGGTGACCCAAAGCCTTCAGATCAGCACATGCTGATTGGCAGGGTCTGTACCAGGCACTGCTGCTGGTGCAGGGGAAGGCTTTGACCTGCTTTTAAGGGTAAGGATTTCTTTGTCCAGCATCAAATTTCTTTTCCCAGCTACTCTGCACTAAGTTTCTCTGCAAACCAAGAGTTAGGGATGATGTTTTTGGCTTCCCCTCGTCTGCACTGTGACCTCAGCTAGTTCATCTGCTTCAGAAGCTATAACATCTCTCTGCCCTGCCTTGAACAAGCATGGACTAGCAGGAGGGATCTTCCCACCTGTAAGGAGTGTTCCTAAGTGAATCAGACATCCCATTTCCTCCCTGCATCCCCTTTATCATAGTGTACATTGTCATTATTATTATTATTCCAGTTCTCTAATTCTCCCTTGATGGGACGTGGATAACTGCAGGAAAAAAAAAAACCAAACCGATAGATAGGAAAGCACAAGAGCTGCTGCTGAACAAAATCTCTTTAACTTTTCACTTTTGTTTTAGTCAGTCTGGCCATCCTGCCAGGAGCCAGGCTCAGGAAGATGAGGCCTCTGCCTTGTGCCTGTG
This sequence comes from Lichenostomus cassidix, assembly GCF_008360975.1. Lineage (NCBI taxonomy): Eukaryota > Metazoa > Chordata > Aves > Passeriformes > Meliphagidae > Lichenostomus > Lichenostomus cassidix. Next base: position 13,207,172 of record NC_139495.1, on the reverse strand, counting down.
GAAAACGTGCCGAGCTTTGTGCAGGGCTCATGGAAAATGAGGCAGGAAAACGTGTCAGGGGATGGAGTGGGAGGGGAGCTGCCTGCACACCCTGAATGGGCAGCTGTGTCTTCAGAGACACATAGGCTGCTCTGCTGGAAGGCGTTAGGAGCCATGGGAGCTTTTGTTGGCAGAGGTAAGAAAGTAGGATTAAGATGCATTTATATTCAGTTGGACTGGGTATAAAATCAGAGGTTTAGTGGAGTAAGTTAAAAGGATATGTCATGCTAGGCCTGAACGGAGGGAATGGTTAAGCTGAGAATTCAGAGCTGTTACTAATGACTGAAATGGCAGTATTAGACAGTAAATGTTTCATCCTACATCAGTAGGAGTCTTCAATCTGTTTCCTGTAAAACAGGGAGAAGTTTTAATAGCTGATCTGTTTTCCATGAAACAGCATGGTTTGAATGCTAAAGAAACGTAATATATTTCAGCAAACATCCCAGCACCCCAGTGACTTTGAAGGTATCATCATCCTGAGCCAAGGCAGCCCTCAGTTCTCAAGTCAGACCTTGAAGAGGGCACGTGTCAAATAACTGGATAATCCAGGCTGGAGAAAGGTGTGCTTCAGTAGGCAAAACAAGCTGTGTTTTAACCAAGGGTCTCCTCATGTAGTGAGAAACAAGCTAGGACTGAGTACTCTAGGTTGCTGTTTTCCCTTCCCTTTCCTGAACCTGTTGCTGCTCCCAGTTATCCTTAACTTTTTTTGGCCTGGGAATGAAAGCAGCCTTAAAGAATCCTTGCAGGAAATGTAACACATTTCTCAAGAGTTTTACAAATGCCCCCAGAGAATAAGGAATGCTGCATCTTGTCCCTCCAAGACTGGGGCTGAGCTTTCCTCTGGCCATCCCAGAGTGCCCAGCCGGGCTGATGTGCAGTGCTGTGTTTGTGAAGCCAGTGCAGCCTCTCTGCTTGTGTCAGTGAGCACAAAGCAGGGCATTGTACCAGTGCCTTGCACGACAACACCCTGTCACTGCTCTGGGAATGGCCCTGGGCTGATCCCTGCCAGCAGGAACAGGCCAGATGTGGATGCTGCAGCAGACAGGACCCCCTCAGAGCAGGCTGGAAAGAGGCAGCACGGGCAGACAGGAAGCATGAAAGGAATACGGATGGAGTTTAGATGGAATTGGTAGTTAAATTAAGCAACACAAAATGTTTCACTTTATATTTCCATCACGATCCTGGTGTTTCAGCCAAAACAGGCTGGTTCTGGATTCCTGCTGTGCCAGAGCATGACTGAGGGAGTGCAGGCAGTGCTGGGACTGAAGTATATCCTTGCTTGGGAAGCTACTCACAGCCCTTTTGGCTTCAGCAAGGAGCCCAGCTCTAATGAAGTGTCCTGAGAGGAGGCACAGAGATAACCCTGCACCTCTGGGGGAGGAGCAGCATTTCCAGCCAGCACTGCACAGATGGTGCAGGGAAGCCTCTGCTCCTGCAGCCCTGTGTGAGCTCCTTTGGAGCTTGGGAGGAGCAGATGGAGAATGGATGGAAATTCAGTGCTTGTGTCCAGGACAGGCAGCAGAATGTGTTAGCAAAGCCTCTGCTAGACCTGGTCTGTGAAAACACTTCTGCCTTTGGTAAGAAATGGGTCTAAACCTGGAGGAAGTGGGAATGAGGCACACTTGCAGTGGTGGCACAAAGCTCATCATTTGGTGCAGGATGCTGCAGCACTTGGGCTTTTTGTAGGACTGGATTTTAAGAGGCACCAAATTCCTGCTGAAGTTTGGCTTAGTATGGAAGACTGTCAGGGATCATCAGCCTCTGTGGTCTAGGGATGGTTGTTCAGGCTCACTTTAGGATGGAAGAAGAGTTTCCTCTGGTTCTCAGGTTGGTCACAGATCTCCAGCTCTTCCCCCAGAGATAGCACAAAGGTGTTTGGCAGGGGTTGGTTGCACAATGTTGGGGCTGTAAAGCTGTGACACCACTGCTGCCTGGCTTCTTGTTCCACTGGGCCAGAGCTGCTGCCTCAGGGTGCCTTTCTAGGTATTTCCACGAGGGTGTGGAGGTGAAGGTGCACATGCAGGATTAGGGAGTGTTGGATGAGACTCTCCATGCACATGGAGCTGTAACAAAAGAAACTCGCCTTATTTTCGTAGTTCGTGGAACCACCAGAGTGACCAGGGGAGGCTGGTCTGGGTCAGGCCCTACCCACAGCTTCTGCAGGTCTGTCTTCCCATCTCTTTGGATTTTACCAGAGTTGTTTTGTGCTCTGAAATGTGCAGCCTTCTTTCATTTGCTAATCAGACATCGCTGTGTGCCGACAGGTTGGAAATAGAAGTAAAATAAATGAGCCATCTTTCCAGCCAGGCCTGCATCTGGAAGGAAGGATTTCAGCAGTGTAATCACCTTGCTCTTCCAGGCTGACTTCAGATGTTAGCAAAGCTCTATATCTTGGTGTCTTTTGCCAGCCTTCCTCTTCTGTAGATTTTCTGTTAAACATGTAAAATGAATTATGGTTTTTCCAGAAAATAGATGTTTGAAGGTGCTCCCAGACAATATGTTTTAAGATTAAAATCTGCTGAACCCCAGAAGTGGTAATCCCTGAAAAGACAGGGTGTGGGTCTGTCTGCAAACAGAAGAGGTTTCTTTTGTGATTTGATAGCAGAGGAGGAACTGAGAATTACAAGATTTATGGAAAAAGGAAAATTATGTGGGCTGATGAACTTGGGTTTGGGGCTTTTATTGAGATTTGGCCTGTTACCCTGATGATTAATGTAGCAGAGTGAGCTTCCTTCTGAGTCTGAGCTCATGCTGCATGTGTTTGTCTCACCAAAACAGTGTTGGTTGCTATGAAATCCCCAAACAGCCTTGTCAGTGATTGTGTTGTCAGAGCCCTTTGCTATGAGAGCTGCCTACAGTGATATGAAAAGGCTTTTTATGCAGAAATCAAGACACAATGATGCATTTTGAAGGCTCCTCCCAGAGTTCTGAAAACAGACCATGTTACTATAAACGCTCACCCCTCGCTCTGCCCGTGGTGCAGGTCTCCAGCAGGTGTTGTGCATGTTTAATACAAGAGTCCCCTCATTGCTTTTGTTTTTGCTCTTGCCTGCCTGAAAACCCAGGTGCCTTTTAACCTTGTGTTTTTATAGCAGAGGGATGGTCAAATGAGGGATATTGACTCTGTGCATGGAGAGGGGACTCCTTGGCAGCTCAGGCTGCTGTTCCTTGCCAGGGCTTCTGCTGCTGGTGGTGCTATTTCTGTATCATCCAACCCTGCCAGGTGCTGCTCTCCAGAGCCTCTCCCGTAGCTAATCAGCAGTTTCCCATCTGACAGCAAATGGCTCCTATTCCTGGCCACCTCTTCTAGTTGCTTCAGCTCTGCCCCATCACCCTGCCCTCTCCCTGGCTCTCTAGAGCAGCCTGCACTTCAGCCTGACCATCTGGGATTAACCCTGCAGTGACTTATTTTAGTGGCCCTTGTGTAGGAACCAGCAAACCGGTCTGGAGCTGTGGCAGGGGCAGGGCAGGTTCCTTCCAGGCTGTGCTGGTCAGTATTGCATAAAGATGTGGATCATGAAAGGCTCCATTGCAGCCTGAGCACCCTCAGAGGCTCTGGGTGTGATGAAGGTTTGTGCCTGGTCACCTTTTCATGATTGGAAAAGAGATAAGCTCTCGTGTGGGGTGAGAAGCATTTCTCCATGTGACTCCTTACTCACAAAGTGAACTCTTTGTGTGTTGTTTTCCTCCTGTATCTCATTTCCCAGATGTTTAACCCCTCGTTTCTCTCTCTGCAGCCCCAGCTGTATGTCATTTCCCAGGTGTTTAACCCCTAGTTTCTCCCCCTGCAGACCCAGCTCATCCAGATGGTGATTTGGATGCTCCAGCACCGGCTCCTGATCCAGCTGCACACCTACGTGTGCCTGATGGTTCCCCCGAACGAGGAGGAGTTCCGAGCCCAGGATGAGGACATGCCCTTCACTGCCAGGGTTGGGGGACGAAGTCTGAGCACCCCCAATGCTCTCAGCTTTGGCTCTCCAAGTATGAACACACTTTCTTTTGCTCTTCAGGCTCCACCTCACTTCTAGAGCTTCCCTTAGTGCTGCCAAAGGCCATCAGGCCTTGGTAACAAGACAACTCCTCTTGCTGGAGTACTTGCTGATTAGGTCCAGTCTTTCCTAAATTTAGAACTGGGCATTGGTGAAAGTCCTAAGGGTTATTAGACTTCTTTTTAGAAAGAAGTAATGCTTTGTAATTTGCCAAGTTCTCATTTGGTCATGTAAAAGATTTTTATGAGGTATTTGGTTCTTTTTTCAAAGGAACTTCCTCCTCCCTTGCTGCACTCAGAAGTATCCCCTATGTTCCTCTGGCTGCACTGCTGTTACTGCCCAAGTTTTGGTTTTCAGGACAGAAAGAAAATGTGAGAATTTGTTTCAAGCAGCACTGGTTTCAGTGGACTCTATAGCCATTAGAGGAGACACAGAGCTGGCTTTGTTCTCACAAATGATTGATTTCTGTTTATGTCTCCTGATTTCTTTAATCTCCCCAGTGCCATTTTTCAGGGTGATTCCAGGAAAGCATTCAAGAGGATGAGTCAGACAATGCTGAAATCACCAAACTTTCCTGCCTGTGCTGTTCTGAGCAGTGTTCTCAGAACACCGCTGGGCTTGGATGTGGGGAGAGATTCTCTGTACAACTTTGAGCTTTACAGGAGTTGTGAATTAGGGCAGAAATCTTGGAACGTGAGTCAGATGAGTCTGTGATCTGCTTATTCTGGCTCACTCACAAGAGGATATTGCTTCTTGGCCTCTCTGGCTGCTCCCACCTTCTGTGCTGTTAGGCTTTTCATGTTACCACTTCATGGTATTCCAGCACAGCTGGCTGGGAATTCTCTTTTCAAATGTTTTTTATGGACTGTTTATGGTCTCCAGAAGTACAGTTTTCCACACAAATTGATGACTTTGTTGAAACATTTGAATTTCCCATTGAGAAAATTGCTGTGTTGTCATATGACTAATTGCAGATTCATGGAACACTTGGAGAGCCACTTTCTCTGCTCTCTAGAGAAAAGAGATTAGTTGGAAAGGCTGCACAGAAACAGCCTGAATTGATAAACTTTGCCTCCTTATGCTGAGGAATATAAAAATTTCATGTGTGTGTCTCTCTCTCTTGCCCTGATAGCCAGTAGTGATGACATGACTCTGACAAGCCCTAGCATGGATAATTCCAGTGCTGAGCTGATACCTGGTGGGGACTCACCCCTAAATAAGAGGATGACAGAGAATCTCCTGGCAAGCCTGTTGGAACACGAGCGGGAAGCCATCCTGAATGTCCCTGCTGCCCAGAATCCAGAAGATCTCCGAATGTTTGCAAGGTGAGCAGTGCAAGATGCAATCATTTCTTATCCTTCCTCCTTTATGGAAGGATTGGTGTGGAGCCTGAGTAAATCTGCAAGCCCGGGAGATTTGGAGGAGAGATTCTTTTGAGTTTGTTCCTATATTTCATCTGTAATACAAACTAATATGTGGCACAAGAGCATTTGTTAACAAAGAGGTCCTGGGGGTGTGAAGGAGCATCAGGGAGGATGGCTGGACTTTTTGCCTGCCAGTTCTCCTGTGTCCACACATAGCAGACACAAAACTGCACAGCCTAAAAAACCCTTCTGAGCAGGCAAGGCAGAGACCTAGTGATGCTGATGCTGCCATTTTGTGTCCGTTGGTATTTCCAAGCCAGCTATCCTTAATTTTGTGGTTTGTAAACTCCTTGGGAATATGAGACCCAGAGGCAGCCTGAATACTTTCACAGCCCAGCCTGTGAGTGTCCCAAGGTCTGTTTGCAGTGATGAGAGCTCACTGCTTAGGTTAGTTAAGCTAAAGGCATTAGGATGTGTGATTGGTAGCACACATTTTGTTGTTACAAATTTCCACGCAGCAAAACTAGGCACGATGTGGTTCTGTGTGTGGTAAAAGCAGAATGACATCCTAAGCAGCCATTTGGGAAGAAGGGAGTGGGGGGAAATACTTCCTAAGGATTTCAGAATACAGTGGCATCACTGGAATGCAACTTCCACTGCTTTTCATTTTTGTGGAGCAGAAAACCACCTGAGGCAAGGACTGCAGCTGTTCCATACTCTGGATTCAGCTGGTAATCTCTGAAAACCTGGTTCTTGCCCTAGGATGGATACAGTGAGGTAGCCCAGGGAAACTGTAATAGCAGGAAAACACTTCCCTTGTCTGTGGCAGAGTACAGCTCAGGGACTTTGACAGAGCTCTCAGAGCTTCTGGGTACTTAGTGCTCTCTGAATTTCTTGTCTCCTTCATCTTCTGCACCTCTTCAGAGAATATTCTCTGACTGAGAGGCAGCATTGGCCACTCGAGAACCCTGAAGTGTTTTTTTCTTTATTGCCAACTAAGTCATTACAAAACCAGTGAGGAAGGAAAGGAAAAACAAAATCACATTTAATATCTTCAGACAGAATTTGTGGGGGACTCTTTGGACCAGTTCAGTGGCAGATTCTTAGTTATCCTAGTGAGCGGAAAGGATGTCATGATTGCTCCCCTCTCTCTTCCCTCAGCTGGGTAAAACAGCCATTTGGAAGCTTTGGAATTGCAGATGCAAAAAATTACTCTGATTTCTTTGTTAAACTAGCCAAGTGATGTTTATTTTGCAGTTTGCTCCTGCCCCAGGTTCTTTTGCAGATCCCCAGGCCTTGCCAGGTCCGAGTTTCCAGTCTACTACAGATTGAATTGACAAGTGCAGAGTGCTCTGAGGCAACAGTGAGGAATAAACAGATTAAACAATAAATAAACAATAAACAGATGGGTCCTGTGGGCAGATGCTGCAGTGCACATGTAGGAATATTCATACAAGACTCTCTTGGTTACTGCTGATTTTATGAGACACCACAACTTGTAGGTCGTGGGTGTATTTTCTCTCTTTTTGTGCCATAACCATCAGAGATGAGTGAGTGAATCTGTTGCTCTCAATGAAAGGGAAACAACCATGGAGAATTTGCCTGAAGGAGCTGATCTCCCTTGTTACCCCATGTAGGTACTGCTCCAGCCCTTCCTTCTGTCGTGAGGAGCAGCAGCCCAGGAGGGGCTGTGCCCTGGCAAACAGCTCTGCTCTCACAGCTGCCTCCAGAGCAAAGTGCTATAAATGCACAACTGGTGCCCTAAATATCCTCTGGTATTTGCCTTTCCCAGGGTGCTGTGTGCACACAGAGGGATGGGCTATTTCCAGCACAGCAGTAAAGCTCAGCCTGGCACATTGTCCTGTGCTGGTGCCTCTGAGTGCTCGTCCCTCATTACACAGAAGCACAGAGTGCTGGTGCCTGTCCAGGACAGAGCACAGCCCATGTTTGAAGGCAGAAGCCTTAAGGGGAAGTAAGGAATTACTGAAGTTTGGCTCCAGCATTGGCTGCATCAACCCTTGTAACACTGAATGGGAATTGAAATACAAGTTCTTTCCCAAGGTGCAGCTGGAGGAGGGTTGGCATGGCCTTCCAGGAGTAGGCTTGAGAAGGAGAAAAGTTCTTTTTGAGCTCAATCCTCAATAATGTACACTAAGCCTTCCTCACTGCACATTAAGCAGTGCTTTTGAAGCTTGAAGAAGTGTGATGCTTCACTCATGGCTTCTCTCCCAAGCCATGGGTGTGGAGTTGCTCTCAGGGTTTGTTTGTCTTGCTCTTAGATTGGGAGATGAGATCCTGCATTCCACTGAGGAATGCTCTTTGGCAGCACTGAGCTGTGGACAGTTCTGCCCTGGTTTCAAGCAGTGCTGTGGCAGGGACATGTCCTTGGCCAGAAACAAGCTAATTCTATTTGAATTGCTAGTCTGAGAGAATTCTTTTCTTTTCTTAGTGTGTAGGAACACTGCAGTGCTGTTGGAGAGGCACCTCTTGCAACCTGAGCAGGGGAAAACAGTGATGAGCAATGGAAAGCAATAGTCTTCCATCACTGCATCTGGATCTGCACATCTGTCAACAGACACACCTGTGCAGCTTCAGAGGGACTCAAACACAGTGTCACTGCCCCAAGAGGTGCCATTTCGTGCTGTGTCCCATAAATGTTCATTGCCCAAAAAAGGCAAAGGCAGTGCCCACCTTCTCTGGAGCTATGAGCCCCAAGGACAGCTTTGTAGATTCTTGTTGGACTTTTAGGAAAACCTCCTCCCTGGAAGGGTGGTGCAGCCCAGGACAGATTGCCCAATCATGTGGGGGGATCTCCATCTCTGAAGGGCTTGAAAAAGCTCTACAGCATTGGCAGCAGTCCTGCTGGAACAGGATACTGGGCTAGACTTTGGGGGTGTCTTCCAGCTGGCATTTTTGTGATATTCTTTAATATCCTCTCTAGCTTTTATTGGAGTGGAAAGTATTTAGTCTTGACCAGTTACAAATCCAGACTCTTTTTGAATAAAAGATGGATTTATTTATTGGCAAACTGCTCAGTCTGTGTTGCTGGGGAAAGCCAGGTCTTACCAATTGCACAGAAGAGAGCTGAGCCAGGATAAGAGCACATGGGCAGGCACAGTGAGCCTAGCACAGGGGAGGGAAGCCTCAAAATCATTTTGTGAACTGTGATGTGAGTTAGAAGATACAAAGGTTTCTATTCATACCTGAGGGAACAGTCTGATTTGACACCCAAGAACTCACACTGTCCCTGTGAGTGGCCACTTCTCAGTGCACATAGTTGCCATCGGCCCAGGGGAGGTGGCCAGTGAGCCTCATGTCAATACCCAGTGGGAGACAGTGCAAAAGGCAAATGCACAGCCCAGGTAGGGGGAAGGTAAATAAGACTGGAGCTTGTCTCTGTTGTTTATTTGTGCTGCAGGTACAGAGAGGCACCAATTATGTTCTCCATACTGGTGCCAGCTTGAGAGCTGGCAGAGGAACAGCAGGAGGGAGCTGGCAGTGTGCTGGGGCTGCCCAGCCCTGGGCTGCCAAGGGGGGATCCTGCTCTGAGCCCACAGACAGCTTGTGGGGAAGAAGAGGAACATGGCAAACTGGGAAGCAGAGAAACACACATGGCAATGGGCGAGAGGTGAAAGCTCCTCTGCACAGTGTAGTGGGGGTGTGATGGAGGGAGCCTTGTTGCACAGTGACTCCTTTCCAGTCTCCCATGAGGGTGGTAGGTGACAGGAGTGCCTGGCCTGAGCAGCAGGAGGCAGCCAGGCAAGTGTTGGTCCTGCAGGGAAAGCAGGAGCCACTCCATGCTGCTGCCCTGTGAAAACAGGCAGGGGTGCTCCAGTGAATATTGGGTGTATTTTGAGGGCTGTTCCTGCATGAGGACTATGTGAATGGATTGGAAAACAGATCATGTCATCTCCACTAGTTTTTACAGTCAGTTGGCGTGAAGCTGCAGATGGGTAATGGAACATGAGCAAAGGCTGCTGGAGCACAGAGCAGTGTGATGTGGAACACATGTGGATGTACAGCTGGCTGTGGAGCTGGGAAGGGGCTCTGGCCTTTGGGCTTTCACTGGTGGGAGTATTTGAGTCACACGTGCAGCATAGCTGTGACATTTGAGAGGGTGTCAAGACAAGTAAGAGTCTAAGCAGCAAACTCAGGCTTCATAGGGGGGGCTGGCTCGGTGTTACAGCTCAGAGGGGACTCTGGGGAGGGGTCCTCAGCCACTGGGGACTTCCTGTTTATTGTGGATCCTGCTGTGACTGACTGTGCAGGGCCAAAGTTTTCTGATGGCTGTAGCATATTGGTAGCCAGCAAAGGGATATCTGTGCTGTCTTTGTTTAGAGAGAACAGGGAATTGAAGAATCCAGCATGGTTTGACCTTAGACTTCAGGGGGTTTGTAACTCCCAGTGCTTCCCTGTGGTGCCATTCACCAAAATTTCCATCTTCCTATTGTGATAGCTCCACCCAACCTGAGCTGCCCAAACTCTGAGTGCAAGACCTGTAGTTATGAAGCCCCTTGGCCTGCTGTGAGGGAAAATTGCTCTTAATTCTAAAAGGCAGTAGCAGGCACCAGGTACTGAGGCCCCTGGTGCAGAGCTGTGATGAAGGGCAATGTAGGCCCAGCTAAGAGAGCGCAGAAGTAAATCTGCCACGTCCTGACTTTTCAAGGCTTGTTAGCACTTGTGTTTCTTCACTTTCTGGAATTATAACTAAATTGAAAATTGACAGTCTTGGGAGATGCCCCAGGCTGGGAAACCTCTTGATCCAAAGAGCCACAGTGGGCGAGTCCCCTGTTTTTCCAGGAGATTTCTGTACTAGGCATGATTTAATTCTCTTTTTATGCAAATGAGGGACATAACCCAAACAACCTTCTGATTTGCATCCCATGGGAGAGGAGACCTTGGGGGTGGCAGTGTGAGTTTGAGTTGCTTTTGGCCCATGTGCTGTGCTCCCTGCAGGCTGCTGCACTACTTCCGAGGCCGGCACCACTTGGAGGAGATCATGTACAACGAGAACATGCGGCGCTCCCAGCTGCTGATGCTGTTCGACAAGTTCCGCAGTGTGCTGGTGGTCACCAGCCATGAGGACCCCGTCATTTCAGTGTTCCAGTCTCTCCTGAAGTGACTGCTGGCGCAGGGAGGGAGCCTGCCGTGCTCTCCGTGCTGAGAGTCTAAAGGATGCCTAAAAACTGAAGGAGGTGGTTTCAGTTCCTTCTTGCCACGTGACACACAGCAGGTTGTCCCTGTCTGTGCCTCGATGTCCCAGCTGCTCCCCGAGGCTCCAGGGCCTGCTGCAGGACAGCATGTGCTTGCTCAGCCTGGATTCCTGCCCTGCCACATTCACAGCCCTTCCTGGCCCTGCTGCTCCCCAGAGATCATGACAGTGGGACAAGAGGGTTCTGCTGCGGTGCTGCTGACAGCATGTCACCTTTGGGGGGACGCTGGTGCCTTGGGAACACTTCTGCTCTCCAGAAGGACTGCTGGGACACTCAGCCCTGAGAGCCTGTCCCCATGGCACACTGAGCATGGCCTTGCTCCAGGGCACAGGGGAGCTGGCCTGGCTCATTGGGAAATCACCCTGGGCACCGAGGAATTCTGTTTGATCTCACAGCAGCGAGGACAGAGGTGGGAAGGCCAAGTATCACAAGTAAACAGTTTCATGAATGAATGACTCGCTCACTGTGTCACAGCTCATTCTTTCCTCGCCCCAATATCCTCATTCCCAAGTGTCTGTTGGAGCGGGGCTGTCACCCAGCACTCTGTGTTCCTGGGTGTTCATGGTTTTGCCTGGGGTGGGAGCTTGGACTGAAAGGTGCTGGCCAAGCTGCAGGTGTAGGGACATGTTCCACCCAGAGGCTGGTGCCAAGGGCACTTGAGCTTGTCCCCCAGGGCTTGTTTTGTCCCTCCATTTCCCTCCCACAAGCAGGGCTGTGGCTGCAGGGAACCAGGCAGGGATCCTGGCCTGTGTTAAAGCCATCCAGCAAGAAAGTAAGATGCAGGGCTGTGTTTCTTGGCTTCTCCAGCCATGCCAGGGCTAGAACAAGAGGTGACAGCCCTCTGCCTGGGGAGAGCAGGAGCTTGTGCCTGTGTGAGGCCACTGTCTCTCACAGCTGCTCACTGCTGAATATCCAGGTGAAGAGGGAGAACTTTACCTCCATTGTAGTGTGGCTTCTGTGGGTTTGTTGTTAAAAGACTGTCAGGCTCCTCAAGATCTTCCCTTACACCACACACAGCAGCTGAAGCTTTTCCCAGAGCTGCAGGCTCTCAGGAGAGCTTCACTTGCCCACACAAACTGGAATCTTTAGCTGACTTACCTTACAGCAGCAAGGTGCTGGGGGAGCTATTTCATGACAGCTTCCTCATGTCTCTTCAGGGAGTCTGGCCCTGCAGCTGCAACAGGGATGCTAGAGAAAAGCAAAAATTGCATCTGACCTAAAAATCGGATCAAGATCGCTGTAGGCCTTGTCTCAACCAGCCCCAGCACCTGAGCATCAAGGTGAGCTACTGAAATCAGCAGAACAAATGGTGCCAGAAAGGGTAAAATCCAGTTCTTTCATGGGATGGGGACAAGAGTTTTTAAAAACTTGAGCTTTTTTATTCCACATGAACCTTAAGGTGGGGGTGGAGGTGTGTGTGTGGGGGGTGTCCCTGTCACCCACCCAGTGTGGCTGCAGTCCTCCAGGTCCTGCCCTGAATCCATAGAGGGTTTTTTCTCCTGCTCCTCAAGTCAGGCTGCTGCAGCAGTGCTCTCTCTGTGTGGGGATGCACACACTGGTAAGTTCTGAACTGGTTTCAAAAGCAGCTGAGAAAACGAACAATTCTTGTTCTCCAGGCTGGACATTAGAGATGGGCACAGGTTGGTAGGGGTGTTTAGTCCAAACCTCTGCTCAAAGAAAAGGTGTTAGATCAGGTCACGCTGGAGCCTGTCCTGTGGAGGTGTGAATGGCCCACAGCTTCTCTGGGGCCCTGTTCCAGTGTTTGACCACCCTCATGGGGAAAAATGTTTCCATCCAGCTAATGAGAACTTCCTGTTTTCCAGCTGGTGGCCCATTGCCTCTCATCCTGTCTGACAGCAGCCTGGCTCTGTCTTCTCTACAGCCTCCCCTGAGGTAGTTGCAGACAACAGTAAGATCCCCCCTTTACATCCTCATCCCTCAGCTCCCATCCTTTCAGCCTGCTCTGCTGCCATCCAGTTTTTTGACTATTCCCCTGCAGCAACCAAGCACTGGCCTCTGCTGGGGGCTGAGGCGATGGGAGCAGCACAGAGCTGTGAACCTTCTCCTCTCAGCCACCCTCATTAAGCCTAGATCTGTTGGCAAGGGAAAAGTGGCCTTCCGGGTCCAAAACCAGCCTCACTTCTGGCTGGGAGGCCCAAGCCAGTCTCCTGCAAATAAAACTCCACCTTGCCCCATTCATTGTGACAAAGTATATTTATTGTTAAAAACCTCCCAAGCCCCTCTATCTCCCATGATGCAGCTTGAGGTCATTGTACAGAGCACAGCTCAAGTCCTGGTCAGTAGGACACTTGCAAGACTTGTCAGCTGCAAGGGGAGTGTCCCCTTGCTGCCATCTCTCGCTCCATTTTCTTGTCTACGACACTCACAAATTTGTTTCCTCGTAAATAAAACCTGAGTGGTTTCTGTGCCCACTCTCCCCTGTTGCCAATGCCAATCCTGGTGGTGGCCACCACGTCCTGCTCCCCCGGCAGGTCCTGTCCAGGCACCATCCAGATGGTAGCATCCTGAGTCAGGTCCCTTTGGTCAAAAGCCTTGTCAATCCCAAACGCCTGGCAGAGCTTGGAGGGCCCATTGCAGAGCTGCCAGTCCTTGAGCAGCTTGGTGGTTGCTTTCCTGGAGGTCCTGCGCAGCTCCCTCATGGCATCCAAGCCCTGCAGAGGCTCCAAGGAACGCAGCAGCACTGCAGCCCCTTCTCCTGTGCAGAACAAGAGCTGGGTGTTAGTACAGGGATGATCTCTGGGAATGCCTCAGCTTTCAGTCCACTGCCAGCAGCACTTCAGCTCCAAGCCTATAGCTCAGCCTGATGGAGCAGGGAAGGCACCCAACCACAGGGCCTGTCCTTCACTCCAAGTGCAATCCTTTCCCTCCTCCAGTGTCCTGCAGCTCTGTGTCCTTCATTCTGCAGTGCTGACTTCCTTTTCCCAGCCCCACCTGATGTTACTAAATCTGGTTGCTGCTTCAAGGCTTGCCAGAGGGCAAGAGGTTTTTCTTATATCAGCACAATGTTCAGGAATAAATACACATCTGGTTCAGTTTTGGCAGAGCAATGCAAAGCTGCTCCCAAACCCAGTGGATTTCTAATGAACTCTGATTACAAGAACTCCAGTTAACAAAGGCGAGGAGGAATGAGTCTGGATGCTGCCAACAGATAGAGGCAGCTTGCAGGGTTAGGCTGGACAAAGAGAAACCTGGGAAGGAGCTGCAGGCACTGGGATCAGCTCCTGCCTGAGCTGCTGCTGAGGGAGCCTGGGCTGCAGGTGGTACCAACCCAAACTCCCTCTGGAGCTGTAACAGGTGGGATGAGCACGGCCTTGGCTAACTGCACAGCTCCAACAGAGAGGGATTTGGACCCTTGTGTCAGGGAAGCTCTCCCAAGGCAGGGACCTGGGGCAGGACAGGGCTGCACAGCTCTGGGAGCAGCACTTAGCAAAGACTTTTCTATGACAAAAACTGGAGATAATGGACAAATTATTTTCTCAAATGTGATTTGCCACCCTGTCAGAAGCCTTAGGTTTCCTGCCCTCCCAGCTGTTGTAGCCAAGTGAGAGTGAAGCAAAGACAGTTCTGAGCAGACATTCCCTATCTGATAAGGATCTGCAGCCTAAGTGGGACAGAAACATTTCCCTGGTATTTTCCAGTGGACAGCAGGGAGGTCTTCTCCTGCTCTTGAGGGGGTGAGGAGAGCACTGGCACAAGGCCTGTGTGCAGCCCCACACAGCTGTCCTTGTGCCAGCCGCCCACGGCTCCCCAAGAATCCCCTCTCCAGCCTCAAACATCTGGAGCCACACTCATGCCTGGCAAAGGCTTTTTTTGTAGACACTGACAAATCCCTAAGGACTGGTGGTTTCCCAAAATAGAATCCCTCTCATATTTTGTACAAATCCCACACTAAATTACCCCTCTGGGCTCTCCGTGAGGTCCTGGTTCCTGGCTCTCTGAGGTGTGCCTGCTGCCCTGAACCTTCTCAGAGCCCCTGCTGCCCCCACTACAGCCCAGTGAAGTCAGCAGCCTGAATTCCAACAGCTGTCAGCAATCTGTTCCCAGGCACTCCCTTCTCCAAGGAGGGGGATTGATGCTAATCTGGCAGCCAAAAGCTGCTTCCCTGGCCTAACAGTGATTTAGAGCGCAAAGGTCATTTTAGATTTTTAAGAACATGTTCCATGTCCTAATTCTGCTTTTTATTGATGTACAAAGAAACATCCCTCATATCATGTTGCTGCCTCCCTTGCCAGGAACAACTGTGGGATTCTGAGCAATCACTAATTACACAGTGCTTGCTTTCATCCATCTCAAATGCAAGTGGAAACTGTGGTCACCCTTGAACTGAACCGAGTCCTTGGGAGTTCCTGTGAAGAGAGATGAGCGCTTGAAAAACTGCAGGTGCTCCCAGAGCATCACAAAGCCCAGGCACGGGATACCAGGAATTTCTGTCTCTGGCTGCTCTTTTTGCATTTCTGGAACCTTCCATGTTCTTTCTAGCTGTGGGCAACAGACACCACACACTGCCCAGTCAGTATCCTTTGGAGGAAGTGGAGACAGCAGGCAGGACAAGAGTGCAAGGATGCCGTGACAAGCTACTGCCTTCTCTCTCTCACACCCCAGCATCATCCTGAGCATACTTCCACATCAGAAATTTCATTTTAACTCCCAAAGAGTAGCTGAACCCTTCTGACTCAACTCCAGAGTGCTTCAGCCTGGCTTCCTCCCCCACCCAGCATGCAGCAGTTCACTCTCAGGGGTCACCTGGGTTCAACATCTACCCAGCACAGACACACAAGCAGCAGCAGCAGCAGAAGCAGAGCCAGTTGGAGATGCTGAGTATTTATCTCCCTTGCTAAGAGTCCATATAATGAGCAGCATTCAGGGCTAAAAGCTGGGATCTAACAACACTGCAGAGGCCAATTCTCTCCTTGAGCAGCCAGAAATCACAACATGATAGTGGAGTCCCACATCCCCACAGCACAGCTTCCTGCTCCTTCCCTGAAACGGCTCCAGCTCCCAGGCTTGGAAACAGCTCTTGGCCACTTTTCTCCTCCCTTCACCTGCCTGACTCAGTGCTCCCTGAACACTTCCTTCAAAATCCTAGTCTGGGATCTGAAGGTTAGGGAGAAGTCCCTGCAGTGTGACCCTGGGCTGAGCATCTCTGGGCTCTCGATTTTACAAGCTCTTCTTTCAGATCTGGCAGCAAAATACAGACCACAGCAAATTCCAGAGAAACAGATCACAGCTAAGTCAAAGAGAAGCATGACTGGCATTTATCCTCTTCCTGAGGCGAAGGAAGCCCAACATCCCTCTTAACTCTAGGGAAAGCTCTTAGTACTAAGATTATGGTGCTGCTCAGGATATACTGCAGAGCTCATACACACTAAGACTTTGGCTGTATTTTTTCTATAAGCTCTTCTACTCTACCATCCATGATTTCTCCAAATGCAGTGATGCCTGCCATGGCTTCAGGCACTTGCAGTATTTCATTCAGTGATGGGAAAACCTCTCACAGTAAAATTCTCATGATGCAGCTTTATGTCAGTGACGTCCACAAAGATTTCCCCTTCCTCACTGACCAAAAATACTGGAGCTCATCCCCCCAAAGATCATTTTGGTTTTATAAACACAGTGCTGCTAGTGACACACTTTTCCCATCCCTGAGTGATACTGGAGCCTGAACTCCAACATAAACCAATACAGAAAACAAAGAAGGCTTATTCCACCTGGAGTTAGAGGCTATGAGGTTGTGTATCAAAACAAGTGATCCTTTAAAGAGTCAGAGCTGCCACTGCTCCAGAGGATACACTTGGGTCCCAGAGCTATTTGCCTTCAGAGTGTGTCTGTGCTATGAAGTAGGATGAAGCTAAGCCATAACAGACAGGTTTTTTGGGGTTTTTTTATAAGTGTTTCCTGCACAGCCAGAGTCAAAACAAAGTTTCCAAGATCTGTCCCATATCCAGAGAGTGAATTGCTTTTGCCTTCTAGCCAGGTGCCACCATGAAGCTGACTCCCTCAATCCTTCCCTCAGACCAAACAACAGGACAACTGAACAACTCCTTCTCCATCTAACTGGGAAAAAGCATCTCGGGTGTGATTCCACCCCATATTCTTTCTTTCAACATTTCTGCATGTGGGTAAATACACAGAAGGAGCAGCTCCTGTTCGTGTAGCTGCATCAGTGATGCACAATGTGCACAGCCATGGTATTGACTGCAGTGCTCTGACAAAGCTGGCAGTGACAGCTGTGCCTGGTGTCACTGCATGTGTGACAGGATGATAGGGAGGCAATTTGTGACAAAAAATCCAATGAACTACATCACCACAGTGAGCTCTTTAATTGATTTGATAGAAAACTAAACACAGGTATATAAGGAAAAATTTCCCAATGTGTGTATTTCAAAGAAATCTTCCTAGAATTCAAAGGGTAACCATCTTCTTTTTTTAAATAAAAATTATTATTCCTAATATTTCAAACACTAGGAATCCCATCCTGACAAATGAACCATGTGCTTTCATTATCTGAACAGATTTGGCAGAGCCAATGTAATGAAGTTCACATGTGTTCATCCACCAGACTCCAGACCCCCATTTAGAAAGTCAGGCTCTTCCCCCACATTATAACTTGGCACTGTTCTTCTGCCTGGCTCCTCTCCAAAGGCCAAAACCTGAGGATTAATGGCCACAGTTACATTTGCTTTCCACTTAGGAATATACAAGCAATGGGGTTTTTTAACATTTATCTTCAAAATGGTGAAAAAGAAAGTAAATTGGGTCTGAGATTTTTTTTTCTAACAGAGTGAGGAGTTACCTAGGAAACACCTGCTGCCATTTCAAGGTGTCTAATTAAACAACAGCTTCACTGCAAGGCAAATACTGTCATTCTCACAAAGGAAAAAAAGAAAGTTTTCAGTAATATGTTAAGAATCTTGAAGTGTGGAAGGACAGTCTCAGTAAATGCCAGAATAATTTAATTAGAGCTTGATTACGTTATCTTGAGAAAAATAAAAGAAGACTGAAGATTCTTTAACAGTCTGGGTATTTTGAACTGGGTGGTTTTTTTGGCTTTTTGAAACAGCTAAATAGCTAAAATGCTCCTACTGACTCCTTGCTTAAGCTTAGGGCATCTCAGACTTTTTTGTTTTCCCCAACGTTTCATTCAGCCTCTAAAGATAAAGGTAGGAGACAGAGGAGTTTCTTGTCATGGCAACAGACACCGAGATTTAGGCTGTCATTAATGAGTCTGAATTTTTCCTCTACATCACCACTTTTGAGGAACAAAGTTCACTGAATCACATGATTGAGGCAGCAGCCCAGGTCATCAAAACTGAAAGCTCTATCCTATCCAGATTCTCCCCCACTTCTCAATCTCTGTGTGGCTGAACGGCTCCCACAGCTCCCAGCTGGGACAAACTGGGCAGAGTTTGGAGATGGGCCTTGCCTGCTGTGCTGCCTGTCCACCCTGGTCACAGTGGCAAAGCCCAGGTCCCTAGGGAAAATCACTGACACCAGAGAGCCCACATGGAACTCACAAGTGACTGCAGCACCACTGTAGCTTGAAACGTCAGCCCCATGCTGCTGGCATTCCATCTCTTTCAGCCTCAGCTTACCTTGGCTGGAAACATTCATGCAGAAATAAATCCCGTAGATCTGATAGACGTACAGAGTTCCTGGTTTCATGAACATTGCTGCGTTTCGTTGTGTTTGCTTCCCACCTTTCGAGTGGGAAGCTTCATCTTCCCCACCCAGATAAGCTTCTGTTTCAACAATCCTGCCCCAGAGCTCTCTGCCATCAGGAAGTTTGCGAACTAAAATCTGAAAGAGAGGTCAGAGTGCATCAGTTACCAACCCTCGGTACAAAATAACCAGAGCAAGAGCTGTGGAAACAGAGAAGTTGGAAAGAAAGGACCTGCTGATACGAAATCCTCTCCATTTAGCAGTCTGTGAGCTAACACCAGCTTTTTCAGCTTTCACTGCCCAGGCAACAGCTCAGTACAAGGAGCTCCTACCTGTCAGTCACCCCACAAAATGCCTGGAGTGTCTAGATGAGGCAGTGTCAAAAAGAACCAGTTTATGATCCCACAGGTACTAAAGCCCACAGAGTTCTTTTGTGGTTATTTTCTGTATTCTTCACTCTAATCCATCAGGTTTAAGGCAAAAATCACTGCTGATATTAACCCTGAAGCATCATGAATGTATAATCTTTAGATCAGAAGAAATATGACAGTGGCACAATTAAATAACTGCTATGATTAGATAGTTTCTCTCCCTAGAGATGTTTCAAACAAGTCCCAGTCCCAAAGCACAGAGATAATCAGCACTAGAGAGAGCATCACTGCTATTTCAGTATTTTCTGCACCACAGAGAAGGGCAGTGCAGGAGAGCTGGGAATTGGCTTCAGGCAGGCAACAACAGATCTTTGTTATTACAGTGTGTTCCTTGCTGCTGGTACCTCCTTAAATAAAACAAAGCAGATGCAGGGGAAACAAAACATGACAGTGAAAAATATTCTTTTTAAAAAGAAAACAACCACTAAACTTTGTACAAAGGAATTTGTGGTTTGACCTGATTTCTAAACTTTGTGTTTTACTTAATGTGTATGAAATACTGCAGTACAGTCTAATTTAGGCACCAGCTATCAGTTTAATTATAACACTTTAATTGTACAACTGTTCAAAAATGACCTTCAGAACACAAAGCTGAATTCCTAATAGATGTTTGTGCTGTACTGCTAATGCAGATATTGATCTGATCCAGTAGGGATGCTCCAGAAGCTGGTTTCCAAAGCTGCAGCTCTGGTATATCTCAGTTTCCCTACAGCACTTGTCAAATTGTTGAAAATAATCAGCTTATTATTTTTCATGAAAGAGAAAAGCATCAGTGTTCAGCCAGTGCCTGTGATCACCCCAAAACCAGATCTCAGTGATCACGTCACAATGTGACCACACTTCTCCCTGTGATGAAATGCAAGGGTTAGGTTATGGTTTTAAAAGCATCCAAGCATTCCCCTGTCTTCACATACCCCAAATATTCTGTTGAATAGAAAGGTTTAAAAATAGTGATAATTCCCAACACCTCACAGTAAACCATTTCATAAAGGTTACTTTTCTCACTGAGGATGTATCTTGATGTTCTGGTTCTTCCCTCTGAGCGGCCATTTACTGAATGTAAACTAAATACTAAATTTAGGGGTATTTTTTTGTTTCCAAGAACTCAGGTATTATGAAGGAAAATAAGGTTAATATGCCAGATGCCTCCAAAATTTGGTAGAATGAAGATAATGAATGAAATGCTAAATTACCTTTATGAGAGAATACGCTGGGTCATGGGAGACTGGGGGTTATACTTTAAAGAAAATGTAGAATTAAGACAGAAATCAGCTGGCTTGTAATACTAGGCCTAAACAGGAAAAATACAGAATTAGGACTCAAATATCATCTCCCCAGAGTAACTGAATGGGTAATGGTGATGGAGTCATTAAGACAACAAAAATGCACCAGTCTTGGGAGACTTGAGGTATCCTCAGGTAGAACAGGACATGGGCAATGTTTTCTTTGACACCATCAAATGTTGTGCAGAGCAAGGAATCAGGGATCTCATGAGAAAAGACTCAGCTCTCAGATCTGGAGCAAAACACAGCCTTTTCCAAAGACTTATCCCTGGAAAACAACTTAGTATCATGACCATGAAGGATACAGTTCAGTGTCTTTTCACAAGCATTAAAGTCCAAAAATAATCTATCAGAGTTCTGCCTACCAGCAAAAAGAGGAAACTACGTGAAGTGAGGAAGCTTGTCGGGAAGAACTTAAGAGGCAGCCAAAGGTTAAGGCTGGAAAGGCAAACCACTAGCAGGATGTCTGTAAAGATAGCAACACACATGGAGTATCACAAAGAGGTTAAGGCAGACCAGAAAGAAACCCAGCAGGGCTAAAAAGCAGAGCAAAGGCGTCAATTACAGGCAAGATATCCTTAGAAAAAAAGAGAAGTTGGATGCAGCAAAACAGGCCAAAACCAACAGTTTGTGGAACAAATTCCTCAAGTTATCTAAAGCCATGAGAACCCAGGGAGTCTGCTCACCCTGCAGACAATAAAGGTACAAAAAAGACTCAGAGAAGATAAGACCATAGCAGTGAAACTGAACACACATTTTACAGCTGCATTTAGAAGGTATCAGACTGGAACTTTTTATAGGGAAAACCCTGAGGGAACTCCCTCCCATGGAAACAGCCAGAGAGTTTTCTGAAGGACTCACTAAGCAGAAGAGACATGTTTGATCTCCACCTCTCTGACTTCCATAGGCTTTCAACAAGGTCCAAAGACTCCACAAAGTTTATGCAATGGGCTAAGGGAGAAGTCCTTGCACCAACAAGTAACGACTTGGAAACTCAGAAACAAAAGATAGGAACTGCAATATTTGAAGTGAAGAGAGTTTAACTGTGGGACTGTGCAATCCTTAGCATAACAAGACAGTAAAATGGAGGCAGAGAAGACGTTGCTGACTGCAGAGCATTACTTTCCACTGGGCTAAGCAAGAAACAAAAACAAGTAAAGCAATTGCTGAAAGGAAAATAATGGGCTGGAGACAGCCTTCAAACCACAAGCAGCAAAGTACATTTTAGTAAACAGAAAAAAGGGAGGAAAACTCCACAAAAAAAACCTAATTAAAAAACGTGACAGACTAAACCTGAAAAATTACTCCTCTGACTTCATCTAGAATAGATTTGGCTACTAGTCTTTAAATTCCACTGCACTTAGCAAGAGAAGGAATGAGAGCTGTATTCCTGAAATAGCCAGACCCGGGAGTCAAATGGCAAAAAAAGAATTTCATCCTTTTACATTAAGTCATTAGCTAGCACATGCTCCAGCACAAGAATCTCAGTGCTCTTGTCTTACCTGCCCCAGAAATGACTTGGCCAGACTAACACATGGCTGGTTGAAAAAGTCTGCTTGTAGCTGAGAAGAATTTTTTTTCTCTATCACAAAATATTTGCTGCTATTTGGATTAAGATCTGCTCCAGGCGTAGCATTCAGGTTCTCCAAGGCATCGATCTGAGGGAAGCTGGAGTTGCTTTGAAGAGCACTTAATTGAGCCAACAGCTTTCTTTTTCTTGGCATAGCTCTAGAAAATGGATATAAGCATAATTAGGATTATAGAGCTTATTTAAAAGCAACTCATTTCCACAAACTTCTGTTTTTACACACCTCTCCACAACAATGAATCTGAAAGCTACAACT
Source organism: Lichenostomus cassidix (assembly GCF_008360975.1). Taxonomy (NCBI): domain Eukaryota; kingdom Metazoa; phylum Chordata; class Aves; order Passeriformes; family Meliphagidae; genus Lichenostomus; species Lichenostomus cassidix. The sequence continues at coordinate 13,185,329 of NC_139495.1, read as the reverse complement.
ACACGGACAACTTATGCAAACGACAGCAGCAGGTGACAGATTTAGCTGTGTTTGCATCAGGCTGGGCAAATATTGAGCTCTGCTGATGAGCAAACAGAAAACAGCAGTTTGAGCATTCATCTTTTAAGGACTGCAGATAAAAGCAACTCTGCTCCACTAGGCATTGAAAGTAAGTTTGCTCTTAGGTTAGAAAATTCAGAAATTGGAAGCCAAGATGAACCAGTACGGTGTGCTTTTTACCCAAAACTAACATAATCTTTCAAGCATATAGAAACAACAGAAAACAACCACTTCAAAAATTGTGCTGCCTCAGACAGCCCACAGAAGTTGTGTATCAATCATTTTCAAAAGTAATGTAACTAGATCAGAACCTAAACCTCCCCAGGATTTTGAGAGATGCCCTATTCACAGTCACAAACTTGTTTATTGTGCTGCAGAAATATTTGTGTTAGAATCTCCCCAAAATGATTCAACCTTCTAGAATAATGAAGAGCATCTCTTCCAATCAGCAGTATGGACCTGAGGCAACTACATCCCCTGTAATTGTTCTTCTGGTTTGTCACCACTTTACTATGTGAGCTCCAAAAAGTTGGTGTTTCTTTTTCAGTCCTGCAGTCCTTACACCTGTTGAACAGGCACAAGAATTAATTCACTGTATAAAGTGCTTTGAAACAGGCCAAGAGATTTTGGAGATCTGATGGAGATGTGATACCAACAGTGCACCATTAGATCAAACTCCAGAACAATTTGCAGTTTTCTGTAGGTCCAGAAAAAGCAGTGCTGGAGATATGCTCTTTAGCCTTTGTTATACAAAAGGCCATGAAAGCAGTGAGAAATGCACTTTTCCTATACTGAATATATAAAGCTGAAACCAAACTTTTAAAATGCCCCCATTAGCACTAAATTTGCAAAGTGTTGGCTTCAAAAAAAGAGAATGCAAAGACACCAGCTCTAAAATTGAACCACATGTAGATGTAAGGGGAAAAAAAATCAAAGGTTCAACATGATAAAGATTTAGAAATGGAGAAAGAATCCTGTACACAGTTGAACATGCAAGAGAAGTATATATATAATTGGCTCTTGCCACTTGTTTTCCACCAGATCATCAGCATTTAAAAATTACTACAAAAAATTTCAACATGAAAACCCATCTTTATTTTGGTCTGATGATTCTCACAATGAAAGCTCCACCAGCAACAGTTTCTTTTCACTACAGTGAAACAAATTCAGCATTGCTACAATCTGAATCACCAGTGCCAATTCACCAACAGTGTTATGTTTCACTCCAGAAGAATCCAGACACAAACACATAAAAATAGGCAGGAAAGTAATAAAATCACATGGGCATGACTGGCAGAAAGGTGGGATGGTTTTATTTTTTTTTTCTAAACAGCTAATTCTTTATTGCAATAATTAAGTAGTGTCAGAGCCTTGCAAGGTACTCTGCTCTGAACTGTGGCATTCAGCTGGTGAGAGTTCTTAAAAATTTTGTCAGAACTCACCAGCTTGCCTCAGACAAAACTACCTGGTGGCCTCAGCAAACAAGTCCTGTCTAGGAGAAAGTGCTGCAGGAAAGAAGGGCCAGAGGAGGAATACTTCACTATTTCAGACTGACCCTCTAAAATACTCAGTCAAGGCAGTACTTCCCACTGAAGACAATACCTCCAGACTTCTCTGACAGTATTAACTGGAACTTCCAGCTCATCAGCCACACATAAAGACACGCTGCAAACATGGCTGACTTGAGTGGAGCATTAACTCATTTGGTAATTTGTGCTCTTATGGAATGCGACATCAGAAACAGGATCTGAGCTGCCTGCCACCCACTGCACTACCAATTAAATAATTCCTAAAAGCTGCAAGTGCTCTCATGGACATGTTATAGCAGCAGCCTCAGGGCACTTGTAACTTCATTGCTATGGGCTGATCCTTCACACGTCTCAGCATCTTCAATAGAAACAGCAGCAGGAAATTGCCTTCTAGCTAGGAGAAATGGGTCACATACAGAAACGTGAGTGCAGAATGAGGGGCTGCAATACCAGCTTAGAAACCTAGGAAAAAAAGAAAAAACATTCTACCTTCTGTCTCCCTGCTTGTTCATAGCAAGATCTGAATCACAAAACTCTGTACCTCAAAGCCTATCAACACTATCTGGAAAGGATGTTGCTTGTAAATACAAATCCTTTCTTGCCTATGAAAAACCACACTGTAGAAGGCAATACATAGCACAGATCCAAGCCCTGTGTATCTGGGAAGCAAGAGACACAATCTCTTCTGTAAGACTACAGACAAATTCTGTAGCTCTTCATTTCTATCTAGATTTTTTTGCTTGTATAATAAACAAATTCTACTCGTGGGCCTCAAATAATCAGACGTGGGTTTAATCACCTTTTACTAATCCTGTTGTAACCAAATTAACTACAAGTTGTTGAGCCCATCAGGGTAAACACGTCCAAAAAACCAAAAGTATAGAAGTCAGAAAATGAAGATCAAGAGCTGAATCAGTCTGCACAAATGCCTGGAGTGTTCAGGACTGCTGGGCTAATCTCAGACAAGTGGTTCAGAAGCCTTCAAGCCAGAATTGGAAAGGCACTGCAAATCTGTGTAAAACCCAGCTCAGCAGCAGATACACCCTGTAGGTCAAGGCACAACAGAGTCTACAGAGGCTTCTGTAATCCTTCTAACAAGACTGCATTTGCAGGCAATTCCTTAGGTATTTAATGAGTTTTCATGAAAAGGAGGTTAAAAAAAAAAATCCCACCAGCAATTTGCATGTACTTTTGGCTCCCAGGTCTAGATACCTACAAAACCTTCCTCAGGCACATCTATTTTTCTGACAGAATGATGAAGAAAGTGTTCATAAAAACACTGACACTGCCAGAGAGACAATTCCTCACACCAATTCCCAGCTGTACAGATTTTAAGTGGGAATACATGCTGGGTCAGTGCTGGGTCAGACCTAAGGATACCTCTCCCTGTTTCCTGCTCTCCAGCCCAGGTCAAGAGCAGAAGAACACAATAAGCACACAATACTTCTCCACACATCCTCCATGTCTCTAGACTGGAACATTCTGACCCAGGCACAGACTTCCCTGAGCCTATGGACACTTTGCTGAGGAAGAAAACTTCACAGAATTAGTTATTATTGCCCCAAAAAATCACTCACTTTGTGTGGGAAATTTGCACTGCTCCGCACCCATATGAATCAGTTTACACCTGCATTTCATCACTCTGAGCCATCTTCTTTAGTACCTCAAATAAAGCAAACCCACCTACATGTTATCTACAAACCATCACTGCAGCACCCCAACGGTGACTTCCAGTCACCAGGAGAGCTGCCCATTTACTCACATCCTCTTTCCTATCTTTGCAGCAACTGTGTATTTATGGCAGGGAAACTCCCTTATTATGTCAAGGGCTGCTCAGGTGAGCACTCCTGTTTAAAACCTTCCAGAAACCTGAATACAGACTGTAAGCCAGACCTCTCAACATGCTTATTTAGACCTGCAGACAATTCCAACATTTTTTTAAGGCATGACTTTTAAGCCATGATTTCCCCCCCTAGGTATTTACGCAGCTATCCAATAATCCTATCTTTCTATATTTTTTAATAATTCACTGGCTGGTGGTCCCACTTCCAGGTCTGCAGACCTTGGATTTCCCCTAAAACCCTATTTTAAAAATCAGTGACACGTTTGCTGAGACCATCATTAGCAACACTGTCCCTGGGGGCTGCATCTGGTTTGGCAGTTTATTCCTGCCTGTTTCTGCCAGTTTGGCAGCTTATTCCTGCCTGTTATTCCTGTCTATTTGCTCCATAACCTCTTAAACAGACATTTTAAGGCAGATCTTTCAATGAGTTCTCAGCATGAATGATGTCTCTCTGCCTTTCCTGTCTAGTCTATCCTATTAGTAACCAGAAGTAAGTTAATAATGCATAGTTTCCTGGACAACAGTGAGAGAAGCGGGGAAAAAAACCCTTGAATGAAGAGTGCAGGCATGAGCTAATATAACCATAAATATAAATACAGAGTCAATTTCTCCACAGACAGATTCTGACAGTATGTGCAATCCTATTACCTCAAAAAATATGCCAAAAGGGATGCTTTTATTCACCTGAGTGCTGGGGATCTCATTTCCTTGCAATTCAAGTCCTCGCTCCTACTGCCTACCGGGCATCTCGAGCTTTTTTGGGATGAAACTTAACCCATCCTTCTATAAAGAACAAGAAAAGTAACAACGAGCAATGACGAAAAAAACCCCAACAAAGCCTTCACAGCAGAATTACGCTCCGTTTTGTTTGAGGACACTGGTGATTTGGAGCGGATCGCAGGGCTGCAGCGTGGGGCGTGGCCGTAGCGCCGGGCAGGGCCGGCCGGGCCCGTTCGGGTGCTGCCAGCGCCGCGGCCCAGCCCCGGCCCTAGGAATCCTCCGAGCTCCCTCCTCCGCCCGCCCCGGCCCTTCCTGTCCATTCCCGGCCGCTCCCGGCCATCCCGGGCTCCCCTCACGCACCTGCCGGGCCTTTCCCGCGCGGGCGGGCCGCGCGCAGCCCCTGCCGAGGCCCCGCGGAAACCCCGCGGCTGCCGCGAGGGGCGGGGCGGGGCGGCGGGAGAGGCGCGGCCGTGAGGGGAAGAGCCGCCGGTGCCTCGGGGCTCGCAGCGGCCCCGATTTAAAGGGTCTTCGTCCGCGGTGTCTCATCGAGCGTGTTGTTTTCCGGAGTACAAACAGCGTTTCAACTCTCGCTGGTTTTCGGCATCCGCTTCTCGCCGTTTCATGTCAATCATTAATTCATCAATGCAAAGGCTGAGAGAATTGGGGGTGTTCAGCCTGGGTTAGACACGGTTCAGGGAGACCTTAGAGATCCTTCCCGTGCCTGAAGGGCTTCCATAAGAGCTGGAGAGGGACTTTGCACAAGGGCAAGGAGAGACAGGACAAGGGGTAATGACTTCCCACTGCCAGAGGGCAGGGATAGATGGAATATTGGGAAGGAATTGTTCCCTGTGAGGGTGGGCAGGCCCTAGCACAGGGTGCCCAGAGAAGCTGTGGCTGCCACTGGATCCCTGCAAGTGTCCAAGGCCAGGCTGGATGGGTCTTGGAGCAGCCTGGGGTAGTGGAAGGTGTTGCTGCCCATGGCAAGAGCTGTAACTGGATTATCTTTATTGTCCCTTCCAACCCAAATTATTTTGTGATTCTGCTCAGGAAAGGGGTGAATATACATTCCAATGAACATGCATGGTCGCAAGCTGGCTTTACAGAGAGCTACATTAATTAATCCCTCAGTTCCCCAAATAACAAGTATCTGGCCTGCAGAAAAAATTCTTGGCTTCAGCTTTTCTCCAGATGGCGCGTATGGTCAAAATGGGGTCAAAATACGATTTTTCCTCACAGTGTTCTGGGGACATGCAGTTGGGGCCATTGATTCATAAACAAGTACTTGCACAAAGGGTATGAGGGAAAGTGATGAATCCAAATGGATTTATTCTCATTTGTGTAATAAAATATTCATACCAGGACAGCACCAGCTAGGATGCAGTGATGCAGAGAACAGGCATTTATTGTCTACCCCTTTTGTGAATTTGGAAGGGAGAAGGATAAATTACTTTACTGGCTATAATTTTAGGAGACATTGACAGCTTTGGAGATGCAACCAGGTATACAAGTAGCTAAATGTTCTTATGGAGGCAGAAATAGGACCAGCAGTCCTATTTGAGCATGGACTCATGCTCAAATGTGAGTAGGGCAGATGAAAAACTCTAACATTCCTATAAACCATGAACTGAGCCCACAATTTCCAAATTTTACTTTTCCAGTTTAATAAGAAGATGTTGCCCCCCCTCCATTCCAAACAAGCTATGAATGGAGAAAACACAGAGTCTGTTACACAATATTCATTCTTTCTGACCATGAAAAAACCGCTGATGTACTTTGGAACCCAAAGCAACACCAAGAATGCACTGAAAAGCCCTTAAATCATTGTAAAGCATAATAGCGCTGCTATTGTAATGGTGCAAAATAAAAAGGGGGAAGGAAACATAAATAAATCTCAAAGGTATTGATACTGGAGATCTCTGTATGATGTTTTAGTTAAAATGGACAAAAGTAAACTCACAAGAGTGAGGAATCCCTGGAGGGATGTTACCTCCTGGCTGCACAGATGTGTTTAGCTCTGGTCTGAAATGAGCTGTATGTGTATTAGCAAAGACAACAAGTTTTTAAAAATTATTAACAATGTTGACTGAGTGTCTCTGAAAGAGCATCTTGGACTTCCTGACTTGCATGGTTCACATCCCAGCTTTAATGTGGTATTAATATAAAAGAGGAAGACCAAGAAAGTGCGTGAAAAGGAAGATAACCAAACATCAAACTGGTCTTTCAGCAAATTATGAAACTTGAAGGAGAAACTGAGCAAGAACAAGAGCTGTGGGAAGGATTTCCTGGGGTCAGGCTAGTTCAGCTCTGCAGACTTTTCCCTTGTGGGACAGGCACTCTCAGGAATGCTGGCTTCTTTGACAGCAGATCTATTTCATACCCAAAGGAAGTATTTAAAGCTTTTAGCACCTGAGGAATGCAAATTGCTCCAAGCGACAGCATATGCCATGTTCTTCATTTGTCCAATAACTTCACTGTTACAGAATCAACACCTAAAATAGCCTCCTGTAAAAGCAGATCTGTTTGAGAAGATTAAAGTTCCCCTCCCTGTGGGGCAAAAATGTTTTTAATGTGAGAGGAATGACTTGGAATCTGCGGTTAGAAAATCTGGCTGGTGCACACCCTGGGGTCTGTGGCACAATGACTGCATACAGTGCACCAGGCTTTTCTTGGAGCAGAGACTGTTTGCAGAGTGGTTCCCTACAGCTCCCAGGCTGTGCAGAGTCCTGACTTACCATCCTTTTACAGCCAGCCCAGCAGAGCGGCGTGGAAGCAGGACAAAGCAGTAGGGGCAGATTTTCAAGTTTTCTCTTTGTAAGGTGCCAAATGAAGCTTCAGCGGGGTCTGCTGAAAGCCTCCTCTGTCCCGTTAGGAAGAGACATGGAATTCCCCACTGGCCATCGCCTGGACACTTCACATGGCCATGCTGCTCCTGCCAGCAGCACGGGACAGCTGCAACACTTCATGAGCCAACTATTGAAGAATTCCCGTGGATGAAAACGCTCCAAACAGCACAGGGTTTTTATGACATCCCCTCCTGGCCTCTCCTGACATCCAGTCTTGGCTGCCACCTCCTACTTATCCTCAACTGCCAGTGTGTCTTATCCAGAGCTATTTCCAACTAGCGTCTGAGGTACACACAGCCCTCAAATTAGTACCAGAACAAACCTGCTACTAGAAGGGAGAGGTGCTCGTAGCTGCTTTGGTATCTCCCTCACCCAAGCTGAGCCACAGATCAAATGTCCAGTGCTGTGAACCAAGCCCATTCAATTGATTATGTAAGCAGATTGTGTTTTATCCTAAATTTGGGGACATCCATGGTGGGTACTGGTCTACCTGCTTTGCACTCAGGGTGCAAGGAATCCTAGCAAGTACACTGCAAGCAATGGGAAAACACAGTAAAGCAACAGAGCTTCTGAGAGCCTCAGCTCTGGACCAGAGAGGGCAGGCAAGTCCTATTTAGTAACATATTAATTCTTGATTCTACTGAGTCTTGTTTGTTTGTTTGTTTTGCATGAAAGACATTTTTGTTCTCTGACAAGACAGAAGTGGCTTCACAGGACTGCTCAGTGCAGAGAAACAAATAGATTAGATACTAGGAAGAGATTCTTCCGTGGGAGGGTGGTGAGGTCCTGGCACAGGTTGCCCAGAGAAGCTGTGGCTGCCCCTGGGTCCCTGGAAGTGTCCAAGGGGACACTGGGGCTTGGAGCAACCTAGGGTAGTGGAAGGTGTCCTGCCCTTGGCAGGGGGTGGCATGAGATGAGTTTAAGGTCGCTTCCAACCCAAGTGAGCAGGGCAAACTGCTGGGCTCTGCTCCCTACATCTGTAGGACTGGTAGATTATGTGCTATCCCTGTTAAAACTGGTTTTGGTGGTGCCATAAGGACAGCTGTGCCTGGGAGCCTCTCCCAGCTGCACAGGAGCAAAGGGAAGCTGGAGAGTGAGAGCAAAGGCTCAGCTGAACTAGCAGGAGGTGAGGAAGCATGAGATGGAGCTGCCCCAACAATCAGCCAAGATTTTGAAAACATGGTAGTTTCCTTTTCTGAAGGGGTTAAAGACAGCTAGTTCATTCAGTATTTTCTAAATCAAGAGGAGTCCTGCTGCAAGCATGCTTATAAATCAGTCAAAACAGAGAAAGGGTGTACATGAGACTGTGGAGGGATTTGTGGAGAGATAAGCGTATGTGTGTCCAGTTAGAGCATTGCAAGCCTGAGAGCTATTAGCCATTAGCTCTGCCCCTCTGCTGAGAGTACTCAGAATGTGCTGGATGCAGGGAAAAAGCCAATTAAAGAAATTCCTCTGGCTCCTTGCCCCCAACCACTTATTCTTGCCTCTCTCCGTCAGAACAATTTCCTCTTCACTGTACCAGTACAGTAATGCACAGAGCTGTGCTTAAACCAGCTCCCTGAACTGGAGGAGGTTAACATCCCTTCCCTGTGTCCGTGCCCTCTGGGCTGACCAGCACCTCACCTTTGACATGTATAGCCTGGAGCAGTAAGAGCAGAAACAAGCACAAATGGGGTGCAAAGCTGAGGTCAGGGTAATACACTGAGGAAGCACCATTTCTCTGCATCCTGTGCAAAGTCAGCATGCCAGCAGGTAGCAGCAGTTCAAGTAAGCCCTCACCAGTGTCTCAGATGAAAAATTGTACAAATTAGGATGCAATTGAGCTGATGATGATAATTTGTTTTTGCATCAGTAATCCTCTACCTTTTGCAACACAGAAATGCTGCTGGGAGGGAACTTTCAAAGGTGGTGCTTGTGTGTGTATGAGTGTACTGGGATAAAAATTGGTCACCTATTTACTGGCTCCCCTGGGAAAACATCAGAGCATTTTCCAAAGGAGACCAGGGGTTAAGTAGTGAATGGGACTTGCTCACTCTCTGTCTTAGAGATTCATTGCAAAAGTTGGCATGGAGAGAGTGAGCAAAGACTGAAAAGGGAAGAAAATAGCCTAGAAAGTGCCAGGATCAAAAAGAAAGAGACAAGTCACACATAGACTCAGGAGTTTATTTCCACAGAACATTATGGGTACTAAAATGTTTGGGTTCAACAACCTATTGAAGAAATACCAGGAAGAAAAGTCTGCCCAGGCTTTTCAGACACAGCATCTCTGCTTCAGGAAATCCCTGAGCCACAGACCACTGGGTCTGGTGGAGTATTTAGGAGAAATATGACTCCATACTTGACCTGTTTTCATACTGTCTGTGAGCTTTGACAGTTGGCTGCTGTAGGGGGTAGATATCTTCTGCTCAATGGATCTGTTATCTGACTCATCCGGCTCTTAGATACGTTTTGCAGGAGTCACAATGGGTTTGCTCATCCTGCTTTGCTGATATCTTCTAGTAAATCTGAATTCATCCAGGAAATGGTCAGAAGGTGAAAGAGAATGTTCAAAGAGCAAAAATGCCCCAAATTCTTCTTTGGTGAAACAGGACTGCCCACCCAGCCCCTGGTGTTTGCTATCACAGACATCCAAATTTAGGAAACACATGGGCGTGGGCATACTTAGAGTCATTGACCACAGGCATGACATAGCACTGGTTACTAAAAGTGACCTGGAGTTGTTTGCCTTGCAGGATATGGTAAAGAGACTTGGATTGAATATCATTGAGTAAGGTCACAAGAGTTAAGCTTGAAATAGCAGAACTTGAGAACATTTGGGATGTAAACAGGTGACTGGAGGGAGTATGTCACAAGCTTTTTGCAAGGGATAATCATTGACCAGAGCTGTTGGCACATAGGACCTGATCTGAGAAAGGCTTTCCTGTCTGTATCCGTGCTGGCAACTCAAAGATTAGCTCTGCATTCATCACAAGTTAATTATAGTTGGAGTAATTTGTAACTCCATCCTGCTTGTCCTCTTAAGTTAAAAGAAAAATTAAAATGCTGCAAGAAACAAACTCATCTAAACTCACAAGCCAGAGTAAGAGACAGCAATCCCTTCTCTTGGGGTCTGCATTTCAAGTTTAGTTGTTGTAACTAAAATTGCTGATCCATTTCCCTGTTAACCTTATTTCTCAAGGTAAGAAAATTTACACACTCACACTGTCTGTCTCCTTCCCTTTGAAATCTGCAGGCTGAGTTCCTGTAGTTTCTATAATAAAACCTAATTTCTGGATAGAGGGAAAAGATCTGGAATGACATTGCTCCTTCCAAAATGAAGCAAGAATGCGCTTAGCAGTTCCCTACACTGTTGAAGTGTTCTGGGTGATCAGTACTGGCCAGCCAGTGCATGCTCCTTGTGGGACACAGGAGGTAGGTGGTGGTGGAGGGACCTGGGGACAGGGGAGCTGTCAGTGTCACCAGGTCCTCAGGAAAGCAACAGGAGGCAGAGGTTCTTGTGGAAAGGAAGGGAAATGGGACACAGGAGCCTAGGAAACTGTACTTTGTTCCGTTGCTCAAAGAGCAACTTAAACATGAAGGATCTCCAGTTTCTGTCTGAGGCCCCATTTAAACAAAAATGTTCTTGAGCCCTCAATTCTGTCTTCAAACAAATCCCTTAGGTTTGGTGTGATTATTTGTTTCCCAGAAAAGCACAGGCAGCTAGAGCTCCAGGGTAAGAATTCAAGTAACTGGAAAGCAGTGGGGTGCACCCTCTGCATATCAATTTTTCAGTTGGCATCGGACTTAGTGTTCCAGTTCCAAGAACTGCCACTGAAAACAAACTCCTGCTTTTGAAGAGATGGGAACTCACATATTCCCAGGGAAAAGAAAACGGTCTGGGGACATAAATACAATATAGGTAAAGTTTGCTTTTGCATGTAAATCACTAATGCTTTCTGCAGTGCTCACTCATTTTTAACATCTCTGTCCTCACCCGCTGCTTCAGTCAGGATGGGTCTGTATTGCAGCTTTGCAACACAGCAAAGCTGTGTTTTCCTTTTACTTTAGGAATGTAAAAAATTAATTTAAAAAAAAGAAAGAAAAGATCATATCCTGACCAATAAAACTATGACAAGAGAGCCCCAGTACAAATGTAATTGATAATGAAAAGTGAGTCCCTTTGTTAAGGGATCTTATTCTCTTTGAGGCAATAATTCCTCCAAACTAACCAGGAATGCTTTTTGGCAGTATAAGCCTGATCTCTGTGTAAGTGGTTTTTAGTGGGCTCTGAAGGTAAATCAAGGGTTTAAGGAATCATCTCTGCTGAGAAATGGCTCCTGAAATTGGGCAAAGATGGTGACTGGGCTCCAACTCTTCTAGGGCCTCCAAGCCTCTCTGCAACCAACTTTCAGATGACTTTGTCTAGATAACCAAGATTAAATCAAAGACGTCTTCTCTGCCAAGCAATGCTTTGGCTAAGGCAGCCTCTCCTGGTATTCCTGTGCAGTTTGGGGATGATTATACTGAAATCAGCAATTCCCTGAGCCATGTATATCCCAACCACATGAAGCAGCCTATTTAACCAGCTGAATCTGCTTCTGCCACATCTGTTTGTCCTTTGTGCTGTCATGAGTGGCCAAAGAAGACATGCAAGAACTGGCATCAGAAGCAGGTTTTATTCCCATAGCAGAATATGTAAATTCCCCAGAAGGGATGGAAACTGTGCTCCCTTTCCAAGCAGGAATCCTTTTTCCCTACTGCAGATCGCTGCCCATCAGAGCTTGGTTACCCTTTCTAGTCTAGGAGCTGATTGAGATCGACACGACATCTGCTTGCAATGATCTGAAACTTTCTTGCCTTTCTCCAGGCAGCCTCACTGAAGGCAAATCATGTGTGTACAGTGTGCACATCCATGTTGCTTTAGTTGGAATATGAATCCCTTTTGGCCTCATGTTAAAATACATCATCACGTGGTGAGAAACAGAATTTTGACTGGAAAGATAGGAACACAGAGCCAATATAAATATGCACTGAAAAAATAGAAATTGCTTTCAAAATAGCTAAACTCCCAATTTATTTCTTCCTGCTTCCTGAAAATTTATCACACTTGCATAGCTCATGGCTTTTTCCTACCTACCTGTTTTCTGTCTGCTGAAGTGTTTCTGAAAGTGCAGCCCGAGCTGTGTCTTGCTACATTTGTGGGCTGCAGTAGCTATTTGAATTAAAACTTGCAGTTGTGTCTTTAGCGGGATTGTGGGTTAGTTATACTCTTAACAAATTTGTAGTGATACAGGGTAACCAAAAATACTTTGGAGTAAGCCAGAATTCCTACATTCCTCCTTGTGTAAATAAAATGACCGGCATTGGGGTTTGGGGTTTTCTTTTTTTGGTCTGAACTGCTGGAGAATTCCTCAGCATGTCTACAGAGGAAAAGATACATTTCAAACTCCCTTAGTGCAGTCAACACATTTGTTTCTCTTTTTTCTCCACCCTTCTGGATAGTGCACGGTGGAACTCAAAGAGCAGTTGCCTGTTGCCTGAGGAACAATTCTAAGCCTGTCTTTGTGAAACCCTTCCTTAAAGGAAGTCTTCCTACCTCCATCCTCCATGCCCCCTGCCTGCAGTCTCATCTCCTGAGATGGCTAAGGCCCCCAAATACCATGGAGGAGGTATTTCAGATGTCCTTTTGTCTTGGCAGAAATGGCTGCAAAGGATGCAAAGATGGGAGAGGACCAGGGTGGCTTAGCAAGGATGTGGGAGTGAGGAGCAGAGAGTGGGTATGTTGAGTGACCTGGGGACCTCAGATTGCAGAGCATGCCTTTTTTACAGAAACTGTGACTGGCCAGATGTCACATCCCTCCTGGGAGGCCTTTAAGTACAACAAGGTTTCTTGCCTGTTTTTGCATTAGGGAACTCCTGACAGGCACTATATCATTTATTGACTTGCATCTGGACGCTCATTAATTTTGTTCTGTCACTACATTTTCCTTTCCATAGCATATCCCATATTTGGCCTGCTGATGTGTAGCATTTCTGCAACATCACTTCTCCAGATGTCAGCTTCTAACTGGAGATTGAAACATCTGGGGAGGGAAAAAAAAAAGCAGAGGCTTTGGCAGCTGGGGTGGTGCGTGTGATGACAGGTTTGTAAGGGAAGCACAATAGCTTGATGTATTTGCTTCAGTGACTACAGCCAAATAGCTGAGGTGTTATTTACACACGCTATTCGCACACCTCACACTGGCATCAACACCAAATTTATTACAAGCCAGCTCCTATTGGAATTGAGTTTAGGTTTTTTTTGACTAAGAGGTTTAGAAGTTAAGTGTTGTATAACACATTTTTGGAGTCAGTGCTGCCTGTCTGGAGCAATTTCTGTGGATTAGCTGAGCTCTCACAAATGCTTTCCACAAGCAGTTTGCTGGACAGTTAGAGGAACTGCCATCCTCTTTTCCCAGGCTGACTGATTGAAGTTTAAAAAAACCCTGTTCTAATCAGAGATAAACTGAGTGATCATGAGAAAGGAAATGCTTCTGTCAGTAACTCCTCTGTCCTGCCCTGTCATCCCACAGTGTGCTGCTTGGCTGCCCTTTCCCAAGAGAAGTCCATCCACGTGGCTGATCCCACTATTTTGGGATAATGTATGTACCCAGGATTCACTGTGATTGGGAACAAGAGAAGTTGAGCTCCCATGCCACCCTGCCCCTGTGGTCTCCTGCCCACGGCACAGTGAGCTACCTTCATCCTCTGATTTTGGCACCTTGGTCTCTGCTGCTAGAATACACAATGGATTTTGAGCCTGACTGGCCTCTGAAAATGTAAAGTTAAACTCTTTTGGGGACTGCAGGGAGGAATGTCAAGGGAGTTTCAGAACTATGGGGAAAGAGGAGGATGCCAGCCGAGAGGAGTGGGACCAATGATGTGGGATTGCAGCCACAGAGCTGGGATATGGAAGTGTTCCACAATGAGAAAGAAATGAGCCACTGGCACTGGCATAGTGGCCTACAGTAACAAAAAACCTGGGGGATTAAAGAAACTGCTGAGCAACATTTTACGCAAGTGTTGTCTGTGGGATGGGTGTTTCCAAAGCTCAAGCCAGGTACTAAATTGGCACTGCAGATTACAGGAAACTGAGCAAAACTAAAAAACCTCCAAAGCTCCAAACTGTCTTTAACCATCCCAGTGCTGCCAAAATTGCTTGGTCCTCACTGTGATGCGTTCAGGAAAATCCCTTATGTCTGAGATCCCCTATGAGCTGTGCACACAGCAGGCCAGGGCTGGGGGCTTTCCAGGTGTGCTCCTGCATTAGCCAGCAGGGATTTTCTAAGAGGTGTTTGGGAAATGGGCACCACAGGAGGATGTTACCTTGCACAAGTGAGAGTCACTTGTCTGGACAATATATTTTTTCAGTTCCCAGTTTTCTGCATAGAGCTGTGCTCAAGATGAAGCAGGTTTCACCCTGGTGAAATCCATTGGCCCCTACAAGCTGTCTGCTGTGGGCTTTTGCAGCTGAGCATCCCAGGGCCTTTCTCAAGGAGCCTCTCTGCCCAAGCAGCTCTGGAAACCAGGGTGCAATGGGTCCCCAGTGCCAGGGAGCTGTCCTGGGTGGTTCTGGGAGAGCAGAATGGGCACATCCACGATGATCTGTCTGAAAAATCCAGCCAACATCCCAAACTGGACACAGGCCTTCAGCTGGAGTGGCTCCATTGCTTAGATGGGCGCAGGGACAGGGCATCTCTGTGCCCCCTGGGGAGGACCTGGTGCCCCCCTGGAAAGAGACAGGATGGGGGACAGCAAAAGGGCCTTGAGATTTAAACTGAACAGGTATCCTGCAGCTGTAAAATAAGATATAAACTCTGTGTACATTTGGAGCTAAGTTTAACCTGAGTCCCTCCACACCTGTGCCCACATAATTGGAGATTTGCCAGACTAGCCCACTGTAGAGCATATGTGATATTTTGGGAACAAGAAGGGATTTTTTTCCCCAGAGCTTTTGCCAAAACTCAGTTTCTGAGTGTGAGGTTGTAGCTTAGGCTGCAGGGTCCTGGTAGAGGAGCTTTCTACGTGGCCTAGGAAAAGTAATCCTGGATGAAGCCCAGTGGTAGTGGATGGTTGCAGGCCCATGGCTTTCCTGGGCTTGCTGAGCTGCCCAGCACCACGGCATGGCAGGACTGTGGTCAAGAAGGACTCAGTGCTGCTCCTTCCTGCTCTGGTCCCAGCAGGAGCTGTGAGGGAGCCCAGGATTCCCAAGCTACTCTGGGCACTAAGCCACTGGCCTCCTTCCCATTAGCCATAATCACTGGTTTGCTAGAAAATTTATGAGACCTGCTGTAGTGATACTCATGAACACAGAAGCTGTTATAAATGTAATTTGTTCCTAGGATTTGACACTGTTTATCTGAGCCACTTCAGCCACCCATCATTTGCAGTGGTTATGAAAGAGCTTCTGCTGATGGACTTGGAGAGCCATGAGCTCCTATCACGGGTTGCACGTTGATCCCTGACTCTCCCAGAGTCCAGCTTGTGCCAAGAAGCATGGCAGTTATTCCCTCTGCCTCAGAGTTATTGCTAGAAATGTTGTTGTTAGCCATTAAAGACTCTAACCCTATTTTCAAGGTTATTACAGTATTTAACTTGGCTGCTCCAGTGTGGTTCTAAAGTTGTATTTCCAACATACGATATGGGGTAAAAATAGCCAGTGTCTAATTAGAATAATCCCTGGAGAAACTCAGATTCTTCAATTGCACAATGAGTTGTTCTCCTCACAACATGGCAGGCACATTTCAATCAGTGACAGGGCATCAGCCTGGACAGGGAGAAGCTGCAATCAGAGAGCCTAGGAGAAGATTCCTGAGAAAAGCCCTGGAAGCATTTCATCTCCCAGGAGACAGCAGCTTCTCAAGGCTGGATGCTTAGGTAGGGTTTAGGTGACCATCACCAAAAGTTTTTGCACTTACATTTAGCTTTTCCTCTCCTAAGTCCCTGTACGGGTGTGTGAGAAAAATCCCCTGCCTCATCCATTGCTGGAATTTCTGGGAATCGGGCAGACTGCGGCTGCAGTGTTACAGTTTGGGGTTTGGGATGGTGATGATGCCAGAAATAGTATTTTGCAAGCAGCAGCACGCAGCGATCTGACGGGCAGTCAGATTCCACTGGGCTATCATTATCCCATGAAACATTCCTGGGTCTGCAGTGGGGCGCAGGGCTGAGGGCCAGCAGTGGCCTTGAGGCTGCCCACCATCCCAGCTCCATCCCACGGTGGGAGATGAGTCAGGCCCTTGGCTCTGCCACTCTGGCAGCTGGAGAATGGTCCAGACCCTCCCATGATTCCCACACAGCAGCCAGGGACTGTGCTCTGGGGAGCTCTGGTGCAGGTGAGGAAGTCTAAGAGGACTGGATGATCTGCTGGTGCTGCTGGGCAGCCCACTGCTTCACAGGTGCCTCCTGAAGTCCTGCTAAATCCCACATCCATGTCCTTAGGGGCTCTGGGAACATTCTGTTGGAGAAGATGGGGAGGCTGGGAAGTGGCTTAGCTTTCCCTCTCAAAGCCTGCCAAGTCGGGCTTACCATGGCTTTGCCCAGACACACTGAGCAAGTGCTCTCCAGGGCTCGGTCTTGTTTCATTTTTTTGTTCAAGACTGAAACCAGATATACAAACAGAAATGTGAGACAGATGCTACCAAGTTACCAGGAAATTGTTTGGACATCTTCTCCCTGTGCTCCCCAGGGCACTGGGAAGTGTCCTCAGCTGGCCAGGACCCCCTGTCCCTCAGAGTGACACCCTGGGGCTCAGAGCTGTGCTGAGGATTATGCTCTGTGTGGGACATGTATTGCCTCCCTCCCCCCGATGGATGGAAATATTTCTGTTTTCCAAAATTAGTTTCCAAATGCGAATTGGAATTTTCTTTCAGTAGGAATTCTTGAAAATCTGGTCCTCATTGTGAAGTGGAATGGCAACTTTTTCCAAACCCCCTTCTTTGGAATTTCTCACCCAAAGAGAGCAGCAGATTTCAAGCATTTTGTCCCACAGCAGCTCTCAGGATCACGCTGAGTGGCTGAGGCAGGGGCTTGCTGGGTGCTCTGAGGTTGATTGGATTTTCATTCTAGCAGTGTTAGAGCTAAAAAAACCCGCTATGCTGGTTTGGAAGATGCTTCTCATCTCCTCCAGTGAGACTGGGCTGCTTGGGGTGTGTTCATGGAACCCTGCACGAGTCCCTCACAACAGCCTCTCTTTGCGAAGGGCTGCAGACCTTCGGGTCACACACCCCAAACCCACTCTGATACAATGAGAGTACTTTACAGCAAGGCAGAGTGCCACTAATCTTATTTAAGAATGACATATCTTATTTTCCATGTCTTTTTGTACCATCTGGACCTCTGGGGAAATATCTGGAGTGGCCTGGCAAATTCCCAATTGCACATCTGAAAAGAGTTATTTTCAAAAGGCCACAAAACCAACTGTTTGTGAGGGCTGATTTCAGAGTCTGACTTCACTTTGAGCAGTGGCTCCTCAGCGGTTTGGTTACCAGGGTCAGGCTTTTTTTTTTAGTTTATGACAAAACTCGAGCTCAAGACAGAAAACACAACTGCCTTTCAATATTAAGATGGACTCTTTAGCCCTGAACAACAAGGCAGATAATTTTATTTGAAGCCTTGATTACAGAATGTCTTTGTTTGTAATCCTTCCAGAGAAGCATTATCTCATTGCACCAAACAACCAGCTTCAGTGGGCACCAAGGAGGCATCTATGCCCAGGCCTGTTTTGGGACTCTGATCCCAGTGGCTCTTTTGCTCAAAAGTAGGTCAGATTTTAGTCCTTTTCCAGGAGGAAAATTAAGAGTAAGTTCAGATACAAGATTTCCAGGAAACCAGATGAAATTGCTGCTTCTATTTCTAGAAGCCCTGCCCAGAGACAAGCTCCTTTGTACTCAGGTTAACTCCTCTCCTAACTTTACCATATGATTGATGACTCAAATTATGAGGTTTCATTTCCCATTTCTACCTGAGATTTCCTGTTTGGGCTCTTCCGAGATGCAATAAGAAAGGTTACCACAAAGATATTTATGGACCCAGAACTTGAGCTGCTAAATTTGTAATTGCCCAGCCCCAGGGTGGAACATGCTTTTAGCTGAATCAGTAGCTGTAAGAATACAGCACATACCGTGAAAAACTGGCCTCACTTGCAACACCACTCACCCACTGTGCTGGCTCCTTGGGGGTGCTGATGTGCAACAAAATTATATTAGACTTGGTGAGGGCTGACTCTGAGTCAGCAGCACTGGATGCCGTGGTCTCTCCATCTTCCCTAGTCCCTGACACGTCCAGAGTGCTGTGCTGGCACCCTTCTGTCTTTCAAATGCTTCTCCTGGAAGAGTTTAAGTACTTGGTTTTGATCCTTCTGGGGATTGCTGTCTTTTCCTTGGAAATGTCCATTTGCAATCAGAAGCAGCAGCCCCTGTGCACAGCAGTCTGTGTATCAGCCAGTGGTTCATACAAGATCAGTGCTTAAGATGCTGAAGGTGAATCTCAGTTCAGCACCAAGGCTGAAGGGCTTATGCTGGAGATTTGTCCCATCAAGGAGCTCTGTCCCAGTAGCCTGGGATCCCTCCCACATGTCCCAGCCATGCTACTGTTGGAATGCCAGTGGGGCTGGTGCCATGAGCCCAAAGGGTGTGTGCAGACCTGGGACTTGGAGCATTGCCCTTGGATCTGTGGAGCAATATATCAAGTCACCTTTGCTAATCAATTCCACTTGCAGCTAGATCCAAACTTAACTCAGGGAAGGCACAAAAACATTTGTTCTCTCCATGGCAACCACATGGAAAGGATGATGGTGAGGATAAGCCCATATCCAGAAAGGAGGGATGCACACTTTCCAAACTAACAAGGCTGGAGTGGCTCCTCTCTGCCGGGGCAGGAGGCCTGATCCAGGAGATGTGAGCACCAATGTGCCTTGGCTCCCTGCCTGCAGCACCCCTGTCCTTGTCTCTGGTGTCTGAACTGTCAAATCCTTCCACATTCCTGGCCTAATCCACCCTCAGCAGTACTTGCTGCTCCTGCCAGGGACACTTCTGCCCCTGGTCTCAGGAGCACCCTGTGGCAGAGCGGCAGGCAGCTGTGTGGCCGAGTGTCTGTCCCACTCCTGTAGCTGGCATGGGGAGTCCTGTGCTGGCAGCTTCAGCCCCAGGCTCCTCTGCCACTGTTACTGCTGCAGCCAGGCTCAGGTGTGAACACTGCTGGCATGTACAAATAGCCACTGCTGAAAGAACAAACCCTCAGTGAGCAGAAAGGGTCCCTTTGCTGCCAGGAAACCACATCTGAGCTCATTTACCACTGACCTGCCTGCCGCTAATGATCGTCAGTGGGCAGCTTTGGTGGTCAGCTTATCAGCACATTGCTGATTAAATAGCTCCAGCTGAGACAGCCTGAGCCTACCACAGAATCAATTCGGTTGGAAAAGACCTCTGGGATCACTGAGTCCAACCTGTGACTGAACATCACCTTGTCACCCAGCTCAGAGCACCGCGTGCCATGTCCAGTCTTTCCTTAAACACCTCCAGGGATGGTGACTCCACCACCCACCCGAGCAGTCCACTGAAATGTCTAATCACCTTTTCTGTGTAGAAATGCCTTCTAATGTCCAACCTAAACTTCCCCTAGTGCCACTTAAGACTGTGTCCTCTTGCTCTGTCGAAGAAGCTGACCTCCACCAGGCTACCAGAGTGGTGTGTGCTGCTGTGAAATAGTGTGGGGACACTGGAGTGAAATCCTGCTGGCTCATACCACCAAGGGCACAAGGACCCAGCTTGCTCAGTTACAACACGTGAGTTGGAGTGATGATGGCACTGTGGAAGAAATATGCCTCTATCCACTAGCACAGCCATCCTTCCCCACGGGCTGTGCCCTGCTCTTGGGAAGGCTGTCTCTTGCATGAGGCAAGTTGCTTTACTGGAGATGTTGTGGACATGAAGATGTTCTTGGTTCCTCCTGGGAGCTGAGCTGTGAGCATGGCCGCAGGGATTGCAGACACTACATGGGCGTTTTCCAGCAAAAGGCCATGGAGGAGGCTGAGATGGGAAACCATACTGCTGGCAGTCACAGATGGTGAAGAAACCACAGAACCAAAAGCGTTGAGAAAACATCCTGGTCACCTCCCTCTGCAACCAGGAGCCACCATTGACCTGTTCACAGCAGATACTGTTTCTTCTGTGAGCTTGCACAGATCCAGGGGTTCCTTCTCCCTGGCAAATGCATCGTGTGCCCGGCAGGGACACCTTGCCACCTCAAACCACTCCTGGAGCTTAGCTCCCAGATAAAAAGCATCTGGACATTCCTATGTCCTGGTCTTTCCTACACTTCTCCAAAGCATGATGGAGCCGAGAAGCTCCAAGGAAGTATCTGTGGCTGACAGTATGAAGGTGGCATTGTGGTGAGCAAGGTTTGTTCATTTTTCCTGATTTCCCTGCTATAAATGAATCTACGGGCTGAAGGACAGCTTTGTCCCCGTTCCCTCAATATCTTCCTGTAGATTTTTAGACAAGACATTGAGTCTCTTGATCCCAGGGAGGATAATCACTTCCATGGCTGTTGGCAAGGGTAGGAGCTGGCTGCCCTCAGTGCTCAGTAGCTTGAGGCTGAGCATTTGCTCCATTCCCTTGGTGAGAGGAGGAATTATTTACTAGGGAAAAGATCCTCATTAGAGCTGGAACATATCCCAGGGACCAGTGACCTCAAGAAAAAGCAAATTTGGTGGTGAAACCAAGAGCAGGGGTGAAAAGGCCAGTCTGGTGATGGGGTCTTTGCCCAAGCCGAGGCTGGTCAGCAGTGGCTGATGCTGTGCCAGGCTCAGGGAGTGCCAGAGGCCCAGGGTCCCCACGGCAGCGTGCCTGGTGTCGGGGCTTGTGCCCCTGCTCCAGCCCCCCCGCTCTGCAAACAGGAAGCTGGCGAGCAGCTGCTGAATAAGTCATTTTGGGGAGTTTGTACCAAACTGGCTTTCAACTCCTGAATGTGTAGGAAGGAAAAAGCCGTGAATACGCCTTTGTGACCAAGTTTGGCATCAGCTGCACTCTGCAAGAGGGACAAGAATGTGGCCATTTAGAGGGGGATTCAGCTGCCCTTTAAGAAATGAAATGATCCCTTCCCTTTCCTGCAAGGCTTTATTCAGGGGAGAATAGGAGACAGTGAGCAGCTTCTTTCTCTTTCTGGCACTGAGGGCTGTGATCCAAACCGTTGATGTCAGAGCACAGGAGAGACCCCACTCCAGGGAAGCTGCAGAGCTCAGTGATGACCCACTGGTCCCTCCTGCTACAGCCTGGCTGGAAAGAAATTGGACTGGAGCAGCAAAACTCCAGATCTGCCCTTTCCTGGCTGATCAAATGCACCCTGAGGTGATTCTGCTGGGACTCCAGCAAAATATCTGTCCATCTCCACAGGGCTCAGAAGGGTTTTGGAAGCAAGCACTTTGGAAGGTTTTGCCCTTTTCTGAAACAATTCCCCACCCAGTTTTTGTGAAATTTCTGTATATTACATGAAAAAATGGACTATGTCCAAGCATTTGCGGGATTTGGGTTTTTTGTTGGTTTTTTTTTTTTTTTTTTGGAAAGGCTTAGATATTTCTTACAGATCTTTCCTTTGTGAACAACTTGAAATCCAGGGGCTCTGTCGTAATTTGGAATGAAGACACAGTCTGTTTTATCAAACCCTTCGGGATGCTGGCTGCCTGCCTTCTGCCTAGTTGAAGCTTTGACCATATTCACTGGTGCAATTGTCACATGCAGGGACAGAGGGAAGGGGTTTCTAGGACAGCCACTCTGCCTTAGCTGAGGCTCCAAGAGAAAAACTTGGTCACAAATACACCCAAAAGTTTTCCAAAGGGTGGCTTAGTCGTTTTCTGAATGACTAGCTTTGGAACCTCATAAGTCCTGAAGCAGTAGGAAGCTCCAGATGATTTCAAAATGCTTCACGTGCCAGGAAAAAGGAAAAACAAGCAAGACAGATATTAGTAGGTTGGCTAGTGCTGAACCATATCACTCCACTGGGATCATTTGATCCACGTGTGGACTTTTTGTAAGAAATGCTTGTAATAAAATGTAATACATGCAGTAGGCTTGGGTGGGAGTCAGGATTAACAGTTGCTTTCCTCTGGGCTTTCATTCCTTTCTTGCCTTCCCCTTGCTTGGCATCTTATGACAATCATAAACAAAATACTCATTAAAAACTTTTCTGGCAGCTTCCTCTTTCTACCCTGTCCTGCAGAAGGTCTGGAAAGGCAGAGACAGCTCCACCAGCTCTTCCTCATCTAAGGTCAGCTCCAGCTTCCTTAGTTCCTGCACTGGAAGTTCTGCTGGAAAACAGGGAGCCTTTACAGCTCAGCATGTGTGACAGATGTTTGTAGGCTCACTGCTGATGGGGTTAAAGTACAAATAATTCCTCTGTTCCTGTTTGCATAGCACCAGTGTTTCAGTGCACACCACAGCAGCCCATGCCGGATCCTCTGTACAGGGGAGAGGCAGAGAAACTGGAGAGCCCAGGGAAGGGCCACTGGGATCACAGGGAAGAGAGCTGAGAAGGTGGCTTTGCTCACCTTGGAGGATGAGATGGAGGGGATTGAAACCCAGGGGCTCTGCAAGGGCAGGAGGCCACAGGAGTGTTGAGGGAACTGGCTGCACACTGGGATGGAATTCATCTCTGTGAGAGTGGCCCAGCCCTGGGATAGGACCCAGACAGGTGGGGGGAATTTGGTCCTTGCAGGCCTTTGAAATCCAGTGGTAAGGCTGCACTCCAGACATGCCAGAGCGCATACAGCCTTGCAGAAAGGGACTCAAACTTGGCATTAGTCACAGTGAAGTTCACCATCTCCTAAATTCCTGTATTAACTAAAAGGGAATTTTCTATCTGAACTGAACTAGATCACTCCTTATTGCCAGTTTTGAATGCTTTCTTCCAAGGCTTGTCCCCTGCAGCAGGTCAGAAGCCACCTGGGCTAACTTGGAGGATGCACTTACTTGGAAGCTGGTAGTCCCCCCTCTTCCATGGCTCCTGCTTCAACCTGAAAAATCAGGAACAGTGGAGAACAGTCAAACCAGCAAAGCAGCGATAGACTGGGAAGAGGAACCATTTCCGGGCAGCACAAGAGGATTGACAAAGTCTAGATCAGAACCCATGAAATTAGATTGTTTGGAATAGTTTTTACACTAAATATGATTGTTCCTGAAGTCTAACTGCAGGGTGACACGGTTAAATTAGTTGTTGCTGGAGATAGGATCTCTGTTACTGAAACAGAGAGAGTTGATTTTACTTTGAAATTTCAGCTTCTTTGTTACTTGCCTATGCCAAAACTATTCTTAAAGGTCTCTATTTCTCTATTCTTAAATTTCTCTATCTCTCTATTCTTAAAGAGATTTGCTGGATTTACACAAAGCCCTGTTATTTTAGCTGAGCAAGTTCTTTACAAGCTTGTTGTCAGTAACTGAATTTTTTTTCTCATTACGGAGTTCATATTTTTACATCAAGATAGCATATCTCTGCTCTTTCTTCAAAAAACGTAGCTTAGTGCTGACAGACCAACCAAAATGCCTGAGCTCATTTATGAACTCCTTTAGTTCATTTATGACTTCCAGTTGAACTGGAAATCTTTGGTTTTATTTATTTATTTTTAATTCAATTCCCTTTTAGTTAATACAGGAATTTAGGAGATGGTGAACTTCACTGTGACTAATGCTGAGTTTGAGTCCCTTTCTGCAATGCTTTTCTGTCTGAACTGAACTAGATCACTCCTTATTGCCAGTTTTGAATGTTCTCTTCCAAGGCTTGTCCCCTGCAGCAGGTTAGAAGCCACCTGGGCTAACCTGGAGGATGCACTTACTGGCTGCAGGCTACCAAACCTTGCTGCTCCACCTGACAATCTCTCACAGTGCTTTTGGGGATTCTTTGGCACCTGCAGGCTGATGTGCGTATTTTTATCTCTTGTGCTCCTCTTCTTCATCAGTGGGAGTGACTCTTTGTACTGAGATCAAGCGTGACACCAGTGGCTGATACCCAGCCCGGGGGGCACACAAACAGAGATCCCAAATGCCACCATGACATCCAGCTCACATTCCTTGGCACTCCTTTTTCCCTTTTGGCATCCCTTCCCCATTAGCAGAAGTTTGACATTTAAATGAAAGTCCCTGGTCAAGAACCAGGGTCCCCAGAATTACAGATCAACAACTAAAAGGTAATTTCATGCAATTTGTGTAATTTGGATTCAGGCTCTTCCAGGCAAGCATTCCAATAGCGAAGGTTTGATCACACCCTTGGCCACTGCTCTCCATATTTGACTGCTTTATAAGAGTCCTTGTGTGCCTCTTGGAAACAAATCTGCCCAGTTTTGAAATTCTGAAGCAATATTATTTCATGTCGTGCCAAGAGTGGATTGGAAAATGATAAGAGCCTTTCAGGCTACATAACAGATATTTTGGGAGTTTCATCTTACTTCTTCCATGACATTTTTATTCCTTCCATATGAAACACACATATATGTATGTTAAAAGCCCCTTCTTGTGTTGAAGTAAACTGGGGAGAAGGAAGCTATTTTGCTAAGTGATGTTTTCTAAATATTTTGGAAATCATAGCTTGCTTTACACATGCTTTTTTCCTTTTTTTTCCTTTTTTTTTTTTTTTTTTGGTCAATTCCCCCAATGAGTTGACCAAAATGAAAATCACCATTTTGATCTGAGCAGATTTTCTGTGTGAAATACAATTGAAAATAAATATTTCTGTAAGGGCTAGCCATGAAATGCTAGTTGTATCTCATTTCCACTCCTCTGCCTCCTCCTGGCACTGCAAGCACACACATTCCCTGCGGCTAGAGCCAGGAATGATCAATTGCAGTTAATCTGGGCAGAAAATGAAGGGCTTGAGTTTTGATGTGATTTCCTTGTGCTCTGCTGGGCAGCAGCTCCTGTGGTTGTGAGGGGTCTGAGGTACCCCCATCTTCCCAGATCAACATTTTGGCTCCTCTCCCTGCTTGTCTCCTGGTTTTGGTCCCCAGCCCTGCATGGACTTGTTGATGATGTCTGTGAAAGGAATTGCCTGTCCTGATTTGGGCTGAATAAGCTACAGGCAAGGATGGTGGGGCTTGGCTTTATTTTTCAGCCTCTTCTATGGGCTGAACCCTGCAGTCCTTGCAGGCCTGCTGCCAGCTGAGCCCATGGCACATCCAGCACCTGACCAGGGGCACAGAACTGCCAGGCCAAAGTCACCTCTGTGCCCCTCCTTGCCACAGGCATGATCCCACTCAGTAATGTCTGCACTGTCTGCTGCTGCCTGAGGGTGACAGAGGATTCAAAAGACCTTTCACCCAGTTTTAGGTTTTTGAACTTCATGTAAATTGAGTGGATTATAGGAAATTAAAGTTGCAACATAGCTGCTTGTTAATAGAAGTTGGGTTGTTTTTTGGTTTTTCTTTTTTTTTTGGAAAGTGAAAGGTATTTCATTTGGACTCCAAAAAATGTCAATATTTTTTTTGCAGGGCAGCAGAACCATTCCCAGCTTGGCATCAACTCTGGGGGCATCTGCACTCCAAGTGTTTTGCACCAACGCTCCCACGGTGTTTGAGAAACGACACTGCTGGGGCTGGGTGCTCAGAGCAGCCCTCACTGCTCTTCCTGGGACAGAAAGCTGGATGCCAGCTGCACACCAGGAGCTGCAGGGTAGTGAGGAAGAGATATTTCTGTAGCAGCTCTGGTGAACAGATTCCACTGTCCTGTCCCCACTTCTCCAATCCACAGGATCCCCCGCACACATGTACAGCTGGGGATGAAAACCTGATCAGCTGTTGGTACCCAGGAACCTGGTTTGCTCCCCAACAAGGGGCTGCAGGTCCAGCCATCACCCTGGAAAGGCATTCCCCAAAGGGAATCCCCGTCCTTTCCCTCCTGGCAGTTCCCTCTCTGGCTCCTGGCCAGGCCACCTGTGTTTGAAACTCTGTGGAACTTTGCTTGGGTTTCTGTGTTATTAATCCTCCCCAGAAGAAATCCCAGGCCTTTCTGGACCTCTTCCCTGTTTGCTAGGACAGCTGCCAGAGCTGTGCTGCTGCTTCATGTCAGCACAGGAGGCACTGCAAAGCCTGGGTATTTCCAGAGGGCAAGGGGAGCTCTGTTTTTCCTGGTCAAGTCTGCAATCTGATGCTCTCTCTTGTGCTTGCCAGGTACTGGGATACTTCCTTGGCCAAAGCAGGTCAGAATCAAATAATCTGTCTAGGTAGCCAGTCATCCTGATAAAAACAGGCCTCTGTGCTCCGGTGTGTCCCAGCTGTCCTCACAGAACTGCCAGGCAAGGCATGCAGGCTGTAACACCACCATTTCCCTGCTTGGATTATAATCCATATACAGTGGAGCCCCAGTTTAAAACCTGATGACACAGGATCAGTGCTCCAAGGAGTGTTGCATACAAATGTGCATGCAGGAGGGGATGACACTGCAGATGAAGTGTTGAAGAATTCTGTGCAGTACTCAAGGGCTGTTCTGCATCACTCCTGGCTGGTGCAGACCCAGCAGTGCCTGGCTGGAAGCAGGCAGGTGTGTGGCTCACCAGGCCTTGAAGCACTTTTAGCAAGCTGCAGCAGTGAAAGTGCTGCATTCACATGCTGATGGATATCTATTTCATTGGGTTTTTAACCATGTCTTGTGGCAAGATCACAGTTTCTCATGGGTTTCAAGAAGGGAGGAAATTCCAGTTTCCAGCAGAGAAGAATGAAGCAAATTCATGTAATCACATGTTCCCGTTAAGCATAACAAGCACCAGGAAAGAGCTCTCCTTCAGCTGGTCCTCAGAGGCCACGTTTCAAATAGAAGTACTCCCTACAAGCATTCAAGAGGGAGAAAATAAACAAGGTTTTTGGGCTGGATGATGTGCTCCAAGCCAGGAATGGTGAGTCCTCAACACCAAACTGCTGCTGTTCACCATCTCATGCTTGAGCAGTCAGAACCTGGCCTTAAGTCACCTTATTCCATCTATTTTAGGCTAGGAGGACTCAGTGCACTGAAGAAGAAACAGTCTGGTGATGGCAGCAAGGTCGGTGTATTCTTTAACAAGAGGATAGATTTTATCCAACTTTGCAGATTCCTGCAGCTTGGGTAGAAGAGCTGGACAGGGAAGCTGGGCAGGGAAGCCCTGGGGAATGAAAATTTGTGGGATGGGGTTAGCAGTGCTGTCTGCAAGAGTGTTCTACAGGAGCAAGAAATCACGTTTCAGTGACAGAGCTTTGCTTTTCTTGCAAAATTCACATACTATTGGCAGGAGGCAAAGAAAGAGCAGGGGTGTGTCAGATTCTCACTCCAGCTCCAGAGTGTACCTCCTGGGAGATGCTGAATGGCCCTGTGAGTGCATTGCTGGATGCTTCTTTTCCTTGTTTATGTGGTAGAAACATCTGAAAATAATTTGTGGCTGTTAAGCTTTGCGGACAGTCAGGGTTCTGCGTGCGATTTGGTCTCCACCTCAGCCAGGACTAGCTGGGGCTGCTCTGTGTTTGCTCATTAGCTAACGAGACATGATATCGTTAGCAGGGCTCTCTGGGGGCTGCCTTCGACGTGTGGCTGCCGTGGGCAGCACGGGTGGGTGCGGTACCGATGAGCTCAGCTCGTCTGGATCGCGCAGGTCGGCAGGGAAGACGCAGTAAGATGGTAAAGGAACATCATCCCCCTGGTTATTACTAACACTGAGAGCATCTGGAGCTGTGGGTTGGGGACCTGCTCGAGAGGGATGTGCACCCTGCAGGCCTCGCTGGAGCTCGCAGGCCTGCTCTGTGTGAGCAATACATGCTGACTGATGCTCCTTGGAGGACGGATGGAGAAATCTTCTGCAGCAATCCCGGGACAAAGGCGAGGACGGGTGAGCAATCGAGGTGGGAGGATGCCCTCCAGAAGGGGAAAATGTTTAAGCTGGGAGCAAAGAAACAGCTTAGGGCAGGGATGATACGCTAACCACATGGCTGGAGGAGGAGGTGCGAAGACTTGATGGGAAACACAGCACTAAGTGTGGAGCAATGCGGCGAGGATAAGGTAAACTACAGTGAAACAGCAAGAAAGAGTGAGAGGACCGGGAGCATCGCAACCCGATGTGTGTGAGACTCAGCGGGGGAAGTTCCCGTGGGACACAACGGGGCCAGGGCTTGGCAGCTCAGCGGTGCCCATCCAAGCGGACTCCCGGCACGCGAATCGCCGCAGCTCCCCCCGGGCACGGCAGCGCTCCGGGCACCCGTGGGGTCGGTGCTAACGGGAGCCGGCGCTCAGCCCCGCCACCCCAGGCCAGCGGCGGGGCTAAAGGGCGCTGCCCACCGCCGAGGCAGCGGGGAAGGCGGGGGCCGCAGGCTGCGGGGGCCGCGGGCGGGCCGGTGGCTTCCGCCCGGCGCGGCGCATTCCTACCCCGTGAGTCAGGGCGGCGCGGCGGGATGCGGCGTCCCGCGGCCCCGGGCGCTGGCAGCTCCCCGCCGGGACTCTCAGCGCCGAGCCCCGCTCGGCTCCCGGCTGCTATTTGCATGCCGAGGCTGTGAATGGCGTGCCCGTCCGGCCGGCCCCTGGCACGGGGGAGGAGTCTCCGCGCCCTCCGCGGGCCGAGCTCGCCGGCGCCGGTCCCTTAAGCCGCACTGGGGGGCGGCTCGAGCCGAGCGGCCGCTGCGCTTCGCCCGCCTGCCCGGTGAGTGCGGGGCCGGGGAGCCAGGGGAACGAGGGGGGGCTGGCCGGGAGGGGCATCCCGTGAGGGCCGTTCCCCGCCCGCCCGAGGTACCGGCACCGCGCCGCCCCAGCCGGGCAGCGAGCGGCCCTCGGTGGCCCGCGGGGCGAGAGCGTCTCCGGAGGCAGGTGCCCCGGACCCCCAGCCCGTGTTTGGATGTCAGGAGCTCGGTGATCGCGGTGCTTTCGGCTGTAGGTGGAGGTGCGCGTTCGCAGCTTCTTTCAGCTGATCCGAGTCCACCCCGTCTCCACGCGTTCCCACCCCTCCCTCCCCTGATGCTGGCACCCGTGGTTTGGCAGCGACTTTGGGAGATGATCTGGTGGCAAATATTCGGCTTTTTACATGTAGAGGTTAGTTTTCCTGCTGGATCGAGTCCCTGAACTGAGTTTTCACACTGTGCGCTGCCGGTACGAAGCAAGGGGATCACGGCAGCCTGACGCGAGCAAGACTCTTTTGCAGGATTGCAGCCTCAGTGCCAAATCCTTTTGGGCTCCTCAGCGAGTAACCTGTCCTTCCCCCCGCCCTGCCACACACATCCCTGCAGTGCAAAGTGCCCCATGTGTATATTTTGCCATGTGTTTTTCTGCAGTGTAACTCAGGAGAGGTGAGTGGCAGCAAAGATGAGTTTTGTCTGCTGCTCATCCTAGTGCACGACTGGGTTCTGTGGCTGCTGCTTCTCTTGCAGGTTGGCTTCGTGGTGGGGTGCACGGTGCTGGTCAGGGATGTCTCCAGGCTGGGTCTTGGAGCAAGCAGGAAGTTGTTTCCTTTCTTCCTGTTTTTGTCCCCATGCCTGCTAATTTCCTCTGGGAAGAAAAGTGCATTCTGCAGTAAAGGGAAAAAATAGTCACACGTAACGGGAAGGGACAAGGCAGCAAAGCTTCTGAATGAAGCATGGGACGAGGAAGGAGCACAGGGTGTTAACTGCAGTAATGCTGATAGAGCAGCAAGGGCAAATAGCTGCCTTTGTGCTGTGATCACGGGAATAAAAAGGGCCCACTTGGGACAAGCCGGGGAGCAGACCCTTGGAAGAATTGGATTTCCACTCCAGTGTATGGAAAGGTGTTGCTCGTCAGCTCTTCCATCTCAGTGGTGCAGGTTTGCAGGAGGAGGTGATGACTTGTGTTAGATTGGTTGATACAGTTGGAAGAAAGAGGTGAACTTTAGATACTTCCTTCGAGCTTTGATTGTTAAATGGACTTTATGAAAGGGCTTGTCTGCCTTTTTTTTAACTCTCAGTTGCTCTAATAACAGCTATCATTCATCCCTCATGGCTACCGCTGCTCAGCCCAGGTCTCCCCTGTCTGTGTGCAGGCTCATGGGGAGCCTGTGCCATTCCTGAGCTGGGATACTGCCAGCCTTTCAGGAGGTGCTGTGGGTTTGGAACAGCTCCCCAGCTTTGTCCTGGTCTCTGTGCTTGTTGGCCCTGAGTCCCCAGGAAGGCAGCAGCTCTGGCATGTGGACGTGTGTCCGTGCTGTTCCTGCTTGTGTGCGTTCCCATGAAAGGAGTTTAATGCTGTGCGGAGTATAAGCAACTCCCACAAAACTAGTTCTGCTCTGGGACTTCCCATGACAGGCCTTTTTTTTTTTTTTTTTTAAGCAATCCACTTGCAAGAGATCTGCCTACAAACTGGCTTTTCAGGTTCTGGGGAAAGCCATGGGCTGGCCCTGGTCTCGGGAATGTCTTGCTCTGTGCTGGGTAGGCTTCAGCCGGGGGGATGAGCTTTGGATGTGGAGAGCACTGCTGGCCTGCCAAGCACAGCAGGCACCTCTTCTCCAACAAGCTTGTCCTCTCTGTGTCTTGGTGCTGAGACCATGTGGCCCTGGTGTGTCACCTCAGGCAGGAGTTATGTCCCTCAGAGAGGGCCAGCACCTCGTCACTGGACTTGGCAGACAGCTCATTTCACTTTCGTGGCAGGGACTGCGATGAGGCTGCAGCTGAGTGAGGTCGCCAGGCAGGAATAGGAATTCCTTTTGGGGTCATCAGTCCTGTTCCTCTGGAATCCAGCCCCGGAGAGTAGCCAGCAAGTCCCAACATGTTCCCCTGAAAGAGGCAGGGTCTGCTGAGTGTGGCATGATAGGACAGTTTATTCTGGGCACAGAGCCCTCGTGCTCAGATATAATTAGTAAAGGTTTGATTCCGTTCAGTGTGTCGGATCTCTCTGCAGTGCAAACACAGCCTGGTTAGTGCTGAAGGCCTGAGATGGGCAACATGACCAGGAATACCAGCTTGTTTTCCTCTTCCATTCAGTGTATCCAGCAAAAAGTTGAGCAGAGCATTTGTTGTGTGAACCCCGTGTGTTGCTGGGGATGTGCCTGCCAAGCGGGACTGCCTGTGAGCTGAAGATCCTGATGTTCTTTATCTGTCACTCTACAGCTTTTATCCAGCAGAACAGTGTTTGATAAGATTCTTCCCTTGTGGCTGCTGCCTTTCTTCTGTAGCTATCTCTGGAGGCTTTGGCACCCTGTGGAGACCGTGCGCCTTTCTCAGAGGTTCCAGCATTAATTGTGACCTGACATGACACTTCTGTTCATTGCTGTTCCTGCAGCCTGTCGCCTGCATATGACCCATTTCAGTAGAAATACTTAAAACTCAAGGATGGGTTCCTTCCTTAACATTTTCCCTGAGCTCAGATGTGGATTAGTTTCCTTTCTTATCAGCTGAAGAGGTGCTGGACTCCAAGTATAACATTTATCATCATCTAGCTGGAATGAGGGGGACATGAAATGTGCAGATCTCACACTGTTGCTGTAAGGTTGCCCCCCAGCTGGTAGGTACCTGTTGGAGTTTTAAGGAACCCATGTAATGCATGTGTTGCCTGCCTGCTCAGGGAGCTGTGTTGCACCCTCTCTGCTGTGTGACAATATCTCAGTGTGTGCTGTGGGTGCTGCAGCCTGAATTTAGTGGGACTTGTGTCTAGAGTTGTGGGTGAAACATCCCAGTGCTGCTGGAAAGTAGGATGAAGATGATTTCATTCTTCGGAGGAGGAGAAGCCCTGGTGTCAAGGGTCATGCAGGTAGTTCTTTCCCCAGTGATAGGCTTTTTTTAAGCTTTGTGGCTGGTTGTTTTGTTTTCGTTTTGTTTATTTATTTTTTGCCTTGTTCAGGACTATCTGGCCTGAATGGATGTCAGAACCTGTTGCTTACTCTACCGACGCTCAATAACTCCCCTCTGAGAGAATAACACTTACAAGGGATAGTCTTAGCCCTGCAGCTCTAAGTCCCAAGAGATTAGGCAGGCAACAGGCAAGATTTAACCTTGGAAGGAAATGGATCTGTTTGGCAGCATTTCCCATGGTCATGCTGGCAGCTCTGTTTCCATGTCCTTGAAGAACCCCCAAGCTAATTTGGTATGTGGTGTGTGCTCAGGCCATCCAGTGCTGCTTGCACAGAGTCATGGAGACCCTCCCTCCAGTGCATACTGAGGTGGGCAAGGCTTGCCTGCCAACCTCTCTGTTTTCACAGGCAGAATGTCTGTGCCATGGGAAGTGAGATTTCCATAGG
Organism: Lichenostomus cassidix; assembly: GCF_008360975.1. Taxonomy (NCBI): domain Eukaryota; kingdom Metazoa; phylum Chordata; class Aves; order Passeriformes; family Meliphagidae; genus Lichenostomus; species Lichenostomus cassidix. The sequence goes on along the minus strand of NC_139495.1, from coordinate 13,153,143 downwards.
GAGAAGAGTGGAAATTGCGTCTGTGCTGAGATTGCCTATTGTCATATCCTTGTTAGTTGAACTTTGGGGATTTCCGACTGTTTGCTCCTTTTTTTGGTTCTGCTCATCTTGCTGCTGTCCAGGACTGGGTGAAGTTTCAGATCACGCTTCTCAGCCTTGTTTCAGTCCATGCTGCTGTAGGAATGAGGAAGTGGGATTTTTTTTTTTTAAATGTGTGTTGGGATGATTCCACAAAGAGCAAATTAGCAGCTGAGTTTTTGACCAAATCATCCAAGCTATGGTCAAATCCTTTTGAATAGCACTGTCTGTTTCCCACTTGATGAAGACAGAGAGCTTATTCTTCACATTTACCTTAGCTGTCAAATCTCCTAAAGCTGTAAGAGTGCACGTTTCATTGTTTGTGTGCTCTGCTTGCTGCAGAGACAGCAAATGTCAGCTTGACATAGGGCTTGTTTTTGCTGTAATTTCCTTTGGATGCACTCTTGAACTATCTAGGTAAACAATTTATTTCAATTATAATTACAGCTCTTTTTTGCCTACCAAAGAGATGTTAGAACTGTGGTGATACAGACCTGAGCAGCGGATATGTTCTTAAATTCTGGGGCCTTCAGCAACAAACAGACCTTGTCTTAGTAATCAGAGCATCTCTAAAGCACAGTGTTTATTAAAGGAAATGCAGTTTCTTCTCAGTGAAGTATGAGGTTTTATTGCACAATACTTCCTTGGCACAGTAGAACCTTCCCAGAGGGAAGAAGAGATAGCAAGCCATGCCTGATCTTGCCTTTTCTGGAAAGCCTACCTTTGCTGCCTCCTCCCCTTCCTGTTTCCACTCTGCTCAGAGCCAGCCCCTTGCTCTGCTGGTCAGCAGCAATCCCTGCTTTGAAGGTTTTCTTTCCTTTAAAAAGGAACAATCCCTATGAGGTCATCCTGAAACTGCACAGGACGCTGCTGCATTCACAGGCCTTCAGGTCTGGCACTTACTTGGCTTTGGCTGAGTGGAAGTTAGAACAGCTTCAATTTGAAAATCTGGAGGGCTCAGACGGCTCAGCTGACAAATGCAGCTTCTGTATTTTGGGAGTTACTGCCCTGTAGCAATCAGCACACCGGAAGTTTGTTACGCTGTTGCTTAAATTCAAAGCCTTTAAAGTGAACTCTAGAAAACTGTGAGTTGTGCCAAAAAGTGTGAATGTACCTTCCTTTTCTCTGGCTGTTCTGTAATTTCAGGGGGAACAGGGAGCAAGAATGTGCCATTCATTCGCACTGAAGAAGTGTGGTTCTCTTAGAATTTTTTTTTTTTTTTGCTAAACCAAGTAAGAATTATGATTACTTCTATTTGCATTATGAATGAGTTGCTGCACTGGGCACACAATGAATGTGCAGAGGTGTGCACACACCTGCAGGGCAAGACAAGTTCTTCCTGCAGCTGCTTTCCAGTTGGACACGGCAGGAGATGGTGTGTGCCTGGCTGTTGAGCACGAGCCAGGGGAGAGACCAGAGCATCAGACCGTCTCTCTTATGTCCCTGCTACATCAGCTAATGCTGAGGAACAGCATCTCCTGCCAAGCCAGCTCTGCTCTGAGTCCTTTGCTGTTTAATTGTTCCTTTGAAGGATCCCCACTGGGCCTCATTGCTGTGGGCATTTTATATTCTCTCCCTTGTACCCAGGTGAGCAGAACTGTGGTGTGTGATGGGGGTTGAGGATGCTCTGAGTTTCAAAGGAACATGCCAAGAAAGCTATTCTGAATGGCTCTGTGGCTTCCATCCTTCCTGAATATAAAGTCTGTCTTTGGTGGCTCCAGCATTTGTTATGGTTATTTCCTCTAAGATTTTTTTAGGTTGCTATTCAGCGTGGTTTTATGTAACTTTCCATAGGAAATGTTGTCATTTGTGGCAGTTTTGATCTCTTTTGCCATTGAAACATTTTTATTTAGCACAACAAACAGTGATTCTTAGCTGCTTTTAGTACCCAGAGTCTTTGCTGTAGAGGATGGGTGGCTTTTGGTCTAACATAATTTTTGGTTTGGCCTATTGTAATCGTTTTAGGGGAGGTTGCTGGTTTTGGCAGTTGCTTTTCCATCAATTGTTTATTGATATTGCATTTTCTAAATGAACAATGTTGTAATCACTAAGAGACATTACCAAGAAAATTGCTCTTGAGGTGGGTGCACAGGCAGCAGCTATTCCAAAATCAACCAGAGCCAGTGTTTACTTCTGTCCTGAGTGTCATTCCCAGTTTTCCTTGTGCCTCCAACCCTTACAGTACTTGTGATGAATATGAGAGCTGGTAGAATAAACTTCAAAATGCAGAACTTCAATGAAAATAATACTTTTGTTTGTTTTGCCTTTGGTTTCCTAATGTGGGGTCATGGCTGCACTGACAAAAGCATTTTTGTGACTCTCACCTTGCTGTATAATTGAGGCAGTGACTGTGCCCATGGTACTTGTGGGTCAGCCAGAAGTTTACTGGGCATCTGTTTTACTAGTGTAAATAAATCTGGAATAGGGTCTTCTGAAACCCCACTGAATTGTTTAAATGAGTTAAATGTGCACTGAAATAGTTTTTGTGATCACCCTTTGCTGAAGAAGGTGCAGACCCAGGCAGAGCACTGAGGCAACTGTGCTGTGAGGCTGCTGGGGACCCCAGAGCAAAGGGCTCTGCTGGCCCAGCCCAGGCACCAGTGACCTTACAGACAGCTGTGGTTACCTTTGAACAGGGTGCAGGAACAAGGCTTGCATAGATGATCCTTCCTCTGGTAGCTGGTGATGGATCTCTTAGTGGAAACAGCTCCTTTGGAGAGCCAGGCAGGGCTGACTCTGCTGGCTTCCCTAAGGAATGGGAGTGCTGCTCAGTGCTTGGCCTGCCATCACTGGAGCTATTGGCAGGTATCTCATCATGCTGTGCCCAGATGTAGCCTATAAGTGACAGGCTGTGACCAGACTTCTAGGATGTGGCTGCTGGAAATGTGGTTATTGGATGTGCTGGCAAAGCTGCAGGGTGTGTTCATGGAGAAACATAAACAGGGTGAAGATGCCAAAGTGCTCCAGAAGGTTTTCCACTGCTCCCCCCTCACTGCTGGTTGGTTTATGTGCAGGCTGTTGCCCTTGCTGGCATCTCAGTAGGTTGGAGATGGCTCTGGGCTGGGTTTGCCCTGCATGGTGGAGTTGGTGAGCCCTGGGTGTGCTTGGCTGGTGCTGTGGACCTGCCTCTGTCACCTGGGCCACACGTGCTGAGGAGATGGAAAAGTCACCTCTGCCCAGCCTGTTCTGCTTGGCTCCATTCCACCTACTCCGTTGTGGGTGCTCCACACCACAGGTGAGCAGGGGAAACTCCTCCCTTGGGAGTCCCTCTGTGCCAGCTGCCCGTGTGTGAGGCTTGGCTGTCAGCTCTGGAGAAATCTGTGCGTGGTTTGGATGTTTTCCCATCTAATGACCCCACCAAAAATCTCACTCTGCCTCTGGTGATAGTGTTTTATTCCTGCTGCACTCAACACCTGCATTGAGGGCACTTCTCAGATTATTTAGAGAAGCTGAGCCCACCACCTCCCTGCGATAATTGTTGGCTTCCCACAGTGCTACAAGTGTGAGTTTTTGGCCATGTTTTCACAATCACTTCGAACTATACTGCCTTGAGAAGCAGTCCAGTCATCTGGCTCCAGCTGCTCTGTTTGTTCCTGCTTTTTCCCCTTTCCTTCTGCTGGCGCAAGTGTTTATGGAGCCATGTGGGAAGGAGCTGGGGCTGGATTGAGCCATTTTCTCTGCTGAGCTCATGTGGGTTGGTTCCCAGTGTGGATCACCCAGCAGCTGTGGGGATGCTGGTGCCAGCACGAGGAGGAGGGCAGCACACAGGGTTGGGTCACGGCTTCTTCAGTTGGCTTGCATCTCTTTCAAGTGTCTGCGGCATCTTTTTAGCTTGAATTTTGAGTGTTGGTTTCTGAGTTCTTGTTACTATTTTGCCCTTTGTCTGCTGCAACAAAAGGACCTTGAAGATCAGCCTGTTGCCTGTGTGAGTGTTTGTATGTTGCTGTTGGGGGATCATCTTTTAACCTGTATTTGAAGGAGTTCAACTACAGATCTGGGGACTAACAGAAATCAGAAGAGGTTTTTGAGCTCCCTGTTTTTCCTCTCTCTTCTATATGAGGGCACCACACCTTCATGTCCCAGGTGAAGTTGCTTTGAAAGTTTTAATGCTGGTGTTCAAGTAGGAACACATTTTTGTTTGATTTCCATCATGACCTTTATGTTTTTCAGAAAATCAAGAAAATCTGTTGCTCAAAGGGATATCAGGTCTGCTTTCTTGATCATGGGATTGGCTCACATACATTCAGACTTCACTGGCAGATGTTTTTATTACCTGTAGTTAAAACCTTCTGGCTCTGTATAGAGCTAAACCTTCTCCAAGTTCAGAGGGTCCCAGTTGAAGCTTTGCACTCCTGTTGTGCCTCTTGAGCATCACTACAAGGCTTTGCATGAAATACCAACCCAATGTAGCTTCCCATTTCCTGTCCAGGGTTCTACTTGGCCTCTTCCAAACCAGGCAGTTTCTCTTGGTATTTCACAACTACTTAAATTAAGTGGTTCATGGTGAGATCCCAGGTGGGGATGAAGTAGGACAATTTCACACAGGCAGGGGTCGACATCTCAGGCTGTATTTGATGTTTCAGCTGTGCTGAGCTATTGCTGAATAGGCTGGTCCTACCCTTCCTCTCCAGCTTGCACAGGGCTTATCTGAAATTGTCTGAGCCTCTTCAGGATGCCAGATCAACAGGAAATAATTTACTAGGGTTAGTTTGTGCTGGTAAAACACCTTGAAGTGGCTCAGTGGAATTAAGCAAGTCTGCTCCCTGGGCAGCAGCTAGCTTGGAAGATGGGTTTGCTTGTGAGCAGAAGCCAGAGCCCTGAGGAACTGTTGCCTGTGTGATTTGGTGCAGGCTCTTGAAGGCAGCATCAGCCTCACCAGCACTCAGGCTGGTAAGGGACAGTGGGATGTGTGTGGGAATGGCAGTGCTGCCAGCTCCCTAGGGCTGCAGGGCTCAAAGGGCAGTGTGTCTGCACTGCTCTCTGCCAGCCTTGTGCTCAGAGGTGCCTGGACTGCTCAGACCCAGCATTTGCTGGGGCAGCCTGCAGGTCTGCAAAGCATTACAGCATTCCCAGCTCAGCAGCCAGGGTTGGGAAAGCAGGAGAGGGCCCTGGGCAGTGCTGATGGCCTTGTTTCATTTCTGAGGTATTCTCTTATGGTGGGCAGTGCTGGTGGTCTCAGCCAAACCTGGGTATTGCTGTGCCCTCAACAGCTTTTGCCAAAAGTGCAGGGCCACAGGCCTGTCCCACCTTCCCCATCTCTGCCTCTCCTCAGCCTCTCCATCTGGCCTGTTATAAAGGGCTGGCTCACTCCTGGTGTTTGGGATATTGTTTGTAACTCGTTGGGTCTGATCCATGCTAGATGGTTTTATTGGCAGCCACGAGACTGAAACCCCACTGCTCTTCTCCTTGGACTTCCTGCCTTTTCCCTGCTGTGCCAGCAGCAATCCTCCTGGAGAGAGAGGCACAACCAGGAGCCCTCTGTCTCCTCTGGCTCACCCTGTCTGGAGAACTCATTGAGGATCCTGGTTTCTTTGCTGTGTCCACCTGAATTCCTGTGCCTCGGCCAGGGAAGCTGTGTGGGCAGACCCCTTCAGGTACACGGGGCGTGCCTGGGTCTTGGTGTAGCAGGCACTGTAAATACAATTGTTGCAGTGATGGGGTTTGAAAAATGGAGGAAAACAGCTGGAGTCTGACCACGGAGCATGGCGATCGGATTGCAGCAGAATAGCCCTGGTGTCTGTTACCTCCTGGGGGTGTCTGTAGGAACATGCACACACTGTGCTGGAGAGGAGCAGTGCTGCTGGAAAAAGCAGATGCTGTTTGTTTGTGTGGTAGTGTTGAATTAAGTTGGGCTTTTGTTTTGTTTTGGTTTTTGCTTGGAATGTTTCTTGGGGGGAAAAAAGCCAGCTTTATTTTGAATGGGAATGCTGGTAAAATGGAAATTTTGGAAGGAAACAAATCAACATGGGAATAGCTTCAGCTGTCTGTTTAAAAGGAAGGATGGTGTGCCTTTGAAAAGACTGTGAGTTTCTGAATGTATTTGGGATGCCTGTCAGTTTTAGGAACATGCTTAGGCTTCTGGACAAAGCTTTTCCTTCGCTCTTTGGGTCAGTGGATTTCAGTAAGCAGCTTTCCTTGATCATGTGCCAACTTTGGTATTTAATGTGCTCTCCCCCTTAGCCTGACCCACAGCACAGTGGATTTACCTTTCATTCTGGTTCTGTGACCTTGCTTTGGCAAGGACCTTTTGAAGATGACTTTCCCAGACTATCTGCAATCGATATGTTTTTCCTTTTGTTTGTTTAATTGAAATGGACATTATGAATAATTTTTGTGCTGCTACCGCATGCAGCTGATCAGTAAGAAGCAGCCAGATTTGCAAATGCCCCTCATTCAGCCTTGTGTTTCCAGATTCCTGAGTTTTGTGATGCTGAGGGAACAGATCCCAGACTGAGCAAGCACAGGTGAGAGGTCTGAAACAACTCAGTACAAGGGCTGAGCTGCTGAATGTGGATGTGGGAAGAGGGGATGGTAGGAACAGCATGGAAGAGATCTGTAGAGTCAGAATTTGCATGGAGAAAGAGGATAGGGAAAAGCTGATCACTCTTCTAGCCCAAGAGAGCAACAAGTGAACCCAGGAAAATGGCAGGTTTGCAGATGAGCTGGAGCAGGCTTGTAACACAGCACATGTTTCAGCTCTGGAGCTTTGACATGTGCAGTTATGAATAGTAAAAGTTTGCTTGGATTAAAAAATGAGCTGGATAAATTCTGGAAGAATCACCATTGGATGAATATGGAGATGGATACAGAACTGTTACATGCAAAGACATTTCTGGCACAAGAAGCTTCCAAGTTGTTCATAGCACATGCCATGGCTCTGTCCTGGGAGATGGGACTGTGGACTGATCCTGTACTTTACCCCCTGCCAGGCATCCTCAGTTGGAAATGAGAGGCTTTAGAGGGACAGTTGGCCTGACCTTGCATGGCTGTGCTGTGTGTGTTCCCATCCTGCTGCCGCTGGTGGCCTCTTGACAATACTGAGAAATTGGGATTGATGGTATGGGGCCATTCAAACAAAATATGTATCAATGCAGTCAACTTTGAAACAAAGCCTATTGGCCTCATGAAATGCATGGACACTGGATCCTGAAACATAACCAAGGGGTTAGTGTGAAACTCAGCAAGTGCTTTTACTGCAACACTGAGACAGAAATTAGCAGCACTTTGAGTGAGGACCAGGTGTAATAAGGGGTGTTACCTGCCCTGCAAGGACTGTTCAACCATCCAGCTGTACATCTGTGCACACAGCTATACATCAATGTTCTCTGGTCTGTATATCTGTATATTCAGCTGGATCCACATTCAGTCTCCCTGTTAACCCCTTGGAGACCTGTCTCTCATGACCACACCCCAGGCCTTCTTGTGCCAGGGGCAGAGGCAGCTGCCTGACCTGTGCTGTGGCTGAGTATTCACACTGGATCAGGCCCTGCCAGGGCAAGCACTCTTGCCCTTGAATTTTGTCTTAGGTGTTTGTAAGGTTTATTTTTAGCCACTCCAAATGCACACAGCGAGTTGGGAATGCTGACCAGCTCTGCCTTCACTGCACTGTTTTATTGAGAAGTGAACCTGTTAGAAAGTAAAGAAAGCTGAACTGGTAGAGGGATTTGCTCCTATGTACTCTGTTTGCAGTCACCCTTGAAACTCACCTGGGGTTTGAATACTGAATGCATTTAGACAATTATATATGTCTGTAGATGCTTTGTTATTTAAAGAAGCTGCATCTGGGAGAAAGCAGAGCAATCCATTGCACTATCAGGACATGAATTTAATCTTGACGTCTTCACCTTGCATAAAGTACCAATCTGAGTCAACTTTGGGGATAACTGTAAGGCAACAGGCTTGGTCCCCATGTGTGCACACCCTGGAGATCCCATGTGCTAGTCTGCAAGAGTGGCAAGGAAGCCAGTGAGGATATGTGGACATCACTGTCTGTGGTCTATGGCAATTTAGGAAGGGAAACTGAAAACAGATTTAATTGGAAGTCTTTCACAGGGTTTCACATTATTGCAGCAACTTTCGGGCAATACAGGCGTGATTCATCCTCTGCCTTCCTGGCTTGGCCTCACTGATTGATAAAGCTGCAAATCTTACATGTTTGTATTCTTTACACCTAGAGCTCCTGCCCACAAAGGCAGCTCTGTAGGTAGACAGGAAGGATGTTGAGTGATGTTGATCAGTGAAGAGATGCTGGAAAAAGCAGAATTGCTACTTCAGAGGCTCTGAATTTGCCCTTGAAGGCACAGGAAGGAGGCTCTTGAGTTGTGTGAAATAGATTGTTTGGTCATGCCAGAGTGGTGGCTCTGTCTCTCTTGGCTGGTCTCTGGTTAGGACACCTTGAGGGAGACCTGGTGTTTGTGATCCTCAGGGATAAATGGTGGAGCTCCTTGCATTGCACTGAGGGAGTATTTGAGGTATGGGAAATCTGCTTTGCTTTCTGACCTCACCATGAAGACAAATTTGCAAGACCTTCCAGTAAATCTGTCTCATAGCAGATTTACTCATACCAAGCACAGGCAGGAGTTCCCCTAAAACTCTCACTGTTCTCATAGGAAGTTAGAACAGTTGTATTTAGCCATCCCTGCAGCTTGGGGTGGAGAGGAGGAAAGATTTGTGTCCCTCTCATGCACAGCACTGCATCTGTGCACCTAGGACTGTGGTTCATGTATGAAGGGCATGTCTGTACAGGCTGGCTCATGAATTCCCAGACTTTTGGGGGCCTGTGGTATTTGCTGAAACCCAACCTTCATCCACCTACAGCTGAGTCCTCCCTTTCTGTCGTTCCGGCTCAGCTGAGCACGGCACTCCTGGCAGCTGGCCCAGCTTGCGCGACTGAACCAGCAGCTGGCCTTCAGCTCCTTTTAGATGAGATTCTCTCCTAACCCAATGCAGATCATCCCCCACTCCCTTTTGTTGACCTGTTTCCCCCCAGCCTGCCCCCCTGGTGTGTATCTTTCGCAGTGGTGTGTAGAGTTCCCTTTCCAGAGCAGCTGCAGGGAGCTGTGTGAATATGGTGGAAATGCCCTGCAAGGCAGTGTGTGTTTTGGAGAACCAGTGCCTAATTTAGGTTGGGAGGGACCCATCAGGTTCACTGGCTCAGCCACTGCAAGGCTGAGATAATTCAGGCATCTCAGGGCCTTGTTTTGTTGAGTGCCAAATGTCTCCAAGGGTGGAGGTCGTCCCTGTGCCTCTGGTCCTGGCCTAGGACTTGCCTCTCTCTCAAGGAAGAATTCTTACATGTTAAATTAATTCTGCATTTAAAATAGATATGTTATGTTAACATTGTAAGAGCACTGAGTTTTAATTCAAACAGAGAGTTTTTCTCCTACTCCCTTTCAAAGCATGTGTGCCTGCTGATTTAACTGGTTGCTTATTCCATCTATCCACTGTGGTGAAGAGGCTGGGACACTTGATTATTTTTGTCCACTATGGGATTTGTGGCCTAGGGCAAAGCAAGGAGGGAGCTGGAAGGGAATGTGATCTCTTGTCCCATTCAGCATACATACTTCCCACTGTTCACTTGGAGTTGTGTGTGTGCTAGGCGAGGAAAAATACGCAGTTGTAGCATAAGTTAGGTTGGAAAGTACCTGTGGAGGTATCTGAGCTGATCTGCCTCCAGTGAAATCTATTTTCTGCATTGTTTCTCTGAGTATGCACAGTGAAGTGGGTGCTCTGCCAGCCTGAAAGAGTCACCTGGTCCCTGTCCCATTGCATGTGACCCAAACAGGAGGGGAAAACTGCAGCTGAGTGGGCAAGATGACAGCGAGTCACTCTGCTCACTGCGGCGTATTGATTCCACAGCGGTTTTTATTTAAATACCGTATCATTATTATTTATGTATGAAAACCACTCTTAGCTCAGGATTAGTGCCAGTTCTCAAATGTTCATGCTATACTGGTATTGCTCCGTGTGCTGTCTTGTGTTTCTAGAAAATCACTACATTTAAAAGAGATTAGAACCAGCAATGAGAAACAGCCACTTGCTAATTGCTAAGTGGTAGGTGGGTTGGAAAGTGGGGTGCTTGGCTTTGGGTGGGCAAAAAAGGGTGTCTGTGAGTCACAAGCTGGTTTTAGAGGGAGGTCAGTGGCTTTTGATACTGCAGTTACTTAGCTGGTTAGTCTGGATTCAGATCTCATTAAGATTTAATTCATGCCTTGTTCTTAAGGAATCTTGATCTCGCAGTAGTCTCAGCAAAAATCTTAATGGGAAGCTACTCAAACTTGTGGCTGCAGTCTCTGTACGTGGCTTGAGGCCCTGTGTCCCTGAGAAATGTTCCATGTCCTCCGAATTCAGGTCCTGAATGACCAGAGTGTGGGCACAAGCTGTGACCCCTGAGCCCTCAGGAGACACTTTGGGAATTCATCCCACATGGGGCATGGGGCCCATCAGTCACAGGCTGCAGGAGGACTCTCTGCTCGCCCTGCCAGTGTGGGCTGTGTGAGGGATGAGCCAGATTCCCTCCTGACTCTTCTGTCTCCCTTCTCCCAGGCCTGAGGACAAGCGTGGGACGATGTCGGAGGCACGACACGACAGCACGAGCAGTTTACAGCGCAAGAAGCCGCCATGGTTGAAACTGGACATCCCGGTGCCGGTGCCCTTGCCCGTGCCAGAAGAGCCCCCCCAGCCTGTGCAGGTACAGGGGAGGGAGGAGTCTGTGGAGGGAAAGGCAGCTTGTGATGGCCAGTCATGAGGCCACATGAGAAGGGGCAGAGCCTTTGAGTAAATTTATGATCAGTAATTAACTCCCCTTGAAGGGGATGTGGGAGGGATGAGGGTGGGTGGCTGATGTGCTCAGATCAGTGGAGGTGACTGTTTGCATGTGGGCATTGTGAAAAGGGTCTTGGCTGGGATATGAGACTGAGATATTTAAACAAGCATTTCTTAAGGAGGCTGGAGGAGTGAAGGTCTCCCAGACAAACATGAGGGCCTGGAAGTGCTGGAACTTGTGCTGAAATGAGCAGGGAATGAATCTGACTTATGAATAGCCAAGATAATGACAGACTTTCATCAGTAACAGCAAAGAACAGTTATTGGCAACACAAAGCTGTTACCAGCATGATGAACATAAGAGAACCATGTGGGATGAGAAATACATAACACTGAGGAGTGCTGAAGCAGAGATGAGGTGATAGGTTAATAGGAGCTGTGCAAACCATGAGAGTAAAACATCCTTATTTGTGCTGGGAATAGGAAGAATATCAGGAATACCTGCTGCAAGGTATTAAAAACTGCTCTAGGGGTGAGACCTGGGAATGAATGCTGGCTGCTTGTGTCACCTTATTGGAAGAACGGAGACTTTATACACTGAAGGCAGAGCCAGAGGGTTCTTGCTGCCCAGCTCTTTGGGTGGGTGCAGGGCCTGGGTTCAGTCACTTATGTGAAAAAAAGTTTAGTCATCAGAGAAATGGAGTCTTACCAGCTTCCCTGGAAGGGGCTGAGAACAAGCTTGTCATAAGAGAGAACTTCTATTGCACTTGGAAAAGCAAGAACTGTCCTCTTCACAATTCCGTGATCCAAGGACTCAAATGCTCTTCAGTTACGTGACAGATCCTGACAGATAAATCTTGGTTCTGGTTTTCCCTGGGAAGGAAAGAGCTTGGGGTCGGTCTATAGGGATTAGAAATGGAATTCAGGGTTTTACCAGTGCAGGTTGAAACCTTTTGAATCAATTATTTAAGGCTTTGAGGGATGTTCCCTTATCTGAAATCTCTAAAGCCAGCTGGGCACCTGGAGAGAGACTCTGTACTTCTGATGGAAGCTGATGGAGGTGATGTTCTCTGGGGGTCTCGTGTGCACAGCCTAGGCTGTCAGGATAAGCATGCATTGTGTGCTCCTTTGGCTTACAATCTAAGTATCTGTGTGTTGTTTTCACATAAAACATAACAAAATTGTTAATATAAGTGGAAATCATTAGCTTTCCGGGCTTGAGAGGTAGAAGTAGTCTTGAGGCAGAGACAGTGTCTGACCAGAGGATCGATCAGAACTTCACTTGCCAGAGGGACAGTCTGCTCAGCCTGCCCTGTACAAATGGGAGATGGTGTCTCTGCTGAGCTGATCAAAATGCAATCCAGAGCAGCCCTGGGGAGGCAGTTGTATGAACTGAGAACGGCCTGGTGAGTTGTGTCGTATTTTCTAGGTGACATGTAGCCAAGACATGCCAGGAGCTTTCAAACCTGAGGGTGCCTGGGTGATTAGGCTATGAACAAAGCCTTTCCCAACTTGCTTAGCCTGCACCAGGCAGCAACTACAGGCCCACCCACAGCTCTCACAGGCTTTTAGTGTGGATCCAGTCACTTAAGAAGCAAATCCCACCAACTCTTGACCTTGTGGAGTGGTCTAGGAGTGTGTGATCTGGGTAGACAGCAGCCAGGAGGATATGTTGCAGAGCTCCTGCAGCACATGTTGAATTGCTAACTGTTTCACAGCCTCACTCTGAGGACACTGACTCCCTCCTGCTTCCCTCGGCAGCCGACGCGGCGCCAGGCGTTCCTGCGGAGCGTGAGCATGCCGGCCGACAGCAGCCGCGTGCTGTCCCTGCCCCACGACCCTGCCAGGAGACCGGTGCTACAACGACAGACCTCAATCACCCAGACCATCAAGAGGTGAGACACACAGCTCACGGAGCCGGCTGCAGTGCTGCCATCAGTGCCATCCTGGATTTGTGGATTTCGAATTCTCTGCTTGTCTGTCGCAGCAGGATTAGGTTGACTCTGTGTTATCTGTTGTGAGGTTGTGGAAGGGTGGGTGCAGATTGGTCCCCAATATGGCCCAGTGGTGCTATATAGCCTGTCTTTAGTACATGAGAGGACAAGTCCTGGGAGGAAGATGGTGGTGACCATCTGGTTCTTGCTGCTTACAGACAGATTTTGGTGCCCCTGTGCCCCAGAGCAGTGGCTGTTTCTCAGTTACAGGAAGTCTCAGGCCCTGATGTTTTGCTGTGACTGTAGGTGGGGTGTGCTGGGCTTGCTTTGGTGCAATGTTTGAGAGCACATGGTTTCTGGTGGAGGCAGAAGCCCATTGGAGCAGTGCAGAGCTCTCAGCAGCCTGGCTCCTAGCACTGGCTCATTGGCAGGTCCTTGAGATGGCTCTGAGGGGTGGTGGACAGCAGGGAGAGGCTGCTCTGGTGCTGAGCCCCACTCCTACAAAGGGTTGTCATTAGGAGTCTCTTGAGACATGGCCACACAGAGCTGAATGCTCTTTCCCTCACCATGGCAAAGGCTTATCCTAGTTTCCTCAGAGGGAGTGGCTCTCCCAGCTGCTCTCCTGAGATGACTTGCTTCTATCTCTGGCGGTGTGTCAGGCCTGCCTGGATCCCAGGAGCATCCCTGGAGCTCCGTGGGTCAGGGATACCTTCAGCCAGCCAGGCTTCGCCCACTCATGAAGAAGCAGCTTTCCAGCTCTGGGAGATCTCCCACACACTGTTTTCCTTTGCCTCAGATGTTCCCCAGCTGCCTTGGTGGTGGAGCTCTCCTGCATCAGCCCACTCTGATGCTGCATCTTGTGAGGTTGGGAGGGCTGAGCCTGTGAAGCAGCATCTGCTCTTTTCAGGGCTGTGGGCAGCCTCTGGGCCTGGTGAGACTGTCCTTGCACACCTACACTGCCTTTCTCTTGTATTCCTGCACCTGACATGCCCTTTGCCAAGACAATTAGGCAAGAGCACATCAAGGATGAGGGGGTATCCTGGGAGGGTGCTCTGGAGGCCCTGACAAGAAGCTTTGGGTGGGGAGGCAAAGGTTAACCTTCCCCAGAAGTTCTTGCAACAGTGTAGTTTGTGTGAGAGGGGGGTGAGGTTGGGTGCCTGTGAACCACTTTGGTGCTGGTGTGACAAATTTGCTTCAGGAAGGACTTTCCAAAGGGCAGAACTGCAGGAAATGCACATGTGACACAACACTAGCAATAAAAGCATGAAATGAGTGGATCAGAAACAAGGCCAGGGAACTGGAAAGTACCAAGGCCTAAACCCCTGTTTTCCATTTAGCAGAGCTAGGGATGCAGTGGAGCATGCAGACCACGCATCCCTAAACATGTCTTGGGATTTGTTTTGTGAGTCCATGAAGGCTGACTGCCAAGTTTTATGCTTAACACAGCCCTCAGAATGCACAGAATGTGGAACTGCAGCAGGACTCCACACCGTCTTCTCTGGAGGACACAGATCAAGTGTGAACATAAAGTCAAGCCTATGTAGTCCAGAACATGGCATGGCAGTGAAAGCATCCAACACCATTTCCAGCCTCCCAGGGTATCCGAGATGTCCATGCAAGGCAGCAGATGTGCCACAGATAGGCTTGTGCACCAGACAAGATCCTGTTAGGGTCAACCAGAATGGGTCCAGGGCTCTTCCAGTGCCATCAGTAATCTGTCTCTAAGCTGATCATACCTCGGCCTGCTGACACCTCCATGGTTTCACACTCTGGTGTCCACAGCCAGCCATGGAACCTGTAGCTGAGTGTCTGGGCTGAAGAAGGCAGGTCATAGTGGGGGAGCTGAGGGGTGTTGCAGTACTCCTGGTACCTTCAAGAGCAACGGGAGACACACATCAGGAGGTGCAGGTGCACCTAAAGGATTCAGCAGCCTCCTGGGTTCAAAGATGCCATTGTGTGGCTTGAGCTTGGTTGTTTCTCTTAGGTTGTGCTCTCGGCTGGAGGCCACTGTCATGTGCAGTGGGGCACAGCTGCTGCCCATGGGGCTATGGAAGGAGATGCACTGGCTGCTCCCCTCCACAGCCCTGGAGGCTCCTTCCCCTCAGCTCTCTTTTCTTTGCAGCAGACAGGTTCGGTTTCAAAGGAGTCAGACCCTGCCCGCTCGTGGGCACCGGGGGGGCAGGAGCTCCCTGAGAAAGCGGCAGTCCCTGCCCCGATCGTTTTTCAGGTACTGGTAGCACTGAGTGTGAAACCCACCCCTGCATGTGTGTGCCAGGGCTGTTGTGAGCTGCACAGAGTCTGGCTGTTGCTGAGATCACATTGCCTTCCCAGGACTGTCCAGGAGGCCTCCAGACAAGCGGAGTGAGAAAGTTCATGTGTGCCTCTAACAAAAAACAATTGTCACTCCTACTAAATGTGTAGGCAGCTGTCAATAAGTAGCATGGACTAACAAGCTGTCCACCCGCCAGCCTCACTCCCTCATGCCTTTCCTAACAAGCTGTCAACCTCCTGGTGTTCACCATAGCTGGAATATCTCCCCAGGGCAGCCTTAGCCCAGTCTGCCTTTGCTGGCATCAGTGCAGCATATGTTGGCCCCAAAGCCTTCTTGGGGCAGGAAGGGAAGGAGAGGAAGCAGCACCAAACAGACACTGCCATGTTGGTCCAGAGTGGTTCAGAGCTGGTGAATGGCACAGAGCATCCACTCTTTTTAACACCAAGGAGATCAGCCACTCCAGGAGTCAAGGGCGCAATGGCCCATTGACCATCACCCTGACTCTGGAGCTCAGGAAACTTTTAAATCAGACAGACAGTGTGACTTTGTGCATGGCAGGGACTGGACCTAATGCCCAGGAGTCTGTTCCTGTCCTACCATCCTCACTGCTGCCCTTTTCCAGCTGCCACTCTGGCACTGTGGCCACCTGTGGGGCTGCTTGTGTTTGGCCTTGGATTTTCAGGGCTGGTTGGCTCCACATGACGGAAGAGTGACAGCTGACTCTGATGTTGGTTGTTACAATGCCCTGAGGAGTCTGTAGGACATGATGGAGTTCCCTAGCTGAACAGAGCTGTTCAGCATCTTCCCAGGGTGCTCCAGATGCCCTAATCTCCGTAGTGGACTATTTTGGCTACAATCAGGGGGTAGGACAGCTCTTCACCCTGGTTCTGGACCATTAGTGGTCTCTGGCAGTTGCAGAGTGTTTCTCACAGTGCCAACAGCTGTGGTGGTGCTCGTCCTTCCAGACGAGTGGGAGCACAGTTTTGGAGGGCTCTGAGGCTGCTGGTGGTGCAATGGGCCATTCCTCAGCAGGCTCATATGGCCCAAAGGACTCTCAGCCCCTCTCCATTTGAGGACCCAGATATGGGCTTGTCACCTTACTGTTGAAATACTGGTTTACAGCAGTCTGTGGGCAGCCCTCTGAGTTGTCAGGCTGTTCTGTGATGTGTGTTGTGCCAGTGCAACTGGCAACATTTCCTCTGTGCTACGAGCTTGGTGAGTCTGTCAGGGCAGGGGCTGGCCCTGGGCCCTTTGCTCTGGATGGAGATGAAGATTGCTCCAAGGAGATGTGGGTCTGTGGGAGCAGAGAGGTGCCCCAAAACTTGCACGTAGCCCCATCTCTGAGGGCTGGCACGTTGACTTGCTGGTGGCATTTGAGGTCAGGTGAATTCCAGCAATGACCCATGTAGCCTCACACCTGCTCAAGGGTCTATTCTGTATCATTGTGGGAGCAGGGAGGGCTGAGTGGTGGTTGCATATGGAAACTTTTAGCCAGCAAGGCTGTGGGTTTCAAACACACCTTTTGACAAGGTAGCAGGGCTCCTTCACCTCCTGGTTGATGGGGTTTTTGCTTGGTAGGGTGCAAGACCACAGGACTAGTTTCCTATCTCCAGCGCACTGTCTCAGTTCCCCTGTGCAGCCTAATTCTAAATTTATCCCAGCGTTTACTCCAGTGTGTGTTTTAATGCTCACTTTGTGATCTGTGAGGTCTTGCTTCTCAGCAGCTGGAGATCCTGCCCTTGAGCAGGGGGACTGAGGCCAGAGGTTTGCGTTTGGCTTGGAAGGACTTTCAAGTTTCACCACCTGGGCCAGTCAGCTGTAGACTGAGACAGCTTGTCATCTCCTGAGGATGGATTAACCATGGTAGGAAATGCTTGGCAGGGCTGCCACGGTCCCTGTGAGTTTAGGGTACCAGCTGTCCTGCAGGATTTGAAGTAGGCTTTTAGTCTGACTTATCCTGATCCCTCTGCCTTCCTTGGGATTTTGCTTCTGATCCACTGCTCTTCTGTGACAGCAGCCATTTGGCAGCAAAGCTGCCTCGTGGCTGCAGCCTTGTGCTCCTGCTTCTGCAACCATCAGCTTAGAACTGTGTGTGTCTGCCTTTGCAGAGCTGCAGTGAGTTTTGCTGTTCATGCTACCTTTGAGGAGGTTAGAAATCCTGCAGCATGAGATGGAGAAATTAGGGAGATTCTGGGAGTATGGAGGGGAGGCTGGGAGAAGAGAGTGATTTCTGGTGGCTTTTGGGAGAAGTTACAGAGCTGTGGAACAGTACAGTCCCACAATGGGGATCTAGAGCTGGTCTGAAGACGGTAAGTGTTCACAATAGATGGTTTTTAAAGTAAAAAGAAACACCTTTCACCAAGTTATTTTCTGAATTTCTGTGCCATTTATTTTCCTTTATTTTTGGAAAAACTCAGATCAAACTATCCTTTACCCGCAGTGAAGGTTTTTCTTCTGTCTTAAGTGACAGAATGCTGTTGATGGTCGAACATTTCTGGCCAGCATCTGTCACATTGCTAAAACCAGCTGAGGACAAGCTGCAAGATGTTCCTGGGAAAGAGTTCTGTCTTTGAATTGGGGTGGGCTGGAATTGACCACCAGGATTTTGTCGTTTCATGTGCATAGTCCAAGCAAACATCATGCTTCTTAGCACTTGTCTGCCGGCATCTTTCAGGGGCACAGCGGACTGGTTTGGGGTGAGCAAAGACAGCGACGCTACTCAGAAATGGCAGAGGAAGAGCCTCCGCCACTGCAGCCTGCGCTATGGGAAGCTCAAGCCTCAGGTCATCCGGGAGATGGACTTGCCCAGTCAGGACAATATTTCTCTGACAAGCACAGAGACCCCTCCTCCGCTCTATGTAGGACCCTGCCAGCTGGGCATGCAGAAGGTGAGTAACCTGGGACAGAGGCAAGGCCATCGCCAAGTTCCCTGCTCGGTGTCTGCACCATGTTGGCAGGTGTGACCTGTCTGTGGGCTGAGCTCTGCCTGCACATGTCTGGGCTCCATGCTCAGACACTTCTCACGTCTCAGGTGCAGTTTGGCAGCTCTGTCTGCAGCAGCCTCTCGTTGGCTGAGATCCCTCAGCTGTTCTGGTGATGGGCTTGGAGCCGTGTTTGTCATGCTGTGACTGTGGTGATTAGGGGTGTGCAGCATGTCCAGGAGCTCTCAGCTCAGGCTTTCTGCTGCATTCTCCTCTGTACAACAGAATTCTGTTGTACACAGAGTAACCAGCATGTTGGACTCATATGTACAGGTAGCAGGCCTTGGGGCAAGAGTTACTTGGGACACGTTCCTTGCCCCAAGCAGAATGCAGGCTGTGGCACAGCTACTGTCCCCATAGAAGCCTGGTTATGTTTTAGGACTTTGAGAAGAGTGTCTTGCATCAGTGGTGCTACAGCTCTGCCCATGGGTCCTCAGAAATGATTTTGAGTGCCTGCAAAGGGCACCTGGGTTTGGTGCTACCTTCTGCTTGTTACCTTCAAGTGTGACCCCAGGGAGCAGGGCTCAGTCGAGCACATCCAGTGACCAGCACTAACCACAATATCCAGCTCTTCCCATTGCTCCACTCGGCGACTGTAACTGGTGTGGTTTATGACTGCCCTTTAGTGAGCACCATTGGGCAAGTAGGAAAACAATTCCTTCCAAAGCAGGTCAGACTGTGACCTGCAGCCTGGTGGCATCACTAAAGCAGAGGAGAGTGTAGTGCATTTTTCAATCACGCTTCACCATGTTGTGCTTTTTCCTGTTTTTTCACCAATTGAGGTGTCTTGCACTTAGTCTTTGGTCACAGGAGACTCAAAAATATTGTTGAGCTCTATGTGGGCTACAGTAAATGAGAATGTGGTGTCAGTAGGTGTGAGCCCATCAAGCTTCCTGTTGACTGTGCAACTGTGGATTAAAAAGCTCGTAAAACCTTGGGATAAAGCATAGAGGTCTTATGGAAACCACAGCTGTGATGATGTAAGGACAGAGGCAAGGTTTGTAGCTGAAGGCAATATTTTCATTACGTTGATTTGTATGTTTGGAATAAGTGAGAGCTTTGGCCTGAGGAGTCCCAAGGAAGGGCTTGCAGCTCCTGGAAGTTTGCCTGCTTTATCCAGCTGTTAAAGTTAATTAATGGAAGCAGATGTAAATATACAGTTAAGTTTCAACAGGATAACAGGATACTGCTTAAGTCCTGGGCTGTCCAGTATCAGGAAGGAAGCTAACTGAAGAAAGAACATTTCTGTTTTCAGGGATTTCTCAAACTCCTGTTTAGACAGGACATTCTCTAACTGTTGAGCTCATTGGCATGGGAGAGTATAAAACCAAGAGCTTAGGGGGCTGGAGGAGGTTTGGAGTCTTATGTCAAATACTGGAACAGACTGGTTAACAACAGTCAATACTAATAAAAGACAGAAAAAACCCAATAGGCAATTCTGTATCTCTCTACTGTAGAATTGCTTGTTGGTCCATCTGGGCTGGTTCTCAGTCAATCCCAGGAGCCAGGCCACTGTCCTGCTCTCAAGAGGAGGGCGGAGGGCTTGGTAGGGATGGCTTTGGGGCTGTTTGGACTGACGGGCTGCTTCCCTCGGCAGATCATAGACCCCCTGGCCCGCGGGCGAGCGTTCCGGATGGCCGAGGACACGGATGGCTGCAGCATGCCCCACACGCCCATCACACCAGGGGCCACATCCCTGTGCTCCTTCACCAGCTCCCGCTCGGGCTTCAACCGCCTCCCGCGGCGCCGCAAGCGCGAGTCTGTGGCCAAAATGAGCTTCCGGGCGGCCGCCGCACTGGTGAAGGTACTGACCAAGGGAGGGCAGCGACCAGCGTGGAGGCTCTGCCCTGGGAGAAGGGTGGCAGGGAAGGAGCTGCTGAGCAGAGAGGATGGGGACAGCCATAGTGGAGGGGAGGAGATGTCTTTCAGCCATGTGTACAGGAGGAGGGATTGGCGAGAAGCAGGAATGGTGGTTCAGTTTTGGTACAGGACTTGCTTTCTCTATGTTGCCCTGGGGACTTCAAATCCCACAGTCAGCAGCCTCAGAGCATTCCAGCAGGCCTAGTTCTGCCTGTCTGGACCTTTGGGTGGTCCACATATACCTGCTAAGCAGTCATGGAAGAGCAGAAATACCTGAGGCTCTTGCTATACAAGTCTCATCCTGCCTTGTGCCTGCTTTCCTGGGCTCAGTGACTTTTTTGCTGTGTCAAGTACAAGCCATCACTGGGATTTTGTCAGACACATTGTACAATAGGTGGTAGAGGAGCACATAGCAAGCCTAGAGATGGGCACTGTGGGTTGAGAAGTGGGGTGACAGCTGTGTGTCTCATCAGGAAGATGTCACACATCCAGTCTGCTGTGCTCCATCCACAAGCATGGAGCAGCTCAGCACTTGGACTCCCTGTGCAGTGACTGGGGTGGGTTTGTGACCTGGGGTTTGGGTTTGTGGCAGTGCCTCCATGCCCCTTTCCCTGCTGCAGGGCCGCTCTGTGAAGGACAGCACCCTGAGGAGGGCCCAGCGGCGCAGCTTCACCCCTGCCAGCTTCCTGGAGGAGGACACGGTGGATTTCCCAGATGAGCTCGACACTTCTTTCTTCGCTCGGGTGAGGGGCAGGTCTGGCCTGGTGCTGGCTCAGAGGCAGGGCAGGACTGTGTGCTGCAGAGCAGCACTGCTTTCTGCCAGGGTTGGGGTCTCAAATGCGATGTTGGCTTCTTCTGATGGGACTTCTGTCTCTCTGCCCAGGAAGGAGTCCTTCATGAGGAGCTCTCTACTTACCCGGATGAAGTGTTCGAGTCGCCATCAGAAGCTGCAATCAAAGATGCTGAGGTGAAACCTCCAGATCAGACAGACCTCACAGGAGGTGCCTTGGACAAAAATGAACTTGAAAGAAGCCACTTACTGCTGTGAGTATCTTGCTGGAAGTTGCCAAAGCCTAACATGGGGTGGCCAACCCATTTGAAGTGAGACCTCCTGCAGGGAGGAAGGCAGGATCTGAGTGCTGTGGGTGCAGAGCTCAGAGCAGTGCAGTGATGGGTTTTCTTTAAATCCAGCTGAAGACCTCTTGCCCCGGCTACCTGTGCATGTGAAAGGTGACTCTGAGGCCACCTCTGCAGTCACTCCAGCAACCTCCAGTCTCCCACTAATGTGTTTCAGAGATTGTATCGTGCCTTGAGGAAGCAAAAGACAGTTTAAATCAGCTGTGAGGATGCTGAGGGCCCAGCCTTTGGCTATGGAGAGCATGGCAAAGTGAGAAAGCTGTTGCCATTACGACAGTCACCAGTAACTGTTGTCTTGCTCCAAGGAGCGGTGTGAAGCATTGCAGAGTGTCGAGCTGGGCTGCATTCCTCACTTGAAATGAGAGAAAGGTGTGGCACTGATGCTGAGAGCCCTACAAATATGTGGGTGGTGCCTAGATTTTTTCCACCTGAGTAACTGGTACTGAGTAATTGCTCTGTGTTGCTTCCGAGTCAGCTCCTGTGTAGCTGGCAGCTCACCCGAGCTGAGAGCTCTGCTGGGTGTGAACATGGAGCAGACAGGGAGGTCCTTGTTGTGGTTCTGCTGCTCTCAGCCCATCTTGCTGTGTTGGCACTTTCCCTTTAAGTGTTTCCAAGAACTTGACTCAGTTTAACATTAGGAGAAGCAGCAAACGGTGGGAGTTTGTTGTCACTCCTCCGAGATGGTTTCAGTCTTCTTGGCTCCCTTTGAATCTCCTTAAATAGTTTTATTTATTGAGGAATATACATTTCTTTCACACTTCAGAGAGCTATTATCAGAGTCACAGTTGGGTGTCCTTCCATGTGGTGAGTGTTTGTTTGGGCATGGGGAGATTTCCAGCACCGGAAATACCAGGAAACAGCATGTCCGTCACACAGAAACCACTTGACTTCTTGGGCAAGAGCAGGCTGCAGAGGAGTCTGCACCTTCTGCTGAAGCAGGACTTCCCAAGGGGAAGCTGGGATATTAAAATGCATCTTCTGCAAGGTGCAATATGAAAAGAGCTGAAGTTTCCAGCAGTGTTTTGGCCACAGAGGTTCAGAATCTCCTATATCCTGTTGCTTGCCCATACTTCAGAGCTGTCTTAATCTCTCCAAATACTTCGGTCATCCTTCAGAAGACAGTTTGTTGGCTGTTTTCTCTCACCATTTCTCACAAGCACTGTCTTTGTGCAGAGTGGGTCATTTAGGAAGCCAAAGGAGGTATGCTGGGCTCTAGAGCACATCAGGGACATGCCTACCACAGTGCCAGGCAGTGAGAAGGGTGAAATGGGAGCTAGTTGGGTTTTGTTGGTCAAGTTCTGAGTTCCAGCTACAAAGCTGACTTCCACATGGCTGTTTAAGAGCAAGGAAATACAAAATTATCTGAATATGATGGAGACTTATAAAGCAGGACAGTAACCTGTCTTGAAATAACCTGGTTCATCCGATCTGTTTTGATAAAAAAGCCTTCTTCTAGCTTGGGATACTTGGGATTTTTATTGTGTTGTTAAAACCTGTATTTTTATTCTGAAAAATGCACACAGTGGTATAAATAAAGGGGGTAATGGAAGAGAGATTGTGAGAGGTAGCTGGCACAGCTTGCAGCATGTGACAGTGCCACTTTCTTGGTCTGGGAAGCTGCTTGGATTCTCCCCTGTCCATTTTGGTAAGCATGGCATTTGACTTGCCAGTCCTATCACATCAGTGTTTTAAAGGTGGGGATTTCCACTGCTGGGCTAAACTCCACTTTCCATTTCATAGCAGAGGGCTGAGTAAGAGGATTGAAGTAGAAGAGGAAATAGATGTTCCTGAGGCTGCAGAGGTGCCTGTTGAGCCTCCCTGTTTCAGCCTGTTGCTGAACTTGAAAGGCTCAAGCGCTCCTCAGTGGTGGGGTTTAGTTTGGCACAGCTGCCTCGTGCCACTTTCTGCGTGTTTTCTGTTCTTTCTGCCACTTTTTGTGCTTTCATCTGTTGGCTCTGTGGAGCCCTTTGAAATGCAGCTTCCACTTCAGGGCACCTTGTCTGCCATCATCTGCTGCCCAGCCTGGCTGGGGTGGCACAGCCAGAGGCTCTGCTGCCACCAAAGACCAGTGAAGGGCTGGTCCCCACTGCTGCCCTGGTTTGCTTTCAGCCCCCTGGAGCGAGGCTGGAGGAAGCAGAAGGACGGAGGCCTGGCGCAGCCCAAGGTGCGCTTGCGGCAGGAGGTGGTGAGCGTGAGCCCCCAGAAGCGAGGCCAGCGCATCGCCGTGCCCGTCAGGAAGCTCTTTGCCAAGGAGAAGAGGCCCTACGGGCTGGGCATGGTGGGCAAGCTGACCAACAGGACCTACCGCAAGCGCATCGACAGCTACGTCAAACGGCAGATCGAGGACATGGATGACCACAGGTGAGAGCTGCACTCACCGAGGGCTCCCAGCACAGCTGCTGAGGGAGGGGTTGCTGTTGGCCCTTGGGCACTGCCTCAGGGTGGTTGGGTGCTGCTGGGATCCCCAGCCTGTATCCCTGGAATAGAGAGCTGACTGCAGCCAACAGACACGTGTTTGTCTCACTGGGAGCTCATCCAGCTCCCCACAATGATTTGTGTGTCTGTATCTCACCTACCTGGAGGGATTGGAGGTCTCTGCCTCACCACCACTGGCCTGTGGTGAACAGCAATGCTCAGCTATACCTGACTCTGATCATTCCCCTAGAGTCATTATTTAGACACACAACACAGTTTGGCATCAGGCTTCTGTGTTTTTATGGATGTTTCCTTGGGAAAGGGTGGTTGTCCAGTGTAATGGGGGAGTCAGAGTAAACAGGGTCTGTCTGCCAGCAGGTCACTGCCTCCAGTCCTGTGGATCCCTAGGTGATCCTGGCCATCTACCCCAGATTTTGGCAAGGTTTCTGGGGGAAAACAGCAGCTTTTCCCCTCTGTTCTGTGAGCAGATGTAATATACCTGTGTCTCTGCCTCTGATCCTTTCCCCTTCCCTCCATCCAGGCCTTTCTTCACTTACTGGGTCACCTTTGTGCATTCACTCATCACCATCCTTGCTGTGTGCATCTATGGCATCGCCCCTGTGGGGTTCTCACAACACGAAACTGTTGATTCAGTAAGTGAATCCCCCTGCCATGCCTGCAGTGTGATTGAGTTTCAGCCCTCAGCTGCTGGCTCTTGTGTCACAGTCTGCAGCATTTTGGCTCCTTGCCTTCTTGGCTGGGTGCCAGGTGTCCAGCCCTGGGGGCTACCTGGAGGGTCTCTGTGAGCCCCTACAGCACCGTCTCTCCCTCCTGCAGCCACGTTGCTCCTGACATGAGATTATATTTGACACAAAGCACCGTGGCTGTACTGGCAGCACTTCCAAACAGTTTCTTCCCCTCCTGGTGGAGACCAGAAGGCTGATCATGGCAGGGAAATACTTCAAACCTGAGCAAAGTTTTTGCAACAGTTGCAGGATTTTGCTTCTGCCAGGAGCAAAACCGACCTGTTTGACTCTGGGAGCCGATCTTGAAGGTGTTGGTAGCCTTCCCACATATTGTTAAAGGTCTCTGGGACACAGGTATCTCTACGGCCATGTCCCTGCTCCATGCAGGAGGTGCCCTGGGGAGCTTCTCACCTACGTGTCTGACAGCTTTCAGACCACTGCCACCAGCACCTGGGCCTGTGCTGCTGCCTGGGCTTCTCAGCTGTGTGAAGCTTTGTGCAGGCTCAGGCCACTCCCAAGGCTCCAGGCCCTGGGATTTCTTGGAAGTTGAAGTAGCCAGAGAGAGATATTTTAAATGAGATCTTAAGATGAAGGTGCCCACATTGTGACGGGGGTTTACCTGTGATCCTGGAAAAGACCAGTTTGAGAGAGCTGTGGGCCCTGTTATTGGCTGTGAGGGTTTCTGTTCATCCTGAGGGCTGTTTTCAGCAGCTCCTGCTGCTTTCCTTGCTGACACTGGGGCTGGAGCTCATGGGACTCTCGTTTTCTCTCCTTGTAGGTCTTGCGAAACAGAGGGGTTTATGAAAATGTCAAGTACGTTCAGCAGGAAAACTTCTGGATCGGCCCCAGCTCAGTGAGTGCCGTTGGTGGGACTGTTGGTGGGTGGATGGGGGACTCTGCTGCAGCTGTGCCACCCCATGGACCAGAGCCCTCTGCTGCTTGGAGCTCAGGGATCCCCAGTCATTGTCAGGGAGCAGCAGCACTCCCAGTCCCAGGCACCTTGCAGAATGGGGTGCCTGGAGTCCGGGATGGACCTTTGCACTCCTGCTTTGCACCCTGTTCCTACAAAGACAAGTATGGGCTTAGAAAGCATGTTGGAGTTGTCTGGTGTGTGATAGCTTTCCTGATGTCATTCCCCCTGGGAAAGACAAAGATAAAGAGGGAATGTCTCAAAGTTTTGTTTCCCAGCCATAGTGCTGGCCTTTCTGGGGCCATTGGCACAGAAATCCCTGAGTGTTTGTTCTGGACCTGTCTCTAGAGCAAATATGGAGAATGTGCATAGTGTGTGTTGTGCTTCATAATGCAGGACCATCCCTGGTCCCTTGAGTCCACATAGGGGTACCCCTGGCAGTTCCCCCAGACTGCTGTGCCCCAGGCAATCACTGCCTGCCCCTTGGCTGAGCTGAGTGTTTCCATCTCTGGCAGGAGGCCCTGATCCACCTGGGGGCCAAGTTTTCCCCATGCATGAGGCAGGACCAGCAGGTGCACAGCTTCATCAGCGCCAAGCGGGAGAAGGAGAAGCACTCGGCGTGCTGTGTGCGCAACGACAAGTCCGGCTGTGTGCAGACCTCGGAGGAGGAGTGCTCAGTGAGTGCCACAGCCCTTTTCCCGCCATCCCTGCAGCCTCAGGGCCACTTCTGCTGATGCTTCCCCCCGGGCTTCATGGTGACACCTCTCCTCTCTCCTGCAGTCCACGCTGGCCGTGTGGGTGAAGTGGCCCCACCATCCCAGCACACCGATGCTGGCAGGAAACAAGAGACAGTTTGGCTCTGTTTGTCATCAGGACCCCAGGTAGGTCCTGCCTGGCCCAGCTGCCATCCTGGGGGGACAGAGCTGCTGTAGAGAAAGAGTCACAGGCCAGTGAATTGCTGGATGAGGCAGCAGCTGCTTTGGAAGGGTTTGGGGCAGTGATGTCCCTGCACTGCAGGCTCCTGAGGCACAGTGTGGTATTTCTGCTCACCCCTGGTCTCCACCATCGTGGGCTGAACAATGGGCTGTTGGGAGCTGTGGGTGCCTTCCTCATCCCTGTCCCCCTCCTCACCTGTGTCCTGCACAAGTCCCTCCTCGGGGTGCAGCAGTCATGATTCCAGCACACCTCTGTCCAGGAGCCCAGGCAGCTGCTGGGTGCCATGGCACAGTCCCTGTGGGCTGATGCAGAGCTCAAAACAGCTGAATTCCCCGCTTTGGGGTGTGTCCACCTGGAAAGGATACAGTTTGTTGCTCGGCATCTCTGTGCTCTCTGCCTTTGTGATCTCTGCACACTTGAAGGAGGCTGTGTCTTTGACCAGTATGGCCTTAGCTGATCTGGTGTAGTGTGTCAGTGTCACCCCCCAGGGACACAGGGGAGCTGTGGGATGGCAGCCTGGGCACAGAGGCTGTGGGAATCCTTGCTGGTGCTGGGGAGAGGCGTTTCTCAGACCGATGTGTGCTTTGTTGCTGCAGGGTGTGTGAGCAGCCAGCCTCGATGGAGCCCCACGAGTGGCCAGATGACATCACCAAGTGGCCGGTGAGCATGGCCAGAGGCACAGGGCCTGCACTGGCAGCTGGAATGTGGCATTTGCATCCCACTGTGCAGAGCCACAGCCGTGCTGGTGGGAGGGCAGGGCTTCTGGTGCAGCTTCTGCTGCTTGTCACAAACACCAGCTCAGGGCAGACATGCTCTACCCAGCCAAGGCTTAAAGCCCTCCAACAACAAAAGTTTCCCTGTGCCAGCTAAAGCCCTGGGTCTTGCCAGGGCAACAGGGAGATGGAAACCAGCTCAGCCTCAGGCTGGAGAGGAGGTGTCAACTGATGCTCGGGCAGATGGAGTATCAGGCACCATCCTGCTGTCAGAGGGAGCTGTGTCTGGGATCTGGCTTCTTCCCAAGGGGCTGTTTTGACTTTCCCCAGGCAGAACGCAAAGCTGTGGCTGTCTGACTGCAGCCTGTTGTTGTTTTCCAGATCTGCACAAAAAACAGTGCTGGGAATTACACCAACCATCTCCACATGGACTGTGTGATTACAGGCCGGCCCTGCTGCATTGGGACCAAGGGAAGGTAGTGAGTTTACCTGTATGGAGGGGCTGGGTGTTGGGGTGAGACATGGGGCCTTTTCAGGTGGTAGACACAGCCATTTGTCCTCCTTGTCCTTTCCACACACAGCCCAGAGCCCTGCTGGGGAGTTGGGCAGACAGCCATGACAAGTCTCCCAGAGAGAGCAGGACTCTTTGGCACAGCAGGGTATCTCACTCAACTGGTCCTGCATATTGGAGGCATTTAGATACCAGTTTGGAGGGATTAAATAATTCTGCTGGGGTATCTTGCACTTTTCCTTAGGAATGGCCAGCTTGGTCCTGACAGGCTCCATTGTCCCCAACCTGCAGTCCCTGGGCACTCAGAGGAGATGCCAGGAAATTACCTGCTCTGGGTTTATAAAAGAGGAAGATGCTGATTTTCCTCATGTTGCTCCTGAGCTTGAGTAGTAACTCAGTGCTTGGGCCTGGCTTTCCCTGCTGGCGAGAAAAATGAGTGCTGCCCCAAGGAGTTTCTCTGTCCCTGAAAGTCATGACCAGGACACTTGATGTAGCCCCTGCTTTCCACACTGCCAGCTGCAGAGGCACGAGCCTCCCCCAGTCTGAGACACAGCTTCCCCAGGCTCTAGTGGCTCTTCTCAGCTGTAAACAGCAGCTTTAGGACCTGCCTTGGATCCCTGGCATGCAGGTCTTTGGAAGCTTTCCTCGGGGAGAAGCTGGAGGGGTGTGTGGAGAGTGGCACTGGGCTCAAATGGGAAGGCACTTGTGCCTTTACTGAGACTCTAGAGCACATCATGAGCAGCTGAAGGCATCAGTTCTCATGGATGGCATGAGAAAGGAGAGTGGGTGGCCTGGGAGGGCACAGGAATGATCGATTGTGCCTTCCACGTGCAACTTGTGCCTCCTGCAGGTGTGAAATAACCTCCCGGGAGTATTGTGAATTTATGCGGGGCTATTTCCATGAGGAGGCGACGCTCTGCTCTCAGGTGAGTGTGCAGCTGGGGGGTTGTATGGCTGCTCTTCTCCCTCCAGGTCCCCTCAGAAGCTTGGCAGGATCTGGGGTGACAGTGCTGCAGAGTAGGAGGGAGTCCTGTGTCCTGTCCCACCCTGAGCCTGGGGGGAGCTGCTGATCCTAACTGGAGTGGCAGAGCTGGCTGCACCTGGCCCCCTTTGGAGGCCAGTTTGGGACTTGGGCTGGCAGCTGTGAAAGCCCAGCACAGGACCACTGTGAAAGCTGTAGCAGAAGGATCCACAGTCCTGCTCTGTGGCTGAGCAGATGCTTCAGCTCTGGGTGCTGGGGTGAAGAATGAGAGCTTAAAGCTGCCACAGGGAATGGATGGGGTCATGTGTAAATTAGTGTTGGCAACAAGGGTTGGGACTTGGTTCAGCAGGGAAGTGGGAGGAGAGCCCCTCTTCCAGAGCTATCTGCTGTCTCCCCTGGGAAAGAAGGCCCCTCTCAACACCCACTTCTGCCCTAGGTGCACTGCATGGATGATGTCTGTGGGCTCCTCCCTTTCCTAAATCCAGAAGTCCCTGACCAGTTCTACCGCCTCTGGCTCTCACTTTTCCTCCATGCTGGGTAAGCAGAGGTACAAAACTTCCACTGTCTGGGTGGGGGAACCCTCATCCCTGGGACTGCTGTGAGGGTTGTTGTGGCTGTCCCTTCCTGGGAGACATGGGTGCTGAGCTGGGCTCCCTGCCAAGGTTTGCCATCCTGTGTTTGTTGGGAGGGATCAACAGCATGGGCAAGGCCAGATCAGGAAAACTCAGCAAGGCTGGGGACAGAACAGGGGTGACTTCAGTGGCTGCTGCTTCAGCTCCTGTCCTCTGCACTTGGCAGGATCCTGCACTGTCTGGTTTCAGTCTGTTTCCAAATGACGATCCTGCGGGACCTAGAGAAGCTGGCAGGATGGCACCGCATCTCTATCATCTACCTTCTCAGTGGCATCACTGGGAACCTTGCCAGTGCAATATTTCTACCCTACAGAGCAGAGGTGGGTCTCCTGCAGCCCAAGTCCTGGTAACTTGCCCTGAACACAACCCTTCTCTACATGCCTGTGCCTCTGGGGCCGAGGCAGACCTGCCAGAGCTGGGCTCACCACACAGCCTTGGCACTTGCAGCTCGAAGATGGCACCACACAATCATTGAACTGCTGAGCAGTATCCTGCTGAGCCCAGGGTACCATGGGCTTCCCAAGTGACTGGCCCAGGCTGGCTGCAGGAAAAAGGCTGCTTCTCGTAACAAATGGGGGATTGTCCAACCATGGGGTGAGAGAGGCCTCAGGCAGGCTGGGAATCAAGTGCTGTAGCCGGTGCCAGAGACCCTCCACATGAGAGGGGCAAAGAGCAGAGCTCACCTTGCCCACAGCAGACTGCATGACAGCAACTGCAGGACTACCTTCTAGCTCCTTCCATCAGGAAAACTACGTGGTGGGTGGGGGGAGCCAGGAGATTGCTTTCAAGGGCTTCTCCCCTCTGGCAACTTGAACCAGATCTGCCCTCTTTAAATATAAAGTCTATTCTGGCCTCACACCAAGATCCTAAATCCAACCAGACCCCTTTACTCCTGGCAGCCCATTATATGGATGAAGTTGCAGGTTGTGGAGTCTCCCAAGAAGGGCTGAACAAGGAGTTAAGTAACAAGTAACTAATGCCTGGAGCTGGCATGAGCGTGACATTATCTGTAATGCTCTTCTTCTGCAGGTTGGCCCTGCAGGATCCCAGTTTGGAATTCTGGCCTGTCTCTTTGTGGAGCTCTTCCAGAGTTGGCAAATCCTGGCACGTCCATGGAGGGCTTTCTTCAAGCTGCTGGCTGTGGTGCTCTTTCTTTTTGCCTTTGGCCTCCTGCCTTGGATCGATAACTTCGCTCACATTTCAGGATTTATCAGTGGTTTCTTCCTCTCCTTTGCCTTCCTACCCTACATTAGCTTTGGGAAGTTTGATTTATATAGGAAACGATGCCAAATTATAGTTTTCCAGCTCATCTTCATCGCACTCTTCTCAGGACTGGTGATTCTGTTCTATTTCTACCCCATCAAGTGCGAGTGGTGCGAGTTCCTCACTTGTATACCCTTCACAGACAAGTTCTGCGAGAAATACGACCTGGATGCACAGCTCCACTGACAGCAAAGACTGGCTTCTCGAGCAGGCCCTGGAGATGGCCTGTCTTTGCATTTGCTGTGCCAGTTCCATGGGGACAAAGCCTCTAATCCAGTGACACTTCTAACCCTGCCCGTGGTTAATTTAAACTGTCTCCCTAGCACTTGGCAGGCATGGTTTGCCTTATCTCAGAAGACTCTGAAAAACAGAACGTTTGTGCCTTGTTCAATTGTATTGAACCTTTTCTGCTGCCATTATTTTTATTACACTAGTTTCAATACTACATTTTTAACCAGAGTTGTTTACTACTGCTAAGGTGGTGATTAAACGGTGAGGTAGCGTTTTAGCTACTGTGAATTGTTCTGAGCAGTCTGTGCCTCCCTTTGTTACTTAATCTCACTTCTGCTGTTTCATGAATCCTGTTGAGCACCCAAACCAGCCACATGCAGATCTGCAGCTAGAAATAAGGGCCTGAAAAGCCTCAGAAAAGTAGATCTCTTTAATCCCTGGAATCCACATTACAGCTCAGAGGCAATTGCTGCAACCAATGACTGTAAAAAAACATGACAATGTCCTGTCAATGGAGTTTGTTCCTCTTTGAAGTGTTACAACCTTTTCCTCCAGGAACGTGCTGAATCCAGTCTGGTTTTGGTAGGGCTGGATTCTCTGCTCTCTCTGTTAAAGAAAGAAAATATTTGTCAGTGACAGAAATTACTGCATGCTGGGCTCTTCTCACCACACTGCCATGGTGGTCTGGGAGGGATCAGCCAGTGCCAGAGGTGACTGCTGGTCACAGGCACCCTGGAGCAGGTGGCTGCTGGTAGGACACACATTTTATTACACTGGGTCTTGCAAATATGGCAGTGGTTGAAAGAAGAATAAAAGGTACCTGTGGTCAAAAAGGAACAGTTTCTAAACCAGCTATCTGGAGCAGCAAAACAACACCACAAGGCTTTGGACAAGCTGCTCTTACCCTTGTTCTTCAGGCACTGTGACTGTTTTAAGAGACATAATTTAAAACTTACTAAGCCTGAGAGTCTTGGCCACATCTCATGTTTGTGAGTACAACTTTCTCAAAATAGCAGTATTAATACCAGAATTATGTCTGCATGAGTTACAAACCCAGCCACATGCCTGACAATGATTTCCAGACACTGAAGAAGCCTAACAGAAAGCAAGGTCCTAGAAGCAAGCACAGCAGCAAAGGAACAGTGTGTTTAATGAGTCTCGAGACAATATAGAAGCAGATTCAGAGTCTAAACATCGAGTTAGAGACACACTGTGGCCAGCACTAAGATATCCCTGCAGCTGCTCCCACTGTGTGTTAGCTGAATTACCATTTCCTGCCCTGAGAGGAGCACAAACAACACTACCGAGATGGAAACAGGCCCCAGCCTTGTGCAGACATTCAGAAATAATCTGAGTCTGAACACCATGGCCTGGGGAAGATGAAGAACTGGGAACTCTTATGGACATTCAGTACTTACTGCCAGGTTACTTCCGAAGCTTCTTTATGAAGCTGACCTCATCCCGGTTCCTGATGCCATACCTGAACAGAGTGATGCTGTTATATGCCAGTGTCCCAGAAAACAACCTTTGAAACCCTATAGCCTCATCTTTCCCAGGGGTAGATGGACTCTACAATCATGTGCTGTGTTCTACTAGAGGACACATAAAAATTCTCGTTTTCTATGTGGGCCATGCTGCTAGTAATGAAGGGTCTGCTCATCTGCCTTTAACTGCAACAACCCCTTAAATGCAACATCTGTCACTTGGCTCAGTTTTCCAAGGACAGTTTTGGTTATGGTTGTCTTGCTAAATTTTTAATATTTCAGACCACCTTTTCTCACTGGTCTGCAGTAGGCTGGCAGATCCAGACTGCTGGCAAGTGCCTCATCCTTCCTCGCCTCAAAAACGGGCAGGGAAACATGGGAGTCACCTGTCAGTGTGGTTATCAGATTGTCTTTGAGAGGTGGCTGTGCAGCTCCAAAGATCAACATATCCTTGGTTTGCTCTTTGCTTGGCATTCTTCATAAAATAGAATGTTACAGGGTTGGAATGGACCTTAAAGACCATCCAGTCCCAACCGCTGCCATGGACAAGACACCTCCCACTAGACCAGGCTGCACAAGGCCTTATCTAACCTGACTTTGACCAATACCATGGTTGGGGCATCCACAACCTCCCTGGGCAACCTGTTCCAGTTCCTGTTCCCTGCTCCTTCCTATTCTACATCAGCATCTCTGCTGAGCTAACTGTGGCTATTCTGCAGGAGTTTGGGATGGATGGCCAAGAGCTCTGTGTCCCAATGCCTTGGGGTGGTCTGAACTGGCTGGACCCAGCACAGGATGGTGGTGGCTGAGGAATCCCCAAATGCCATCCTGGTCCCGTAGAGTCTCTCAGCCTGGCTATCCCCCTTCTGTGAGCAGTGCTGTCCCATCTTCGAGCCAATTTCCAGTGCAGAACCCACCTGAGCCTGGGCACAACCTCCCACGTCAGCCCTGCCTGTGGAGATGCTGGGTGGGCTCCTCTCAGCCCCCCAGCACTGACTCGGTTACTCACTCTCTCAGCTTCTTCCTGTCATCCGCCAGCTTCTCTCCAGCGAAGGTTAAGTGGTACGTCCTCCATATGTACTTCCTGGGGGACAAACACTCAGGGGGAGCCGCAGGAGAGGGCCTGGGGTGGGATGCACCCCGAGCCCCCCGCCCGGTCCCGCTCACCAGCTGAGGTGCTGCACCCCGCCCTGCCGGGCCTGCCGCAGCTGCATGTGCCGCCGCAGTGCCTTCTTCAGCTCCAGCACCGAGGCGTTCTGCACCACCACCACGGCTGCGGGGCGGGGAGAGCCGGCTCAGAGCCCGCGCCGCCCGGGCCCGCTCGCCCGCCCCGCCCCGGCCCCGCACGCACGCACGGTCTCGCCGTCCGCCTTGCACACCCGCACCGTCATGGCCTGCCCGTACTCCAGGGCCACCTGCGAGCCGATCTCCTCCGCCGTCACCTGCGAGCGGCCGAGAGGAGCGTGAGCCCAGCCCCGCCGGCCCCGACCCCGCCCGGCCCCGCCGCCCCGGGCCCACCTGCGGCGGGAGGTCGCAGAGCAGCGGGTCCTGCACCAGCCGCGCCAGCGCCGCCTGGAACAGCTCCAGCACCTCGGCGTGCGCCAGCTCCTCGGGCGGCTCCTCCGCCGGCTCCTCGGCCGCCATCGCCGGAAGGGGCGGGCGGCGCGGCGGAACCGGCGATGCTGCTCTTCTGCCCGGCCTGCGGGAACGTGCTGGTGGCCGAGGAGGGGCCGCGCTGCCACCGCTTCGCCTGCACCACCTGTCCCTACGTGCGCAACGTGACGCGGAAGGTACTGGGGCGCGGGGGGCGCGGGGGCGGCCCGGCTTGCGGGGCTCGCTGACCGGTGCCCGCTGACCGGGCCCGGCTCCCGCTTCCACAGGTGACCAGCAGGAAGTACCCGCGGCTGAAGGAGGTGGACGATGTGCTGGGCGGCGCGGCGGCCTGGGAGAACGTGGACTCCACGGCAGGTAGGGCCGGGCCGAGGGGCCGGCGGGGCTGGGCTGGGCTCGGCTGTGCCCCGCCGGCCCCTCACGGCGTGTCCCCCCGCAGAGCCGTGCCCCAAGTGCGAGCACCCCCGCGCCTACTTCATGCAGATCCAGACGCGCTCGGCCGACGAGCCCATGACCACCTTCTACAAGTGCTGCAACCCGCAGTGCGGGCACCGCTGGCGGGACTGAGGTCCGGGCTGCGGGCAGTCCTGCTCCGGCAATAAACGCGGCTCTGCGGCAAGGAAGCGGCTGCTGCGTGCTTGTTTGGGGCCTGGCAGGGACAGGGAGAGGGAGAGGGAAAGGGCTCCAGCACGGTGCTGTGCCTGGGCTGGGGATGCACACCGTGCAGGGTTCTGCTGAAGCACAAGTAGTAAACTCACACCCTGCACACCGAGAAACCGGTGTTGGAAATAGAGCTGAGGGTAACCGAGCTGAAGGACAGTGAGGAAAGCCCAGCCCTGAGGCAGCTGCTGTGCCACGGCACAGAAGACAAAGCGGTGCTGAAGTGGTACCACTGTAGCCTTACAGGGAGCCAAACATGAAAAAGGAGCCTGTGCTGTGACCTGTGAAAACCCTGTCCATTAAAGCAGGAACTACAAACTATACACTGCAACCAATTACTGGTAAAAAGAGAATACACTTTAAGTAGAATCACCTATTATTTGTGTCTTAACATCAAGCTTTATTCTCAATTTAAATACATTCAGAAGTAAAAAGGATAAATAACTTAATAAAAACATGACAGAGCAGAAATTGGAACATTTACTCTGCATGAACACTCGCTCCCACAGGCTGAGCCAGTTGGAGTCAGCTTTACCTTTTTATACAGGGATGATGTGCACCCATTTATTCCAGTTCATGTCGCAGGGGAACACTCTCCCCAGCCTGAGAGTACAGTCTATCGTGGGCTCGTAGTAGATGGTTGGGGTTTCACTCAGTTTGGGATTCTCCACTTGTTCTTCCACAACTGGCTGAGAAAAGAGTGACACTGGGGATGGCTTTTTCATGTAGAATCGTCTGATGCAACCAAGAGTTTCCAGACCCTGCAAGAAATTCACATATTTTAATTTGGGCAGTTGCAGTGAAATAAAATGCTGTGAATGCTGCTCTGTCTACAGTGTTCTCATAAATGCTGGAAAATTTACACCAAAAGTGGCTTCACCTGAGCCCCTGAGGGACCCATGGTTACAGCACAAAGGTAAAAAGGATAAATAACTTAATAAAAACATGCAGGCTCACATAGCTGGATAGATCTTGTTACTTTCAAGCACAGTGATTGATACATGGTTACTGACACAGAACGTGTTCAGCAATAGAATTTAGGACCAGCTACAAAAAATCTAAGGCTGCTCCAGATGTAAATTGCAGACTCCTGTGCCAGTTTTTGTTAATGGTTAATAGATATATGACAAGCTCTGTCTGTGGTTTCAAAACCAGTTCTTAGTGAATTTATTGGTAGAGACATTAGATTGAAGGTCTCCAGTCTGTAAAATGTAGAGGTAATTAATTGCTTGATTTTGTGGGTTTGAATTCACCTTGCCCAGGAATCCATACTGGAACACCCAGAACACTCACAACTCGCACTGTCACCAAAGTGTACAAGCCCTGCTGAAGAGGTGGCACATGAACACTGCACAACTGATTTCCACTTAGCAGGGAAGTCATGCTTTGGGGAGCCTTGCAGGATTACTGCTGTGTTTAAGATTTTGAATTCTTACTGGAAAAAAGTAGTATAAATAGGGTTCCATTTCCAAAGTAGCAGTGGTGGCAATCAAAGTTCAATGTGTGGGAACAAAATTATGAGAAACTTTTGTTGCCATGTTTTGTTTGACAATTAAGGACTTTTAGGCAGGTGTGTCAGGACAGAAGGTCTGATTTACACATTGTCTAGCACAGACACATTTCAGTTTAATTCTTAAAGCAGATTACCATCTAGAAGGAAAAAAATTAAGAATACTTGGATTATCTGTGGTGCATGGGGGCTGGAATTGGAGGATCTTCAAGGTTCCTTTCCTTCCAACCCAAATTATTCCATGATCCTGTGATTAACACTGCATAAAACAGTCAACCTAGTGCTTCATGGTGACAAGCCCCCACTCTTCAGTAACCACCTAGAATTTCACCTCCCTGTCCACCCATTTCAGAAGGAACCTCAAATTGTATAATCAATAACAAGGACGGGTAAATCAGGCTTCCCTCCTTCCTCGCTGTGAGCAGTGACTTGCTCTGGCTTTGGTTAATTTACACCAAGGGGAGAAGGCTGGGTTTTTCCCCCCATTGTCTTGGGCAGTGTCCCAGCTGGCTGGTGTGTCCCCGAGGCAGCCCTGTACCTGTAGGATCTCCAGCACAGCCACAGGCTGCAGGACACCACTGTAGTGCTGCAGCAGCCCTGCCTGCGTCACTCCTGGCTTTGTCATGATGTGGTAGAGCACAGCCTCCATCATCCCCTTGCACACTGCCTTGTTCAGCTTCCCATCCACGATCCTCCACGGCCTCCCAACGAAGCACACGTTCTCACAGGCCCTGCAAAGACAATTGAAGGTCAGCTCTGTCAGGATTTCTAGCTCCATTTCTCATCAGCATGATTTCTGTGTATTAGAGGTTCTCACTACATCCTCTGTAACCCAGCTGTAAATCCTGTGCCTGCTCTGAGCAGGGGCTGCTGCTGATCTACCAAATGTGCATTTTTCTCCAGGGATTCACCCCTTTTAGCACCATTACACACCCAGCAGCTGCCTTGGGTCTCCATTAGCAGGGAAGCTTTGTTTGGCATTAACGTTAGTATCCTCCGAAAGTTATCCAAGACTTGCAACATGAAGCAACAGTGCTCTGATAGGAAGCAAATTCCTCATTTTTAGTATTTTGGTGTCCAAAAGACAGACCCTACATGGAAATTCACATTTCTCATATTGCAGTTTCTCCAGCCCTTTACTGGATACCTGGAAGCTGGCACTGGACTGATTTGTGAAGTAAAATCAGTTTTGCTTCTCTGATATTTGGAGTTCATTGGCTTTTTAGGTAAAAATATCTATCAGAGACATTTTTTTCAACATGCACAGGAGCACAAGTAACATTAACAAGAACAATGGAGTGGGGTTTCTCCATCATCAATGCTCACTGCCCATGACAGCATAAAACTGAGGCTTCCAAACCATTGTTTCCAGTATTGTTTTGGCAGTGCCAAGTGTTTAGGTATTCTGCAGACATCTCTGTTACTCACCGCTCCCTGGCTGCCTGGGAGACATCTGTCACAGAGCTTCCTGGAAAGAAAAGGACACATATTTTTCTAATTAACTCAGATTCCTTATCTAGTAGAAGGAGAGTCAAAGGTGGCCAAGCTGTGAAGTGCAGCAGCTTGTTAAGAAACCACACAAGCAAAATACTCCATGTGCTGCTCTCAGTTTTGCAGAGCTCTAAGCTGCCCCTCTGCCCTGCCTGCAGCACACTCTTCCCACACCTCTTCCCACAAGCACATCTCCCTACTCAACCCCACTTTTTGTGGCTCCTTTCCCCAGTCCCAGCAGGTTTTACTCCTAGAAGTGTGATGCCATGGCTGAACCACGGTGATTGTATGGGCTGAGGGAACTGAGGTTCAGAGAGAGCTGTGCAAGGTCTCAGCCTGGAGCTCTCCCAGGGGTTTGGGTAACCCAAAGCTCCTGGAAATCAGAGGGAAGTTGGGCAGAACTCCGAGGAGCTGGAGATGTGAGAATTCAAACTCAAGGTTCCAGCAGGGCTCCTTTTCAAAGCAAAGGCTGTCTCTGCAACTCCCATTACATTATGTCATGGGTTTTAATTAGACAATTACTTAACGAGGTATTCCTACCACACCCAGAGGGTAACAACTTTGGCTTAAGCACATGTAAACGTTCACTGGCCCGTGAGAATTCTCTGTTTGATAACAGAACTCTTGTTTTTTCCCTCATATGCTACAAACAAGTCAAGGATGTTAAATCCAGGAGAGTACTTCAGTAGTTTAATTTAAGAACTGCTCAGGTCTCTGCTGTTTAGACAGTCCCAGGAGTATTTCCTGCAGGAAGACTCCAGTTAAACAATCTCAAGCTGTGGATGTTAGGGATCACCCTCTGGACGTGGTACTGGCAGGGCTTGGCAAGGTACCACAGGAGCAGTGAGCCTGTGGTTCAGTCTGAGATCAGAGCTAATAAAAAACAAACCAAAATGAAATCCCCCACAAACGACTAAATGTAAAGCTTGGCAAGAACTACTAGCTATTAGAGAACTGGCTTTAAAAAGGAAATGAAAATGAAGTCCAATTGGGTTACAAATGAGGCTGTTAATCTCACTGGCATGTGCTGCTTCCTGGTGAACAGTTTAATGAGTTTAGGACTTTCAGTCATGGACATTCCAGCTAAATGCAGTCCAGCAGTGCTGTGTTTTCTAGCCTTAGAGATGTCTGACCTTTGGACTGAAGCCAGAGATGAGAAACTTCAGATCCAAATTATTTTGGAGAAGTTTAAGACATGGAAACAGGTTTCTAAGGAAAACGTACTTCTGGACTAGTCATTCCAGCAAAAGGCGTAAGAAGGAATATTTGATGTATTTGAAAACCCCAAGACCTTCCAGATGAATTAGTGTTATGACAATTTGTCTGTGAGAGAAGACCATCTCTCTGGTGCAGCTTCATAAAGAATCTAGGATTTGCTTATAAAATGGAGCTACTAGTTTAAGATCAACTGCTGCTGAGCTGGTTTCTATTTCTCAGATGCAAAGGGCTCCTCCATACCTTTAGAGACTCCTGGGTTCTCCTGGAGGTAGGAAAGGTCATCATCCTGCTCACTGGCTGATTGTTCAGGGATAGAGGTCTGCTTGTTGTGCTCAATGCTGAGCTCATCGTTCTCTACTTCGAGTTCTTTGTCCTCAGAACAAGATTTATCTTGTTCCTTGCAAGTGTCCACATCCACAGCCTGTGGAGCAGGCTCTGGGAGTTCAGCTGGGGGTTCTTCCTGCCCTCCCAGGGAGCCTCCTCCTGGAGCTTCTTCATCCCCAGCTCCAGCTTCCTCAGGAACAGCTGCATCCCAGTTCAGTCCATGGGCACTTCCCAGAGGAGGCTGTGCACCCTGGCAGAGCTGGCTGCCCTCCTGAAGGACATCAGTCTTACATCTCTTCCTCGGGGGTTCTTCATCACTGGCACACTGGGTGTCTCCTCCCAGCTGCTCCTCCTCTCCCAGACATTCCTGTCCCTTCCCAGGCTCCGAAGGCTCCTGGGGCACATCTGGGAGAGCAGGGTCTGTCCCTGGCTGCTCAGCATCCTCTGCTTTGTTCTTCAGACACACTGAGCGCAGCAGCCACGGCCTGGCAAACTCTATTGCCACCAGCCTGACAGTGTGACCTCCTACTTCTAGAACCTGCTGCATTTCAATGAGATCCTATAACAAACAAACAAAAAACCCCACAGCGAATTATCTCAGCTTTCACTGAAGAATGTCACTTTAACCCAGTGCCATGTGTCACTTTAATCCAGTGGCATGGAATTATTATGATTGAACTGGCAGCAAGGAAAGAGCAAGAGCTTAGCAGAATATTCAGTTTTGCACCCAGCTGCAGTGAAGTTGAAAAGATGTTTTACCCTTTAAAGCTTCCTGAAATTACAGCACAGGACATTTTTTTCAGCTTAAAATAAGTCAAATATATAACTGGGAAGGAGTACTTTGCTTCCAAAGGCTGATGTTGGCACCTCTAGGTTTCTGAAACAGTTAATTCCTACCTTTGATTAAGTGCTGCTTTAATTTTTGGCCTTCGTAACTTTGAAGCAAGATTGCTCTCAGGTGTGGTGTGTGATCTCCTGCCTAACATAAATAACTTTGTTCAATTTATAGCTGCTTCTGACAGCCTGGAAGCTCGTCCTGTTCAAGGGGAATACTAAGCATGCAAACATTAATGTATGGAAAGCAGCTGGCTGTAAACCTACCTGAATGTACTGCTCCAAGCTCCTGCTGCGTTCAGCTTCCACCTCTTCATAGCTGCAGAATCGTTTGCTCAGCTCAGCTTTGCAAATCCCAAAGTGGGAAGTGGCCTCTATGGCCTTTTGGATCTCCAGAACAGCCTCCACATCTCTGGGGTTGTACCCATAACGCTCTGTGCACTCATGGAGAAACTTATCCACCTCATGGTTTTCTTCCTGGACTTTTACCAGCCTGGTGAAAGTTTCAGGGAGGCAGGAGATCCCCACAGGCATGTGATCCAGCAGGGAAGGAACTGCAAAGCAAATAAACCATGGGAGTTTAAACTGTGAAGCAGCAGCTACTGTGCAACACACTGCAAGAAGACAAACAGATTAGAGGTGTCCTAAACCACTCCAATTAAAAACAGGGCTCAGTTTTCCATCTTCATTGCTGCAGTTCCCTTTTTTCTTTCTGCCTTACACATCTCTGAAAAGACCTGTAAAGAAGAGCAAAGTGGTTTACAAGGGCTCCCCCTCCCAGCAACGTGAATTATCGCTGGAAGGCAGAGAGCACTTACTGGTGTTCTCTCTAACACTGGGTCAGCCTAGCTCTGAGTTAATGAGGGAGTCCTCTCCTTTTTTCATAAAAAAGGTCAAGTGAGAATTCTTGAGGGCAAGGAAATGCTGCAGAGGACACTTTTTAATCAAAAAATCCACAGCAGAAAGCTGTTGGCCAGATACGGTTAGAACTACCACTTGACAATGCTTTAGACACTCAGTCCAACAAAGCATCTCTGTGTTCAGTGACAGATCAGCACTGCCCCAAACTGACCCCCTGTGCTGAGTACCCAGAAGCTGAAGCCATGGAACCTGGCTGATGAGGGGGCAGCTCTGGCACTGCTCTTCCTGCTCCCTTCCCGTTTACCCTCAGGCTGCTCCACATTTGCCTCTGGAACACTCAGGGCAGCTGCCAAGGGAAAATGGTATCAGCTGTAATGAGCAGTCAGCTCAGTACAGCTGGAGGGCATGAGAGGCAGCAGACACAGGAGAAAGAATTTGTTTTACTTCTGCCACAAGAGCAGTGGAAATGGGCAGGGGCAGCACTAGACCATTTCAGCTGAAGGGCTCAAGGCTCTGGATGCATTTACATTACAGCTGAAATTTAAATTACTGAGGTAAGAGGCCAGACATTGGACACCACTATTTTGGGTAATTGCATGAGACAACTTAAATGAGAATTTCCATTCAAGGAACTCTGAAAGATTTTCTCTTTACAGAAGGGAAAGCTTGGCTGTGGTATTTTATATTTAATTATTTATCATATAGTATTTTAAGTTGTTGAAGGGACTGAAAAACCTCCCGGAGAAGGGTAACAGAGCAGAGGACAGACTGCATTAACAGTTTAACACAACATGAAATAGAGGCAAGGCCTTGTTACCAACAAGAGGTAAGTCAGCCATCTGTTTTAAGTCAGGAAAGAAAGCCTTACATACTGGATGTGTAATGAAAACAGAATGTTCCTGTTAAGGGGCTTGGTTTAAATCAGTTCCTCAGCAGGTGAGGTCACCACCTCTCCTGCTCCAAGCCACTTGTGTGCACTTGAGACCAACAGAACTAACCTGGAGAGCTGAGCCTTCCTGGGATGGGAGTACATCTGAGCCTGACCTTCACCTGGCAGGAGTTGACCACGATGTTGTCACTGGGGCTCAGGTTGCGTGTGCTGACGATGCCAGGGGAGTAGTAGCCTCTCATCAGTAAATAATTGGTGTGAGAGGCTTGACGAGGTTTCACTTCGATTCTGCGTTTCCCTCCAGAGCTCTCCTCCAAGTCATCATCGTCGTCATCGTCATCCTCAAGTCCTTCTTTTCCCAAGCTACAGCAAACACAGGTGGTTGGGGTTTTATTTGTTTGTTGGGTTTTTTCCCAAGAGAAGAAAGTGGCTTCTTACACTGAGCAGAGCAAGGACATGGTGATCCTGCACTCTGCTTTAGCCATGGACAGCTGGGGCAATGTCCACACCAGGCTGATTTAAAGCACTGAGAACAAGAACTACAGAAAAGGAAATAAACTAAAGCTCCCTGGGAAAGGAAACTCTCTCTTTTTTTGCAAATGTGTTGAAATGAACCCAAAATATCTCAGCTTCCAGTGCTGAAGCTCTCTGGTTCAGCAGACACTTCATCTTGAGGGAACATCTGTTAGACACTGAGAGCATGAGGGATATTGCAGTATAGGGCAGACAGTGTTTATTTTTAAGGGTGAAAAGGAGGAGAGAGAGTTACAGACCAAAGATTTCAGTTACTTTAAAAAACAATAATTAAAAAACCACCAAAAAAACAAACTGCAGACATCCTCTACGTAAAGAAAAGAATAGTAGCAGCCAGGATGAATTTCCCAGAAACAAACTTAGTCAAACCAACACTATTTATTTCCGGGACATGACAAGAGCCACTATGGATAAAGCTGAAGGCTCTGAACAACCTGGTCTAACTCTGAAGTTGCCTCTGTTTTAAGCAGGTTATGGCAGCAACAATGGAAGGTTCCTTCCAACCTTTTCTAAGATGAGTTAGACCTTAAGTACTTTCTTTTAAAAGATATTTAAACCCAAAAATAAATACACCATTTAGAAAAAGCACTGAGTACACAACTCAAGATGCCCCTACTCAGCAGTGGGACCAGTCCAGGGCTCAGTGTATTTTTGTTAATGCCCTGGGTGATAAAATGGCTCATTCAGTGTACACTGGATCACCCAACTGGGGACACTGCAAGTGTGTGAGAAGCTGGGATTTGCATTCAGAACATCTCCAGCACACTGGAGAGTCAGCCTGGAAAAGAGCAGGGAGCAATTCCCTATGACAAATGCATGTTATTTATATTACAGTACTCTGCATCTGTCCCTCCACACCAAGAGGAAACAATTTACCAGATTAAGGAAAAGAAGCTTGTTAGAGTGAGTCACAAGAATCCTAAGCTGTACATGGACCCCTGCACTGGGGGGGCTTGGCTGCTGTTTTTTGGCAAGGCATCAGCATCCTGGGATGCATCAGCAGGTGCTCCACCTATATAACAGGATGGAATTGGCACATAACTGCCAGCAAGAGCATGGCATTTGTTTTTTGACACCACAGTTCAGTGCAGAAGAAAATAATGAGAAAGACAAAGCTCTGGATAACATGAATAAAGTGAAGGAACTGAAGCTGCTCATTTTAAAGAACAGCATGTAATGGGAGACAGACTACAATAACAATCCTCTAATAGGCATTAAGCTGCTCTACAGAGAAAGAGAACAAAGTATTTTCTATGTGTATATACAATAGGAAGCAGCAGGTTAAATTACTGAGATTTCAGCTGCACTTTTAAGAAAGCACATAATGACTATAAGGATAAGGGCTCACAGGCTCACACTGCCTGGGGACAATTTCAGTTTATGCCATTACTGCAGGCTTACAGAAAAATTAAATCCAAGAGGAGACAGTGCACAGAAGCACTGCTGTGGTGAGAGGTTTCACTGATAAAGCTGAAACCTCGTTACCAGCCCCTCTCACTCTGTGACACGGCAAGGCACAATGTTGATGAAAATGCTCCTGTAGCACCCAGCTCCTTTCCATGTCAGCTCTGATGGCACTGAAGTGCCAAG
Organism: Lichenostomus cassidix; assembly: GCF_008360975.1. NCBI lineage: Eukaryota > Metazoa > Chordata > Aves > Passeriformes > Meliphagidae > Lichenostomus > Lichenostomus cassidix. The sequence continues at coordinate 13,109,772 of NC_139495.1, read as the reverse complement.
CAATTGAAATGTCACATGTGGAGACAAATGCAGCCCAGGGCTATAATGACAGGCACTAACTAAAGTGCCATTAAGTCTTCAGAGCACCTCCTCAGAAATCAAAATCTAAACAATAGCACAGTAAAAATGCCACTGTGCAGTGCAGGAAACGCTAATTCCTGTCCAATTTCATCCAAGTTACCCCCAAAGTGTATTTCCTAATAGAAATTACAGCATTTACCTTTTTATCACTTCATTTTCCACCATAGAGCTGTCCACCACGATGATCTGCTCTGGGATTTTCACATTCACAGCCACCAGTCCCAGGGAGAACAGGGAAAGCATGGCCACACACTGGCCACCAGGGCCATCCATGGGAAATGCCACCATGCCTTCTGATGATGCATTTTCTTCATCTTTAAATGAGAAGTTGTGTGGCTGGTCTGATTTCTCAGCATCCTTGAGCTTCTCCAGGAACTGGAAGGACTCTGTACAAATGGTGCTGGGGAATCGCCATGTAAAAACTCTGCACAAAAACCACAAAGAAACATAAATCCTTCAAAATCTGCTCTTCCTGAGAATGAGTTTTAGACTTATGGTAGCACAAAGGAGTCTAAGAGTTGAAGTTTCATGCTAGAGCTGGTGACCAAGTACCTTCCACAGCTGCTTTCACAGTCCTTTTACTATTTCCAGAACATTAGGTGTTCATGCACTGAGTAAAGGTCAGGTAGCATTTAGCAAATAAAAAGCAAAGGTATGAAAAAAAACCAGGAAGCAATGGAGTGCTGCAGAAATCTTCCCACCACACCTGGAGCTGTGATGCTGCCTCTCCTCCCCTCACCATGTGTCTCTAAAGTCCTGCCCAGCACACCTGGCTCTACTCCCTCCCTGCCCTGACTGCTCCCCACTTAAGGACCGACAGACAGATGTCACCTTCACCGTGAAGGTTCTTTGCTCTGGACACTTCTCATGTGTTGTCACCTCCACTCCACGCTTGGATAGATTTTTTCTCTTGTGCTCTAAGGCCAGCAGTGCCCTCTGTGGCACCCACCTGTAGTAGCTCTGGGACAGATGGTAGGACATTGGCACGAAGGGCAGCGCGCGGCTCTTCTTGGGCCCCAGCGTGTGGTTCACCCTGCGCCGGTTCACCAGGCCTCGCTTCTGGCACTCCAGGAAAGCCTTCACCAGGATGTCATCCCTGTACTCCTGGTACAGCCGGAATGTCTGCAACACACCCTGCCTGGTGAGAGCACTGCCACACTCACCTGCTGCAGCTCACACTCACTGGCTGCACGGGGAGCCACTAGCCAGGATGGAAATGATCCATATAAATTCACTTAACTGCTCCTCTCTTCCTTTTATGGCCTTGCAGGCTTCTCACAGTAAATGCCAATTAAATTAACTAAATACTACAGAACACTTGATATTCAAAATGGGATCAGGCTCCCACTGGAATTATAGATGTGAAAAATGCTCCTCTGCCACACATTTTGGGAGATTCTTCCCTCATTTCAGCGGGAACATGTGGTTCTGTGAGCTTGGATTTCCAGGCTCAGCTCTTGCTTGTGAGCTGTTAAACTCCCTTTGAACTGCTGACCTTATTTAAGCACTTGACTGATCTCTTTTTGTAGTCCCCAACGCTGAAGGAGAAGCCCCCAACAGCAGTGTCAGCTGGGTTGTAAGGTTGTTTTTGTGCTATCTCCTCCAGAACGTTCCAGCTGCTCAAGTGGGAACTGAATCATGGTACAGTTTGACCCATTGGAAGTGATGTGGAGCTTATTTCATATGGTTTTGGGGGGTTGCTGCAACCTCACATCCTCACATCTTGCAATCTCATCCTCAGAGAGAAAAAAACAAACTGAACATCTTCCTAGAATATCTAATTTCCTAACAGCAATCAAGAATACTCCCCACAGAACGGATACAAATTCCAGTTTCTGGGTTTCTTTTCTCCAATTGGGAAAAGAAATGTACCAAGGGAGGGAGGAGAAATTTTAGGGATGTGTGACCACATGTGGACGTGGCACTTGGGGACAGGCCTCAGTGGTGGCCTTGGCAGTACCGGGCTGACGGTTAAAGGTCTTTTCCAACCTAAACAATTCCATGATTCTATGAGCAGTAAAGTTTGGTCCAGACACTGTACCTGAAATGACTGGCAAGATTCCATCTGGTTATCTGAGAGTGCCAGTGTGCTCTGAATCAGATTCTGCAGCACCAGAAAATGAATATCATAAATACTGAAAGGAAAAAGAAAAAAAAAAGAAGAGAAAAACATTCATTCCTGGTGATTTTTGAACATGAAGTACCTATTAAAGCAGCACAAAAATCTTCAAACTCAACCACCTGCTCCTGAAATAGAATCATAAAGGCACGACATCCTACAGCTGAGGAGCATTCATGTAAAGGAACCTGTTACATTTCCCCTGACTTTCCACCCTGAATTTTTGCATCAGTCCAGATAATTTGACACAAAACCAAGTTCTCTCTGATAACATCTCCTCCTCTTAAGATACAGCACCCACACAGAAAACATACACTGTTGTCCAGTGGTAACAGAGTATCATTTTGAGGTCATTGCTATTGTTACTTTATCCACCAAATCCATGTCAGAGGTCCCTACAGTCTTGTTAAAAGTATTTTTCTGTTAATAAATTGATACAGTGCAACTATCAGATGAAAACACTGAATTAGGACACTCTTTGTATGACTTCCAAAGATGTGAGGGGCTGATGTGGCCTGGGAGTCCTAATGAGGAAAATGATGCTACTGCTACTCACCTGCTCAGATTATCCTCTTTTGTGCCTTGATTTGTGTCTTCTCCAATTGCCAGCACTCGGAATCTAGTTAAGGGAAGGGAAAGAAGGACACTGGAACCAGATTTTCTCTGATTTGCTGTGATTTTCTATCAGCCATGAAGCCCAGAGGCTGATGAGCACGACTGCTAATGAGGCAAATGCTGGACCAGCCCAGGGGACTGTCTGCTCCAGCAGCCCCCAGCACAAGGGTCAGTCAGTAAAGAACTGTCCAGATCAATCTCCACTAAAATATCTGTTGGCAAGGGGATAAAACAATGGACAGGAGACAGTCCAGCACTGAAAGGATTTGTCATTTTATTGAGGTTTTGGACTTGCAGTTACCATCAGCAGCACTTTTGCTGTAATGCACAGCTCTTCCCAAAAGAAGAAAAATTACAAAGGTGCTAAATTTATTATCATAAAATGGTCTGAGACACAATTTTTCCACACTGCTCTTCGAGTGTTATTCATCATGAAAAAGTTTAACGATCTGGAGCTGGAGAATGCTGTACAAGGCTGAGTGCTCTTCCTTATCAATAGTGTTAGCAGCACTGAGGTGATTCAGCTGAGCAACCAGCTACAAATTGTGATAGAAAAGGGGGCCAGTTAACCTGGAAAATTCTAAATTTTTATTGCAATGAAATGTTACACCTGAGTAGCAACATCTCTAACAGCAAAGTTGAGGATATGACAATTTAGGAAAATTTGATATTGTGAATTTCTGGTTTGAAAATCTTATTCAGCAATAAGAATGATTTCAAATCAGCAAACTAGTCTAACAACTGAAAATCCCTTCCATGTATTTAGGAAGTGTGGATATGAGAGAAACACTGCTTGCAAACTTCTTTTGATACAGAGTACAAGAAGAGAGGCTGTAAATCATGCCCAGTAGAGATCTGCTGAGAATTGCTGTCCCCTCACTGCCTCAGCCCATGTGCGCTGCCAAAAGCACCATAATTAAAATACCTGGAAAAGAGTTCCTCCAAAGTGTCAGGAATCTCCAGTTTGGGATTCCCCAGGGTTGAACTGAATTTCTCTTTCAGTCTCTCCACAAACTCTTTAAACTCCTTTGCACAAACCTTAGAAAAGAGGAGACAGAAATGTCATTAACCTCAATTTCTTAGAGTGGGAAAAAACCCTCTGCTTTTAAAGTGTTCTTAGAAATTCTTGTAGAAAGAGCTGGGTTTGAATGATGAAGTCAGAAGCAGCCCAGGGAAGGCAGGGAAAAGCTCATGCCGTTTGTGTTTGCTGATTCAGTGAACAGTTGCAGGTTCCATCTGTAACAACTCACAGCTACAAGCCAAGCACCATGAACATATGTTCTGAGACAATTTCCTGAATTAACAGCAAGATCTCTTGCTAGAGCTATGCTTAAGCTTCTGCTCAGGCCCTTCAGGCTTTTCTATGCTCTCCATTAAGTCTATTTGCACAATCATGGCTTGGAGAACACCTATTACATGACAGGAATGTTCTCTGGAAACAAGTTTTTATTTGCTTCCAAAGACAGACTTTGGGATGGAGACACATTTATTTATTTCAGTGATGGCTCATCAGTGAGCTATTCCCTCTGCTTTTAAGCAACATGAATCCAACAACAGAACTGATGGGCTTTTCTGACAATGGTATGAATTGTCATTCCTGGATAAAAATGATCTTGCTGTGACACTGTCACAGTTCTGAAAAAATTCTGAAATTCAAAATGGAATTGTTTGCATTGAAAGTGTAAACAACTTTTCAATTTGAAATTATGGTTCATTTGAAATTATGATTTCATTTAAATGAAAAAAAAAAGGGATAAAATCTTTTGGCTGCTCAAAGCAAGTCTTATAAAATTTGCCTGTGTTTCTGCGCTCATCCACAGAAGCTAAGATGACATTTCAACACACAACTGGAATAAAAAATCAGAAATTACAGAGCCAAAATGTTTTCTTGCTCAGATAACAATAAGGCTGAAAGGATAAAAGAAGAATCAGAGACAGAGATGTTTAGTCACGGCTGTTTATAAACAAGCACATTGAAAACACAATGGCTGTTGCACAGGAGGCTGTTTATGTGCCTTTGGAAAGCTGCCCTGTGTCCACTCTGCTCCCAAACCAGCAATGATGCTGCATTTTTTACAGTGATGCTGTTTTTAAAATAGCTGAGGGTTCAAGAGAGAGAAAAAGGATGAAATCACAGTAATTCAAACAGCGCAAGTACTCAGTAATCCAAACAGAGTAAAGTACTCTATGAACTCTTGGAATACTTTCCTCCTACCTGTGGATCTTCATAATTATTTTCTCTATTCATGAAATCATCGATGAGGGCTTTATCTTGGTAAACCTCAGCAAGGCAAACTCTGCAACAGATACAATTGAAGGTGCTGCTCAGAGCTGAAATTTAGCTCAATGCAGATCTGACAGCAGCAGGGGGCAAATGAGAGGAAATTTATGTCACATCAAGCAAGAGAAAGACATAGGAGGACCATGTCCCTTCAGGAGAATTTAGCCTATTTCTAGAACACAGAAAACTTCTTACTTATAATTGAGATAGGTCTGTGGGTTCCTGACGATGTATCGGGCTCTCCGTCCCACGGAATGGGAGGTTTTATCCAGGGACTCCTCGAAGCTGGAGTGCATGAGGTCCCTCACCACCTGCCAGGGCACAAAGGGCCCTTTCACCTGGGGGAGCAACAGAAACAGCTGCAGCTGAAGCTCCCTGTGCTGTGCCCACAGTGGTGAGGGCAGGACAAGGTGTGTGCAGCACCTTGGCGTTGAGCACGTGGCTGGCAATCCTGCACAGCATCAGCAGGCTGTCCTCCTGCACTGTCCAGGTCACCCGCAGCCGCGTCATCCTCAGCAGGGCACTCTGGTCAGCCTTGTCGTGGTAGCGCAGCCGCTTGCTTTTCTCTACACAATCCTCTTCTGACAGAGCCAGGGGGGAAAACAAAGGAGACATTGACCTCAGCACTGTGTATTCTGATTAACTTCTATAACAGACTCAGCACCAGTTCAGGTTTGTAAGAATGAGAGACAAGAGCAGGGAAGGAAGTTGCAGTCCAGAAAGCGAAATGCACTAATTCCTCTCCCAGGCAGGAGAAAACAAGCACTTTAATTGGCAAACTGACAACCTAGAGCATCATTCCACGAGGAATCTTTATGCCAGCTATCAAGAGCTGATGGTGAATTGCAGGGAGCTGCTCTGGCACAGACACCATGAGGATCCCTACAGCTTGCAGAGCCCAGCATGCAGCTGTGCCTCACACACAGCTCATGGGCACTGCGTGCTGCTGCTGCCCCACACCCCCTTTTCCAAAGCAGCTTCCAGCAGGCCTAGGCATAGTGAAGAATGCTGCTTGTTCCTGTTTCTTACCTTTCTTTTTCTTCTTTGTTTTCTTTCCAACATCTTTCCTAAGCCTCTTCCTCTTCTGGCTTTTTCCACCCCTCACTCGTTTTGTTCGATCCTGGGTTGGTTCTTTAGTTATTTCAATACATTCCCCTTTGTGGGTAAGTGTTTCTGATCCTACCTTTGCTTCTCCCAAAATATTAATTTTGTTACCTGAAATGACACATATTTACAGCAGTGGAGCTTTAAAGCAATGACAATCTACAATGTTAAAGTATAAAGACCAAATGACGAATGCCTTCTCAAAATTGCTTTGTTAGTCCTGTCATCTCATGCCCCTTCTCAGCAGCTCACAGAATAAATTTCCATATTAATGAGGAATCATCAAGTAATTAAGTCTAGTTTACAGTGCACAAACACAAGGGAACAGAGCTGAGGTTTTACATTCAACCTGTAGCATTTTCTCCTCCTTAGCTCAAACATTAGGCTGGATAACAGTGATACAAAACATTGGTCCCTCTGGACTTTCTGTAAACTGCACATCAGATATTACAAAGGATACAAATGATTGTTCTATAAGAAGTTATTTACACATCTATTTTACAGCCCCAGAAGCATCCTAGATCATTGTAAGGAGACAGGACCAACCCATGTCATCAATACTAGATAAAAAATTATTGTTCCATATAGCCAGTAATAGGGAATGAAATCATTTATCTGTTTTACTGCCCCAGAAGCATCCCAGATTACTGGAAGGAGACAAGAACAGAGCTGTGGCACAGTCTCAGGCCTCACCTGCAGTGCTGAGTGGCAGGGGGTGTTTGGTTAGGAATGTTTGGAGTCTCGCTGTCAGTCCATTTTCAGAACCTGTATTTTCCTGAGACAACACAGCTTTAAAAAAGGTGACATGCAAAAGGAGTGCACTGGTTTTAACAACAATCTAATTTATAATCTTTGAGTAGTGTCAGAAATAAATTTTCAGTTTAAAGGAAAAGATCTCTGGCTACAATGAAGAACTCATTTGTCTTATTACTACCACACATTAGAATGGCTCCAGAGATTTTCTTAAATCACACTGGAATGACCACTCGATTGTGAAGGTTAGAAAGCTCCTCAAGTTCAAAAGCAGTAATTACTGGAAAAGAAATGCTCAATTCTTTCATTGCTACAGAGGCTGAGCCGAATTTGCTGTAAAACAGTGTTTTTTCAATGCATTTTACATTCCAAAGGAACTTCTAAAAAGCACAAAACCAAAATACAGATACAACCACTGAGAAAATGCTTCCTATAGCACATTCTGCCCATCCTAAATATGAGCCTGAACCAACTGCAATGTATTGGGAGTTTTGCCATTCTCTGCAAAACCCATTTCTCTTGTGTGGAGCTCACTGGGGGCACAAGTTGCTCACAGACATGGAGGAGGAAAGCAGAGACTGAAGAACTGCTGGAGGTTGTGTTAGTGCTCAACAGTGAGGTCACTGAACAGCAGACAAAATTAAGAGAGAAATGATCCTGCCTGAGGGAAATAAATTAGCAACTCTAATTCTACACACACTAATAGGCTCTGATTTGACCATTGCTTAGAGGAGGGTGATTACAAGCAGTTCTGTCAAAGTCCTGTTCAATGCCTGGTAATGGTGATAAAACAAAGGAAATGTATGGAATTCTTAGGGAGGAAAAGCAACACTGTGCAGCTGTAAAAATCTATGTTTGGCCACAACCTGAAAGCACTCTCAGATTGTATTTCCACCTTAAAAAGCATAGAGTAGAACTCTCATAGGTTAAAATAAAGGCAACAAGAATGATTAAAGACAGGACAGTTCCATGCTGGGAATGGTAGATGTCAGTCTTAAGAAAAGGAGAGGATAGTAAGAAACATGAGAGATGTTTATAAAAATCAAGTGAAACAGCAAGAATAATGGAGAATTTATTTTTCACAGGTTCCCTTAGTTCTACAATTATTGGGGAGCTTAAGGCATCAAAAGGAAGTGGTGACACATAACAGGAATTTGAAACACTTTGCTACAGGAGGTTGGGGATAGTAAAGATTTCCATCTGCTCAAAAACCAGACAAATTAACGCTAGAATAAAAAAGCTATGACTGCTTTGAAACATCAGCCCCAGATTCAGAATGGCCTTGAGCCAAACTTGCAGACAGCTGGGAGAGTATCCTGAGGAAATACCCCTTGCTCTTACACCCTGCCATCAGAGACAGGATGTTAGCCAGAATTCTGGTTTGCATATTTTGGGCTCCCTATTTTTATTTTTGGCTTTTTTTTTTTCTTGTGCATTTCCTTGTTCTGGATGTTTTGCTTTTTGTCTGACAAATTCTACATTCCAGAAAGGCAAGAAGTACCACTGAGTCATGTGAACTGCTTGCTCAAGGAAGTACTTCTCCTTTGGGGGATGTACTAACAAATTTACTGTCAAAATTCAATTTTCAGATAAAATCTATGTCCAATTCTTTCATTCACTTCAGCACCAAGATTTGTGAACATCTGGCATCCATTTCTTCCCAGTGATGTAAACCCTTACCGAGAGTGTGCAAACAGTAAGAACTTGGTGTCACTATCTCAACCTTAAGAACATTAAAATTTGGAGAAGCCATTACAATACGTAAGTTTTAAAATACCCACCTTCCTGGTCTTATTGATGATGTAGCTTGTCCAGATCCAATTGCGTTTCAGATGCCCATAAAAGCTGGAATCCAGACCTGCAGCTCCCAAGCCATCTCCAGGGATGGATCCATCATCAACCACCTCTCTGCTGCCTCTGCCAGCAAGAGGAACAAAACCCATAATAATTATTTTGTACAGGTGCCTTCTCAGTGCTCTTAAGTGTGTGTGAAACTCTCCCTTGCCCTCCCAATTTAGGGAGTAATGTTACACCATCAGTTACATCCCAAAACTGTTTCTGGACATTAAAGATGCTGCAGTCATCTCCAGCCTAACTGCAAGTAAATACCAGATATCCAATTTAAAAGATTTACTGCCATACAAAGAGACCATATGCAGAAGTTCAAGCAAAGATCAGTGGCACTGGGTCCCTCAATTTCATTTTTTTTTTAAGATAACTTGGTATATCTACCTGCAACACTGAACTAACTGAAAATACTTTAAAACAGACTATTTATTGAAACAGAATAGAATAGTGGCAGAGCTAAACCACAGTGCACAACACAATATAAAATGTTTAGCTGTTCTGCATGGCTGTCACAGGCTGTGAGCACAGAACCCTCCCAGGTATTCTGGGTGTCATTAGGCAGAAGATGAAATACTCCAGAGATCACCTCCAGATCACAGTGCACAACATTAGAAATTAATCTGCAACCAATCAAAGCCAAGTGCAGCACAAAGGGACAGGATTTGATTCAGAACGTGACACTGGGGAGCTCCTGAAGCTACTTGAGATACCATGATGGAACCTTTATTAGTTCTTGCATTCACCGTACTTGGGAAGTATTCTCTCTCTCTCAGCTCTGCCTTCCCCAGGACTCTTGCAACACACATCTGTACTACTCTGGAAGGAATCCCAACCTGTTTATCCCATCCCTCCAGCATAACAACCTGCTTGGCAGACAAGTTATTGGGAACATGAAACAGAACTGCATGTCCTTTGAATCAGTTCACCTCTGAACTCCACAGAACACCCAACTGAGATGCTCACATCTTAAGGGCTGTTGCTATTGAGTAACATGCTCAGCCCCAGAACAGTTCTTGCCTGCTCTGTTCAAGCAGCCAAGCAGGGGCCAAGGTGACCTACGTGGTGTATTCCAGCATGGCACACTTTCTTTCCAGGTTGTGCTTGTTTACTGCTGACTCCTGCTCCTTTTCCACATCCAGAGCAGTCTCCTCCTCTGGAAGGTTGCTCTTCTTTGTCCGAGGACAGCGGACAACTCCTGAATACACAAAGGGGTTTCACTCTCAGCATGACAAGTCAGAATTCAGCCCATTTCAATCCACCCTGCTCTGGCAAACTACTGCTCCCCAACAGTTCTAACATTTTTAGCCTTTCTCAATACATACTTCCTTCTTGCAGAGAAAGGCTATTAACCTCTAGCAGGGCAGCAGTGCTTTGCCATGAACACTACTCTGACAATTTGAAGTGCATCACAACTTCCCAAAATTATAGGGACACAGCTCCCAGCTTTTTTTTTTTTATGCACAGGGCAACTTTCCAAACCACTGGAAGCGACAAACTGGGGAGCCTGGCTTAAGTTTCAGCAAAGGAGAAGGACCTGTGGTGTGCTCAGAAGGAACAAGTGTGCCATACCTAGGGGTGTGTTGAGGCAGACACACTGCAGGTCAAACCAGAAGTTCTCCACGTCCTGCAGGGTGTTGAGGACGTAGCAGCGCCGCTCGAAGGGGCGGCTGCTCTGCGCCAGGTTGTAGTGCAGGTCACAGATGGTGGTGTCCACAATCACTGCATTCCTCTTCATGTACACAAACACCTGGCAGACACAGCACAGCTCAGGCTGGAGGCAAACATCAGTGAAACTGCCGCACTAGCAGGACACAGCAGCTGATTTGGGACTGGACAGTTTCTCTTTGCTGTTTTTAAGCCACTGCTCTGAGAGAGGCCACACCCATCCCCACACTATTGCACTGTATTCCCAAACTCCCTGGACAGCCATCCAAAAATTTCCTTTCTAGATTTAGAACAGTTTCTTTTCGCCCTTGTGCACATGACATTTTCCAAGTTTCCACACAGAGTGGCTATTTCCTACAAGTCCTCACTCAGAATTTGAATAGATGGAGCCTAATTACCTTTCTTACCCTCACAAATTTGGGTCTGCTTTCTCCTTTGCAGGTATTTTCTTTACAAAAAGATGCATATGAATGTCATTATTTTACTCTGATCAGTGCCTTTATTCTGTGTCAGACATCCCAAGCTTAACACCTTGATGGAAAAGAAGGTGTCCCACTCATTTTTCATTAAGTCTTTGCAGTGTGGGACCTCCTGGATCATTACTGTGTGCAGTGCTCAGCATTTTACATTTGGGTACTCCCCTTCCAGAGAAAGAGCTGAAAAATTATCTGCACAACTTACACTGTCACGTGCATCTGGAGGTTTGCACTTGCATCTGAAACATCAGTACTTCATTTAAGGTAATTATGAACCCCAAATCTTGAAAAATTCATGAAGAGCAACTGCTTTTAATTTTTTTTTTTACCTGGTCTTTGTCTTGAAACTTCTCTGTTGGGCCAAACTGCAGCAGTCCCATGTAACATAATCTTTGAAGGTTTTCTACCACTGAGAAGATGTACCTCCTGCAGCAATGTTAGGAGTGTTACAATCAGCACTCATTAAAACAGGAGAAATGATACCAGAAAATACAACCTTTTCATGCAGCAACCTGAACTTTCAGCAAACCACCGAGTTGTAGAATTTCTGAAGTGGTATTTTTGCTTTGGTTTGCTATGGAAAACATATAATACCTCAAAAGTCCAAATTTCCTTTCTTCAAATCGCAAACCAAATATTTTAGCCAAATACTACGTAAAATTTTTGCTGGCAAAAATGATAATCATTCAGAAATAACATATGTAAAAATGAATGAAACACGGTCAGAACAACAGCAGATCTGCAGAGAATTTCATGCTATGTAAAGAAGACAGGAGTAAGAAAACATGACTGCTAAATCCACGCCTTCACATGTGTAGAGAACATGTATGGAGAACTGGGCAATGATTCCTGTAGTTCAGATTGTTGAAAATTACTGCTCCAAGAAACTACTTTCAGTTGCTTTAGGTTTTGGCAGAGCAAGAAGTGCAGCATTTCCAATCCTGCATATCTACAACTATGGCAAAATTCTGGCAGTTGCAGGAACCTTCTGCAAGATTTAGTTTCTGAGACACTTTGTAAAAAATTAGCTTTGCCCACGTTCAACTTCACTAAGATGTAATTAAATGCACTTAAATGTGAGTTGGATTTTGGCAGGAGTTTTCTCTGGGGGTCAGAAAGATCAAGCCTAGAAATTTGGCTCAGTTAGAAGTTTTAGTGAATGGAGGTTAAGAGACAGCTCGGTTATGTGTTATATTATTTTGCACCAACCCATCAGATGGAGCCTGCAGATTTCGGAAAATGTCATCAATCCAGTTTCCTCATTTTTAAGATTTAGCAAGAGGTTTGGAATGGCAAACCTGGGCTCCCCATGAGCCTTGGCAGCTGCTAGTGCCCAGCCCTGTTCTCTCACCAAAGACATATTTGCAGGTTTGGAAAATGCCATATAAACCTCCAACCATTCACAAACTGTCAGCAATGACTTTCTGGGGAAAGCTAACGTGGTGCTCTTGATTTCACACATTCAAATTGCTTTCTTTCCTTCAGTCCAATCTCAAGTTTTACATTTCCTGGATAAGGAATGGCAAAACATGTCATGGAAAGCATGAGGAGAAACTGAATGGTGCGTGTGAGAGGCAGGAACTGGGAAATGCAGCACCTTTGGAAAGATTTATGAAGGACAGCAACACTTAGACCCTATTAAATTCTGAATTTAGCAGCAGTCAGGAGTATGTTTTATACAGAAGCAACATCCTGCTGATGAGTTATGAAGGACAGAACCTCCCAGCTCTCAAGCAGTGCCTGACAGCATACATGAATATTGTTTATTAGTTTCTTATTACCTTCTATTTGGGAGAGAAAAATACAGTTTGGCACACTATCCTTTGAGGATTGATGATCCTTGTTTCAAGTGCCAAAGTTCTCTCTGACACAAACAGGAAATAACTGAGAAAACAATCAGCCACTGCTGGTTCCTCTCTAGAGCCACTGATTTTGACTCATCTGCTTACCTTTTGTAGAGGAGCTGCTGTCGGACTGGCCTTGGAAGGAATCTGATCAGAGTGTGCTTTTTTAGTGGATCATTTAAAAACTCTTCCAGACCTTCCACCTAGAATTATTTTAGAAGTTAATCAAAATGCAAAATGTAACTATCCCCTAAAGTATAAAGCTTTGCTACCAGAACTGCCTACTAAAATATTTTCTAAGCAAACCTTACTGCTTTTGTAAAATGCTTAAACATTATTCTTGTTAATCAATGAGGCAGAAGATTCAGTGAGATTTTAAAAAGCTCTTGGCAAAACAGTAGTTTAAGAATTTGCAGAATTACAGGGCTATGCGTTTTTTTTCAGTGAGTCTGTGAAGGCAACTACTGTTTCTGTAAAAAACTGAAGTGTCTCTTCTCCTCTCCAGGGTCTGGTTTTGTGAAAAACAGATTAAGGGAACATTTGTTCCAGCCTATAGGTACAGCTGACATCAGCAGACTTTGAAGGAAAACAGAAACGCACTGTACCTTGTAGCTGACTTGTATGATCTGAACAAAGACTGAGAGAGGCAGGCAGAGAAGAATGTCACTGACGAGAGCCCATCCAAAGCCAAACTCCCTGTGCACGGGCAGAGGAGGGATGTAGCGCATCCACGACGCCTCATCCACGTACACTGCCAACAACAACACTCACACTCAACACCTCCACCGAGGCTTTCACTGGCACTGCTCAAGCAGAACACATGGGCAATCCACAGGCTGAAAATAACCTGCAAATTCTCTAAACCATTGATTTTCAAGCCTTTCTGAAACAGACTTTGATCCATTTTTCAGTGTTGAACCATGGCAAAGTCTGGGCTAAAGTCAGGATGTGGCACTTCTTACCTGTTTGATTAGGCAGATCTACTTCAGTCTCGTGTGCAGAGCTCTCAGGATTCACCGCAGTTGTCACAATTTCTAAGGTCCCATCTGGTTGTGTTTCAATTATAGCTGCATTCTCATCCAGCCCTTGCTTCTTCTCACCATCACCACCTCCTTTTTGCTGTGATTCATTTAAAGGGTGGCCATAAATTAAGTACCAGAGGAACATGTGGACCATTCTTAAACGGGGCATTTTGGGAAGAAAGCCAAGAGAACGTCCAAGTCCTGGAACTGGGAGGAAAGATTAAGGACCAAACAGAAATAAAAAGAGGATTAGAGCAGGAGAAATAGCTCCCTGTGCAAAACTAATGTGAAGAAAACAGGAAGGAAAGATGGGCAGTTGAAACTAAATATAAGTCATTAAGTATTAAAGAAATAGTAGTCAATACAAATGCTCCAGTTCACAATTGTAAAAAAACATAAGCAGCTAAAAAAACATTGGTTGGTGAGATTGGTTTAATGTAAATCCACTTTTACTTCTATAGGAGAAGAAAAAACACACTTGTATCTTAGGAGGGGCAAATCTCTGAAAATTACTATTGATAATAGTAAGTGGCAAGGTGAAGGACGACAGAAAACCCAAAGTTGGCTGTACCTGTAACAGGGTGATAGTTCTTTAGCTGTGTAATGCCCATTTTTTCATCAGTTTTTCCTGCCCGACTATTATCAGCTTTACATGAGCTTTCATGTGTTTTTCCTGAATCACCAACTGCCTCTTGCCCCTGGTTTTCTTCCTCACCATGGTCCTGCGATGTTGGTGTCTGGGGAACTTTAATCCTGTAGTAAAGCCACACAGCACTTTGGTAAAAAATAAGCAGAGTTCAATTCCTGTTATTCCCTGCCTTCAGAAGGTATCAGAACATCACCTAAGCTTTGTGCTTCCATTTTTGTGTTGCTAAAGAAGAGGTTGGGCTTTTTTTGGTTTTTTTTCTGTTTGCTTACTTCATATTTCTTTCCTGTACATATTTTTGCACATGCTAGATAAGCCAAGCTCCCCCCAAGCCATCCCAGCCATGCCTGTGACTCGCCTGGTTGCAGTGCTGGAGTTGGAGATCCTGAACCGCACCTGCTCAATGGCACTTTTCACCAGGGGGTCGCTGGGGCTCACCGAGGGGTGCACAACAAACTCCACCTGCTCAGAGCAGCAGAGCACAAACAAAAGGTGTTCATGGATCTATTGGCTCTAATCAGATGCATAAATTATCCCAGATTAACAGAAATTAGCAGTAGCCACAATGGATGAATCCTATGAAGGTTCAATAATTCACAAAATATGAATGAAAACTACTGTTGCTACTTAGTTTTAAGCAAGAGGTCAAAGCCCATGGTCTTCGTACCAATAAACTGATAATGACATTTTTACAAACCTCATTTTTTTTGGTTTTTAAAATCTGAAATATCTGAGAAGCAAATACTTTGACTTTTAAATATTAGGCTGAGAGGGATAAATGAAAAGTCAAATCTTTTTAGGCCAAGCTAACACACATTGTTGCTGAAAATACACAATTCAGACAGGTAAGGTTTTGTATATGCTCTACACTAATTGTGCAGCAGGTAATTTTCAGTGGATTCAATTCTCTGGTTATGTGCATTTCACACCAGAGTAAGTGACAAGTCTCAGCTCTACAACCACAGATATTTGACTGCCATAAACCTCATTAACAGTGGATTTTTGTTCTAAAAAAAAAATGATCACATTCTTTGAATTTCAACTCAGATGCTCATTTAGGATTTTTAATACACTCTTGACTTTCAAAAGGGGTTTAATAGAATTATGGTGCAGCCTGACAGTGCAGGGAGAGAACCATGAGTCACAGAAATGATAAAAAGCAGAATCTCTTGGAAGGGAGATTCAGTGACTTTGATCTCTGGCCTATTCCTTGGTCTCAATTATCTGCAGCACCATAATGGAAAGCAATGACCTGCTTCTCACAGTAGCTTAGTTCAACATGAAGCTTTTGGGTAGCTCCATTGTGGGTTCTGCTGCAGGAGATGAAGTCACCCATGCATTGCAGTGAAAAGCCCAGGGCAGTGTCATAAAAAAGAAGGTTTTGTGTGTTTTGCAGTCACCTTCTTGCTGATGCCATCCTGAATGACCGTGGTGCGGTAGAGCCTCAGCAGTCCCTCCCGCGCCAGCCGCTGCACCAGCCGCACTATGGACTTCTTGCAGCACTTGGTGGAGACACCTTCTTGCTTCTCTTGATCCATGACCATCTTCTGAAGTCTAAAAGATGTCAAAAATACCTTGCATTTCAAGCAATGCTTCAAACTGCCTAAGCAGTTTGTTAGAGGATGTGGTGTGAATGGCCATTTCTCTCCCTATTTCTAACAGTCTCTGCTCTTTTTTCCCTTTTGCTGGAGACAACTGGGAACTTTGCTTTACATTTCAGCTCTATTTTCTTTATACTCAAGCTCTTACTTGTTAGGGGAGAACTGTTGCTCTGATGAGAGCAAATTTTCAATGCCCGATTCCTCTGTGCAAGGCTACAGTGCAATTATGAATGTAGCCCACCTAAGGTCAGGAGAACCTACAGCTTGTTTAAGTGGAGATTTCACAAATGCAGTCTGTTCTTGCAGTTGTGAGCTCAGTTCAGCTGGGGGCAGAAAGGGTTTATTCAGTGGTTTCAGAGCTCAGAAACTGCTCCTGCATTCACAACATAGATAGAGACACACATATCCCACCACCTGAAGCCAGCTCCCTTCCCCCTTGCCCTGGCTGGCAGGGGTGTGCTCACAACCTACTCTCCGCATGCCTGTTCCCATGCACTTTCCCACAAATGCCCCAGGCCCTAATTCTGGGCTCCTTCCATCCTGGGGAATCAATTTGGGAAAAGATCTGGAAGGTAATAAAGGAATGAGGCAATAACTGAATGTACACATGGACTTCAACTTTCCCAAAAGACTAACAGATCCTGGTAATTAACAAATGGAATGCAAACACCAGTAAATTTCCTTGGCAGAGACTGGGGAGGAACAGAACTTCCACTGATTCTGAGGGAACCTGTGAGCAACCTGTTGGCAGAACTGAAGGGACCTCAGAGACCTGAAATGTCTTCCAAGCCTGCACTTGGATGTGACTCAATCAATCACTGATGAGGCTGATGCCAGATGAGGCTCTCATTTTACAACACTCTGCAATTAAACAAGGTGACAGGAGGTTTCCAAATTCTCAGACCAGAGGAGAGTAAGGCCACCATTTTTTACTGAATTCTACAGCAAGCAGCCCTGGGTATACTAACATGCCAGGATCTTCAGTGCTGACACAAAAGATGGATGGTGCAATCCTATTTGTGACAAGACAGTGCTGCCAATTTTGGATCCAGCAGAGCACCAGAATTTCTATTTCTTTTTGGAGGAGAAATCTTAAAAGGCTGAAAGATCTTTTGTAACATTTAGGGAAGTATCTTCAGCTCAGATAATGTGTCAGGAGAAAACACATAACCACACCACATTAAACTGCACAGAAAAGCAAACTTTGAGGGCCCTTCTAGGATGCCAGTGAGCAGCGATGAGTGACATGAAGACCTAAATCTCTACAGTCCATGACAGAATAACACATGGACAATTTCTGAAACCATGCAGAGATAAAACTTATTCAGATGGAAGAATCCTCCAGCAGGGAAGTACCTTACAATGTGGCCCCAAGTCTGGCATCCTGTGAATGGATAAAGAAGCTCTCTGACCTCTACTTATGGCACATACACTGTATAAAAGCTCTTGTGAAATTATCTGCATGGAACTATTGTTGCTTCCAAACAGCTGATTAAGACTCAACCCCTCACACCGTTCCTGTGCCATCCTCTCTGTCCTCACAGCAATGGTGCCACCAGGGACAAGAAAAGGCAGAATGGAATCGGCACACAGAGCTTGCAGCACCCCAAACCCTCAGCCTCCCCCTGCTGCTTCCCCAGCTCACGTGAAGAGGCTCTCGATGAGGCGCAGGTTGCGCACTGCCTCCACGATGAGGTTGCGGCGCTTCAGCAGCCTGTAGGTCTCGTGGGGTCTCTCCCCTGCGGCGGCCTTGGACCGTTTCTCCTTCTTGGGGCCACTTGGCTTCTGGGGCACAGAGTGGGCAAAGCAAAATGGGACATCAGCCAGCCAGTGGGGGCTCCTCACACAGTAACAGCTGGGCAATTCCCAGTTTGCATGGATTTATTTGTAACAGACTACTCAGGTAAGAATTCTCTCCTATCTCACCTTCCCAGGAGGGCAGACAGAGCAGAGGATAAGCAGCACTTGTGTGCTACATTAAGTAATGACAGGCATTAAGACAACACAGAGAATTTGGAGAGCATCAGGGAACTAACCCAGAGTTGTATTTTGGATATGGACCTTCATATCTCCTCGAATAATTCTCACAACTACAATGCAGTGGAGCAAAAATATAAATGTACTTTGAAATTAATTCAAAAAGCCCCCAAACAATGTGATAAATAATTACAAAAACTCTAGTTTGAAGTCTTGCTATAAGAGCACACAACTTAGCTCACATAGCTGTACCAACCAGAAAAACTAAGGACTGTGATCTTACCTTAGGATCTTCAAGTCTGACTTCCTCCACCACAGCCACATCTCCATCTTCATCAGCGGGACGAGCACAGGTGGAAACACTGGACTCCTGCTTTAGGGCTCCCAAAGCAGAACTTTCCCCCGAAATGCTGTCTGGGAGCTCCTCAGGATCTTCAAGAATTCGAGGGGGAGGCTGCTTCTTCCCCTGAGACTTCCCAGCTGCTGGCTTTGAGCCTGGTTGGAGGACAAAAAGCCTTGTAATTGTCCTGCTCTCCCTGTTCAGCTTCTCAAAGGTGCATTCCCCATCCACCCGGGTAGCTGCACTTAAAAGCATTCTGCTACACTTTTCACATATTCTGCCCTGCTGGAAGCAGTGGTTGGACCATGAAAGACTGCATTCAGCCTCCAAAAGTAAAGTACAAAAAAAGTGAACTCTCTGTTGTCAGATAATTCTATTCATGCAGAAGCCTCTTCATAGCTTGGAAAACCATGAAGGGCTTATCCAGAAACTGCTGCCTGAAGAAAGGAGAGCTTCTGTCCCAAGACTTCTCAAGTTCTGCCAAAAGCCTGACTTTTCTGACTCAAAGAAGAATGAAAACAAGAATTTAGTATTACTCCAAAGGTAATCTAAATAGAAAAATAGAGACCTCGTCTCTCGTCACTTGGAGTTTATCACAGAAGTTGTAGGAGCATTTAAATAGGTTAAAAAAATTAAGTAAAGAACACCCCACTATACCTTTTTTAAAATCTGTCCCCAAAAGGCTGGTAGCTTTCACACTAAGATGTTTCAAACAAAAGCTGAGGTAATTAAATTCAAGGGACAATACATTTTTGTTACAAAATGCTCAGATGAGTAAGGCTGTGGGTCAAGTCATCCCAGCCCTGAATATCCAAGGTGTGTGAGCTCATTTCCTTTTGCACTGGGAAAAAGGGACACATGGCATGGGGTTAGAAGAGGCAGCACAAACCCTACTGGGCAAACAGGCACCAGGGCACACTTCAGCCCTGAGAATTTCCAGAGGTTTCCACACTTAATGTTCCACACCTTAATAATTTAACGGGAAAGTACGGAAAAAATCAAATAGGCTTAAAAATTAGTATGTGACCAAAAAGCATAATGGAAGCTAATAAGAAGTTATTTTTTCTTTAAAAAATGATTAATAAGAAAAATGCAGGTTGTTCTCCAAATTTCAGAATTTACCTTTGCCTGGTGTTGTCTGATGGGCATCATCTTGGCCACTTGATTTTGATGAAGAACCAGAGTTGGCCTTCTGACCTTTTCTTTTCTTCTTCCTGTCTTTCCTTTCTTCCTCATTGTCAGACTCTGAGGCCACATTCTCATCATCTCCAGGAGACACATCTTCCACAGGTGGGGAATCTTCTGGCACCTGAGCTAAAGTAACAGTGGCTAACTGCTCACTCCTGGCCTTCTCCCTCTCAAACTGACGGTTTAAATCACTCTCCTCTGCAAAAATGTAGGAAATGTACTTTGTTGTCCTTTGCCGACCTTCATCCTCCATAAAACCCTAGGGAAACAGTTGGAATGTTATTTTACCACCTTACTTCTCCATTTCTGCATTGTTCTCCAGCATCAACAGTGGGATAATTTTCTAACTGCTCCTCGCCCACATCAAAAGATATCATGTTATTCTTTTTTGCTAAGTGACAAAAATGCCCCTAACCTTAACATAGAGAAATCAAAAGAGATTCTGTGCTTGAAAAATAAATAAATCTGCATTACCAGTGTACTAGAACAAAACTCCTACGGTATGTGGGATGGAGGAAAGTCTAAGGAAGAACAAACTGTATGTATTCAGAGTGGAAATCAATTTTTTTTCAGAACAAAAATGTTTGTGAAATAACTGCATTGCAGAAGTTCTCCAAGAGACTCAGACTTCAGAGGAAGTGCTGCTGCCCTGTCTGCTACAACAGGTGCTTTTAAGGATCTACAAACTCAAACACTTCACCAAGCAATGAGGGGAGATTTCATCTTTACAACTGACTAGGGAAAAATATGTGTACATATTCCAATGGTTTATACAGTTTGTTTTTAACTCTACACAACTTTTTACCAAATGACAAGATTTTTCCAAAAAAATTCTCCATTGAGGGAAGATGGCAATTATCCTGCCTTTGTGGAAAGGGACAGTTGGATGCATGCAAGAAATGACAGCTGGCTTTGTCTTGTGAAATGAAAAAATATTGAAATATCTGGAAATAAGAAGTTTAATCACTGTAACTCCTAGGGAAGTAACTGTTTTGCACCAGAATTTACTGGTATTTTCAAAAGGCAAGCAGATAAATGATTTTACATGGACAGAGAATCATTGAGAAGACTCTCCAGTGTTCTGATGAGAGTAGGTTACAGTCCTAATATTAATGAACCCTTGCCTTACACACCTTTCAATTAACTGAGTTCATACCCTTTTCAGTCTTACCAGGACTCTCCCACTGTCATTCTCAAATCATTGCTATCTCTAAAGTCTGAGGTTAATGTTGTAACATATTGTCAAAATAACCACAGTTGCATTTTTACTTTCAACAAGTATGTAAATTATTTTATTTTAACCTTACCTTGACAACTTTGTACCTGTCCAGAAGACGACACAGCATCCTTGCTTCCAGCTTCCCCACATTCATTGCCAGGCGAATTTCTGCCTGAGAAATACCTTTGGTTCCTCTACTTTCAACTGTTGCAGAAAATAAAACCAAAAAATATCTCAGGGAAATAATCTGACTGAATTATATATAGATATTTCTACATACATTAATATTTCTCTGAACAACAGTATATGCCAGAATATTAAATTTAAGATTCCCCACTAACAAAAGACATTTTCACAGACACATAAAATATTATAAAATATTCTGCCAAAGACTGCCATAAACCACAATTTTAGATGAAGCAGTGCCCAGCAGAATGAAGTTTGGAGGTGACAGCTTCAAATTAGAAGCAGGAGTGATTTTTTCCCCTGGCAGCTTTCCACAGTTAGATATTAGTTTCTCCATTTGGAAAGGAAAAGAGATAGGAGAATAAGGAACACTGTTTTCTTCATCATCTTTTCTCATCCCATCACAACATCTGTTGGGTGGTACTGAATAGCTGCTAGGCTTCCAGGAAGGGCTAACAGGTGGCAGCACCTCCAGGCTAATCCGGTCCTAAAGCTCATTTTGTCATGACAAATTGACTCTTTCTGATACAAAAGCCACCTGAATGTAAAAACCCCTGCAACAGACACATTTCTTTTATACTACAAGGAGTAAGAAGGTAATGGCAAAAGTCTTCAGATGCCTTACATCACCTACTTAGCTGATAAGCTTGGGTGAGCATATCCCTTTCATAAACAATATCCACAGGCTGAACAACTTTTGTGATGATCTCTTCATCATCATCATGGTAATCTTCCATTTTCTTCCGAAATTCCTTCAGCAGTTTAAGGCACCGGACCATGACATCAGTCCCTGTGAAAAGTGAGTGTTAGTAACAACTCCTAGCAAAGTGCAGGGGGTGTGCACAGGATTAAATAATTTTGTTTCTTTTAACAACATGAAGAAGTAGCAGTGGAATGGGGAACAAATTACTGAAGACAACTGGGTATTCCTAGGAAAGGTTTACAACAGCTTTTCTCTACGTATGAATCTGGCAGCCAGCTGATTTTTAATTTTTGAGGTGCTCCACAGCTTCACATCTGTGGCAATGCTAGGACTGCTCAGCAGGAGAAACTTCAACAGCACAAATAAAGCAATGAAGGGATTAAATGCTGATGCCCAGAATTACAAATGCAGAACACATATTTGACTGGGAGATCACTCACTGGGCATAAACCCACTCCTGCTTACAAGGACAGAACACACTGCTGCCCACCAGCCACAAGATTTCTGCACATGATTTAATTCCACATTTTAGGATGTTACTGCCCATCAGCTGTGCTGTGGTAACTCTCCACTCACTGGGACCTCACGGCAGAGGGTAGAGTGAGGACAGGTGGCTGCAGGAGAGCTGAGATCCTGCTCCCTGCTAAAGTGACACTCATCAGTGTCATCAAGGTCCTGCTGGACCATTTCGGATCAGTGGTAACCAGAACTGGGCTACTGTACCCTGCCAGCTTAGCAAGTTGCAGTAATTCAGCAGCTGCTGCAGCAGTGGGTGGAACATCTGCAGCCATCCCTGCTCCTCCGCTACAGCCTGCTGAAAATGCCAGGTGAAGGCTTTAGTTGAATCACCAAGGTTTCAGCTGATGGATTTTACCTTGTGTTTATGTATCTGAGCAGTTACTGATGCCCAGCTGACATGAAGTTAACCCACAGTCCCTTGACCATGTGACTGTGCTCCAGGCCAGATGATTCCATTATTTTTCCTCGATCTGAATCCTTTCCCTAGGATGCTGCTTAGGATTTAAGTGCTGACGTTATGGCAGGGTTGCAGGCACTGGTATTATATCCTTTGTATTTCTACAGCCCATTAATTTTCATTGGAAGCAGTGTTTGAAAAAACAAAAAAAAAAAAAATCCCCCCAAACAAAGCAATTCCTTTTCCTTTAGCTCCTGCTGCCCAATAATGTTCTTCCAATAGCAGATGCTCTGGCTTCATCCTCACTGTGTCCCACATATTTCTATCTTCTTTCCTGTATAACTCCAGAGATTAAACTATCTTGATCTCTGCTGAATATCAGCTATTATTAATTCATCCTCCTTTAATACCTAGTGTTTTTAAGGCATTTCTGTGGATTTTCAGCTTTTACAACTGTAAGATGGAATTATCATTCAAGTGAAAGACTCATCAAGTGGCATTTTTCACAACAAACTTAAGCAGGAAATGCAGCTGCTGCTCTGCCAATCTCTGACAGAGCATGAAACACCACAGCCTTGGTGGTGTTTCACCCCTTGCCACCAAGTTTATAAGTGAACTTGTATTTTCTTGCTCTCTAAGTAAATACCTTATTAGAAGTTATATGTTTTTACTACTGACTATAAGCTGTTTTTTAGGAGTACTGTCTAGTCTTTTGGGGTTTATTTCCAAGTGTTTGCAGCTCATTAGAACATCCTGGAAACCCCTGGGTCATTTCTCTCTCAGCCATGCTTGATGACTGTACCTGCTTTTGCTCTCCGCTTCTCTTTGTTCAGAATACAGTTTCTCTACAGAGCATTTCCTTTCCCTGACTTAAAAGATTTGAAGGAATTTGACTTATCAAGAGCCTTATCCAACTCCATGTAACTGGCACTCTTTTTTGTCTTCTGGAATTTTTCACTGTTTTATTGGCTCTTTCACTTGCTCCTTTAAGATCACTCCTATTCACAAAGACTATGTAATTTGCAAGATTTAGTTCCTATCAGATTTGTTTTTCCTCACAAACAGTTCATTACATCTCTAAAAAAGATATTGTTTATATTTCAGAATTATTTTCTTTTTAACCCTGAAAATCTGCCTCTTAGGATTTTATGTGATTAAGGATTTGGTTTAGATTTCCTTCAGGAGTTGCATTAATTCCATTGGTGGAATCCCTCCTCATACTTTCCATTACTATTTCTTGTAATTTTATCCCCATGCAAGTTTTATCTCCATCTTTTTCTGAGAGCAGTTGCTTTCTTCTGTTGCCTTTCCTCATGCAGTTCTGCCCTTTGTCTGTCCGAGCCAATACTCTCTATATTGGTTTGAGCAGTCTTATTAGGTCACAAGCCACAGTTTACATAGATATTTAACAAATTTGACTGCATCCATTTCTTAAAAATCTGTAACAAATGCTTAATTCAGGTGGGCTGTAGCATTTTAGCTTTAGTAGTATATTTATCTACATAATTGCATAGATATTTTTACTTACACACCCCTTTTAATTTAAGATATGAAGCTTATACATCTAATGTAATTACACAAAAAGAGAGCAAAACCAAGGTTCCAGTCACCTTTCTTTGTCTTGTAGGGTCCTCCATTGGGGTTTATGTCTTGCAAGGGGACAGACACAACCTTGGCCAATCCAGCATTCATCATGTACTGATAGAGACGTTTGAAGGTTCTCTCACAAAGGCCCTAATGCAAAGAGAAATGGCAAAAGTCACTGCAGCCTAAAAGCTTCACCTGCTGCTGACTGGTATCAAAGGCATTCACACCACCTGTTCTTCCAACACAGTATTTTGGGGTAGGATATCCATAAGGAACTTCAAATCCTGTAAGTGCAGATAACAAGCAGAACCTGAGATGCTCCTGAGTGTGTTGTATCTCTCCAACTCTGCCATCCATACAAATAGCAGTTCTGGAAAAGTAAGAATTGCCTGATGACATCCATTGGCAAAATATTTCTGAAGCTGTGGTTGGAACAGAACTCCTTCCCTATGACAAACACCAGCAGCAACTTGATCTGGATCCTTCTTTTGATATCCTACCCCAGAATTTTGTGTAACTTTAGAAGCAGGGAGTGTGAATGAGTGCCTTTGGTCCTAATCAGCCAGATTCTACTGAGTGAGAATTTGAAAGAGTAATGCATCTCACCAATTCTTCCCTCAAGTTTGCTAATGTTTCCATCTGGTTTGAACGAGTACTTAGCATACT
Organism: Lichenostomus cassidix; assembly: GCF_008360975.1. NCBI lineage: Eukaryota > Metazoa > Chordata > Aves > Passeriformes > Meliphagidae > Lichenostomus > Lichenostomus cassidix. The sequence goes on along the minus strand of NC_139495.1, from coordinate 13,084,935 downwards.
TGAGAGCTTCTCCATCAGAATATCGTATTTGCTCCTCCTAACCAAAAAAGAGAATTATTTTACATGTAAGCATGCATATAATTTCATAAACACAGGTTGTAGCTGTAGAAACTGTCAGTCACTAGAGAAAGTATGCTAAGTGTTCTCAGATTGGTTTAGGAATTCTAGGTTACTTTTCTGTCTGTGAATAGCACATGAGATAATTTATCTCTAAGAAAAGATCTCAAATGAGGCAACAGTGACTAAGCCCAAGCTGTTACTTTCACTGGCAACCCACAGAAGCACAAGCTCTAATCATAAACAAGACTGGAAAACAAAACAGAAAATCTACCAGAAACAAGTTTAAGTGAAAACACTCAAAATTAACAGAATGATTAGTGCTACAAAAAGAAGAGTTATCTTTACGTAGGCAGGTGACAGGCACTAGAATACCCTGTTGTTTACAGCTTTAGGACAAATTTTAAGCTGTCCGACATTTGGAAGAGGAGTTACTAATGAAATTGGGAAAAGTCAATTTCAGGAAACTTTGATGGTTCTGTGACAACAGAACAATCTCTCATCATAGTAAAAGGTCACAGTGTACCCATGAGACCTTTAAACCATACCTATCAACATGAAAGCGAGTCAGAAGGAGCAGAATTGAGTGCTGCTGTGCTCCACTTGGCAGTCGGATGACGTGGGACTGCATCGTTATCAGACCATTCCTGTCCAATACTCTCCTGTGGTAATGAAGTTTCCCAGCATCCACTCTAAAGAAAAGATGGCAAATATCTAAAGGAATAGGAACTTCTGCAAACAATTTCTAATTATTCAGTACCCAGAACACTTTATCTATGTTATCTATGGCCTTAGCGACACATGCTAATTTTCTAAGTGACAAACTCAAAATTAGGAAGTGGCTAAATTAGGAAAACCTGTGAAATTTATTTTCATAGTTAATCCAATTAAACAGAGAAATACCTCTGATTTTAACCTAGCGCCTTTATGCACAGAGTGTCATGGCATGGACTGCTGAGGGAATTGAATCAGCATGGTATCTCCATGCCCTCCTTTGCCATCCTTTCTCTTTAACTCGTGGCTGTGCTGCAATCCCTGCCCTCCTTGTAATAGCTCTGATACTCATCTCCCTCCTTGGTGAGCTGACTTGGGCCACCAAACTGATAGCAAAGCATGCATAAAAGTCTCCCTCTCTGCCCCAATCATCTCAGTTACCTACAAGAGCTTCCTAAGCGGCAAAAAACAACGCCAGGTGGTTTGCAAGCTACAGCCCATTCATGTCCTAAAAGCAGTGAGTCCTTAGAACAATGCTGACATTCTCCAGAACTTCAGAACACATCCAAAAGTTCTCTAAAAAGTTGTATAATGCTCCTCCATCAACAAAATATGTGGTCTAGTGTGGGAGCTGGTAACTCAGGCTCCCACTCAATGGAGGAGATGTCACACAGGGAAATGCTGTGGTTAAAACGTGGCCATCCAAGAATCCCTTCAGAACTTGGGCAAGATACTTAGAAAAGGAAATGAAAATAATTTTTCCATCCCAAGTTTGAAGAAAAAAGCCATTTAGAGAAAGCAAGAACTTCCACAAATTAGAAATCTAGGTAGTGACCCACCAGACAAATTTTTGTTTCCATACAAAAATATCAGGAAGGATAATGAACTCAAGGATGAGTAGCTCTACCAAACAGGCTCTTAGAGCCAAGTACTCCTGGGAGTAAGGATGAAACCAGCAGAGATGAGAGTTCAAATCAATAGACAGGAATACTTAAAAACAACCTTGGATTTAATTCACAGAGCAAGATACAAACTTACTTGAAAGCCCCACTGTGAAGGTCCCTCTGAAGCTCTCCCTGCCACCGAGCTCGGCCCAAACGCTCCAGAATGCAGTAGGAAAAGTCAGGGAGTTTCAGGTCAGGGTCTCCCTCCCAGCCTATTAAAGCTCTGTAACGCTGCTCTTGGGAGGCAACAATGACCAGTTTCTCTCCCCATCTGAGAAACAGAAGGAAAAGTAATGTATTGCTATTGCTTCCATAAAAAGAGATTGATCCCTTTCTCTGTGCAAACACCATTTTTAATATAATCTATAGAAACTGAGCAAGGACGAAATTTTAAAACTTAGGAGTATTTTAATGCCAGATATAAAGATTTCACTCACTTTTCAACAGCTTCTTTGTAAGTATAACAAGGCTGCAAATCCTTTGTCCTTATTTTATCAGTGATATCTACTCTCTCTTTGAAATACTGGCAGGAACCTTGTATGCCATCCTTGTTATCCAAAATCATGTGGACGGGATAAATATCATCTGAAGAAGCAGGATCTCTTTTGGTTTCCAGTATTCCTGTTTCAAGGTCTATTTCTTCATATCTGAAATAAACGCAAGAGCCAACATTTAACCAAGCAAGAAGAAATACAAGATTGTCACAAACAATGCTGATACCTCTAGGAAGTATCTTGGAAAAATGAAGCTCATTTGAAACCTCCAAACTGGAAATATATGAAGAGCAGAGCTGCACTCCTCAAGCATGACCAAACCTTTTCAGCATGCAGAGTGCAGGAGGAGAGAGATACATTATTTAGCCCTTGAAAAATCAAGGATAAGGTGTGAATCACTGTAGTGGGAATAAGAGAAACATTTAGGTCACAGATAAGGGAAAACGAGAGGTACATCCACCCTGCTGAACCAAGACATGTAAGTGCTGCCTGTACCTGAGAGATGGTCACTTGAATAGAAATCAAGTCAGGACTCATATACAGCTCTCTTAAACCATAAACTCATCAAGATTGAAGAGACCTTTAAGATCATCCAGTCCAACCATTCATCGGCACTACCACTGTGGCCCCTGCACCTCTAAACCACATCACCCACATCTTAAACACCTCCAGGGACAGTGCCTCCACCACCTCCCTGGGCAACCTACACCAATGCCTGACCACCCAGTGAATTTCTTTTCTGTAATATCTAAATAGCAGCTTCAGAGCCCACCTCAGCCCTGCCTGCTTGTCACCGGCTACTGAAGTGCTCCTGCAGCAAGGCCTGGGCGAGAAGGGGCAGCCCGCCAAGCGGGCCGGGTTTAGCCGCCAATTGGCCCGGGTTTAGCCCCTCAACCGGGCCGGGTTTAGCCCCCAAAACAGACCGGGTTTAGCCCCCAAAACAGGCCAGGTTTAGCCGCCAATTGGCCCGGGTTTAGCCCCTCAACCGGGCCGGGTTTAGCCGCCAATTGGCCCGGGTTTAGCCCCCAAAACAGGCCAGGTTTAGCCGCCAATTGGCCCGGGTTTAGCCCCTCAACTGGGCCGGGTTTAGCCCCACAAACAGGCTGGGTTTAGGCCCTCAACGGGGCCGGGTTTAGCCGGCAACCGGGCCGGATTTCACCCGGCGACCTAGTCCATGTTTAGCCCGGCGCCCAGGCCCGGGCTCCCCCGGCGGGAAGGTGCCGGTGCCGCCCCCGGTCGCTGCCCTCACCGGTCGTGCAGGCGGAGCGGCGGGCGCGGCCGGGGCAGCAGGTAGAAGCGCACATCGGGCTGGGCGCTGAGCGCGGCCCAGAGCAGCTGCTGCGTGTCGGGCTCCAGCGGCAGCGGGAAGGGCGGCGAGCGGGCGGCCAGGCGGTGCCAGAGCGCGGCAGCGGTGATGCCGTCCAGCCCCTCCAGGGCCACCTCGTCCAGCAGCGCCCACAGCGCCTCCATGGCCTCCATGTCCCGCCGCCGCTTCCGGGCCGCGGCGCGCAGGAACTGACGGCTTGGCGGCGCGACCGTCGCCAGGGAGACCGAGCAACAGGCCCGGCCGGCCCGTGCCGCCGGGGCTTCTGCCCGCGCTCCGTGTGTGCCCCGGGCTCGCTGCCGCCCGCCGTGCCCGGCTGCGCTGTGCGGGGCCTCTGCCCCGCCATCTGCGTCCGTCCGGGGGCTCTGCCGGCGGTCAGTGTCCTCTGCGGGCTCTATCTCGGGGCTCTGCCCGGGGACTCTGTCAGGGGTCCGTGTCCATCTGAGGGCTTTGCCCGGGGGTTCGCTCCGGGGTCAGTGATTGTCTGGGGCATCTGTCCCGGTCAGTGTCCTTCTGGGGGCTCTCTCCGGGGTCAGGGTCCATCTGGGGGCTGTGTCCGAGGACTCCATCCCGGTCAGTGTCCACCCGGGGCTGTGTCCGAGGGCTCTATCCCGGTCAGTGTCCATTTGGGGGCTCTATCCCGATCAGTATCCATGCGGGGCTGTGTCCGAGGGCTCTATCCCGGTCAGCGTCCATGCGGGGCTGTGTCCGAGGGCTCTATCCCGGTCAGTGTCCATCTGGGGGCTCTATCCGGTCAGTGTCCACCCGGGCAGTGCCCACGGCTCCCCGCGCTCCCCTCAGGGCAGAGCCGAGGCCTGTCTGTGGCAGAGCTGCCCTGCGGAGGGTAAAAGACAAGACCCAGCCTTCTCTCTGTGGCACAGGGCTAAACGGAACGTGCTGGTGGCACAGCTAAACTTGGCAGTGTGTAAGAGCACACCCTGGTACAACTTGCAGCCGCGGCTCGGTGGGGATTGCTGGAAAAATTCAGATTTCCTGAATGGCAAACCAGGTAAAATCTTTATTTAAACACCTTAAATATATACAGCTTGTGCAGAGAATAAGCTGTAGGATGAACTGAGCTGATGAACAGTAGCAGTTCAGAGAATTCATCCCCCAGCTGGGCTTTGGGCTCAACCCTTCAGCTGTGTCCAGGGCTGTCCTGCTGCCAGCTCTGGGATTAGAAACTCATTATGACATGTGCCTTCCACTTGTAGTGTTTTTGGGTTCTTCAACACATTGTGAAGGGTTCTGAAAAATAAGTAAAACAACTACTGTTTCCTCTGTTCTTCAGGAGCTTTATTTACAGCCCTGACAGCTTTATGTGTGGTTGAAGGAGGAACATTTTTCAGTTTATAGCCTTCTCATCTATTGAGGATGCAAAACCAGTGGTACTCCATAATAAATCATTCAGTCTGACCATTACATTCTCATTTCAGGTTTATGTTAAGACATGGTGACTGATTTTGATGAAAAACATGACGAATATTTAATATCCCTTCAGCAGAGAAAACGGTAAGGTACACATTTGTTACCACATTGGGTATGAAATATCTGTTTTATTGTATCAAATATCAGCAGTTGTGATGCAAAGTCTGACTTGCTGTGCCTTAAAACATTCAGGTGTTTCTGTCTTCTTCCCTTTGCTTCCTAAAAGTTCTTATTTTAAGAGAAGATCACATTGTTTCTTCAGCATTTAAAATATAAATAAATTAATTAATAAAATAGGGTTTTTCCCATGGCTGTCAGGGAAGCCATGAAAAGATTTTTGTTTATAGAGCAAGAGCTTGTAGATTCAGAAGTAACTAGTGACTTGTGCTGTGTGAGGATGTAGTTATAAGGCACAGTTTGTATGTTGTCACAAATACAGAAAAGTAGGAAAAAAGGACATCGAGGTTGCCTTTGCAAACTCCAATGTCTTTCAGACAAGTTTCAAACATTTCTTTTTCTCTTTGTTCATGTGTTCCTGTCACTATACCCTGGACAGGAGAACTTTGTAGGTTAATTCAGAGGAGTCTACAGGACTTTCTTGCTGAATTCCTTCCTTTACCACAAGCCATAAGATTTCTAATGAAATTCAATAACAAACTGGTTTGGTGAAAATACTAAAAAAGCCTAGAAAGGCACAATTATGTTAAAAGACCAGTCAATATTTGTTTCTTTATGTTTATTTTTTATATAGTATCCTAAAGTGGTTTGAGAAAAGGATAAAACCACTTTATTTAATGGTTAAACCAACTCACATCCTTAGTATCAGAGCTCTAATTCTGACTGCTGGGGACATGCTCCTGGAAAAAGGTGACTTGTGTCACAACACAGACACCCAAGGGGGACTGTGGCCTGTGGATTGACCATCCTGGAGTCAGAGGGAAACCAGGTGGTGCAGGGACAGGCACAAATTGTCACCCACAGGATGCCAACCTCCTGGCCTGCATGGCACCTCACCAAAGGAATTAGCATGGACTGGGTATAACCCGTGGTGAAAGGAGACAAGATGAGACTTGGAAGAGGGAGAGCAGCTGTTTCACTGAAAGTGAGCCCAGGGAATGCATTATTTTGATATTATTTTAACCAGATTTTAATTTCTGGTATCTCTAACTGCACTGTTGGCTGGGGGCTTTCCACCTCCAGTTTCAAAACACAAATCTTTTTTTATGCTTGGAAAGAGGTCAACAATTTTTAAGTTTCTTGAAATTCTAAGTGAAACTCTTAAAAATTCTAAACAAGAAAGGTTAAATATGCAAAATGCCAAATGGGAAAAATAGTGTGAAATAATAAATAACATAGAAAAAAATCTCAGAAAGGAAAAGCTTGGTCAAACTTCCTCTGTCATGGTGTGTGGGTGCTCATACACACAGAACAGGAGCAGACCCTGGAAGATGTATTCTGATAGGGTTACTTGAACTGTGAACATATTTTTCAGCTTTGTGACACGGTGTGTTGTTGTATTTATTACCCATCTGACCATCTGTGTATGCACTGTGCAAGGATGAATTATTGTCCTGTCTCCTTCAGGCTGCAGGAGCGGTTAAAACAAAAAGATCCTGTGCAAATCAAACTGGAGCAGCTGGAGAAAGGATTTTTGCTGTATGTGAATGGTGCTAACACAGAGCTGAGAAAATACCGCAGGAAAATCACCCCCCAGAGCTTCCTGAAAAACAGGCCAAACCCCACCAGGACAAAGGGTGAGTGCCAGGGGAGTCTGGCAGAGGTTTCAGTCTACAACTCTTGGAAATATGTGCTCACCAAAGCTGTAACCCAGGCAGTGAGGTCACTGGCCAGGCTGTGATGCAGGGACAGCACTTCTGGAGCTTGGTGGGATGAAATTCCATGGAAATCAGAGTGCTTCAGGTGGTTGGATGTAAGGAATGGTCTCTGCAACACCCTATCCATTTTTCACTTGATGCCTGATTAATTCCATCATTTAACTTCCCTGCCTCTTCATTTGTTAAACAGCTCCAACTCAAAGTAGAAGATTAGAAATGCATATAAATTGTCAGTGGAAAATAATGGTATACCTTTGACACTTAACACCATTAAGAGGATTTAAGATCTGATGGACTTCAGTGTTATCCAAATCTGGTGTCCTGAGGACAAATGACATTTGATGACATAGAGTGTAATCAAATTATACCCAGTAATAGCTTCATTAAGCTCATAAATTATGTTTAAGCTATAATAGTTGTCTTAAAAAGACAGCTAATCTTTATTTAAATATCTGAAGTAAAGAAAATTGACCATTTTTTCCCAGTGATTAGGTGGCTTTATGTAAAAATGGGTATTTTGTTTCTAATTTAACTCTATCTGTCATCAAGAGCAGTGCAGTGACAGGAATAATTTTGCATGCATGAAAGTATAAAGTATGAGCTTACTGGCCTTCTAATCTATTTAGCATAATGAAAAGGAAGTTGATTTTACTAAATCCCTGTGTAAAGCAGTTTACCAGCCTTAGGCAGTTATGTTCATGTTTGCTACAGCCTATCTCAGAGTGTGCTTTTCAATGTATTGAAAAAGCCTGCTTAAGCTTCATTTTCAGTAAAAATGAAGACAAAGAGTTAAAAAAGTTACCTAGTATGATATTTTATTGACTGAAAGTTTAATAATCTCAACAATACTGGAAACTAACTTTTCCTTCAATAAATGTTCCAACCATGGCTCTAACTTAATCTCTTTTTAATTTGTTTTCCTGCTACACTGGGCACATACTACTTGTTTTCAGGCTGAAGGGTGTTCAGCTTAGCTGTCTGCTGTGTAATTTCCTGTAGGTTGTATGGGATGGGGATGAGGAATCAGTTTGTGCCCTGGTTTCACTGTTCTCTGTGAAAGTGAAACCTTGTGTGTAATGGTGCAAAAATGTTCCTCTTCTTGGATATTGGGAAGTGGTGGAAATTGTGTTCTCTGTCACACGGGGCTGATGCACCTTCAGGTAGCTAAAGAGGATGCAAATCAATGTCTTGGACTTTTTGCTCCAAAAATTGTGAAGGGATATTGTGGCAGCAGCTGGAACTCTGTCAAGAGAAATTTCCTCTTCAAGTTCTGCTGTGCAGTTGCTATGTCTAAGCTTAACTAAAATTCTTTATTTTTGTGGTCCCTTAATGCCATTTGGTTCAGTTAAGGTAGAATACATGTCTCAGGGACCTCTAAAGGCTTCAGTTGCAGTCTCTGCTCCTTTCCTCAGCTCCATCAATTAGAGACTGTAGCACCACTTCTGCAGAAGATAACTCAGTGTTTTGCTGTTTCTTAACTCTCCAGTGGTGTTTTAAACACACGAAGTTGCACTGAAAGATACCAACTGAACCATACTCCTGTCATTTTTCCTCTTCCATTTGGTTTTGCCACTTGTGTCCAGAATGGGAGTCACTGCTGGTCTGTATGAGCTTCGTGCCTGGGGGTTCTACCTTAGCAATTTTGTACTCTTTCATTTCTAGGCCTTTCTTCTCAATGACTGAATATGATTTTACTTACAGAAATGATTCCTAGCTGAGATACAGCACCAAGTCTTCTACCCTATCCATCTCCCATGAGAATTACTGCATCATTTATTACTTCTAAAGCATCCATCTGTAGGATTAGTCTTCACTGAAAAATTAGGAATGTGTGATACTTAATAATCCAGAATGGGCATAAATCCCTCTTTCTGGTTCCTAAAAGTGTCATCATGAATCTATTTGTCAGGACTGTTTTCTTTGTCTGTGTTCCCTAAGAGTAATTACTGATAATAGTGATGGATAAGCTTTTTATGCTTAGGATTGGTAATGAATTACAGCAGATGATGGGTTGTAGGGTGGTGAGGCTGGGCTCTAGGTGTGCTGCCATTTCTTTGGCTCTACAACCCACACACAGTTTCACAACCATGTTTGTTGCTCCAGTGAATGTCTATGTAGTCACAAATACGTGGCTTGAGGGTTGTGTGGGGTCTCCTTGGATTAGGCCTAATCTTTTGAGGATGTACTGCTCAGTCCTTGGCTACTCAAATAGGCACTGTCAGCCCAAGCCTCCAAGGGAATGACATCAGTGGACCTGTTCTGTGTGCCCAGACAGGCACTGATTGGGATTCACATCCCATCCATCCCATGGGAAGGATACTTCTGTTCCAAAGTTGTGTTTGTTGCACAGATGACTTGCTCAGCTGCATCAGCCTCTGCCTGGGATTTGAAGTACTGTTTTTCCTGGGTTAGAGAGACCTAGTCAAATGAATCCATCACTAAGTAGAGTCATGCAATCACAGAAGTGGGAGGGACATTAAAGCTCATCTCATTCCACCCCGTGCCATAGGCAGGGACACTTTCCACTATCCCAGGTTGCTCCAAGCCCCATCCAGCCTGTCCTTGGACACTGCCAGGGATGGGGCAGCCACAGCTTCTCTGGTCAGCTTGTGCCAGGGCCTCATCATCCTCACAGAGAAGGATTTTCTTCTAATATCAAATCTAAGCCTGCTCTGTGTCTGTCTGAAGCCATTCCCCCTGTCCTGGTGCTCCATGACTTGTAAAGAGTCTCTTCAGGCACTGAAGCAGTTCTGAGGATGAAGTACTCAGCAGTGGTAGCATGAGTCCCATTGTGTCCCCCTTTGCTTCTTACATTTGCAGCACACATGAGGGGCTCCTGGGCAGTTGCTTTGAACAGATGGATTGCTCAGGGAGTGGAAGGGAAAGGTGCTTCCAGTTCTGTCCCAAAGCACTAACTGAGTCCAACGAAGCTTCTTGCAGTGGGAGCTCAGGACAGTTCATGCTCAGTGCCAGAAGAGCCTGTAGCAATCAGCAGCAGTGCTAATGACTCAAAGGGTTTCTGGAGTTACTTGTGAATAGCCTATTGGAGTAGCAGGAGCTCTAGTTGGAAGGGCTGTTTCTCTTCCTTGGAGCAGTCCATTTCTTTTCCCCTGTGTTTAGTCCTGTTTTTGGCCTATGGGACAGATACTTTGTGCTGGAGCCAGAGAGCAACATCCTGTTGCTGCTCTGGAATGTTGTGATCACTCTACATGGACATAAACATACATTGTTCCCCCAGGAATGGTCCTACCCTGAGCCTGTTCCCTTGTCTGCTTGGACCAGCTTTTGTGCAGTCTCCTGGTGAACCACATTGCACAAGGGCCTATCATTAAAAGGAATTTTTTATGTTTTCCCACAGTTGAAACTTGCCATATCAATTCCCTAAACAGGTCACTGCACAGGTGCATGTAGGGCTATCCAACCCCCCCAAAAATAAAGAGAATGTGGTATTGAGAGCTGTAATGAGCAACCTGATTTAATTCTGAAGTAAGCCCTGCTTTCAGTGGAAAGCTGGACTTGGTGACCCCCAGAGGTTCCTTCCAAATTAAATCTTTCTGTGATTCTATGACCTTTGTAGGACAATTGCTTCTTTTATTGGTAGTGCCAGTTCCTGCAGCCTTAGGGTGACCATTAAATTATGGCTTAAAGAAAAAAGGTTTTGCATCAGCTGTTTTTCTCTACTGAGAAGAAATGGAAGCTGTAAATCTGCCTTGGCCATAGGAAATGAGATGCCTTTATTTAGGATGCTACTGAGAGTGTTGGTGATGTCCTTGTTCCATTGAGGATTCTGATGTGACCTGCAAGTTGTTTGTCTCTTTGTCTCAATCAAAGCATCTTCTCAAAAATCCATTGTTCCACTCTAAGCTGGGGCCTTTTCCAGCTCAGGGACCCTTAGTTCTCCTTGACCATACAGAGATATTTTGCAGAAGCTCCTGAACCAACTCTTCCTTGCCTTACAAATGAAAGATAATGATGGTTTGTCCTTCATTTATGGCTTATACATGAAGAATCCTCTGCACAGTGTGTTAAATACCTAATACATTCTGTTTAATCTGCCAATACCTTAGGTTTCCTTAATTTTGAGAGTAAATACACACAATTCCTTTGTCAACCCAGCATATCACCCGTTGTTCACCAGAACCCTGTCTGTCAGTCTGCCTTTGGTAGCTGGGTTCTGGGCTTGGTTGGCTTCCTGAGATAGGCTACTTTCTACCCAGCTGGGGGTCAGAATGATGTGCACCCCTGTTCTAGAATGTATTTCTATATTTTCATATCAAGAAAGGTGAGGCTTCACGTGCTGTTGAGTTATTGTATCTTAAAAGTATTTACTCTCTCAAAAACACTTGATAATGATTGTCCCTGAAGAGGTTCAAAATTCCTGCTGCTAGAACTGACCAGGATCTGGTGGGGGATGTTTTTGCAGTTGTTGATTCCATTCAAATGTCAGATTTACTCTTCTGTCCTCAGCTGGGGGGAAACCAAAAACCCCCAAACCCACAAACTAAGTTGTGTATTTATTGTCTAATACCATATTTCTGCTTTTTATCTCCTGCCTTCTAATTCTTGTGTGTCCCTGCTGAAGAAGCAGCCCAGACTGCCCCAGGCAAGGTACAACGCAGGAATTGGCTCCAGGTACGAAGCAGGTGCAAGAAATGGGGCTTTGAAATAATTCTTAGGTTGTAAAGAACTTTTGGAGAAATTGGTTGCAACTGCTACAGAGTGGGCAGCTGGGATCCTCTTAGAAACTGAGTGGCTTGGTCTGGATACTGACGACAGGAAATGCTACCCTGCCCAGTTTTGTGTCTACTTGGAAGCCTAAAGAGGGAAATCTCATTGAAAGGGTTTGGTTTCAGTGACATCCATCACAGGGACTCATTTTGGAGAGACATCCCAGCCTGTTACTGCTGTTCTCCACCCTGCAATAGGCTTGAGGGGCAAAGAAATGTAATTTGCATAATTTGAGTTGTAATTTGTGACAAATTCTTGTAGATCATAAGAGAGAGAAAGGCATATAGATTATAAAAATGTCTGATCTGTGAGAAATTTGGAGCCATCAGCTACATAGTTGTTGGTTCACTGGAGGAATCTCAGAATAGAAACCTTTTTTCTTTTGGCCTAAAGAAGGATCTGAGTTAACCTATCAAGGGCTAATTAAAAGAATAAATGGTAATTCTGAACAATGGAGACATGTCACCCAAATAATGACACTACTTGGTTAGCCTTTGGCCTGGCTGGATGTCCAGTCTGTGCTTGAGTGATGGGATTAGGGATCTGTGTCACCGTGGATCAACTGTTTGTGCCATGCAGGTTTTCTTTTTTTTCAGAAAACACTGCACATTCAAGCTTTAAGGCTGCATTACTTTATTTACCACCCTTACTGCTTCATTGAATTCATTTCCTCAGCTGCTGTTTTTCCCAGTAGATCTCTGCTTATGTTATGGTCTGTCAGGACTCCTTTGCTAAATTTGGCAAATGTGTGGCTCTGTAGTAAAACCTGGGACTTGCTAAGGATGATTCCTTAAGTCTTTTATCCAGTTGGAAGAGAGGATAGCAGTTATCATATCCTAATGAACAACTGGAATTTATTTAGCTAAGGAGAAGTGCAGCCACAGACTGAGAAAGAGGTTTGCCAGACAGCAGTTTCCTTCCCCAGTGATTTTCCATGTGGATTTTTTTGGATCACTAGAGGACCCAGCAATTTCTGGCCAAGCCTGTCAACCTTGGGCTGTGCTAAGGGATGCTATGAGGGGGAAAGATAGACTTAATGAAAGAATTCACCCATGGTGCCTTAGGATATTCTCTCTGGGACATCTCTGCCCCTGGCACTTAGGAAATGCTGGAGGAGTGTGTGAACAACAGATTTAATATCGCTGTCTACTCTGGGCACAACAGCAGCAGCAGGTGGGGAGTTTGAACAGCACAGTTAAACCATAATTCAGGGGTCCAAACATGAGCTCAGGGAGGGCAGAAACCTCTGGAACAGAGGGGAAAAGCACTGCTTGATCATGATATTGGTCTATAAAGTGTGATGATTACTCTTCCTGTATTGCTGAGAGCACAGAAGAAATCTAATTTCTTTGAATGCTTCTTTTGACAGAAAACTGTGGCAATTAAAACAGAACAAGGGGAGAAACTCTACGTTAAGCCATCTGTGGAATACTCTGATGATATTGAACCTTACCAAAGCTTGGCTGTGGAGAGCAGTAGTGATGATGATGATGGTCCTCTCTCCCAGGTATAATTGGCAGTGGCCTTGTATTATTTGTGGCAGTGTCATTTGAAATGGGAACAGGCTCAGGTATCAGCCTTGGCTGGAGCATCCAAACCCTGTGTGCAGTGGTGTCTTCATTAGGGGATTTTGCTTTGATGAGATGTGACAAAAAGAAGGAAAGAATGACAAGTAAAGCTTCTTGGAAAATCAAGTCTCAGTCAGCAGCACTATAAAATGTTAAACCCTGTTTTTAGGAGGTAGAATATTGTCTTTGTTGGGTTGAATCAAGGTGTCTCCTGCAAGGAGCCTCTTTCAGTTCACCTAATGATTGTCCACATGAATGTCACTGCTGGGTGGCAGCTCAGAGAAAGCTAAAACAACAGTTTTTTCTGCCTTTTGGTTAGCCTTTAGATAATCACGCTAAAATTGTTGCATGTCATTGTTTTACCTAACAAAAATCAGACTAAAGCTTTGCAAATATTATAATCAATACAGTTGCTTTTCATCAAGGATTGTTATTATATTGACTGTGCAGCCTTCTGTTTGATCACTAATTGCAGTTTGTTCTAGCACACTTCACAAATGTGAAAGGAAACAAATAAATGAACAAAAATTTATGAGTGGTTTTCTGCCTAACCAATTAATGACATAAATAAAACTTTTCTGGGTAGTGGAGTAGCATCTATATATGAAACTGTTTACAGTTCTTACCACTGATTTCAGACAAAATTCCCAGGCATATTTTTCTAGCTTGCATATTTCTCTCGTTGCTGTATTGCTCTTGAATTGATGATTATTTTTTACTCTACAAACTGGTAACTTGTTTACACTGATGGATATTTATATCTTTTATGTGTTTTTAATATTAAGCTAGTGATTTCCAAACAACCCCCCACTTTTCTTTTTATTCGAGATGGAAATACTTTTGATTTTGCTGAAGCTATAATGTGGTTGTCTGAATGTCTTGTCACAATGCAGATGCAGAGGTTTCAATGGAAAAGAAAGCTTGTACAATTTCCTGTCAAAGAGCTGGAAATATTAGTTTTGACTGTCATAAAGACATGCTCGATATCAAGGCTCAGGTTGCTTATAAACCCTCTTTTGAACCTGACTTTGCCTGCTCTTTGTAATATATTCCTGTCAACATGGATTTCCTAACAAGTGTAATCTGTAGCAGCTTGAAGCTTTCATTGCAAACTGAATATATACTGTCACAGTTCATTTGTACCTAGGGTGGCTTCAGGTTTTCATTTTGTGCAGTTTGCTTACCTATATTTATCTCAAAACTTTAATACCAACAAAGCAGGGGGGAAAAAAAGCATTTAAGAGATGCAAGGTCTTTTCCTTTTGCATTCATAAGAGCACACAGCTCCCCAGCATCATCTCTGCTGTTTGTGGAGGATGATGAGAGAGGCAGGGCACTTTTTTCCACAGTAAATTTCAAAATAGGTTATTTTTTGCATAAAATCCTGTTACAGTGTGTCCACTTCAAAAAACTCTGTGCAGACTGGGAGCTTAGCCCATTAGGCCACAAGTATTTTTCTACTGGTTATTGAAGTACAGATGTGTACAAGGCAGGACTATTATCATCTATCAAGTGCTTTAAAAGGAGTTGCTGCTACATGAGCTTGACAGTCTTGTGAAGGCATTTGGAAATTCTGGATTGCAGCAACTCTTCAAATAGCAAGGCACAACTGTGAGACTGCACAAATATATGCCTTTGCTCTCCCCCTTACTTACTTTTTGTAACTTATTCCTAAAAATTGGTTTTGCACATAAAAACTCCTTGGCCTGCAGAATGTTCCTGCTGGGTACAGATGAGAAGGAGCACAGGAGTTGTAGGATGATTTTTCTTTACAAGCCCTCATCAAAGGAGCCAAGACATGACACAGGAATGCGAACATTTTTAGCTGCATCACGGCTATGAGTTCCTGAGAAGATTTTTCTTTCTTCTGGGTAGGAAGAGGCAGCCACTCTGGTTTATTTTAAAATACAAGTTTGAGCTTTTCTGACAGATGTGTTTATATTGTACCAGGAATTGAAAAGCAGCTTGCAGCGCAGTGTGGAACAGGAAAGGATGGAAGAAGACTCCCTTAGTGATGATTATGACTCTGTTGAAGAGGATGTGTTTTCAGAGCCATCTCCCACTGAGGAAGCAATTACAGCCTTTGAAGGCCTTCAGCTGGATAGCAGTGGGGCACTGCAGAAGGAAGCTTCTGAACATCAGGATGCTGGGAGATGCTCTGGCCTTGATTCTGGTGCCCCAACTGTGCTGGAGTTCAACCAGGATCAAAGCAGTAAGTCTGTTCCACAATACTACAGTGCTACAGTAATCATTCTCTGAGGGAATTACTTTTAAGGGAATGATCATTAAGGGTTACTCCATGCCCTCCTAAGTTCTTGTGCTCTTCAGCAAACCTGTTGCTGTGATCTCCTGATTTGGGAGACTTACATCCTCTTACTTTGTTAAGAATTTTTTTGCAAAGCCAAAGGTGTAGTTCTGGTTAATGCACCCGCATCACCAGGTCTAGACACTTGAACTAAGATCGTCTCAGATTGCCTGGGAGATTTCTCAAGAAGTGATTATGTTTTTAAATATATATTTGAACAATTTCTGCAGTAATTCAGGCAGCCAAATCTTCCCGTTCTCAATTTCATTTGCTGTCCTGGATTCTTGTCACAGTGTGTGCTGTTCATTCCTGGTGGATGACATGAGCCACTTGTTTTTGGCTCCTTTTGGCTCCTTTGGAGACCTCAGTGTCCAAACCCACAACCAGTCATTAGGTCTCAGAAGTGGTTTTAACAAAAGGTGGAAAGTTCAGGCAGAAACCAGATCTAGACCTACCTTCAATATTTCTAAAAATTCCCTTCTCACTCATTTCAGGTACAGTAATTGGTTTGGGTTTTTTGGTTTTGTTTATTTTACTTTCTTTTTTTTTTCTCTTTACCTAATCCATAGTTAATTGCATTAATTAAGAGGAACAATCTTTGAATAAATTGAGTAGAGGAGTGTTCCTCTCATTATCATAGATGTGAGTGGAGTGTGAATGGGGAGAGGGGCAGAAGAAGAGACAGGAACAAGGCATGGAGCTGCAGTGAGAACAAAATCTCTGGCAGAGTACATGACTTTTGGTCCAGAGAGAAATTTCAAAGCTGTGATCTAAATAATAGAAGCAATTATAATTCTCAAATCAAAAAGTGAAGGAATACATATATGGACTACACTAGAGAACCTTCTCCCCTCTGGAAACTTCTAAACAAGACATTTTAGTCTGTCTTTTAAGAATTTATTTTGGTATTGCTGTATTAACAAATGACTTGGGACTTCTTTTTTATTTTTGCTTTTCTTGAGAGTAATGCAGGTAGATATCTGGTAGAGATGAGATATATTGGTACATTATAATATTATTTTTATTTTGCTTCACTGAGTTAGTGCCAGCCATGCATATGTGCTTCTACATCAATAGGACAGTGTCAGTGAAAGGGAGGGAAATTCTCACTTTAACTATGACAACCCAATTAAAATGGCAAAACTTTAGCAGTTAAAATCCAATAATTCTTCCCAGGCTGCCTGCTCCCAGGTAACTTAAAAGTTTATTATTTCTGTTTCCTTTTTATCTTGCAGAAGTGAAGCCAGTGAGAGTTCTCTCAGCCAAAAGAAAGGATAGTGCTGAAGAGTACATTCCTGTCAAACCAGTTGTGCTGAAAAATAAAGTCACTCGGCCCTTCTCTGCTGAGTTCTTGCACCAGGACAGACATGAAAAAAATTATTCTAGTAAGAAATAAGAATATATGATGTCAATAAGAAGAGTTTTCATGCTTTCCCCCCCCGCCTCCCCGGCTCAGATGCAATTTCAACACACATCTGTCATTATCTGATTTTTTTGGCTGTCACTCCCCTGCCCCTCTTTTTTTAAAGTGGCATTTTTCTGCCATTTTTGTTGTTTTTAACACCTTGAGTGTTTTGACTTCAGTGAAATTGTGATAAAAGTATAAAAGCCTGTATACTTAAATCTTCTGCCACATCTTTACTATCTTCCTTCTCTTTTTGCTTCCACAACACAAGATTTTCCCTCTCCCTTTCAGTCCTTGTTCAGTACTTGCTCTGTGTTTCCCAGTTCCCCCATGGAAATTCTATTCTCTGTGGTATTAATGGAAATGTGTCTTCTCTCAATCAGCAGTTGATGTTTGGGGGAAGAGTATAACCCAGCACATTTGGAGCAATACAAAGTGCAGAGTTCTCCACCTCAATAATGGCACAGATTTCCACAGCACAGCAAAAAAACTGTGGCTGCTTGGGACTGGACTTGAATTCCACCTTGAGCACTGAGATCAGTCTGCAGTGCTGGGTAGACATGCCAGGATCTAGGTCCATGCTGGAAAATATTTTTCCTGGGTTGGAGAACCTAATTTGAAGCCACTGTTGCTCATTCTAAAAGTCTGCTGCTAAGGTGTTGTATTTACCTGGGGAAAAACCCCAACAAAACACACCAAACCCCAAGTGCAGGGGCTGAAGTCATGATTGTAGTTGTAGTTTAGTGCAGTCCTTAAGAAGTCTGAATAACGTGAGTTTTCAAAGGTCTGAGGTGAAGTTTTCAGAGCTGCCATACTCTGTGGTCAAGCTGCTCTTTTCAAAAAAGCAGAATCCAGATGTGTCCCAAGAAAGCACTAAGGCCAGTGGTTTTGAAAAGCCAAAATATCAGTTTCTTAATTGGCAGAAAACCAAAGAGAGGAAAAGAAGTTAATTCTTTTTGGCTCCAGAATAAATCCCCTTTGTAGCTTCTGGGACCCTCACCCACCATCTGTTGGAGCAGATGTTGCTTTGACTTCTCAGAGCTGTGTGCAGCATTCTCTCAGGTTATAACAATGCTGCTTGGAACTGTTTCTGTCCAACTACCACATTATATCCTTACATTAATTTCATTTCAGGGGAATGATACAGTGCAGAAGAATAATCAGGACTTCATCCTGTCCATGTGTTTGCAGAGATGACTGATGCTTGTTGAAAGTTGGCATGAGTGAATGCACACAAATCTCAGCTCAGTTTTAACTTCTTGTCTTTTCAAGGCAGACTTCATGTTATTTGCACTGTGCTTTCCTCCTTGCAGCATTGTGAGCCTTCTGGCACTTCAGTCTGTTCAACATTTCCCCTCACTCTAAATATTGGTACAACTTCAGTCTCTTCCCTTGACTTCTAAAGCCCTCAGATATAACCACTGTGCTTCTCTTTTGATCGTAACCACTGTGCTTCTCTTTTACTCCAATCTCACAACATTTGTTGTTAAATTTTATTTCCTTTCTTTCAAACCTGTTTATAGGCTGTGGTGTTTCTGTTTCTCCATGAAGTTTGGGAAGATTGGGATTCGTGTGGGCATTGGGATGACTGCTTAAGTGAGAAGGTCATTTATTTTGCCTTGCAAATAGCAACTCCTGACTCCCCTTGTTTTGTTAGAAGACTGTGGGGATTCCTCCAAAATAGCTGAACACCCCAATTACAAATTCCTGCTGTGCTTAAATTATATATACTTCTTTTCAATGGACTATTACAAGGCATTTCCACTAAATACCAGAGCAAAGCAATCTAAAAGCATAAAAATTATGTTTCTCATTTGTTAGTTTTCTTCTTCTTATGATGCTGTTTTAACTGCTGCCTGAAGCAGATGTGACCTGCAATCTTAACATCAAACCAAATTTGGGGAATTCAGCTTCACTTGGTATGGTTACAGACTGCTTGCAAAGCCCTGTGTCAGTACCTGGATGAGATGTTTCAGATGTTGGAATGTTCCATACTTGTATGTCCTGAACAAATGAGTATTTCTTCCTTTTGTTTTTTGGTGGCAGAACCCTTAAGTAGACCAGAAACATCCCTTTCAGTGACTAGGAAGAATTTGTGTGAGAAGGACCCTGACCTCTCTGTTTCAGCTGTGGTTCAAGCAGTGCAGAATGAGAATGAATTCTTGCAGGAAGATCTGCAAGGGCAAAGAGTTGCCACAAGCCTCCAAAAGGTATGGCAAGAAAAAGAGAGCTGTTTGTTCCATTAGCAAAACCCCCATGAATTGTGTATGAATGTGTGAATGAGATTGTGTATGAATGAATGGTGATGCCCCCTAAGCGTAATTTAATTTGTATTATTCTTCCAAAGGATTGTTTTCTTTAAGCTGCTTCCTCAGGATGGCATCCCACAGCTCCTCTTGATTGCAGGGATCACTGAGCAACTGATAGAGCAGCCATCTGATACTTCCATACAGTCAAATGCACAGCTGTAGGTCCAGCTGAGCCATTTTCATCCTGGAGGCTCCTGAAACAAGACAATGTGTGACTTCCATACCAATAAATCCTACCTTCCTCCAGGACTCATTCATATGGGCACTGCTGCCTGTCAGTGCATGCTCTGCTTTTGGAGCAGGGCTGTCCTGTACATTGTTAGATCTCACTGAGGAGGAGCTGGTGAGGGTTTTCTACCCTCTCTCCAAAAATCATGTTGAAAAACAATTAAAAACTCATAAACAAGGAAATCAATAAAAATCAGCAAAAAAAAGTGAAGTACAGTCAGAGAAGGAGCCCATTGCATTGTAAGAATGCAGCACTTTTCCTCTGTTTTCTCTTAGGTGGTCACTACTGATAGCTCTGTATTTAAAAAAGAAATAATTTTATTCTAATGAAACTGAGGGGTTTGAGGATTTAAAAGACTTAATGACCCATTTTTGGAGGAGAAATTCTAGTAAACCTGTGCCAAAGCTTTGGCCAACCCTGAGTCTTACCAAATGTATACAATGAGATTTGTTACACACATATATAGATATATGTGTATATATATATATGTATATTTATAGTCCTCAAAGTATGCTTTTATGTTACTTTCCTTCCCCATAGAAGATTAAGCTCCAAGCTCAGCTCTTCCACTGCAAATCAAGATCAATTCCATTAAATGTGCTTTAACTTTGTATAGAGTTAAGATGAGCTGGGCCCAAACTCTTACGTGTTCCAGAGATGCAGATTGATGCTATGTGGTGAAAACAATCTGAATGAAACCTGTCCATCCTTTTCTTGCTTAGAAGACATTTTCTGCTTCATCTCTTCTTTCTGCAATGACTGAACCTCCAGAAAAACGCCTGACAAGGACTTCAGTCACAAGATCTGGGGAGAGATTCTCTCCTTTTGGAAGCAGGTATACATTTATATATATTTGATTTAGGCTAACCTCCTTTTTTTTTGAAGAGAGTTTTTTTAGAATACCACCAGTCTACTTGCTACACCTGGAAATCTTCAAATACCTGAGATACCATGCAAGTAACAAATGAGGGAATGCAACTTTGAGCCAGTCTCTGCCAATGTTTCACTGTATTGTGTTCAGATCACCTCTGCATTCCTTTCTCATGCTGCCTCAGAGCCAGCTGTGAACTGGAGCCCAGTCTTTTAACCAAGCTCTGTATAATCCCACCCATCTAAGGTGGGATTCTGCAAAAGATGTCATTCAGTGCTTGGGGACATTTTCCTGTGGGGTTCATCCTATCATCTCTTCATCTTTGCACCGTTTCTTAAAAATGCAGGACTTAGGAGGAAATAACACAGAATATGTTTCAGACAAAAGAAGAGGCTCCTGAATGCCTTTGCAGAGTGTGGGAGCTTTTCTGCCTGTGACAATGACAGATCCCTGTCTGGTGGCAAAGCTGAAGGAGATTCCATGTGGAGAGAGAAGGTTTGTACATACGTGCACCATAATTCCCAGTACTACTGAAATCAAAGTACATTGAATAAGCTGTATCCCCCAGTTCTGCCCCACATCAGCAAATAAACCTATGGCAGGGCAAGAAAAGAAATTTATCACTGTTCATCAGAATGACAAAGGAATCAGACAAAGAACAGAGAGTTCTTTCTCTTTAGGCTTTTTAAGAGTGTTAATGTTGTATGGGCAGAATTGATGGAACCCAAAATGATTGACTGAATGTTATCCAAATAGCCTTGACTTTGCAATCTTTTTGCTTCTGACCCATTAGTTTTACAGTCTTAACAATCAGTTTTGTTTCCCATTTTATTGACTTGTCACTTATGTTTTTACCATATTTCATTTTGGTCCAGATGACAACCAGCACTGAAGTCCACGATGCTATTTATGTGACTATGGAACTTCTTTCTAACTGGGGGGATCCAGCAAATGTGGGCCTGAGCCAGGTGGAATTCTTTGATTTGCACAACCAGAAGATCTTTGTGTCTCCTCATGATGTGGACATTCGAAATGCTGACTACCCAGGGGATTTATGCTGCCTGGTCAATAAGAACCTAAATGTAAGACAGATTAGTCCTGGATGTTAAAATCTCTCATAATATTTCTATAATACTCTATCACTGTCTGCATAACAACTATCTGATAGTTTTAAAAGCTACCAATATTGGTTTTTTATTAACAAACCCAGTTTTCCTCTTCAAGATGTTGGTATTCAGGTATAACTTTGGTGCAGAGCAGACTTTGAATAATTTTCCTGACTTACTTAACTAAGCAGTTGGAGGGAGGAATCTTTAACTCTGCCTTCTCATGTATTAACTCTGGCATTGTTTTGGGTAAAAGATCACATTCAGTTTTTCAAGTATTGTGATGTATTTGTAGAATGAGTTCACAAAACTTTAAAGACAGTGAATTTCAGCTTTGTACAGTGTGTCTGCTGATCAACTGAAATAATTCTTGTGGCTCAAAGGTATAAGAGCTTCACTGCTAATTTCTTCCAGATGGATAATACAAATAATACAAATTTAAGTAAACTTATGAACGAAATGTCCCTATTTTCTCTTGTTATCTTTCTACCTAGGGAAGAATCACGGGGCAATAAGAATGTGGAGGTACTTTTGAACAAAAGTTTAAGAAAAATGTATGGCAGGTAGAAGTCTTTCATGGCTCTTGTGTGGGATATACTAAAAACATAAGGAGATATGGAAAGCTCCCATACTAAAGACAATGGACAAAAGACAATGACTGGTATGAAAGAATTAACAATTGTCCACAGCCCTTCACACAGCCAGAGCTTCATTTGTGCTGCACATTTACTCTGTCATTTATCTTCATGGGCCTTCATGGCAAGAGTTCTAGTAAAAAATCAGCATGATTTTAGTGGACTTAGTCCATTAAAAACATAAATTAAAATAAGGACTTAGTCTATTAAACATATATTTCCACTGATTTCATGCTAATGATACTTTTCTGCTTGCAAGGTAAATGAGACTTGAAAGAGGACAAATATGCAGTATTTTGAAACTGAGTTGAAACTCCCAATGGAGTATTATTTCTAGACAAATATTTTTAGTTGAAACGTCTTTCTTACTGTCTCCTGAAAATTATAATTAGGATCTCATAAATACCCATTCTCCTTGATAGGCTGTTCTGTCTGGCAGGTGACACTCAGTAGTAGTAGTAGTAGTTGTAGTTGTAGTTGTAGTAGTTGTAGTTATAGTAAGTGTAGTAGTGACTCTTAGACTCTCCAGATATTTATAAATTATGTAGTAATACATTCATTAAGCCATTATGAACCTGTTATTCTCAGTATTACTCATACATTTATATATCCCATTATTCTTAAGTGATGAGCTTTTATATTTCATTGATTAATATATTCCCTTGATTTGTGGCGCTGTAATCTCCTCTCTTGAGGCTGCATCCCAGATGGAATCTGAGCAGGCAAGATGCTCTTAAACTGTGGGTATGTGGTGCCTGAACTGCAGATTCCTTCAGAAGGCAGAGCAGCATTTCCAGTTTGTGTACATTTCAGATCATACAGGACAGCTTTAGGGTGCATTAAAAAACCAATAAATTAATCAATCTCCAAGCAACGAATATTTTCAACAGAATGAAAACTTGACATAAAAACTTACTGTGTGGAAAACTCATTTTAGCATGGCTAAACCACTTCCATCTTTGATCATTTAGGTGTACTTTTGTCTTTGAGAATACTCTTATTAAAGATCAGGGATTTTATTTTATTCATTTATTTATTACCCTTGCAGGCTTTTAAGATGAGCACTTAAACTGCCTCCTTCCTTGTACTTTGTGATATACTGTAAATGAAAAAAAAGCCTGGCAGATTATCAGGTGCTCTCAACTTTTTAGATTAGATATCAGGAGGGAATTCTTTACTGTGAGGGTGGGGAGGCCCTGGCACAGGCTGCCAGAGAAGCTGTGGCTGCCCCTGGATCCCTGGAAGTGTCCAAGGCCTGGTTGGACAGGGCTTGGAACAACCTGGGATAGTGGAAGTTGTCCCTGCCCATGGCAGGGGGTGGCTCTGGGTGATCTTTAAGGTCCCTTCCAACCCAAACCATTCTGGGATTCTGTGATAATGCTTAGTAAGTCATAGATTAGGTATTTTATTGAAGTTGTTTTCCATAAACGTCTTTTGATTCTTCTGTGCATATAGAGCTCTTTTAAACCTCAGAATAACAAGCACAGGTAAATACCTAACAAAGGTATTTCCTCACTGTGGTGAACCCTTAGAGCTGTGTCATTCCTCTTCACAGTGCTTGAGCCCTTTCTTCACTCTCCAGCATTTACACCTTCAGTGCCCACAAAAAGCACTGTCGGAGGCCAATCTCCCACAAAATATTAAGATTAAAGTTTTCCACCCTTCCCTCTTTTTTCAAATATAATTCCCACTCCTTAACATGCCAGGTTCACCTGGATGGTTGAAAGAATTTTTAGGTTAGGTTTTTCAGCTCAAAGATAGTAACCCCAGACTCAAGTACATGATGTGAAGGCAAAGACATGATCACTCTTTGGGATAAAACATGAGAGTCCTCCAGAGTCTCCTGCATTTTGGCATGGATCCATCAAGGTGCCTTCAGTTTCTGCTGTCAGTTCTTGGACATCCAGATGGGGACTGTAACCCCTGTGAGGTTGTGTAACCTCATCCCTATCAGTTATTTCCACTGATAAATAAAATGATTCCCATGGCTGCCTCTCACACAAGACACAACACTCAGCCTGGCTCTCATCAGCCTTCTGTTTGTTGGAACATCAGAGAAACCAGTGAGAAGTAGAACAGGTCAAAATGGAAAGCCATTTTGATGCTGAATCAGGTACCCTCCTGTGAAGGCACCTCTGGCTCTCAGCACATACCAGAACCTATTGATTTCTGGGGAGTCAGGTCCTGTCTTGAGAGCTCTGCAGGTGGATGGCTCATCAGATGTTGTTTGTTGTTGGGAAATTATTTTTTAACCATTCTTGTTCGTAGTATGGCTTCAAAAACATGATGCAGCTTTGAAGTTCACCCTGGACTGAGTTCACAGTGATTTAAGGTCTGTCCTTCATTTCTTTGAAGTCAAGAGGCTTCTTTCTTTTCTAAGTAGAAAGGATTCAACCTGTCTGGCACTCTTACAGCTGTTTGTGCTCCAAACTGATGTTAAAAGCAGCAACAGTTTCCCAAAGCTTTTTGAGAGGCTCTGAGGCAGAGACCCCTCAGAGTCAGGAGTACAGAGATGACCGTGGTGAGAAATGGATCTATTCACAATAGCTCTGAACAAGCTGCAGGGCTCTGTCCTTGCCATTGTTAGTCACACAGCTGAAGTACTCAGGAGGAAAGTTCTGTGGTTACTGCTTCAGGAAAAACTGAAGCTCTCCCTTCAGAGAGAAAGGTGTGGTCAAATACTGCCTGTTACCTTCTGTGCATGTGTGTGTGTGTGTGTGTGTACTGTGTGTCCCTGAGAATAGAAGTTGAACTAATTTATCTGCTAATTTCTGATCACTGCAATGTTACCTG
This sequence comes from Lichenostomus cassidix, assembly GCF_008360975.1. Classification (NCBI taxonomy): domain Eukaryota; kingdom Metazoa; phylum Chordata; class Aves; order Passeriformes; family Meliphagidae; genus Lichenostomus; species Lichenostomus cassidix. Next base: position 13,060,190 of record NC_139495.1, on the reverse strand, counting down.
CATGTGTATTCACTTTGTGCCCTTGTTCATCTCTGTTTTGGGGTAACACTGGACATCAAATAGATTAATATTCAACATTTTGATTCTGAAACTTTCTTCTTTCTGAGATGCCACATATCCCTTTCCTACATTCTGACCATGTAGAGGTAGCAGTTCTTAACAATGTCCAGAATTAGGCATTTTGGGGTACTTTTGTATCTCTTGATTAACAGTTGTATGTAAAATTCACATTGGGAATTCTGTGATATCTTAGAAAATTCCCAATGTAGAGTCCAATATAGCTCTGAGGAATAGACCTGTAAGTGAAGCTGATTATCTGCAAAATCTGATTAAAATAGAGGCAGGCAGCAAAGTAGAATTCTCAAAGATTCCCCTCCTTAGAGGATGAACCAGAAGTGAAGAAATCCTACAATGATTGTAGAATGTCCATTGTGCTCAGTGATCCCCCTAGTGCTTGCAAAGCTGATTAATTTGATTAAAATAAACTGGGCTTGCAGTGCCTGTGCTCTGTGAGCGTGCAGATGTCTCCCTGGGACAGCAGGCAGCTGACCTTTAGCTCATTGCCAGGTTGTTGGGAGCTGTCTGACAGGCGGGAGAGTGGGATTTACTCCTGGGAAACGAGGCTGAGCTTCTGCTCTTTACGTAGCACATTTTATAAAACATTTACTTTTCTAATGGCTGCCTGTTCTGCTGTGGGGTGGGCAGTTAATTGAAATACCCTGCTGCAGGAGAAGGGGCATTAGTGACAGCTGCTTGTCTGTGTTTTTAGCTCACCAAGGACAGCTGCCTTTGGATGTGCCCTTTCCACCCACCCGTCCAACTTTACTTTGTTATCCGCAATCCCACCCGCTCACGTGACTTTGGTCTATCCAAGATCAAGATTTGGAATTACAGCACCACAACTCCCAGTGTAAGTAGTCTTTTCTCAACTCCTCTCTATGTTTGCTCTGCCTTGCCTGGGGAAATTCAGGGTGATCTTCTTCCTAAAAGCATGAAATAAAATTAGATACAATTTCCTGTAATAGAACAGGAGCTATGAGGTGTCCCTGTCTGCTGTGAAATTTGCTTTTGTCTTAATTGTAAGTGCTAACAATGTAGTGATAATGTTTTCATGGGCACAATGAGCATTTGCTTTCAAAGCTATTAAAGACCTAATAAAAGGCTTGCACGTTCTGTCATTAATCCTTTAATGTGGTGAGAAATAAAGATACAAAGGTAAGTATTGAGGACTTTCCGTTGTTTCATCACAATATAAATAAATATGTGTTTAAATATGTGTTTTCCGCTGTCTGTAAATATAAACAGGCTGACCGTTGCTCACTTTTGGGTTTGTTGCTTTAATGAGAATCATAAAATGGTTTGGCTTGGGAGGACCTTAAGGATCATCTGGTTCCAGCCCCCCTCCCTGTCCAGGGACAATTAAAAAGTCCACTACTGTGTGCTCATAATAAAACAAGTAATCTACTGTTACAAGAGAGACATATCATGGCAGATGGCAGATGGTCTCTTGTCTGTGTGTTTGAATGTCACCAGGAAAATTATTCTTGTTTGTACACTGCAATGTTAAGAAAAAAAATCCCAGGTACTGGATCAAAGAGGATTTGCTGTCCTGGATTATAAATAAGAGGCTTTATCCCTGTGGTTTTGCTCTCATCCATGTTCTTATATAAGCACATATGGTAATTTATACATACAGAAATGGCTGTGGAAGGGACAGCTTAAAACAAATTTACTACAACATGATTTATATTTATTTTCCTGGAATTTTAATAGCTTTTCTCACTAAAATGGGGTCTACAGGATGTTCCATCATCATTAGAGTGCGTGAAAGGGACTGCTGTTCTTGGAGGTAATGGTATGATTTGTTACCAAATCCACTGAATATAATGCAGGAAGTACACAGAAATGTTTGTCTGTGTTTCAAGGCACTGCTTCTTTAATAACCTGCTATGAGGCAATGTGTAAAATCCACTGGGACTATAATCCTATGGATTTTGGTGGAAATGCAGCAGTTTACACTCGCTGAAGAAATGTCTCATTAGCCTTAAGAAGAAAGCATAATTCAAAGCAGTTCTGCCTAATTCTGTAATTTGTCATGAAGACGTTTTGTCTGAGAAGTGCAAAATGCCAAAATACAATTAACTAACGATTTTCTTCCTGCTAATGTAAATCCAGAGCCAGATTTCTGTGTGGATTTTGGTAATCATTCTATCTTCCCTCAAAAAGCATGCTAAGTGAGAGATGTCCAAGTACTGCTTCCAGAAATAGGCCAAAAATTAAGTCAGGCCAGTACTTTCATGTGTTTGAGTTTTAGAACTTGAGGCTGGAAGGAGAAAAAATATGTCTGGAGGAAGCTGTAAAAGTCAGATGACATCATTGTCATAGATTCCTTGGTTCATTGAATTCCAAGGAAGGTCTCAGAGGATGCTTCATCTTGCCTTCATTTACTTCAGATGAGACCTGCAAAAAAGGAGGTCATTTTTAGTCTGCAGGAAGGGAACAAGTGTAAGGGCAGCCAGTTCTTTTCAAGTTTATCTGCAACAGGCAGACATTTTTTAACTACTTGACACAGCCTTGGAGTTGCATCGTTACTTGGTGCTGTTAAAACCTTTCAGTAAGATCCAATATAATGTCTGTTGTATGTCTTCCCAAAACTGGGAATGGAACCAATACTTAAATGCATTAATGTCTCAGTTGCTCTCCAGTTGAGGAATTTTCTTCTTCAGGTGGTTGCCTGTGTGTTTGTTCCTACTGTGCATAAGTTGCTGTCCATTCTCTTGGGTTTTTTTCAGTGCTGGATTACCCCTGGGGTGCCTTGTCTGTGAGGATTCAGCAGCTTTCTTCCAGCACAGTTAGTTTTGTAGAAGAATTTTCTTTGGTTCTCGACTTCTTTTCTACTGTCTCTTTTTCACACTTCTCTGAAAAGTCAGACAGAAGCAATTCCAGGTCCTCTGTCCAGGAGGAATTCTCAGAAGAGTGCCTCTGGTTTTAAGCTCTGTCCTTTGTGCACAAATATCACAGAAATGGCCAGAAATACCACATTATTGTCTCCTTGGGAGGCACTATCCCAGCAGACACTCTGTGAGGGCTCAGGGTGCAAGCTGGGAAGGAACTCAAAAGAAACCAGATTTTTTTTCACAAAATCTCTCCTTTTTGTTTTCCTTTCTGACACTGATCCTACCTACTTGCTTGTTCTGAGACATTATGCCCTTTTAATTACTCTGCCAGGAGGGAAAAAGCCCTGCCTTGGATGAAGTACTGAGTGCTTGTTTACAGGGTGGGATTACTCATGAGGAAAGGGATTTTTTCCAGCCTCCTCACGCTCGAGGAGAGCTGAGCAGTGCTACTGGGGAAGCTAAACTGTCAATCTTTTCCACCAGAACAGATCACTAAGCAACTGGAAACTCAGAAAAGGGGTGGGAGGGAATGAAAAAGAGCAGTTCTTAGTTTTGTGCCTGCATATGTTTGTTCTCGGAGTCTCTGAGATCTGTTCAGATTTTTTCCTCCCTGAGGCTCAGTCTGCTCAGGATTTTGGTGCAGAAGATTTTCATTAGCTCATCTGAGCTCTCAGCTGGTGGAATGCCTGCCTCAGTCCAGTCTGGCTCTGTTATCCTAGAAATACCTGCCTGGTTCATCTTGGTACAGTTCAGACACTTCTTTTACTTCCTAAAATACAGATCCCAGACATTCCAAAGCATCAGAGAACAGGAAGAAGTCTCCCACTGACTGGAATAGTAATTCTGAAGTGACTGGCCCTTTTTTGGGCTTGACTGTCCCTTTTTCAGGGAGAATGAGCTCTACTCTTTCGTTTTCTAATGTTTTCTCTGTCTACATGTCCTGTTCTGCTGCTGGTGAGTGCAGTGGGATTCATTTCAAAACACGTTTTCTTAAGAAGTTGCTGATTTTAATTTAAAAAAATGACATTGACAAATACTTTTCAAATGTTCTATGTTTTTGTGGTCCCCTGCAAATTATATTTTTTCCGGGTTAAAATGCAGAACTAAGGGCTGAGTATTCCTAACAGCAGTAGAGCTGGAATATTATGCAGAAATGTTCCAGTTATCCCAAATTCAACTGTGAATATCCAGTATCTCTAGCATTTAAGGAGGACATTGGCAGTCCAGACAGACAGGAATTTAAGAAACAGCATTACTGGAACATCCAGGCTTTCTCTTCCTCATCCTAATTCCAGGCAAAGCCATGCAGGTAGTTTTCAATAGATTCAATTATTGAAGTGTTTTGATCCCCAGTTAGATCAATCTAGCAGTGTCCTCGTTCAAGGGGAAAAAATCTCCTGTTTTATGGCTGACTGCATCAGCACAGAGATCCAGCACTTTATGATCCTCCAGGAGTAGCACAGGCAGCCATGCCATAATGGCCAATTAAACTGGGTTTACAGCTGTTCTCTGGGAACTCAGTGAAGGTTATCATTTCCTATCAGGAGTGTTTCCTGCATTCCTATACCTGTAGCTTTCTGGTCTCTGCATCTTCTGCTTTTTCCTCTGGGTAGGTCCATATTACATTTTTTTGCCTTGTAGATGTTATTAATGGCAAAGCAACAGGATGGAAGCTCTGACTTGTAAGCCTTGAACAGTGTGTTCAGAGTGAAGAACCAGAGACATTTGTACTTGGAGTGACTGGTTTAGTCTGGGAGCAGAGGAAAATTTAAATCAGTTTTCAAGGAGAAATGACATCCATGAGATGAGCAAGAGGGATGAAACTGAAACTTCTTACTTTCACAAAAAGCTTCTTAGTTTTCACAAAGAGAAGGAAAGAACAGAGAGTCTCTAAGAGACTCCGTGAGATGGACATGGTACTGAAACTTAGAGAACAGAAAGGAGATGGATTCTGTCTCATCTCTATATTTTCTTTGAAGATAATGGTATTTTTGTCAAGAGGAAGAAAAGGCTATATTGAAATGGTGAAGAGAATAGAAAGAACATTAGTTCCAACTTCAATGGGATGAAAAAATCAGGTATTGGTGAGTGCCACAGAGAAGGAGAACATGGAGATAAAGTTGTGAGTGGCAGAATTGTGTCTGAGATAAAGGCCCTCTATTTAAAAGGCTAGTTAAGTGTTGGAATAGGCTATCAAGGCAGATTAGTTGAAAACTGTTAAAACCAGATTTCTTCACAATGGTGAAGGTTATTTTGCATTCTTCAGTGGAAAGAGATGGACTGGATTTTTTTCCTGGCTGTACTTTCTAGCTCTGCATTTCTGTGACTGTAGCTCTTTTTAACTCTGGGGGTTTGATCTGGGTGGTTGTTCACTGTGGAACAGGCCATGAAAGTGGTGAATCCTAGAGATGCTGAAAAAAAATGTGCCTCTGGAATTTATATCCCCATCAAATATAATTATACTTCATCTAGGCTTTTTCCCCTCAAGCTTTTCTAAATACAAGCCTTGTCAGACAAAATGGTTCATAGCAGTGCCTAGCAGGGTTTTCAGTCCTTTTAAATAAAATGTATTCCACAGTATCTTTTAGCTGTTTCAACTTTAGATTAAAAAGTAGTCCAAAGCACATTACTGACACAGAGTTTAATTGTTTTCATCCGTCTATTGATTAAGTGTTCGGATGTCAGAGTCCCAGGGCAGTGATAGCTAATGCTTGAAAGCTTGATTGAAATCTTCATACTTTGATTTCTGTAGGACCTTGATGTTGGAGCAAGGAAGGTGAAGCTGTATGTCGATGAGAACCTGGTATTTGATGGTGAATTAGAGAGAGGCTCTGGAGATCTCCTTGCTGACCAGAACACCACAATTGACCTTACAGATCACAAGCAAGATATCTCAGCATCTCCCTCAACTGAGAGGAAAGAAGGAAATGCACCTGCAGTCCCAGAAAAGAAATCAGAGCTACATTTGAAATGCTCAGAATCAAACAGTACTTCACTGAACTGGAAAGCTCTGCCAGGAGAAAATCTTCTTGAGCCTAAGATGAACTCAATCAGCTTTGCAAAGAAAAATTTGTCTCAGTTCGAGGATGATCTGAAAGTGTTCCCATCTCAAGTTTGTATAAAAGATGCCAAAGAGGAGGCAGCAGCATTTACAGAGCACGTTCAGTCTGATGATGAGCTTTGTTTGACTGAGCAAATGGAGAAGTTAACAGGAAGAAAATTGTCTGATTCTGCAGGTGCAGTTCCTTCTTGGTTGCAGTCATCCTCCCAGGTAACACAGAATAATCAAGCTACTCCCAGCAGGCAGAAGCCTCCATGGCTTGCTACAGAAGAGAGTTTAAACTCCAGATTTCAAACTCAGACAGAAGAAATCATGCAAAACTTTCCAGATCTAATAAATGATGATGTCAAATGTCAGAGAAATGAACTGGGAGGACCCAGTAGTAGAAATGCAGCTGGAGATGGGAGATCACAAATGCTGACCAGAAAGGATGCTGATGTGGACTTGGACATTTTTGAGCAAGTTTCTAACAAAAACTGTGGGTACCCTGCAAGTGGAAGGAGAAGTGGCATGTCTGGTAGAAAGCTGGGATTAAACACTACAAATCTGGGAGAAGATGATTCTGCTCTCAAAGGTAAGAGGTCACAATAACAACCTTGCTGCAAGTGCTGATGTGTTCTCCATTTTGCAGAAGCACAAACTCATTTTAGGTGGAAAGAGACCTCTTGAGATTCCTGGAGGTATAGACAGGGAGATTTTAGCTTTGCTGTTTGTAGTATTTACCTCATGAGAATACTCAGAGTATCTCTCCTAGTGCTACACCTGATGCGAAATACTCTTCTGAAAAATTTACATTCTGATTTAGTGGCTTTACATTTATTTGGAGCAGATGGAAGACTAAATTTCAGTAAATTATATTCTAAAAATTGACAGTCCTGCAGACAGTAAATGTTTGCTAGTATCAATTAAAAACTGCAGAAAGATAGAGAGGATTATATCCTCAAGGTAGTGAGTAAATTTGCAGAGTTTATTTGTATAGTAGGTTTGTGTCCTTCTCAGTGAGAATAGATGCTCAATATATTTATTCAGAGTGAATGGAAAACTGCCTTTGTTTTCCTTCTCTGCTCATAACTTTACAAACCCCTCCCTCAGACACCTTGATTATTTATGAAGAGTTTTCTAATAAATTTATGAAGAGTTTTCTAATAAATTTTTCTAATAAGATAAAGTTATCTGCTCTGTGCTGTTGTTTATCCTTGTCCTCCTTCCCCAAAGCTCCTGTTGGAGCTGGATTACCCAGCTTTGTGCAGTTGTGTCCTGCCTCTGGCAGTATCCAGCAGTGTCCCTAGGGAAGAGCAGGACAATTGTGCAACTTCCCAAGTTCCCCCTCTCTCCCATCCTCTGACAATCCATGGCTACGAAATTTTCTGGGTGTGAGATCATATTTTTGTCTTCAACAACTGTAAATAAAAGAAAATAGAATTTCTTAACCCACAAGTTCTACTTTGTCTCTCTTTCAACCAACTTGCCATTGCTTTGGATATATTTTTGTCTTCCCTTTTCAGTTTCAAGCCGTGTCACCCTGACTCCTGATTTTTGGACCCTTCCTGCCCCTTCCTTGGCATTCTATCATTCTTCAGCATTCAGTATCTTGTCTCAAATAAAGAGTTTAATAGTACAAAGGCAACAAGACCCAGAGAAATGGAAAAAGATGTTACAAAACCACAAACTGAAATTTTGGGGGTGATACAGCCTCAGAACAATTTACATGAAAATGCACCTTGCTCTATATTGAATTTGGGTGTTTCCATTAAAGTAATGGTCATGAGGGACAGAAAGTGTACCTAAATGAAGGGATGCTGGATCAAATTCTACAGCAGGTACTGCAGGGATTGTTCAGACAAAGGTGAGGAAAATGGTTCTTTCTAAACGTAGAATGTCTGACTTTTTCCTTGTCTGACCCTCTGCGGAGAAAGCAGCAATTTCATCAGCATCTCTGAAGTTATAGCTCAAAGAAGAGAAGAATAGGGAAGTTTGCAATAGGTGCCACCTGCCCTTCACAGCCCCTTTGCTGTTCCACACATTTTACATATCTGTTACATTAAATCCTTAATGTTGTGAAAACTGTAAATAAATCCCACCTTGGAAACTTCTGTTGAGTCGTAAAAATGGACATAAATTAGGAATTTTAACGTAAACGATAAAATGAAAGTTATATATAATATTTTTCTATATAATGCTCTCTAATTTTGCTCTGAGCAGGTTGTGCCCTGTGGTGCTTAAAGCTCCCAATGTGTTTGAGTCCCTGGGAAATTGCAGCCATCCAGCAGCTTTTGTTCTCTCTGCTGTGTGAGCAGGGTAAAGCCATCTTCAAAGTGCAGCTGAGAGAGCTTTAACAACAGGGAAACCTTTTAAGTGTTTCCCTGAGAGTGGTGGATTTTAATTAGCCGGGGGCTGGGAGAAGGGCAGTTCCCAGTGGAGAGTGGGACAAAGGGAAGGCTCAGAGGCTCCTGTGGATGTCCCAGCATGGCTTTGGTCACTAAATGGCTCTCAAGAACAACAGGAATTAGTAACAGCACGTACAGGCCTGGCTCGAGTTAATGTTGCTATAAAAACATCCATTTTTCTTTGATAACCGGTTTAATGTGCAAAGGAAATGGTGGAGTATGCTGATAAAATTTGGAAATAACATATAATTTGGTTTATTATGAGTTAAGGAGATTGAAGAACTGCACAGAACGATGAACTTGAGGACTGGAGCAGTGCAATGCAATTCAGTAGAATGCTTGCAAGCTCACTTGGGGACTAATAACCAAAAATTAAGTTGTAAGCTGAGTAATCATCAATTGCAAATGACCGAGGAAGAGAAGGATCACGGTTGAGTAGCTGATAGCAGATTGAGTGAAATGCTGGTGTGAGCAGTGATTGGAGCAATGCACTCCCAGGATGGATCAGCAGAGGCATTTGGGTACTTGGGAAACCTCAATACCTCAACACAAGCACTTGGGAGAGCTCAGTTGGAAAACTGCAGCTCTGATCATCCATTTTCAGGAAAGCTGATTACCAAGTGGAACAGATACAGAGGAGAGCTTTTAGAATGATTTGGGAAATGAAGCATGTGATTGCAGCATGGAAATATGATTGCTGTTTATAACTGCAGGGAGTAAAAAAGGAGATTAACACAACAGAGGGAGAAGAAAGGTGCTTTTTTTCAATGTAGTCTTGCCCCAAAATGTGGTTTACTTAAGTTTGGAGAGGAATTGTGTGGAATGTGTTGCCATCAGAGCCAGGACAGGGAATTTGGTGGCTCAGGACACCCCTGAACCCACAGGGGTGTTGGATGTTTGAGGTGTTGTTAGTAAATAATACATTTTAGATTCTAAAAAAGAAAAACCCAAACCCTGTAAGCCTTCAGCCATTGGCCTCTGCTTTTGGGCCATCTCTGCTGTCCTTTCAGAGCTCCATTTCTCCTGTTTTCTCTCCTTAATGGAGTTCACAAATCTGTTCACTTCCCATTGCATTGGAGAGGCTTCCGAATTGTAAGCCCTGGACTGTTAGAAGTACTTAATGTCTAAAAAAAAGGGAAAAACTCTCCAAAACAAGGAAGGACAGTGGGTGTCAAATCTGTATTCTGCTCGTCCCCAAATTTCCAAGCTTTGACATTTTGAAGGGGTAAATATATGTGCAGTGTCTTCTCCAGGTAAACTGGGAGGCTTTGGGATGCATTGTTGGGGATTATCCATCTCTTGAGTATCTCTACTGACAGTGGTTTGAGTAAGAAAGTGACTTACAAATGTCTGATGTTCTCTGAAATACAAACCTTTACTTCATATCTGCATTTTCCTTGTGGAGGAAGGAGGAGTGGCCAGGTTGGTCTCCAGCCTTTCATTCTGGAAGACAACCCTTTTCCAGCTGCTTTCCCATCTGCTTTCAAGTTCTTAATTTTATCTCACATATCCCCACTGTAAATGATTATTTGCCATAGATAGATTAAGAACATTGCCTCTTTGCAGTATTTCCAAAAACACAGTTAAAAGTTAATCTTGAGCAGTCTTTTGGGTAAACATTATTTTGCATTTTACAGCAATTGGCATTTATTCTTGATAACCATTTGTTTTAGTATCCACCCAAGGACACTGTACAGAAGTAAAATCTGGCCCATGGGCCTGTAACTGTTTAGTACTTCACTTCCTTTTCTTCATTTATTTGAAGAAAATACATAAGTGACTGCTTTATTGAAAATCCTGGTTATTATCTGTTCTTAATTGTTTTGAGATGGAAATGAAGCAATTCCCCAGTGCAGCCACAAGGAGAACATGCTTTGCTCCCACTGTGCCCCTCTAGTTTGTTGTCCTCACTGCATTCCCATCAGATATCTTGTCTTATCCCCCTTCTACATCTCACACTTACTGAAAAATATTTGGATATTACCTCTATAGAATGTAATGCTCACCTCATCCTCCTTGTATGCTGAACCTGGACCTTTTCCCACCACTTTGCTTTAAATGCCTGTGGCTCATTTGGAGAGGAAGAACCAGCTTTTCTCTGTAATGCTTTACATTAACCACTTCAGCCACTTCCAGCTGTATGAAAGATCTGCAGAAATGCAGAGGGATGATTTAAACTCTTGTGACAGCCACACAATAAGTATCACTGGGCAAAAATCCCAGTTTCTTTAAGGGCTGAGTCAAGAATTCACAGCCTCAAACTTAGCTGCAGTTTGTATCATGGCACGAGCTCTGCTCCTCCATAGTTAAAAGTGATTTTGTTCATTATGTCTGAGTGGGGAAGGGAAACTGGGACACGTGGCCTTCATAATAGAGAGAAAAAATCAAAGTGCTACTGTAAGAGAATTTCTCAGTGAGGGACACGGATATGATGACCAGCCTCATTCTGGAAGTGTTGGAGTGCTTTGCTCCCGGTGCTGTTTGTACATTAAATGCCTTTGTAATGTTGTTTTCAGATGAAGACTTCCCCATCAAGGACGTAGCAACCTCTAGAATGAAGTGGTGCAATGAACAAGAACACACTCTGCAGGAGTCCTGGAACTCCTTGGTGAAATTTAATTATTCCCACCGTGGCCGCATCTCCAACATGGATTTTCAAGGGGATATCTTTGATGAGTTTCTCCATCAACAGAAAATCAGCCGGCCTGGAGAATGTCAGAGAAAAGAGGGACTACAAACACTACCTAAGAGGCAGGAAGAAGAAAATTCTGTGGAGATACAGGATGGAAGTGATTTTAAAATCCCTGTTTTACCTTATGGGCAGCACTTGGTGATAGACATCCAAACAACGTGGGGAGACAGACATTATGTTGGTCTTAATGGAATTGAAGTGTTCAGTTCCAAAGGAGAGCCTGTTCAGATTGCAAAAATAACAGCTGAACCCCCTGATATAAATATTTTACCAGCTTATGGAAACGATCCCAGGGTAGTAACCAACCTCATAGATGGGGTGAATCGGACCCAGGATGATATGCACCTCTGGCTGGCACCATTTACCCCTGGGAAACCTCACTTTGTCTTTCTTGACTTTGTGAATTCCTGTCAGGTAGCTATGATTAGGATTTGGAATTACAATAAATCCCGCATCCACTCCTTCCGAGGTGTGAAAGACATTATCATGTTGTTGGATGAGCAGTGCATCTTTAAAGGAGAGATTGCCAAAGCCTCAGGAACCTTGTCTGGAGGTAGGCTATCATTTCTTATTTTCCTTGTGGAAGCAGCAGTACAATACAAACAAAATACATTTAGCTTGTTTGTTATCGCTTTCCACTTCAAAGCATGCTGGCTCTGTGTCTGGGATTTCATTTAAAAACATAATGCAAAGCCCACTAATGCATTCTTCACTGATACTGGGGATTTTAGCAGCATACAGAGCTAATCTCCATTTTTAACTATGTCTTAGCAACAAGTCTGTGTTTCAATCACATCAGATAGGCACAAGAAATTGCAAAGATGCAGTTTTTTGCTTGTTTTCACATATATGGTCTTTTGGAAAAGGTGATTGGGAAGCTTTTTTTCCATTTTCTTTTTTAGGTATTTGAAATCTGACTGAATTCTCTAGGTTTTTCTGCTGTGCAGTGAAGGTTTGAGAGTGAAGCACTAATTATAGCAGTAGTCAGTATCAATTTGCCACGTATTATCTTTAAACACTGCAGCAAATTAAATGCAAAGAAGCACCAAAAAGAATTTTTATCTGTCTATATATTCTTTTTGCATTGTTTCTCCTTTTAATTTTGTGTGTTGCCTTCAGCTCCAGAGCACTTTGGGGATACCATACTGTTCACTACTGATGATGATATCCTTGAAGCCATTTACTGCTATGATGAGACGTATGATGGAGAAATGGGAAATTCCAGCTCCCTGAGATATGAGGAAGAGCTGAAGAGGCCAACAACTGCTGACAGGGAGGGAGATGAGAGACCTTTTACACAAGCAAGGTTGAGAACAGAGGATCAACAGGTAGGGCCCTCTGTGTCCAAAATTCTCTATAAATATCTCTCTGAAACATGGAAGTAATAGACGCATTTCCAGGCTGGACTAGAACTGCAGGAGAACTTACACAATTATGACTGTTTTGAAGATTTTTTTTCACCAGGTCAATAATTTATGCTATTTTTCTAAAGCCCTAAAGGTCTTCCAATTTTTGGGTTCCCTGAATAATTATTAAACCTAAAAGGAAAGCTATACTTGAGTTTTTTCTTCTTTACTTACTTGGACAGAGACTAGAGGGAATTCTTTTTGATTTTGGCACTCCTGAAGGTTTCTGCACTGTCAGTGAGTTTTTCCCATACAGTTACTCCCTGTCACTCCAAATCAAAAGATTTTTCCGTATTTTCCATGTTGCTGGTGTCTTCCTCCACAAATTAAATATGTAAATGAGAAGGATCTCTTCCTCTCAACCCTCTCTTTATTTTTCCTCTCTTCTGTTTTTTTGACTAGCGTTATCACAGGTTCGTGTGCATTTTGCAGCATAAAAATGCCTCTTTTCTATTCCATGCAGAAGGTATTTCATTCCTTGGAGAAAGGCTGCATTTTCAAGCACTGAGGTCTTGCCTTATGCCATTCCAGCCCAACAGTTCAGTGTCTGAGCAAAGATCCTGCAAAATTATTTCAAGATAATGTGTGGCAATCTTTGACCTGATTTCCTTAAAATTTTCTTTTTTTTTTCCCAGAATCTTCAAGAACCCCCACTGCTGCATCAGTGAGGTTGTCTTTTTCTAGGTTCACACTCTTACTTGTGAGTCTGTCAGGAGATCCAAAGCTGAATCAAACCAAATTCCAGCTGCTCCAGCCAAAGTGCTCCCAGGGATATATGGTTCCTAATGAGCCTGAGGTGGTTGCCAAACCTTCCCTGCCTTATCCTCTTTCTTATCCTCTTTTTCTTGTGGCTCACAAGACAAAAGGAAATCCAGTGACACTGGAATTTGATCTCATTGTTAAGATCAAGAGTCAGTGTCTCTAACCTTGGCCTGCTCTGGTAATTTTGGTCCCATCTTTGCTTGCAGGATCTTAAACTGTTCAGAACCTGACTCAGTGCAGGATTTCATGAGCACAGTTTGAACTTCACATTTCTTTTCCTGATCACATATTTACTGTGAGCATTCCCCAGGACTCTTCCCTGGCAGAAGGCTGGCCCTGGGCTGTCTGGTCCTTGCTCTGCCTTTCATTTTGCTGTTCAGCTCTGATGCCCTTCCCACCCCTGTTCTAGCTCTGGAACTGCTGGATCAGCAGTGGAATAACAAAAGCTTTTGTGACTGAACCATTGATCTCCCTGTCATTGTGTATTTGCTGCTACCATCAAGATTTCTGTGGGGGATGTTTATGCCACCAGAATGATACAGATCTGCTGGACAATTTGTCTTCCCCAGCCCAACATTGTCAGACCAGTATTGACCAGTTTGGGCAGTCCCTGCTGTTGATCATTCACCTTTATTCCCTGTTGGACATTCAATAGATGAAATGGTGTTCTACTAAAAACTTTCCAAAAGCTCTTACAGAAGTGTCTTCCTTTCCTGTCAGTATTATCCATGGCCACCTGTCTGACCATGAATTCAGTAATCCTTAATGTGTTGACTTTTATAGCAGATCAGACCTGTAACTACTGCACTTGATTCAGTTTTGTGGCCAGCAGTGGGTGCTTAGGGAGAAGGAGAGAACAGCACAAACAGCACAAACACAGAGTGGTGTTTCTCTGAAACACTCATCCAGCCCTTAGAAATGTGTCTCACAAGGACTTCTTAAGTTAACCTTTGTGTTTAAATCCTGCCACAGGTTTTTATTGTATTGATGCATCCACCAGCTTTTTGAACCCCTGTGCACTTGTAGAATTTCCAGTGCTCTGTGGAACGTTTCCCAGCTGAACTTGCATGGCACAAAGAACCTCCTTCTGATTGTTGCTAGCTTCATTTAATGTCCTCCAGCTTTTGTGTCAAGACAAACTAAACAATTTTTCCCCATTCTCTTCTTCAAGCCACTTAAGAGATTTATGCCCCTCTGTTAGTCTTCTAAACCTCTGTTTTCCAGAATGGTTGGTCCTACTTTAGTTATTCCTCACAGGGAAGGTGCTGTTCAGCATAGTCAGGTGTAGGACCATGGCAATACTTTCTACCTTTTATTGGTTTTCCAATACCTCCTGTACTATGGTGGTGGTTTTTTTTAACCTTAAGGATCTAAGAACAATGCCCACTAGCAGTAGTTAAAATAGTAGAAAATTGGTCCATAGCTGAAAAAAGAGATGATGGGCACCAGTGGAATGAAGGGATTATGGACAGAAAGGAAGAGCATTATTTTTGAATCCATAAACCCAGTAACTTTTATTGTGTCCATGGGTTTTGATTATCAATAAAGTTGCAAATTTTAATTCCCTGGCTGGTCTTTTATAATTGTTCTGAGGAAAAGGCATCAGCCATCACAGAGTTATCCACAGTGGGAGGGGTTTTCCACTTTGTGGGTTTTGTGGGTTTATTTCAGAGCCCATTTCTGGTTCAGTGTCACCTGAATTACCTTAATTCCCACAGGGACATTTGCTGCCACATGGAGGATGTTGCAGTCTGGGAACACATGAGATCCTGGGGGTCAGTGGTTAAACTGCAGAGAGCTAATGGAGCAGTAGGAGAAAAGTGTTGACAAGTCTTTATTATTTTTTTTTAGGCACAGTGTATTATGCACATCCATTTGATGTATTGTGGATGGCAGGAAGTTTATTTCTAATGATGAATTAAAGAGAAGGAGTCTGGACTTCTAATTTCCTGTTTGGCCTTTTGACTATTAATGAGGATTGAGCTGATGTTTTTATGGAGCTACTTATAAAAATGCCAAGATTTCATTCTAATCTGCTATTATTTATTTTGGAGCCCAATACTGGTATATGTGAAGTTAGGATTGTTTTCCTCATGTGTAACATTTTTTCATTTGCCCACAGTGAACAGAATTAGCCATTTTATCACACTTACTCAATGAAGTGAACACTATCTGCAATCCTTTGCCAATTTTGTCTTTGCTACCCTGATTGCCCCAGTGTGATCAGCAAATTTTGTCATCTGTTTCTTCACTTTTCTGAATAGCATAGGCAATTTTTAATTAGCACTGCCAGAGCACAAGCACAGGCTTTTGGACAAGTTTGCATGTTTGTTCTGCCTCTTAATTCTTGACAAGAAATTGTGGTGGCACTCTCTGGTCTTGACTTCCTTCCAGACTTCTTGTCTCTGCACCAGATTTGCTGTACTGCAAATACAGCATATTATCATTTGCTGATGGCAGTCTGCAGGGAAATAAGTGTGAGTTAAGAATTCCAGCCTCTTTGAGGGGAGGTAGCTCACACTGTGGAGTCTCCCATTTCACATTTCTATATGCACTAAGCAAAACTCCCACCCCAATAGTCTTGACTTTCTAAGGATCCACCTGATATTCTACATTTTGGGTCACGTTTTGCATGAGTTGCAGCACAGCCTGGGTGGGGAGGCAGAGGGGAGATTGATATACAAAAAAGAAACAGCCACAAATACCACCCTTTAGAAACAATCAATGTAAGTACAGTTTTACACCTGTTGACTTCCTTTTTAGGTTCAAGAGCCAGACTCTGTCCCTGAATGTATGCCAAAGGAAACAGGAATATTTACTGGAAAATGTAAGTTCTTACATTTGCTTTTTGCTTTACCACCCTTCCCCCAAACATATCGTCAAGGAGGATCTGATTTGTCAGAGCTGTACAGAACTTTGTGACAGATGCCAGGTCTAGAATAAAGAAGAGTAATTGAATATTTAAGGCAGAAGCTTTGTTTGCTATGGTATTTACAACATTATATTGTAACAGTTGGCTTTTAATCTCAGAAAAATAACATTAGCCATTTGCCTAGTCCCTGAATGGGATTTCTAATAGCTGTGTCCCTTACCCAGTAATTCTCTCCCAGTCCTTTGTATTTATGTAGACTGACTGAATTTTTCAGATTGGATTGACAATAGAAACCCTTCAGTAAAGCTAGATCAGAGTGTTATATCCCTGCTTAAAGTACCTGATTTATTATCCTGTACAAAAGCAGCTCTCTGTGGGCCTTGCAGCTGTTGTCCAGATAATTTCTGGATGGCCCAAAAGCTTCAGGAGCAGCTCCTGGTCCTTTGACAAGAATTTCCAATGGGCTTTTAGGAAATCTTTTTCACCCTGACAGCAATCCAACACTGGATTGAGAGGGTTTAGAATCTGCCAGCCTTGGAGAAAGGGAAACTTCCACTGGATAAGCTCCTGAGAGCCTTGATGCAATGGACATGTTCTGAGCTTGGAACTGGACTAGACACCTGCAGAGGTCCCTTTCCCCTGTGACATCCTCAGACTCTGTGAAGGAATATGAAAATATGGGGAATACAAAATCTGGGTGGTGCTTCACTCCAGCTTTCCATTGGAGAACAGGCTTTGCTTTCCCCTGAGAAGTTAGCCTTGCACACTGAGCAGCTTTGGTTTCAGCAGGATTGTATCTACTGCCAGTGCAGCCACAACTCCATGTTTGTCAGCTGACAGAACTATTTATTTCTTCATGTCCCTGCAAATGCTAATGAGATCTTACACTCAAGTGAATTCATGTGTGTATCAAGACTTGCTCTGGGTTTTTAGGGGTGATTGGGCTGGCTGGCTTCATAAATTTAGTTCTTGTTTGTTTTGCAAACATCATGACTACTGATGCTTTTTTAGACACTGCCCAGCCTGGTTATTTGTGGGTTTTTATAGTGTGTGAAATGAAAGATATTTTTAATTTATAGGGGTGGATTTTTATGGAACCTGATCAGATTGGAATATTACTTTTTATATCTGTATATGCTATTTCTATTTTTTCAGTAATGTGGGACTGAAGATACACATTCAGCCTTTTGTCTGTCCAGCTTTTCTTTCTTGTTTATTTTCTGGAGATGCAACCTAATCAATATTGCTGCTTTTCATTGATGCTGTGCCATGGAAATCCTTCCATGTTTCCAGCTCTTATGTGAAGAGCTGGAAACTTAAAAACATTAGTAAACCAAATTTTTCCTTTGCTTTAACTATGAGTAGGTGTTTTCTAAAAACGTATGGATTTCTCAGTGGCTGGATTTATATAAGTCTATACAGTCACTTAGCTGGTGAAAGATGATGGATAGACTTCAGATTAATGGGTCTTCTCTGTGTCTCCATAATCACAAAATCTGTCATGTAACTGCTTAAAGGTGTCACTGGCTGCCTGTCAGCCTGCAGCCCCGCTAATGAGACACTGGGGAACGTGCTTGATCAGCACTTGTGTAATTTCAAGTGAACAAGGTGTTGGTAGCACTTGAAAGGGCTCTGACACTGATGAAAAGAAGCTGCTCTTACATGCAGGTGGCCACACAGACCAGGAAATAGCTAATTCCAGCATATAAAGTTATTTTATCTATACAAAATATCCATGGTGCTGATCACTGGGTTTGCATGCCTGTTCGTATAGGCTCCTTACTTCAAATTAATGAGTGTATAGAGATACTAAATGTCTATTCTTTAATATAGGCCTGCAGCTGAACTTTACCATGACCTGGGGAGACTCTCACTACCTGGGACTGACAGGACTTGAGGTGATAGGAAAGGCTGGCCAAGCATTAAAAATAAATGCAGAGCAGATTTCTGCTTCACCCCAAGACTTAAATGATCTCCCAGAGTACACAGGAGATTCCAGAACGTTAGAAAAGTAAGTAACCACAGACTTGGATGCATTTTACATCAGATTTTCCAAAGTGACAGATTTCTATAAACTTCTGTTATGTTAACACATGTTAATGTGGACATGATTCTCATCCCATCACTGCTCATTCTTGGAATTCACAAGCTGTCCAGGAACAGCTTGTTGTAGAAACATGAATGAGATGTTTCCAAAAGATGGTGTTTGAGTTGGGAGATGAGAACATGCCTGGCTGGTATTTCTGCCAAGGACTTTCCAGGAAGAAATGTGGGTGTTCTGGAGCATCTGTCTGTGCATATTGAGTGATATTTATGCAGGATTTCTGGATAACTTCAAGGAAAATTTTCAAGTTAGCACAGAGTGAGGATGTGTTGGGGAATTGCACAAATAGGTGCCATTCTTTTGGCAATTTTGCAGCTTTTTTTTTTTCCTTCTTTTTGGCAATTCTAATGAAGTTTTATTCATTGACAAGTGTATTTCCTCAAACTGACTTGTGCATCCTAAGTGGCAGCAGTATAGAAATTATAGGCTATAGATCTGGAGAGGACTTGGCATTTGGGTGTTCTTGAAGCTGCATCCTGCTGTTTCTGAGTCATCTCTCCATTTTAAAGGGTATTTTTGGTTGTAATCCTGTCTGCTGGCATGTTTATGGGCTGTAACCACGTTTATGAATTAGGACTTGTCTTTTCAAAGTCTCTGCAGAGCCTTCCTTAGAATGCTGTATTTTTCTCCATGCACACCAATCTGTTTTTTTTTTAATTTCTGCTAATCTGACTAATGCACATATCAAGCTTTACTTATGGGTAATTCCTTGTTCCTCCTGCCATCTTGTATGAAAATCTCTTCTGTAGGCAGTGAGAACTAAGCCATCTTCCCATGACATCCCCTGAGATGAGGAGATTCTGGTGGAGGAGTCTCTCCAGCCCCCACCCTGATGGACCCAGATGCAAAAAATTCATTTACCTTTTCTCTTGGTGCCTTCTCCTCTCTGAATGCTCCTTTTGCAGCCTAGTGATATGTTGATCCTACAGAATTTCTGGCAAGATTTCTGCCTCTGATGCATTTGAGGAATTTTATTTATTGTATCTTTTGCTTGCTAGCCTTCAGACTCTTTTTTTGGCCTGTGCATACGCATTTAACCTTCCAGAGTTTATGAGTCTATCAATTTAGGGCTTTTTTGATCATGAATTTTGCTGAAAGGTGGAACATAATAACTTTGTTTATCCTGCTACTGAGCCAGGCTGGCTTTGTAGGTTTTCAAGTCCTCCTTCTTTCTAACATCTTTCTTAGTAAGTGGGTTATATTTCTAATTTTTTTTTTTTTTTACATTCTTGATTGTTTTGCTTAAGAACTTTTTTGGGCACAAGAAATAAAGGCTTTTTTGGCTTTAGATATTCCTGCAAGCAGGTTGAATTTGAGTACACTACAGTACTCTCAACTGTGGCTTTTGGAATAGGTGTACTACTCAAGACCAAATCAAGAATTATGTCTTCTCTCATGGACTCCCTAATCAGTTCCTCTGTGAAAAGAGTCATTATTCAAATCCTTTTCTTGAAGGAATTGCCAAGTCTGGCACTCATTCTTCCATTAAACTTTTAAATAAATAGTAAGTATGTACTTACTTTTTTTTGGCAGCGTACCAAAGTAATTACAGTGGAAAATTAATTCATATTCTCCTTTACTCCATCTTTTTATGCCATAGTTTGTGGTAGAAGAATAGAATGTCAGGAAATACCAGATTTAACTTTATCTAGCCAGCCTGAAGCCTGTGCTGCTATGAACTGACATTGTCCTGTTGGTTGGAAGCTTTTTAAAATAGCAGGGCTGTGTCTAATTGTGTCCATGAAGGATGTGAGCAAAGGCTGGTTGTGCTCAGGGTTATCCAGCTGCCATCCAGCTCCTCCTGGGATCCAAGGGAGTTGTGTTGGCATAGAAACCCCGCAGGGTGCCAGCTACACGGGCTGGCCATGGAGCTGGATTAATAAATTACTCTGTGGCTGGGCTCTGAGTTTTGCCTTCAGCCACTTTGCTACAAAGGCAGTTGAGCTTTCCTCTGCCCGTTCTTGTTCACACAGGGAAAACCTTAGGATTTGGCTGTTTTTCCTCAAGCAGCCCCAACTAAATGCTGTTTTTTCTCCCCCCACTGTTGGTAGTTCAATACTTGCATGTTGTTTTTGATGCTTACTGTGCTTTTTAATTGCATACACAAGGGCACAAGGAGCCCTGGGAGCTGCAAGTGGTATCTAGAATCAAATGAACCCTAGGAAAGTCCTGCTTTTCATGAGAGAAGGCAGCTTTTCCCTTTGTGCAGCTAATGGACTTTTCTCTTTGTAGGTTAATAGATGGGACTAATATCACAGTGGAGGATGACCATATGTGGCTCATTCCCTTCTCTTTTGGAGAAGATCATCTGCTCACAATCCATTTTGATAAAACTGAAAGTATTGCGGGGCTTCGCTTTTGGAACTATAATAAATCTCCAGAGGATACCTACAGAGGGGTAAGTAAAAGAAAAGGAGCACTGCCAGCAAAAATATACAGCAGTGCATTGGAAAATTGGTACTGTGATGAATGAATATAGCTGCCTTAATGGAACATCATAAATCTTTCTGGATTGTCTGAGTCTGAATTTTGTGGCAGGTATAATGCATTCCTGTCTCCACAAACAGCAGATATTAAAAAAAAAAAAAAAAAAAGCCAGAGATGGTTTAAAGAAATCTTCACAGCTGATTTTTCTAACAGACACATACAGTAGCACATATTATTTTCAGGATATATGATTCTGGAATGGTATCCTCTCAATATCTTGTATTTAGAGCTACCACATGATTCTGTATTTCCTGGAAGACAGAGAATGATATGAGGGAAACTTCTACAAAGAAATTCTGTTTCGCTGAGGTTCAGAAGGCCACTCACTCAGTACTGCCTTTTCCAGGAAGTCTTTTGAAATTTTAACATTTATTAGGGAAATTGCCACCTTCAAGCAGTTTGGCTAAAATAATTTAGCTGAAATTGTATAACATAACTCCTCTCTTCTTTTTGCAAATTGCCTGGATTATATATATATTTTTCATACTGAATTCTTGGAACTGACAATTGCCACCTGATGGAGATAATTTTACACCTTTTCACTCTGAGTTTGGCTGTCCCTCCTTTCCGTGCTATACTTACACTTGTAGTGATAATGAACCAGAGGTTGCAGTTCATTGCACAGGAAGTTTAGGAATCCACTTGTTCCCAGATTTTCTGCCCCAAAATGCAACTGTGGCATTCTTGATGTCCAAATTCAGTCAATAAATAAGAATAAAAAGGTTGGCATGTATTAAACTGGAGAGAGACAGGATAAAAAGGATCAGCAAAGTTCTGGAAAAAAAATCTAGAACTGAAATTGGAGGCTTGGATCATCCATGAGATTGGGCAAGGAATGGCAAAGTTGCCCAACTGTGCCTTTGTGGCAATTTACTTTCCAAAAATTGCTGTAATGTGAACATTGTCTGGCATCTTTCAATATCAGCATGGGGCTTGGTGGTGCCAAAGACTTCCAGAGGGCCAGAGCATAAGATCTTCCAATTAAGCCACAGCTGATCAGAGATTTTAACATATGGCCCCAGATTTTTGTGCTCCATTGCATTTGCCCAGCAGGTTTCACACACAGGAAGGTTCTGGAGCATTTTGAGCATTACCATCTAAATATATTCCCTGTATAAATGAGAGCTTTTAGTGACATTTGTGTCCTGATTTCAGCTGGGATAGAGGGATAGAGTTAATTTTCTTCCCAGGAACTGGTATAGTGCAGTGTTTCCAATTTAGGGTGAGAATAATGTTGATAACTTACTTAAGTTTAAATTTTTGCTGAGCAGTGCTTATTAAATCTCTAAAATCTAACATGTCTTTGGAGGCCAAACCAAGAAAAAAAAAAAAAAAAAGAAGAAGAAATGTGTATTTTCAGCAGTTTACTTGACTAGGTAGGAAAAAGAAGTGAGTCTGAGACAGGTGTCCACCTGCAGGAATAGTAAAAGTGCCAAAAGAGCTAGTGGGTACCATGAAAAGGAGGAGCCCAAACCTGCAGTCCTGTAGAAGGATAAAATAAATTCTTTGGAAAACAAAAGATGCAAGGTCTGCTGGGCCACAGGAAAGGGGTTTGAGGCTGTAAACCCAGGGCATCCTGACATCTGTCTCTTGAATTATTGCTGCTCCTTCTAGGAAGCAGTCCCTGGGTGTGAGATGGGATGATTTGCTAGGCAGCTGCAGGCTGGGGGATTCTATTCCCGGCTTTCCTGGGAGAGGGTAGTGGCAGGGAGTGTCAGAATGAAGACTTGGCTGCTATTTGCAGCCCTGTGAAAAATCACCTTGCGAGAGCTTTGTTATGCCATTTGTAAAACGCAAGATGTGACGGCTGAGTGCCTCCTCAGATGGTGAGAATTACTTAGAAATGAGGGCTCTAAAGGGCACATAAATAGAAGCAGCTGTGGTATAATAGGTAAGATTTCATCTCTGAGGCCCCAGACTTCCCATTCACTATGTGTTTCTGTTTAGGAAAGTGGTTTTCAGTGGATTTCTCACTTCCTCTCCTTAGCCTGGCAGACTTATTCAGCTGGAAAGCAGCATGCAGAAGAGCTTTTCATATGAAAAAGATATTTCTTTGCTGTGATCCCAAGTGTATTAAAGATGAAGCCAGAAATAGTTGTTTCTCCACACTTGGTAGACATACAAACATTCCCTCCTAATTAATCTTCATGGAAATGAAGTGAGCACCTCCTCTAGTTTGGTACAATACCAAAGGTTTTCAAATCAAAAAGTGTTTTTGTGGGGAAAAAAAAATCTCCCTGAAAATTGGTTGCATGTCTAACTTACTAAAATGATAATGGAATAAAAGATCATTTACAAATGGAAAAAAAGTGAACTGTTATGAGTCTCAGATTACTGATAATATACAGGATTTTCAGAATGCTTAGAATATTTTAAAGTTCTTTTTAGATAGCCACCCATAATGGGAATTTTAACTGTAAATATTGCATATATCTTTTAATAGACATCCTAATCATGAAAATTAAGTATTTGCATACAACCCTAAGTTAGCCTCAAATTATCCTATATTCATCAGTCAGCATAAAATCCAAAAATGAAAAAACTGACTTACATTACATTTAGACTAAATTAGTCCTCTTTTAACTAAATGAGTCTATTTTAGTTCAGGCCATTAATCAGCAAGCTCTAATTGCAGTACCAGCTATAAGGCCATCTTGTTATATTTTACAGGTATTAGTCCTTGCAGACTGGTACTTAGTGAAAGACTCAGGGCAGTGAATGCTGTTTGTGATATAAGATTAAGTTATATTTAACATATTAGAGGGCAAGGTGCAGTGATGAATTGTTGCTGCATGACTGAATTGTTCTGTGCCTGGGATCATGGATCCAGCTCCATATGGTGCTGCTGGGGAGGGTGAAGGGGCCAGGGCTCCTGCAGCATCTGAATAAATGTGCCTGAATTATTCCCTTTCATCTTCAGAGGCTGGGTAAGGTGTGCTGGCATCTCTGAGGTGGCCACAGCTCAATTCTGTCTGTCTGGTATAGGTACTGTTCTTTATTCATGTGCCCTTAGGTTACACACAGCACTGCTTGGCAGATGAGTTTGCATGATGATCCTGGAGAAGCCCAAGTGCCACCTGCCACAAAGATAAATAGAGCTGCTGAGATAAAGGCTTCTGTAAATGTAACAGGGATGCCAGATTTGCTCTGGAGAGAGCTCCAGGCTGAGGCATTTCTGGAGGGGTGTTCTCAGCAGGGCTGGACAATCACACCTGACTTGGCAGAGCATTCAGGTGCATGATGTCTCCTCAAATCCCCTTTGTGACATGGGCTGACTCGAAAGCTGAGTCTTCCTATTCTCTTGATGTGTGTAAATGTTGCTGCAGGCTCAGCAATCAGGAATGTTTACATTGGAAAAGACCTGCAAGGCCACCATGTCCACTTTAAACCTATCCCTGCCCAGGCCAGCACTAAGCCAAGTCCCCAGGTGCCTCATACAGATCTTTGAAATCCCTCCAGGGCTGGGGGCTCCACCACTGCCCTGGACAGCCTCTGCCTATGCTTCACCACCCTCCCTGTGAAGGAAATCTTCATTTTGTTGAGATCTAGTGACATGCAGTAATGAAAGGATCTGTCAATACTGTTTTTTTAATATTTCCCCCCCAAGTCCTCACTTCTCCTATCCCCATCAATGTCAGTGGTGGCATGGACACTCTGGATTGCAACTGGTATCTGCTGGGTTAGGCTTTCTTTTGCCAAAGGAAGTCACACTAGAGAGGAATGAAATAAATACAGCCAAATGACTGAAATGATTTCAGCCTCTGAAGTGAATGGAATTGTTTACAATCTATTTTAATTTAAGTAATGTCATGTCATGTCATGTCATGTCATGTCATGTCAGTTTATGTTTTGCTCTTTTTTACCAGGCTAAGGTGGTCCATGTGATGCTAGATGGGCACAGCATCTCCCCCCCAGAGGGGTTCCTTATCCGCAAGGGACCAGGCAACTGCCACTTCGACTTTGCCCAAGAAATTCTCTTTCTCGACTATCTGCAGCCCCAGCCAACTCCCAGAGTACACAGGAGGTAAAGTAGGATGTTTCTGTTGTCAGAACTGCATGATTTCTTTTCAGTGTTTTCGTGTTATTCTGCATTCCCTGTTGAAGCCAACTGCATGAGGCTCCTGGATGAAAACACGGAGCACTCCAAGCTGAGTTTCACTGGGTTTTAACCATAACCAGGTGTCACTGAGGTCTGAGGGCAGTCTGGTCCATAATCACAGGTGGAGGGGGTTGGGGTGGTGTTTGTGGAGGCTTTGCTCTTTGGGTTTGTTCTTTTCTGAATGAGCCAAGGGTACATAAAAAAGTGATTTTGCCTTGTTTTATTTGGCAGGACTGCTTCCAAGACACACGAACAAGCCAGTATGGACTATGAAGCACCATTAATGCCCTGTGGTTGTATCCTTCCCTGTCATCTTCCTTGTCACATAGAATATTTTAGAGTCACATACTATGGTTAGGCGTCCTGAGCTTTTTGAATCCAACAGTTTCTGGTGCTTTAAGCTATTAACAAGATAATAAGAATGTGAGAAAGGCTTCCACAAAGTATGGCTTAAGAATAAATCAATGAAACATAATGTATGAATATGTGGTCTGTTTTCAGATACTCTGGGAGCTTTTTCTCCTGAACTGCAAATAAGACTGTCTGACATAATAGGCTGCACAATGATTTTTCAAACTGTAGATTAAATAGTCTGTTAGGAAAAAGCTTCTGTAGATATCTTTTCCTTAACAGCATTTTGCTTTTTAGTTATTTTCCAGTTTCAGCTGCTGACGAGTTGGGGTGATCCCTACTACATTGGTTTGAATGGCCTGGAGCTGTTCAATGAGCATGGGGAGCAGATCTTACTGACTGAGAACAGTATCCTTTGCCCACCAAGCACCTCTGGCCCTATCAGTGCACAGTTGATTCCCTGGCAAATTGTCACAGGGCATCACTTCCAGACTGCCAGGTTGTCCTGCGTGATTAACTCTGCTTCTGTTTCTCTGTATTTGTGTGATGAACTTTGTTTCCATATGTTTTGATGTATTCTTTATCCTTTCAGAACATTTTTTCTCTGAATGGGATGCACCAACAAAGCAGGACAAGGTTAGAAAAGGGAAAGTTTAAGAAGGACATGGTATTTTTTGCTCTTGACATTTATTTCTTCTGTGGTATGGAAGGACCAGAAAGTTTGCTGAGCTATAAATTCATAAGAAAAGGTTGAGTTCAGTGCCTTTTTTTATGGGATCTTTCTTTGTGCCTCAAGAAAGAAATTTTTCATAACTCTTGTTCTGGAGATTTAGGCTGTGCTAGACACCCAGTGCAGTCATGAAGATAGGGCTGAGAGTTTGAATTTGATTCAGTGTTCCCTGGATATCCAACAGAGGGAATGAAGGGCATGCTTGGAAGATTGATGTTCATCAAGGTTACATTTCCTGCTCTGTACCAGCTAAAGTCTGAAAGTTTCATACCCCAACATACAACCCTTAGTTCATTTACATGGAAGGAACATTTTTTAGCCCCCTGGAAAGAATAAACAGTGCAAATGCAGCAGGAATTGTTTGTCTCTAAGGATCCTCATTGTCTAACAAACAGGGAATCCAATGAAACAGGTAATAAAGGGTTTTCCCCAAGCGCTATTTTAGTTTGTATCTTGTATGATACACCATGAACTTGAAACATTTGTAATGGACAAGAAGAATTTTGAGACTGAAAATGGTAACAAATTGCCTTTAAGAACCAGAGATCTTTAACTTACCTGGCACAGCTCTACAGTGCAAAACAGTGCCAGGTAAAGAAATCTCTGTTTTGAATGATGCCCTGTCCCTGTCTGTGCAGTTGTGTTTGAGGTGTATTAGGATCCTAAAAGATCTGTCTTAGTGCAATATTTAATGTGGTAATTCACTACTGAGTCTGGAGCAAGCTTGTTCTTAAACACGAGGCATTGCTGTGTAATTCTTTAAATTCTTTATAAGTACTGAGAGACTTTTAGAAAGGACAAAGTGAAATTAATGTCCCTCAAACTGCATTGCTCAGGATTCATAGTTCTGAAGACAGTGCCATCCATCCGCATTTCTTTGCACGTCTTCAACATTCATACATGTTTTTAATGTAAATGTTCTCTTACAGAGAAATGTGGTTGCCTGGGTTTAATCTTTCCCTCTCAAAGAACTGAAAAAAGGTTTTGTTAGACAGTTACTAATTTTGCCACAAACCTTGAGAAACTCAAGCAAAACCTAGTCTGACTGATGACTGCCTCCTGCAAGGATGCTTCTCTTGTGATAGGTTTTATATGAGGAATTTTAGTCACCAAAAAGCTGCGAAGTGCTTATTCCCGATAACAGAACTTTATTGATGAAGTCATAAGTACATAGTTGAGAATAAATTAAATGCAGCTAGTTACTGGATTCCTACTTTAAAAATAAATTTGAATGCCAGAATCTGTCAGGGTTGTCCTGCTTTTAAAAATATGCCCCCAAGTTCCTCTGCTGTGAAGTTCCTCAGCTGGGAGTGCTGCTGTCGTGGTGAAAACTCATTCATCAAATCAGAAAGAGCATAAAATTTTAGAAGTGGTGTTTCTGAAATATCCCTTTTTGGGTTATTTATGCTTAAAGTTTTTTTTCAGACATTGCTGCTTTTCCAGATAGTGTCAACATTTTAGAAGA